>NC_085841.1:160143537-160843037 GCF_035594765.1 Anolis carolinensis
GGGGATGGGTCTCTAATTAGAGGGAAGGCAAGGAAAAGGTGAGGGCTGAAGGTTGTTTTGAATAGCAGGGGATGAGTGATTAATGAGATAGCATCTGCTTTATTTGTTTCAATAATAATTCCTCAGATTTTGGTAACTGCTGTCTCTACACGACATTTGCACCTGGAAGCAGCAAAGCAGTTCATTTTCCCTTTGCCTCTCAGCCCAAGTGAAAAATCTTCCCTCTGCTTGTATAATAAGTAAATAAATAAAAGCTGTGCTTATTCAAATAGAAAAGCATGTGCTTGGGAACATACAAAATGGTTCTGAAACTCTGACAGTCCTTAACTATGTAGGGATAAAAACTACAATAAACAGAAAGCAACTTGGAAGAATGGTGCATTTCTAGTAAATTATGACTTTGCATTTTCAAAAAAATTATATGGTCTTTTCTGAGTTTCCAGAAGGAGACCAAGGATAGATGAAAGAGAATAATGTAGGAAGATTTAGTTAAGCCGTATTTGACCTGAAACATGAGATCTGTGTTCTTGTGTAATGTCGGAAAGTATGAGTGAAAGCTATGAATTCTGACAGTACCAAAGATGCCAAATGCATGGATCGCAGGAGAAAGGATCTCTGTGTCAAGGAAACCAAAAAGGGGCCTATTTGTGTCTAACTCAGAAATATGACTTTCACAGAGGAGAAGGTTTTCATGACAGCCTGGTCAGATGAGTTTTGCAAGACCATGCTGGGGGCAAGAAAGTGGGAAGTGAAGAGGCATGAAAGACAACTCTCTGGTTTCAAGGTTGGATGATAAGAAAGTTTTCCAAGCTGTCAGCAGAGATGGAAGAATAGGGGTAAGAGTCAAAAGAAGAAAGTTCTATGAACGCAGAACAGTGAATGGTTCAATGCAGTTTCTTAGAGCGTAGGAAGCTTTAATTAAAACATGTGACTCCTACTACGTCAAAGGACTGTAGCATATGATTCTTACATTGCAGTGTTCAAATGAATATAGTCTCTTAATTATCCAGAAGAGAACCATGTACCTTAACATCAGTTAATTACAGGTTTAAATAATAATAATAATAATCCCTGATATGCCCCCCCCGCCCCTGCCCCCCAAATAATCAGATTACGGCTCTTCTCCCTGAGCATGATTGTTTTTTCATGTATACGCCCTTGGGGATTAAACATAATTACAAACCACCATAAAATTAGAGGGGATTAGTTAATAAAATATATTTCTATTGAGGGACTAGCAATCTTGGAGTAGTAGTTGCTAGAGAAAGTAATTCCTTTGACTGCAGATTTGATTCAGGATACATCAATGCACGAGTAGAATCTATATCAAAATATGTCAACTGGTTTCTGCACAATCATGTTCAAATGGAAGTTAGTACGCTACATGTATAGCATTGGTCAGTCTTTTGTAGATCAAGGATGTGGTGAATGCACTCTTGAATTTAAGTCTTTAAAGGAACTGTCTGGGTAGCTCCTTTAAAATTCAGACTATAACCCAGATTCACTGCCTACAACATAAAAGATAAAGGTAAAGGTTTCCCCTGATGTTAAGTCCAGGCATGTCTGACTCTGGGGGTTGGTGCTCATCTCTATTTCTAAGCCAAAGAGCCAGCATTGTCCGTAGACACCTCCAAGGTCATGTGGCCGGCATGACTGCATGGAGCGCCATTACCTTCCCGCCGGAACGGTACCTATTGATCTACTCACATTTGCATGTTTTCGAACTGCTAGGTTGGCAGAAGCTGGAGCTAACAGCAGGCCTACAACATATAAACCACTAAACACTACCGTACAAATGTGAAGAAGCCATTATTTGATTTGTGTCTTTGCAACCAGAAGGTTTCGATGTAATCATTTTATTTACAATATCAAAAGTGTGCTGACATAGGGCAGTGGCGAAGGGAAATAGAGTTGGAAATCAGGAAGTCCCAACTTCAAAGTTCATTTCTGCCATAGACTTATGTGGTAGCCCATCATCTGTGATACAAGAGTAAACATACAAATATCACAGCATTCTTGTAAAGATTCAAGGAAAATGTATCTGAAATATTTGGAAAATACAGAAGCATGTGTGTGGTGTAGTGTTAGACCTGAATTCCTGCTCAGCCATTGAAACCTTTGGTGACTTTGGGCAAGTCACACCCTCTCATCCTAAGAGGAAGGCAGTGGCAAACCTCATAAGAGAGTTTGAGAAGAAAACCCTATGAGAGAGTGGAGTTAACTTGACAGAACATAACAGCAAACAACTCTCCTGATCTACCCTAATATAAGAAGGTCTTGTCCCCTCCTTCAGAACTTAGATTATTTCTTTTGCTTTAATTGTCAGGATCCTCCAGCCACCTTGGCCATTCTTACACCCTCCAAAACATTTCTAAACTGATCTCTCCTTACTTGTACAGTTAGGGCATGATTTCCATTTTTTTTCCTTCCCACATACAAACTTGCAGGTAAACCTGAATGCATTACACTTTTTTGTGTTTTTCAACTAACAACAATGGTTTGACTTTTTAAAGGATCTTAATGGTTGGGTCTATGTGTGCATGCAACATATCTGTTTTGTTGGAATTGAAATCCTGAAGGATTGTGTCTCTGGCTTATATATGGCTGAACATAAACGTCAGTTTCTTTTTCTCCATTTAGGAATGGTCAGAGGAAATCTTCAATCTGGCAACCAACCTGCTGGCACAGAACATGTCAAGGGATGCTTTGCTGGAAAAAGCGTAAGTGACAAAGCACTTATGTTTCAGGGTGTTACCTCTTGATTATTGTGTATCAGTTTCCCTTTTCTTGCTTCAGGTAATCATCCGCAATTGTTTATACGGTGATGAACTGCCCCTTCTGTAAAAATATTTTTCCTCTTTCCCACTGGCTTCCTACTGAGGTGATATCCGTGGACTGTTCTTGTGAATCTCAGCCACAATGATTTCTACATACACAATGTGTATTTTTGCTGATATAACTATAGCACCATGCCTAATATGGCATTTTTTTATGAACAGCTGCACAAGGGAATCATGGTAAGGAACTAGGAAAGTTGGCTTTCACATCAGGGGACTCTGGCCTCATCTAAACTGTCATATAATCCAGTTTCAGAATACAGATTAACTGCATTGAATTGGATTATATGGCAATGTAGATGAAGCCTGTGTGTGGCTCTCCAAATATTAACTGCAACTCCCAGCATGCTTCACTGTTTTATATACAGGCTACAGTTCTTGGGACTGTTCTCAGGAAAGCTGAATAATTCGCATAAATTACCAGATTAACTACTTTTGCCAACTGGAAGACAATTTCTTGTATAAGCAAATATGATTCATGTGAATTCTGGTATGTACGTGTTGCTGATATCTGTGTGGGATTGGCAGTGAAGCAAGAAGGATATGGCATTCATCATGACAACTCTAGAGTTGGTGTAGTTCAGTGGTTCCCAACCTGTGGTCCGTGGACCATCAGCAGTCCCCAAGAACTAAAATATGATCCACAAACTCACCATTACTTCATGGTTGCAACGAGAGTGACTGGTCTTGCAAAACCCTCTTATAGTGCTGAGGCAACTAAGTTGTTGGGAAGGGAGAGATTGACTACCCACGAAAGGTACGACAACAAGCCTCCTGAGTTCTGCTTCTCCTCCTCCTCCCTCTCTCTGAGTGGAGCCATTCCACATGGCACCAGGAAGCGGGTGCTCCTTGGTGTCTTCGTTTTTAGGCCTGTTTCTGGGGTTATTCATGGTGCTGATTCAGAAAATTCCATTGGATAGACCACATCACCTCTAGATTATTAAATATGGTTTTCTGTGGGCAAGCAGATGGAGACTACTGGATGACATATATTCTGTATCAGAAACTAGAGCTGGTGTGGTCTATCCAGTGCAATTTTCTGAATTCACACCCCAAATAACCAAACTGAATCTAAAGTTGACCAAAAACTGATTGCTACTAATGTTGGAGAGTGGTCCCTGGTCAAGTGGTCCCTGGTAAAAAAAAAAAAAAAAGGTTGGGAACCACTGGTGTAGATGAAAATAATAGGGGTTACGATCCCGCAGCCTCAATTTTTCCCCAATTCCAAGAAGACCTGTCTTTCTGTCATCACTACTAACCAATAGTCATAATTGCTAGTACATCCACCATCCTCCAAGAAGGAGACTTACAATATCCTATGGAATCAGAAATTGAACCAGTCTGTTAGGATTCATGTTACTCAGTGGAGTAACTCATAGTGTCATACCCATGGACCTCTTCTCATACCAAAATCATACAACAATATTGTAGCTAGCATGGGGAGGCTGGGCGGGGTGGGGGTGGGGGTTTAACAAGATAAGCAAATATAAAAAACAAGCAACTACAAAAACATCCTGCAGATGAAGTTATGTGATTTGAAGCATCATTGCAATTGGGTTATTAGGATAGCTCTGACTGGAGCGCATGCCCATCAAAAGGTTCAAAAAGCAAATCAGTGAAAAGTTTTAGCCTTCCAAGTAATAGTGATATAATACATGGAAGCTGGACTTACAATAATGTGGTTATATATAAAATTACAGGGATAATTTTATTAATAAATAATACATTTCTAATGAAATAACTGCAACATGACCAACAGAAAATACTGGAAAAGTATTTGTGCCAAATTTAGTCCAGATCCATAGTTGTTTGGGTTCACAATGCTCTCTGGAGGTAAGTGAACTACATCTCCCCCAAACGCTATCAATTCCTCCCAAATCCCTACAGTATTTTCTGTTGGTCATGGGGGTTCTGTGTGGGAAGTTTGGTTCAATTCCATCTTTGGTGGAGTTCAGGATACTCTTTGATTGTAGGTTAACTATAAATCCCAGCAACTACAACTCCCAAATGACAAAATCACCCCCCCCCCAACCCCACCAGTATTCAAATTTGGGCGTATTGGTTTATTTGTGCCAAATTTGGTCCAGTGAATGAAAATATATGCTGCCTCTCAGATATTTACATTACTATTCAGCACAATAGCAAAATTACAGTTATGAAGTGGCAATGAAAATAATTTTATGGTTGAGGGTCACCACAGCATGATGAACTGTATTAAGGGGGTCAGCCATTAGGAAGGTTGAGAACCACTGAACTAGATTGTATGAGTCTACACTGCCAGATAATTTGGGATAAACAGATAATCTGGGATCGGATCCTGGAATATAGGGCAATGTAGATCCAGCCTCAGCCTCTCTGTTGTATGTGCAGAGGGCTCTCCCAAAACCTGGGCAGTAATGCATTACATTATAGATGACAACACTCAAAGTTAGCTCAATCATTCTCACTATGTTATCTATTATTAGTCAAACAATAAAGTGAGTCGGGGTTTCTGTTTCCCCATCTTCTTCTTCATCCTTTGTATCTTGCACTCTCTGGAGAAAAATGTTGCATGTTGATTCAGAGTCTGTGGAACAAAAAATATAGAGGACGTTGATGAGAATATCCTGAATCAAAAATAGTAGGTACATTTCTCCTCCTTCAGATTTAAATAGGAAATACTTAAATATACCTAAGTTTACTTAGCAGATGATTAATCATCAGAGTAGACTGAATTGTATTGAAAACATTACAAGCAACTATGTGTAGCTTTTGGAGAAAGAATGTACATATTACATAGACGTGAATGTGTGTGGCTGTGTTGATGAACCTTTTTTCTGCCCAATATTTTTATGTACCAGAAGCATGTGGCCTCTCTCTCGCACACAGGCACATCCAAATGTCTTCAATTACAACATCTCCCATTAGCCCCACCCAGCATGATTGTGGCATTGGAGCATGGATGCCCGGAGAGCCAATGATTCCTCATCCCTCTTTTGCACCGAATCCTGCCAAGCACCAGCACCACCTGTTGAGCTTTAAATGATTCTTTATCACAAACCTAATAAATCCTTCTAGAAAAAAAAACTGGACTGGGATAATAGTTACAAAAATTGTGCTGGCAAAATGAAGAGCGAAAAGAGCTGGTATCCAAGCTTATAATCTGAGGTGGAAGAATTAGGC
This sequence comes from Anolis carolinensis, assembly GCF_035594765.1. Classification (NCBI taxonomy): domain Eukaryota; kingdom Metazoa; phylum Chordata; class Lepidosauria; order Squamata; family Anolidae; genus Anolis; species Anolis carolinensis. The sequence goes on from NC_085841.1 coordinate 160,149,537, forward strand.
CTGCTTGCATTGCTGGTATTTGCCAAGCTGCCTGATGCTTTGACTGGATTAGTTACAGTTATTTTTCTGCCAAGAAAACTGCTAATGTAATTTTCACATGTGATACTGTTGTTTTACTTGGTCAGGGACTCACTGTCTTCAGCCTGTTTTTCCTCTGTAAGCAGTAGTGATATGGGCTCTATCTGCACTACCACATAATGCAATTTGAAACTGGATTATATGATCAGTGTAGACTCAAACTGCATTATATGGAAGTTTAGATGGGGCCATAGTAATGAGGTGGTGAATCCACTTTGGATTTTATTCTATACCTTCAAAAAACTATCCAAACTTTTCAACCCATTTTGGTAAAGGGAAATAGGGCTGCTCTACAAATAACTTATCATCTCTGTTAGGATGGCATTGTAATGAGGGAAGTCTTTCAGCTGTAACATTAGAATTGAGAATCATATGAAATTTAAAAATCACTTTCTATACATGTTCTATTTTTGTTTGCTTCAATGGCTTATTGACTTCCTCTTGCCTTATTTCTGAAATACCGTAGTTCCTTTGATCGTGTTGGGGAACTATTGCGAACATATTTCCAGCTTTCATTCTCCAGTGTTTCCCAAATGAAGAGAGTTCAGGGCATAACATAATGCAGGTATGGGAATGGTGCAGACTATAGCAACAGGCAGACAGGGAGGTGCTGCAAAACTGGTGCACCCCAATCTTGGTGCCCTTTACATTTTTTTTCTGGAGAAAAAAAACATGCATTTTTGACCAACCTTTACTCTCCAGGGAAACTTTTTGTTTTAAAGGCCTCTTTGAAAAAACATCATGAAGCAACAAGTAAATAAGATCAAAATCTAAAACGCTCCTAATAGTGATTAGGATTGAGAAGATTCTATTTCTAATTACAGTGGCCGAGTGTGACCCACCAAAGTCTCAGAGGAATAAAAAATGGCCCTCTGCACCCTGGAATTATGCTCACCCAAAACATAAAGTATCAAAAATACTCTATATAGCATAAATATTCTGACTACCCCAATCTAACCTATCATCTTTTGAGTTTAGGACTTCCAACCTCATTAGATGATCCACCAGAATCATCCAATGGATGGGTGGGAGCAACCCATCGCCCAACGCCCCACGTCGCTCGGCTTCCCACTTACCCCATCCCATGGGGGGGGGGGAGCTCCTGCTGCCTGGCTTCCCCTCATTGATCCAGTGCAACATGGGAAACCTCATGTGTTGCGGCCTCAGCAGCATGTGTCAGTTCCTCTATACTTTATAATAATGGAGCCCTGCCGGAAGTAGTCATGGGATGGGAGTCAGCGGACTCCATCGTAAAACTATAGAGCAGTGGTTCTCAACCCGTGGGTCCTGAGATGTTTTGGCATTCGACTCCCAGAAATCCTAACAGCTGATAAACTGGCTGGGATTTCTGGGTGTTATAGGCCAAAACACCTGGGGACCCACAGGTTGAGAACCACTGCTATAGAGGAACTAGTGCATGCCACCGAAAAGTGTGATGAGATCGATAGAGAATGCATTAATACTAAACTATGCTTCGCAGCTTTATTTAAATTGTTTGAGATACCCATTATAGATCATATCCCATTCATTTTTTCATTTTGTCAGTGATAGGTAATTCACTATCCTCCAGATGTTGTTCAGGTGCACTTACCATCCCTCCTAGGTAGCATTATCAGCAGTGGAAGCTGATGGGAGTGACAGTCCAAAAACATCTGGAGGGCCACAGATTGTTTATCCCTTGATTGTATACAAGCCATTAACTGGGGACAGCTCGTGTATGACATAGTTAAAGCCATTGTAACTGGTTATGTGAGTCTACTCTGTGTCTTGTGTTTCAGGAAGCGTTGGTTGTACTTCAGACTTACCTAAAGCTCTCCACTTTCTGTCTGCCCCACCAGTAGTGTCCTTTAGCTGTCCCCTGAGCTCTGTGGGATCTGTGGGAATTGTTTGTTGTCAATAATCAGATCATGAGGGCAGGAGCTGATTCTGTGACTTTCCCACAGAATCTGCACATATACCCAATACCAGTCCCATGGGGAAAAAACACAGGTGATTGGCCTCTGCCAGCATGGCTGCATTGTCTAAACACTCTCCCAGCCCCATGAGAATTGATTACGGGGAAGTGGATCCCATGCAGCTAAGAGAACGTCTCACGGGCAACACTGATGCTAGTGACTCACTGCAGCATATTTTTACCCCAAACAACTCAGATGAATCCTCACAATATCTGTACTCACCCCCCATTGCAAGCCATGAGCCCTTAAAGTGCATTATGTATCATTGAAGAACACTGCTTAAGAAATGTGTCTTGGCAAAGTTCCATTTTCAGTGCACCTCCCTGGAGGGATGTGTGATTGCTCTCAAAATCTGCACTTGGAGATGTCATTACAAGTAAAGATAACTTGCTCGAGGTTTCAAGTCATTAAGCTTTTCTTGGAAAACGATGAAGCTTGAGAGATTATGATTTTCTTCTTCAAAAGAACAAAGTTCAGGGTTATTTTATGGTCAACACTGTAGAAAAAAATCAACTCGTGAATTGTGGTTGTCATGCGTTTTTGATCGGCACATTTTTCTTTTCTCTAGATACACAAAACTTAAATTGCAAGTGACTACAGAGGGACGTATTCCTTTGAAGAAGTAAGTTATGTTCCATTAGGGTGTTTGAGTTTTTAAAAGAAGTATTTCAAGCCAATGTATTTTACAGTCCAGTGTTATATTCCTTCTTCAAATGGAGAATATTTGTTTTACATTGGGCCTAGTTCTCTCTGCAGCCATCCAGCTGTGTATGCGTTGTACCACTCATAGGCAGGCTCATATGATCAGTAAAAGAAAAGAAAACATTAAAAACTGCATGTCAGGGGGAAAGCTATTTTTGAGCACTTTGAGTTTCTTAGTATTGTATTTATACTTAAGGGCACATTGAGTCATGTGATTTCCCCAACAGCAGCTGGCAATGGTGCAGGCCAGACTAAAGGTGATCACCTTAGCCAGAATTAGGTTTGGGTCATCTGGAGTTGAACTATTCCAAGTTGCATCTCCCAGAGTAGAATATAATTACCCTTTTTTGTCTCTTCTCTGAATTTTCTGATGTGGTGCCCCATAAAAATGCACGTGTTAGGGGAAATATTGAAGAAAAAATGATTACAGTAGAAGAATTGCACACGTTAAGAATGTTTAACAAAACATAGATTCAATTTTGAACATGCATTTGTTGCATGAATCTCTCTTAGTCTATGAAATTTTGTGTGAATTAGGAGAAGCACATACAATAATGCATGCGGAGTTTCACAAGAAATTGTAACCAATAAATAGTGCTGAGATGGGACAGAACAAACATATGTTTCACTAGTTCTAACAGCTGTAGAAACAAAATTAGCCAGCCTCTGATTTGGCAATAGAGCATCTGTAAGGCAATTCGATTTATAGCTGTTCAAAGAACAACATGAATCCTACCAGAATGTAGGTGGTTCTCCATGTTGTATTAATGCATATCTAAAAATATAAACAGTGCTTAATGACAAATGACATAGGCATACTAGAGATTCAAATCAGATAGCTGAAGTTGCGTGTGGCCTCTTGTCATGTATCTGTGCGGTGGCAAACTTGGTTTGTTGCTAAGTAATATATTCCAAGAAAAAAGGACTAAGGAGTTAAACATGCTATCTGATACTAAAACCAGATGATAGATGAGGACTTGGAAAACTTACCCCTTTGGATTACAAGTGCCAGTATTCCCTAGACAGCATGATTGTTTTCTGTGAGTTGTAGGTGAAAATATATGTTCATGGTCTACAGAGAATATGTTGAGAAACCCCTTGGCAGCTGGGCAGATTTCATATGGGAGAAGACCAACATTCATAACCTGATACCAGACTATTTTGAGCTGTATACATCAGTGTAAACAGTTGAATTGTTTTCCCAACAGGCATATTGGATACCAATGTAGATCTTTATTGCGTTCCCTCCCTCTTTCTCACTTTGCAGCATTTATCGTTTGTTCTCCTCGGACCGAAAGCGTGTTGAGACTGCATTGGAAGCTTGTAATCTTCCCTCTGCCAGGGTAAGCAATGGATTTTTCCCTCCCACTTCTGATAGGAAATGTTACCTTATATCCTATAGTTTTGAATTCCAATGAACCACCTGTCATTTCTGCTCTTGGCTTGTTCATTAACTATTGACAGACTTGCATTTGGGGGTCCTTGTATGTAATGGACACTCTGACTTTCACATGTGACTCAGATTTGATATATATTGCTGTGCCTCCATACAATAGTCTCATGCAAGATATAGAAATGTAAATATAGCTCCAGAAATGTAGGTTGTTACTATATTCAGTAACTTTAAGCATCATGTCACAGTGGCAGCTGCTGGTGAGTAAATGAATCTGTTCTCGGCTTCAAGTCTGTACTTTGAAGAAATTATCTAGGATGCTGGACCTGTTTAGGAGACAGGGTTCAATACCTGGGATACTGCAGTTCTGACAAAATCCCAGAATAGATGGACCGCTAACAAATATAACACCTTTCTTTTATCTGCTCCTCCAAAGCAGCAGAAATACTTATTTTCACATCTGTGTAAGAGATACTCTAGCAATGAAATACAAAAAAATTGCTAAGAAGGCCCTTTGGTTTTCAATGGGACTTCTTCCAGTGTAAGTATGTTTAGGGTTGTAGGTTAGAGAAGAGATATTGTGAGCCCAAATGTGCTGAAAGGTTTGCAAGAAAGTTGTTGTTGAAAACACATTTTTGTGAGGAGAGTAGAAAAGGAGGGACTGACTGAAAGTAGCCTCCAGTTTTACATTGGTTCTTGAGAAGATGAATTCCTGTTTATCCTAAGTTTTCGGAAGTTTGGCTAGGCAAAACCAAAGAGAATACTGATATTTTCCCCCTTGAATGTTACTATCTTCCCATATTTGTTATGCCTGTTTAAGAAAAACATAAAAACGAAACTACAGCCAGGAAAAGAAATTGTATATAGACTGGTGAAGATAATTGTGAAAACAATGCCTTGTTATCAGTCATAGACCAAGAAAAAACTGGTTTTGTCCTAAAACTGTTCTGCAAATTTAAATAATTTAAAATAAAAAGCAGTTCTGTCCTTAATTTACTGAAGAATTAGCATTTAAAATGGAGAATGGATCCCTTTTATAGCTTATCCATCATAAAGCATCAAATATTTACTGGTAGTTATGTAACATTGACTTTTCACTTGTAATCATAAGATGAAGTATTGGGGAAAGGCACTTGGTTTGTTTAAAACGGTGGTATGTATTGCTTACTAGTGTATGGTGTATACCAAGCAGGAAATAAAAAGAAACATGGCATGCAACAAGCAACACATTATTTGAATGGTAGCAAATCTCCAAACTATTGTGTGTATTGCATATTCCAAACACCAGCAATTTGTCTGTGTACGTAATTCAAAGTCAACAAGAACCCAATCAGCCATCTCAAAGTTTCTCATATGAATTGGGCAAGTGGGCAGTCAGCTAATAAAAATTAGCATTATGACTGCTGCTGTTGCAGGGAACACATGGTATGGCATCAAGCTTGGATATATTTGATGTATTCAGAAAAAATATAGAAGCCATAGCTTTAGGCCCCTACTACACCACCATATAATCCAGTTCAAAGCAGATAATCTGGATTTTATATGACAGTGTAGAAGAGTCCACAGTTGCATGTGTTGAGGTCCTCCATTCTTAATATTCTGTACTTTATTAAGGCTGCATGCTTCTAACAAAAAGGAAAATCTATATAAAGTCTAAATCTTAGCTTCATGTTCATTTCACTCTCATTAAAAAGCATTTTATACAATTGATTTGAGCTATTTTAAGCAGCTGTACTCAAGCAAGAACAAAAAGAAGTCAGAGTCCCTCAAAATCAGCTGGAAACTGTTAGGTAACAACTGGGGGCAAAGTTCATAAACTGCTTAAAGAGAAGAGTTGAAAAACTGGAATTGTCATTTGATGAGCATAGAGTAATGAATAAGCACCATATAAACTGTTCTCATATTAAAAATTGTTTCAGTTGTTAATTTTGATCTAATTGTTTGATAAGCATTTTTGGACACAGAGCAAGAACATTAGGGTATCTCCTTTTTCCCAGAAAAGAAAATTGATTTTTAAAAAAATACCAAAGATTTTAAGTTATATAATATCCCTTGGGATACTGGAACCGTAGGCAGCAGTAAATGAACACTGGGCAGCTAGGTGGGAAGCATGCTCAGAATTTAAACTGGAGTACAAGGTAGAAAATTTGGAACATTTCATTTTCTAGTATTTACCAGTATTTTAAAGTAGTACTGCAGTCCCACCTTTTCTGCCAGCCTTTCTAGTATTACTTGGAAAAATTGCCAAATAAAGTAAAATACAATAGTTTATGAACACAACAGATTGAAAACAGCAGCAAAGGTGTACTGATGAGTTCCAGAAATGCTGTAAGTTGTTTTCTGTTGTTTTTTTCTTTCCAAATGCAGAAAAACCATAAAACTAGACACTTAGGTCCAAACTAGATTTAAGGAAAGTGGGTATTTTTTTCTTACTCACAACATGATTACATTAAAGATGAATGCCTTACAGCCTACATATGCAAACTGTGTCCATGTTTATCTCATAGTGACAGATCTAAAAACAAATCATGCTAAATGCAAGATACATTAATGAGGGGGAAATCCAGGAGTGTGAAAAACAGTTACTCGAGAGGGTAACTCTGCAAAGCACTAGTTTGACATTAAATAAATGTATATATGAAGGATGTGAGATCTACAATTGATACATTATCCATGAAAAAGCCCTGTGCTTGTGGCAGCCATCCATATCATATCTGAAGATGCGGATATCAAAAGCAGGACTGCAACTAAACTTTTAATGAGTGAGTTATATACATGAGAAAAGAAGCAGTCTTTCAGAAATGCCTTTCCCAGCCTCTTGGAGCTTTATTTGTCAAGACCGTTGGCACTTGGCATTGTATTGCATTGTCTTTCTTATCCCAGATAAAAGCTTCATAGGGCGCTTTTAGACAGCCCTCAACATTTTTAAAACTCACTTTGGCGGGGGTTTGAGTCCTCCCCCCGCCCAAAAAAAAATCCCAGGATTCTTCGGATATGTGTGTGTCTACATGCCATCCCAATAACAATTGGGATGGTTTTGCAGCCTCCCCAAAAATAAAAAATAAAATCATCTTACCCAGCCGCTATTATTTTCCTACTCGCACCCTCCTGATGTGAAGTAATGATGTGCCAGGAGAGTGTGAGGAGGAAGATACTGGCAACCAGCTAAGTTTTTAAAAAACTTTTTGGGGGTGGTTTTGGGGTTTGGAGGGAGAGGCATGATGTGGCCCCCAGGCCCAAACCACACAGGGCCGCACCTGCTAAGACCAGGATCTTACCTAAGATCTAGATCAGTGGTTCTCAACCTGGGGTCCCCAGATGTTTTTGGCCTTCAACTCCCAGAAATCCTAACAGCTGGTAAACTGGCAAGGATTTCTGAGACTTATAGGCCAAAACACCTGGGGACCCACAGGTTGAGAATCACTGGTCTAGTCTGACCCAACTGTTGTATTATTTGTTGTGGTTCCCCACCTCCATTTCCAGGGAGAGACAGGTAAGAAATCATCATCCTCATCTACCTGGCTAGACAGGTCCTCTTTCTTACAAATTGCATGAGTCCAGCAGATTTAGAAAAAAAATGAACCTTTAACTGTCTTAAAAATTACGTTTCAACATTTAATCACTCAAATTTGTCATGACATTTGGGTTGTGTCTTCCCCTTAGCAAAAACCATATTTCTGTCCATCATCAGCTACTCACCGTTTATTTTTGCCTTGAATTTTTTTGTGTTGTCCTTGAACTTCATGGTAATTTTTGTATGTCTAAACATTTCTTAATATTTCTGGGTGGGTGTTTAAGGTATATTGGGTAAGGTTCTCTGTCATCAGTGTTTAATGGCTGGTGTCCTGTCCTAGTGACCTTCCTTAAATAGAGAGGAATAAATATTTCCAGTATCCTGAGGGAAACAAGAGATGACACCAAGAGTAACAGCTGGCAACATGCACCCTGTCAAAGGATATTATTTAGTGCAGAAAAGCTGAATGAAAATATTTCATTCACAATAGCCTGGGGATACTATCAGCTCTCTCGCTCTTCAGAGGCAGCATGTTTTTGAATTAGTCAGATTTGATTTCTTGTGTTTTAAAATTAAAAAGCCCTGAGAATCTGATTGAAAGGTATAATTATATACATGGCAATAATACATAAATGAAAATAAGCAGCAACTTTGCCTGCAAGTTTTATTTCAGATTATGGAGGAGTTCCACGAAGAGAAAATGAGATACTTGCATTGAGTGGGCAACCAATGGTTCTAGGGATTGGGCCACAAAACCAATCCATCTTGCCAATACACCCAGTGGTTAAGGATGACACTTGTGCTGCAGCAATATCCAGAAATCTGCAGCAATATCCAGAAATCTACAAGTTGTAGCATATTCTATAAAAACTCAGTCAAATCACAGTTTGGGAGCATTGTAGTCAAGGCACTACCAGAGTGATTTTATTTGATCAAAGGTAGCCACTTGCCTAAAATCTGAATGTAGTAATACCTGAAATATGCCTGAACTAGGCATATCCTAGTCCTAAATATGTGAAGAGTAGAAAGGTGTAATACCACCTGAATATATATGTTTTGCCAACTCCTGTCATAGATACAACAAATGATAGCAAACATAGTCACAATTCCCCTTTTCTAGTAATATGACTAAATGATAGTGTAAAGGAGGTAATTTCAAGTATGACAAATTGTAAGTTGATCCAGTGCTTTTCTGTTAGGGAGCCTAAAGAAAATGGGTTTAGAACAGAGATGTGTAGCCTTTGATCCTCCAGGTGTTTTATAGCTGAAATCCCAAAAGACTCTGTCAGCATGGCCTTCAAGTTACAAACAAGATAGATTCTGTAGGTTTGTTCGTAAGTTGGATTTGTTTGTAAGTCGAAACAGGTACATTTTAAAGTGTAAATCCAGCCAAAAAGTATATATTTTTTAAAGCTTTGGATAGCATAGGGAAGGGTTAACACCTCTGTGGTGTTTGTTTTGCTGTCTGTGCCCCTGTGATAATTCAATTTTAAAATATTTGGCTTGTTATGGAAGCAGTGGTTGGTGATAAAACTTCGGTGGAGACACCTTTTTCCAATGATAAATCTTTCAGGAGTGGATTTCCCTTCCTAGGAGGAGATTTCTCTCACGCCCTGTTGTCTCACCCCCATTCTTAATTTTGAGTCATTTGTAAGTCAAATGTTTGTTACTCGGGGACTGCCTGTATAAATAGATCCCGAGAGCTGAGGTCCAAAAAATCTCAAAAACCAAAGGCTTAGTGTAACTGGGCTAAGACTATGGCAACAAGGGATGGCTGTAACTGGGCTGCTGCCACTGGAATACTTTGTTCTAAAACAGATGACTATATCATGTTTGCAACAGTAATTTGAGCATGAGATATTTTTCTTCAGAGAAAAGATGTAGGACTTCATATATTTTTCTGTATCAGGTAAGAATAACCATTTTAAACCCCATTTCTGTTTGAAAGGCATAAAGAAAGAACTATGCAGTTTTCAAAAGCCATTCTCAGGACTTATTCTTATACAAAAATGCTTGTGGTCTTTTGTGTAGAAAATTGCATCTTGTGCAAAAAACATTTCTGCACAGAAAACATGTTTCCTACAGTGTTTTCTATGTTGAAATATTGTTTTCTGCACATATATATATTTTGTGCAGAAAATGTTTTCTGCATAGAAGTGTTTTCTGCACATAAAATGAGTCCCCCCATGTACATTTTTCAGGTAATTCAGTTTATAATGCAAAGATTCCCCTCCTCTCCACTGATCCTGACAGTTATTCTATTGCTCTTTTTGGGAGAAGGCACAGGTATTTTTGAATATTGTTGACATCCCTACTTCAAATGATGGCTCAGAGTTTTCTTCTATAAACGATGGGGAAACTGTGACCTTGTTAGCCCTCCTAGACTCTTCTATGATGAGAGAAGGTCACAGATTTCTCTGGTGTATTGGTAGTAGAATGCCATGCTTTCTGTGATTTTATATTTTTTTTACACCATTGACTGAATTTTTATACATTTTTCTCTTCGTTACACTTCTAAGTCTGAATATAGAGAGTGAGTTTCACAGCTGAGGCATTGCCTTGACAAGGTTAACTCAAGCAGAGTAAAAGTGATCTTATTTTATACCCTGTAGCTATCTCAGCTGCTCAGTTCAGTTCACAAATGATAATACTATGTAGCAAGTGTGCAACATGAAATGGGTTGAACAGTTACAGTACATCTGAGGACCTAGTCTGCTGGTCATGCTCAGTATTCATGCATGTGTGCACAAATTGTATTAGAATTTAGTGTTTTGAAACAGAAAGCTCATCCCTGTAGAATGTATTAGATTTATAGCCACTGTTCCAATACATGGAGATGCAAACTGGGAAATGTCACAACATGCTCTAATGCTGTTTACATCAGAAGCAGATCTCAATATGCTACACAGATTTTACTTTCCAGTAAATAGACACAGTTTTGTGACATAATGTGATCTGTTGAGTCTGGGATGGACAATCTCTAGGGTTGGGAAGCAGGAGACTAGCTTCCTCCCAGAATTGACTGGCAGTTCTTTCACTCCAATCTCCCTCCCCTCCCCCCAACTAGTATTATGGTTGGAAAAGGAGTGTTTTACCTTTGAGATCAGTTGTTTTAAACATTCATAAGTGACCATCTTGTGCCCTTCATTCCTTGTAGAAAAACTTTCAGGGGGTTTCAAAGTCTGGCAGTCTTAAAGGTAACATCTTACTTTTTTCATTGCAAGAAAGTAGGGGATATCCTGGGATCCACAGCAGGCTAAACACCAGCTGCAATAAATTTTGTCAGTCGGAAGGCTGACAGTTTGAAGCTCTGGTCAGGGTGAGCTCCTGACCTTGAGCCCAGCTTCCACTAATTTAGCAGATGGAAAGCAAAATGTGAGTAGATAAATACGGACCATTTAAATAGCAGGGAGTTATTTTAAGGCACCCATAAAAAAGAGATGCTAGGAAATACCAGCAATACAATCAAAAGGAGGAAGTTATGAACAAAGCTCTTTGGTAGGGAGATGGAGAGATAGCACCCCCCAGTGGCCGGAACCAAGCACAAGCCTCCATGCAGCCCAAGTTGGGAAAGCCTATATATACTTCTGTCTCTCTTCAAATTGTCTGCCTTGTCTGTATAAAATGGCATTGAATGTTTGCCATATATGTATGTTCCGTAAATCACACTGAGTTCCCTTCAGGATTAGAAGGGCAGAATATAAATACAGTAGAGTCTCACTTATCCAGGCCTTGCTTATTCAAGCCTCTGGATAATCCAAGCCATTTTTGTAGTCAATGTTTTCAATATATCGTGATATTTTGGTGCTAAATTCGCAAATACAATAATTACAACATAACATTACTGTGTATTGAACTACTTTTTCTGTCAAATTTGTTGTATAACATGAAGTTTTGGTGCTTAATTTGTAAAATCATAACCTAATTTGATGTTTAATAGACTTTTCCTTAATCCCTCCTTATTATCCAAGATATTTGTTTATTGAAGCTTCTGCCGGTCCGTTTAGCTTGGATAAGTAAGACTCTACTGTATTGTAAATAAATAAATAAATAAATAAATCTGACCCATTGGCCATAAGTTACCCACTTCAATATTAAATAGAGTATTAAAAGGTTTCTTACAGTTCTTAGAAAATATTACTTAAGTATTTAAGGCAATATATATTGTATGCTAGCAAAACTTACTCTATTGTGTTATAAATGGTTTTACTTGTTAATACAAGACTTTATTCAGCTGCCATTTAATGGTGTTTTATTAGCATGCCTTCCTTATTTGCAAGTTTAACTTTTGCAAGTTTAACTTCAAAACTCTAGTTTTCAAATGTTATTTGCTGTTTGGGATGTATTTTTGCATAACATTTGAACATGATTTTTTAAAGCAGCAGAAAAAGTACAGTACAACCCCCCATGCCTGCAAAATTGATATCCGTGGTTTCATTTATTCCAGTATAGCTCTATGGTATTCTTGGGCCAGGAGTCCTGCTTTTTCATAGGGCTTGATATTATCCACATGAAGTTCAGGAACATATCCTCCATGGATATGGGGATTGTACTACATGTAAAAAACATGTGCAAATTTTGAACTATGAATTTTCTTGTCAATCTAGAGCTTCCTATACACTGCCATATAATTCAGTTTGAAAGTGCATTATATAGTCAGTGAATACTCAAACGTATAGCCAACACCTGCAGGGAAAAGGTTCGCAAGGCTAAAGCGCAAAATGAGCTCAGGCTTGCCAGGGACATAAAAAACAACAAAAAAGGTTTTTTTGCTTACGTTGGTAGGAAAAGGAAGAAAAAGGGGGCGATAGGGCCACTGCAAGGAGAAGATGGGGTGATGGTGACAGGGGATAGGGAAAAGGCAGAACTGCTTAATGCCTTCTTTGCCTCGGTCTTCTCACAAAAAGAAAGCCATCTTCAACCTCAGCAACATGGAATGGACGAAGGATTGGGGGAAATCCAACCCCAAATAGGGAAACAAGTTGTCCAGGAACACCTGGACACTCTAAACGAATTCAAGTCGCCAGGGCCAGATCAGCTACATCCAAGAGTATTGAAGGAACTAGCGGAAGTTATTTCAGAACCTCTGGCAATCATCTTGGAGAACAGGAGAAGTCCCAGCAGATTGGAGGAGAGCGAATGTGGTCCCTATCTTCAAGAAGGGAAAAAAGAACGACCCAAACAATTACCGTCCGGTCAGCCTCACATCAATACCAGGCAAGATTCTGGAAAAGATCATTAAGGAAGTGGTCTGCAAACACTTAGAAACAAATGCGGTCATTGCTAATAGTCAACACGGATTTACCAATAACAAGTCATGCCAGACTAATCTGATCTCTTTTTTCGATAGACTTACGAGTTGGGTCGATACAGGGAATGCCGTGGATGTAGCGTACCTGGATTTCAGTAAGGCCTTCGACAAAGTCCCCCACGACCTTCTGGCAAACAAACTAGTAAAATGTGGGCTAGACAAAACTACGGTTTTTCTTCGTGTACTCTGTGAATGCACACTAATGGAGAAGCTGCGCCTGCGCAGGTTCCGACGGAAACTCTTCCAAGCTGAAGTTCAAATTTTGGCGGTAACCACGCCCCCCTTCCCAAGGGGCATATAAGGCAGCCCCAGGCGCGCGCTCCCCAGTTCCTTTTTTTCCGCCGCAAGGTTCACTTCGGACTCTTCGCATGTCTACTACTCGTTTCAAGCGTTGCACGCAGTGTGCTGCTAAAATTCCTGACTCGGACGGCCACGCCAAGTGCCTCTTCTGTCTTGGCGAGGCTCATGTGGTCAGTACCTGCCGTTTCTGCCTAGCTCTCACGGCTCAGGCCAGAAAGAACAGAGCCGCTCGGCTTAGAGCGGCGCTCTACGAAAAATCTCTCGCGCCAGAACCGACTCCGTCGACGTCGGGTACGTCGTCTTCTTCAGCTCTGAGAGCGATGTCGGCGCCGCCAGCTAGGCCCACGACAACTAAAGCCTCCTCGGTCTCGTCCAAGGCGTCCAGGGCTTCCAGGACTGCTAAACCGGCTAAACCGCCATGTACCGTGACGACGGCTACCGTTTCCACCCGTTCCGGCAAGGTGGGGCCTTCCTCGACGTCGAGCTCTCTGGCTTCGGTGACCTCGGTCCGCTCCCGTATTGGTTCCCCGCCGTCCTCCTCTGCTATTAAGATAGCCTTTAAGAGGGCTCACGAAGAATCTCGTCGAGCGCAATCCGACTCAGCTGTGGTTCCTCCCACACCTGGCAAGTCCTTGAGGGTTGCATCTAAGCAACCGCCGACAAAGAAACGGCTAACTCAACGCTCCTCTTCTTCGGCCTCCTCAAGGCGGGACCGGCCGTCCTCCTCGGCAACCTCCTCGAGAAGGTCTTCTCCAATTCGGCCAGCCCAGAGTCCTAGAGTTGTGTCTCAATCTCCATTGCACCCCCTGTCTGACGGGGAGCTGCAGGACTCACCCCACCACTCTACCCAAACGGTGGTCAGGGTGCCGGTGCCGGAACCCCTTGCGCTGCCTCACTCGTCGCGCCAACAGCTCTTCCCTCCCACCTCGACACCGGAGTGTGGCAGACAAACGGCTCGCCTGGCTCGAGCAGCCCAGGCCTCAGCCTCTAAGGATCCTCGGCTCCCGACCCTCTCTTCCCGCGAGGCCATGCCTCCTCCCGAGACTGTGCTTTCTTCTCCCCCTCAGTCCCCCCAAGGGGCTGAGGAGGAAGATGTTGATGTTGACCGCCCAGACTCTGTCCTTTCGGCCTCGGTGGTCTCCCTCGGTCTCGACCTCTCTCCTCCCCACGATGCGTATGAGGCGGACCCGCCTTCTCCTACTGACAATATTCGTGCTTTCTCTGATCAAATGGTCAGAATGGCCAACGCCCTGGGTTTGGAGATCAAGCAGACTTCCAAAGCAGTGTCTGATCCAGTTTTCAAAAGGGTGCAGGCCCAAGCTCCGCCGGCCACGCTACTCCCTTTCCTGCCTTATCTGTTGGACGTTATCCAGGCCTCCTGGAAAACTCCTTCCTCCATTCCTCCGACCTCGAAGAGGATCGAGACTTGGTACCGTACCGACAATGATTCCTTGGAGTGGCTCAAACACCACCCCGACCCCAACTCCCTGGTCGTTAAGGCCTCTCAATCCTCAGGTCGTCAGTCGAACACTCCGGCCGACAGAGAAGGGAAGCGCTTCGACGCCGTGGGTCGAAAACTTTACTCTGGAGCCCTTTTGCTTTGCCGCATGGCGAACTATGGAGCCTGCATGGGTGCCTACCAGCAGATTATCTGGGAGAAGGCACAGCCTTTCTTCGCTAAAATGTCGGACGAAGACCGCTCCGTCCTCACTACCCTCCAACAGGAAGCTGACTCGCTTGCCCACCACCAAATACAAATGGCGAAGCATACAGGTGATACTGCAGGCAAGATGATTGCCCACGCGATATCTATCCGCCGTCACGCCTGGCTGAGGTCTTCGGGTCTATCTTCATCTTCCAGGCAGGTCATTGAGGACCTTCCCTTTGACGCGCTCGGACTATTTAACTCCGGTACCGATGATAAACTCAAGTCTAACCATGACTTTAAAATTCTTGCGTCTAAATGCGGTGACCAACCGCAACCTCAGCGCACCCGCTGGTTCCCGCACCGCTCCCGCCGCTTCCCGCCGCAATCTTTCAAACACCACTCTTTCAGGCGGCCCTCGGGCTCGAATAATCAGACCCATCACCAACCTCGTCGGGGACCTCATCCGCAAAAGCAACGCGGTCGAACCACCCCCGCCCCTCCGCAGGCCAACCGGCGTGCCTGACGCCAACCCCTGCCAAAGCTCATTGCCCGCTACCGCTGTGGAGCCCACGCTGCCTCGTCCCTCCTGTGCCTTCGCCGACCGCCTAGCCCCCTTTTACAATCAATGGGAGTCCATTACTTCAGATGCATGGGTTCTTCGCATTGTCCAAGACGGCTACGCCTTAGAGTTCACAGACCTCCCACCTACAGGTCGCATTCTTTACTCAACTCCTTCTCCAGAGATACTGGCCGAAGTCGATGCATTACTGGCCAAAGGCGCCATCCGTCCCTCCCCTCCCGAACTGGACCCCTTAAGTTTTTTCTCCAGATACTTTACAGTCCCGAAGAAGGGGGGGGGGCTACGCCCCATTCTGGACCTAAGGGCCCTCAATATATTCATTCGCCCTTCCAAATTCAGGATGGTCTCTATTGCCTCTATCCTCCCGATGCTGCAGCGGGGAGACTACTTTGCCTCCATAGACTTACGAGACGCCTACTTCCACGTGGCGATACGGGAGGCGCACAGAAGGTTCCTATGCTTCAAAGTTCTCGACCAAACCTACCAGTTTACCGTTTTACCCTTCGGTCTCGTTACGGCCCCGAGGGTCTTTACCAAGGTCGTCGCCGCCGTAGCGGCCCACCTCAGGCTACATGGCATCACGGTCTTTCCTTATCTGGACGACTGGCTTCTCGTCGGGCCCGATCCAGTTCTTCTCGCGAACCAGGTCTCCTTCACGCTGCGTCTTCTAAAATCTCTCGGCCTCCAACTCAACACCGAGAAGTCAAATCTCTCCCCGTCAACCCGAATCCGGTTCATCGGGGCCCTCTTCGACTCCGTCACAGAGACTGTCTCACTACCGTTCGACAGATTCCTGGCTCTCCGCCACCACATCGTCCTTTGTCGATCCGCCAGGAGGGTCAGAGCCCGTGCCATTCAAGTCCTTCTGGGCCACATGGCCTCCACGGTCCTCACGACCCCGTTTGCCAGGCTGCGCCTTCGGGTCCTACAAAGGTGGTTCATAGACACTTTCAAGCCGTTCTACCACCACAACTCCAAGTACTTGTCGGTACCGTTGTTCGTCCGCCAGTCCCTCTCATGGTGGACGTCTCACCAAAACGTGTGCAGGGGTCTCCCATTTCATCCAGCCCCATCGTCGCTAACCATAACAACGGACTCCTCCACCTACGCTTGGGGAGCCCACATGAACGGTCTAACGGTTCAAGATCTTTGGTCCCCATCCGAGAGGGCCAACCACATAAACTTACTCGAGCTTCTCGCCATTTTCAAAGCCCTGAAAGCTTTCTCTCGCCTCATCTGTCACAAGTCCATCCTCATTCAATCGGACAACCTCGTAGCAGTATTCTACATCAACAAACAGGGCGGTACGGGTTCGAGGAAATTGATGCTCCTCTCCTCCCGTCTATGGGTTTGGTGCATAGCCCACGACGTGCAGGTCTCTGCAATCCACCTGCCGGGTGCCCAAAACGACTTAGCAGATGCCCTCAGCAGGATGACTTCTTCCTCTCACGCGTGGAAGCTCGATCCCGAGATCCTCGACGGTCTGTTCCTCCACTGGGGACGCCCTACTCTGGATCTCTTCGCGTCTCCCCACAACGCTCAGCTACCCCGCTACGGAGCGAGACTTCCCCCGAACTCCTTTCCCGGCTGTCTAGGGGATGCCTTTCTACTGGACTGGTCGGCGGAGATGCTTTATCTTTTTCCACCGATTCCCCTCATACCGAAAGTTCTCGAAAGACTTCTCTCGATCTCGGTCACAGCGATTCTCATAGCTCCGGCCTGGCCCCGCCAACCGTGGTATCCGGCCCTTCTTCGTCTCTCCAGAGGAACGTTTCGCCCTCTGCCTCCCTCGCCGCACCTTCTCTCAAGGGAGGACGGCAAAATTCTTCACCCGGACCTCCCTTCCCTTCATCTCACTGCATGGAGGATTCTCACCTAGCCTCCCTTCCGCAGAACCTGCAGGATGTCCTTCGGGCAGCCCATAAGCCGTCTACTACCAAGGCTTACTCTTATAAACTCTCTCGCTTTCACGCCTTCCTTTGATCCCGTAATGTCGACACCTTTCCGACCTCGGTACCGGTGGTCCTCGACTTCCTCATGACCCTCGTCGAGAAGAAACTCTCTCTCGCTTCTATCAAGGCCTATCTCGCAGCCCTTTCCTGGTCCTTTCAACGCCATGGTCAGCCATCTCTCTTCTCTCACCACTTGATCAAAACCTTTCTCCGAGGCTACAATAACATCTGCCCGCCGTCGCTACCACCTACGCCGGGCTGGAACCTCGAACTTGTACTTTCTCAACTCACTTCTCCTCCCTTCGAACCGCTTGCCTCGACCGATCTCCGCCTGCTTTCCTGGAAGCTGGCTTTTCTAGTCGCGATCACGTCGGCGCGAAGGCCATCCGAGCTTACTGCTCTCAGGATCGACGAACCTTATCTACGTTTTCACCATGACCGCGCTGTTCTTCGCCCGGACATTACCTTTCTCCCTAAGGTGGTGTCAGCTTTCCACCTCAACCAGGACATTGTCCTACCAGCTTTCTTCGCTAACCCCTCCTCTCCTCTCGAGCAGAAACTGCACCTTCTCGACGTTCGAAGGGCGCTTCTCTTCTACAGGGACCGTACCAAGGGCATCCGTAAGACACAAAAACTCTTTGTCGCCTATGCCCAGGACAAGTCGGGTAATCCCATCTCTTCCCAAAGACTGTCCCACTGGATCGCTCAGGCCATTGAGTTGGCCTACGAACTAGCCAAGCGACCTCCTCCTCCATCCATCCGCCCGAGGTCGACTAGGGGCCTCTCGGCCTCGACTGCCTTCCTTAGAGGTATTCCGCTTGACTCCATATGCAAAGCGGCTATCTGGTCAAACCCTCTTACGTTTGTCTCTCACTACAGACTGGACAGTAAAACCTTAAAGGACTCGGCCTTCGCAAGATCAGTACTCTCATCTTGCCTCTCCTGACTGTCAAACATCCTTTCTCCTTATACTTACCCGCAGGTGACTCTCTATACCTCTCCTTCAAGTTTGGGCCGGTCTCTCCTTTTCCCATATCTACCTCTAGGGATCTGTTTTTCCCTGATTGTGTTGAACAGTTGCTCTGTTGCTTTGTAGTGCCTTATTTATCCTGGCGGTTGTGTCAAAGGGCATGATGTTTTTCCCCTCTCCCCCCCGGGAGAGCGTTTATATGCACTATACGCAATTGCGTGTGTCTATTATGTTTATTGATAAAACTCTATGTTATGTTTCCTCTTCTACTATGCTCATGTTGCATTGCACTGGTCCTTTCGGACAAATTATTGCACTGGTCTCTTGGGACTGTTATCTCAATTTGTCCTAATAAACGTATGTTTGGACATTCACTGTTTGTCGAGTTTGCCTTGTCCCACCATCCGGGACCTAAGCGTGTCAGTCTCCATTAGTGTGCATTCACAGAGTACACGAAGAAAAAGGACAGGTTGCTCACCTGTAACCATGTTTCTTCGAGTGTACTCTGTGAATTCACACAAACCCGCCCTTCCTTCCCCTCTGGCAAACCTCTCCCTTTCTCATTGCCTTGGCGGCGTAGGAACTGGGGAGCGCGCGCCTGGGGCTGCCTTATATGCCCCTTGGGAAGGGGGGCGTGGTTACCGCCAAAATTTGAACTTCAGCTTGGAAGAGTTTCCGTCGGAACCTGCGCAGGCGCAGCTTCTCCATTAGTGTGAATTCACAGAGTACACTCGAAGAAACATGGTTACAGGTGAGCAACCTGTCCTTAGGTGGATCTGTAATTGGCTAAGTGAACGAACCCAAAGGGTGCTCACCAATGTGTCGTCTTCATCATGGAAAGAAGTAACAAGTGGAGTGCCGCAGGGCTCCGTCCTGGGCCCGGTTCTGTTCAACATCTTTATTAACGACTTAGACGAAGGGTTAGAAGGCACGATCATCAAGTTTGCAGATGACACCAAACTCGGAGGGATAGCTAACACTCCAGAAGACAGGAGCAGAATTCAAAACGATCTTGACAGACTAGAGAGATGGGCCGAAACTAACAAAATGAAGTTCAACAGGGACAAATGCAAGATACTTCACTTCGGCAGAAAAAATGGAAATCAAAGATACAGAATGGGGGACGCCTGGCTTGACAGCAGTGTGTGCGAAAAAGACCTTGGAGTCCTCGTGGACAACAAGTTAAACATGAGCCTACAATGTGATGCGGCAGCTAAAAAAGCCAATGGGATTTTGGCCTGCATCAATAGGGGAATAGTGTCTAGATCCAGGGAAGTCATGCTCCCCCTCTATTCTGCCTTGGTCAGACCACACCTGGAATACTGTGTCCAATTCTGGGCACCACAGATGAAGGGAGATGTTGACAAGCTGGAAAGCGTCCAGAGGAGGGCGACTAAAATGATTAAGGGTCTGGAGAACAAGCCCTATGAGGAGCGGCTTACAGAGCTGGGCATGTTTAGCCTGCAGAAGAGAAGGCTGAGAGGAGACATCATAGCCATGTACAAATACGTGAGGGGAAGTCATAGGCAGGAGGGAGCAAGCTTATTTTCTGCTGCCCTGCAGACTAGGACACGGAACAATGGCTTCAAACTACAGGAAAGGAGATTCCACCTGAACATCAGGAAGAACTTCCTCACTGTGAGGGCTGTTCGGCAGTGGAACTCTCTCCCCCAGACTGTGGTGGAGGCTCCTTCTTTGGAAGCTTTTAAGCAGAGGCTGGATGGCCATCTGTCGGGGGTGCTTTGAATGCGATTTCCTGCTTCTTAGCAGGGGGTTGGACTAGATGGCCCATGAGGTCTCTTCCAACTCTACTATTCTATGATTCTATGATTCATATAGTCTAGTTCAATACAGGGTGTTTGAAAAAGAACTCCCTATTCACCATTTAATTTAAATGGTGTATAGGGAGTTCTTTTTCAAACACCCTGTTCAGCTAAACTACATTATATGAGTCTACACTGATCATATAATGCAGCTTCAAACTGCATTATATGGCAGTGTAGATGGGACCTAGGATTCTCCTTGTCAAGGTGTCTGGACACAATTTTTTCAACAATTTTCTAAGTAGTAGTGAATATTCCTTCCAACCTAAATTATCAGGCAGCTTTACCATTGACACAGTTCAGGAAAGATGAAATAATTTAGAGTTCCTATTAGCAGAACATATACAGATGAGAAGAGTTGAAATTAAGAGTTACTGTTTATTTATTTTGCAACTGTTTATGCCTCCCTTTATTTAATTATTTTCAAAAGTAGGCTGGCTAACAACAATTACTTGCATTTAATGCTAATAAATATCTTAAAATGAAACTCGGCCTTTCAATTATTTAATAAATTAAAACAAAGGAAAACCTACACATTTTAGTTTAGTTCGGATTATTCCATAACTGCCTGTGATGAAGCTGGGATGCAAAACTGTGTAGCAGTTTGAGTCAGTACAAAAGTGGCAGGGACGAGTGGGCACAAATCCTTGTGATTGGCATTCCTACTGTGCAACAGACTCTGCAATCACACTAAGAAAAGGTGCTCTCACAGATACAGAGAAAAACCATCATAGGGCTTCATCCTGAAAGCTGGAGGGAATGGGAAACTGCTGATTTGAGCGGCTGTCATCTAGCTAGCATTTGGTGCAGAGCCTCTGACAGGTTTTTCTCTCTTATATTTGTCTCAAAAATTATACTGCCATACACATTCCTTTTTCACATGTTAGTATTTCATCCCTTCCCCGGTTTTGCCGGGCTGAGTTTTTAATCACAATTATTAAGTATTATTTTCTCCCTGCTTCAGTCTTTTCCGTTCATATTCCACTGATTTTATCCTTTTTCTGTCAGCTGATAATCCTGGAGGTTCTGACACAGCCATTTACCCAACATGACGTGGGTTGCACATTTCCGCTCTTTACCAAATACGAACTAGATTGCTTCCGTCTTTTGTATTTTTTCTGCACATCTGATGGTATCAAGAGTGTTTTTGTATTACACAGTTTATGGTAGATTGATAACACTTTATTGTGGTGCCATCCTATGAAATCACAAGATGTATAGTTTGGTGAGATAATTATAATTTTTTTTCTAGAGAGCTGTAGCCAATTTAAACCCACTAGCAGAGAATTTCAAGTACCTTGCCAAGCTAGACATCCTAACATTCCTTAGGATGGGGTCACGGCAATCAAAATGGTGTCAAACTGTTATATCTTTGTAGTGTAGATTTGCTCCTGGTCTCTCTTAATCTGTTCTACCCCTGAGACTTTCTCAAGGCATTTTCTCTCAGGGTGCATAGAATTCGAGAACCATCAAGTTGGAAGAGACTACAAGAGCCATCCCGTCTAACCTCCTGCCATGCAGGAACACCTAACCAAAGCACTTCCAACATATACCTCACAGCCTCTGAGGATGCCTGCCATAGATGTGGGTGAAACGTCAGAAGAGAATACTTCTGGAACATGCACATACAGCCCGGAAAACACACAACAACCCACTTCCAACAGATAGCCATCCAGCCTCTGCTTAAAAAACCTTCATAGAAGGAGACTCCGTCACACTCCGAGGCAGTATATTCCACTGCAGAACAGCTCTTACCATTTGCTTTCCTTCTGCTCAAGATCAACACAAAGCTCATTTTTCATTTGCAACTTCCACCAGTCTGGTGGAGGTGTATAGGACTTTCAATCCAACAACATCTGGAGGGCCATAATTGTTTATCCACAATAAACCCTCTCTTTCTCCTCTAGTCTATCCCTGGGAATCGTATCCTGACACCCAAAGCCCCATTGCACCTGTTAAGTCACATCAGTCCTTTTGCCTGTCTTTGACTTGTCACTAATGAGCATAAATAATTCCCATAACCTTCTCCCTACTCTGGAGATACTCGTTCTTCCCCAGTGTTCAGCATCAGAAAATTGTTTTGGGAGAAATGCAGGTGGATTTTCTGTGGTTTAGTGGGGAAAACTGTTTCCCGACAGCCAGATGCATTTTTGATGTAAATAAATACCATCAATCTTATACCACAAGGTATTGTACAGAAAACAGCCATCTTGTACAACAAAACCATGTGGCTATTTCTTGTGCAAAACTGTTTTCTTCTTCTACCACCACCCCGACATTGCTGCCTAAAAGAAGTGGGATTTTTCATAAATTTCCACAATTCTCATGCAATATCCTTTTAAAATAATTTCTGAAAACAGAATGTAGCACAAACAGCAGAGTTCTTTATTTTATTTTTTTGAGTTACTTCTCATTCAACACATGAAAATATAAGATCTGGAAAATTTAAAGCCATAGTAAAATGTGTTTGGTTTTTCCATTTTCCAGGAGTAGAAAATTGAGAAGAAATTAGAAATGCATAGTACTCATTTTTGGATGTTTTTTTTTTTTTTTTTACAAATCTTGTTATCTTAGGAACATAAAATTTATTTTATATGTAATTTAGTTTGCTCTTAAAAGTATAGTGTGGGATAATTGAAACTACAGCGAATGCAGGGAATAATTACAAATGCACTAATTGAATTGAATTGGAAATGGTTTACGTTTTTACTAATGGAGCTGCAAGTTATTGGATGTGGGATCTAGTATCTGAGGTTTACTGGTGTATCAGAAGCAGGACAGAGGTTAACAATGGAGACAGGTGAAAACATTAATTAAAACTGTAGTAAAACAGAGAGAAATCTATTTTCAGGAGGAAAAGCTGAGGAAGGGGAAAATACTAATGGATATTTTGTCTAGTTTCATTTTCTGAGTTATCATTATCAGTTTTTACTTCTGATTTTTTGTCTTTCTGATCTTCAAGGACATCTAAAAATGGAAGGTTTGAGATAAACTTTCATCTCTTTAACATTAGTTTCTTCCTTAATTTGCTTTATTTCTAAATATAGAACACATTCTTCCACTTGTGCTGTTTCAGCTCTCCCACACAATATTGTATCCGTATTTGGGATGTTAACTGCCATCAAGTCAACCTCAACCTATGGTGGTCCTCTGAATGAAAGACTTTAAAGACACTTTATCATCATCAGCCCTGGTCAGGGCTTGCCTCTTTTATTGGGTCAATCTGTCTGTAATGTGGCCTTCCTCTTTTCTTACTGTTTTTTCCATACCAAGTATGATTTTTCCAGCTATATAATTGAGTCACCTTTTCTTATGATGTGGCCAAAGTAAAGCAGCCTTAGTTGAGTTCTCCTGAATTCTAGGCAGAATTCTAGGTAGACCCATTTGTCTTTTTTGGAATCCATGGTATCTGTAGAATTCTTTTTCAGCACCACATTCCAAATCTGTTGCTGTTCTTCCTATCAACATTATTCACTGTCTAGTTTTCACAACCTCATTAGAAGCATTAAAGGTGAGAAAGTGTTCAGAAATAGGCAAAATGCACAATATCTAAAGCAGGGGTCCCCAAACTAAGGCCCGGGGGCCGGATGCGGCCCTCCAAGGTCATTTACCTGGCCCCCGCACTCAGTTTTATAATATATTTTTATATCACTTTTAATAATATAATATATTGTATATACATATACTATTGATAATAATATTATGTTATACAATATAATACTAATAATAATACCATATAATAAAATTAATTATTTAATTAATATTATATAATACTATAGTGGTATAGTTCAATATAGTAATATATAGTGTTAATATTGTGCTATGCTAATAATATAATATATTGTATGTACATACAGCTGCTCTGAGTCCCCTTCGGGGTGAGAAAGGTGGGATATAAACGTAGTAAATAAATGCAGTAAATAAATAATTTTAGACTTAGGCTCGCCCAAAGTCTAAAATGACTTGAAGGCACACAACAACAACAACAATCCTAATTAACTTGACTATCTCATTGGCCAGGAGCAGGCCCACACTTTCCATTGAAATCCTGATAGGTTTATGTTGGTTAAAATTGTTTTCATTTTTAAATATTGTATTGTTCTTTTGTTGTTGTTGTTGTTACATTACAAATAAGACATGTGCAGTATGCATAGGAATTTGTATTTTTTTTTCAAATGATAATTCGGCCCCTCAACAGTCTGAAGGATTGTGGAACGGCCCTCTGCTTCAAAAGTTTGAGGACCCCTGATCTAAAGGAACTCATAATCATTGTGAAAGATGAAAACTTACAATTAGCAAAGGGGGCTCACCTTTTCTATGCCCTGAAGTGTAGTGACGGACCAATCCATGTCAGAGAAGCACAATACTGTATACAAAAAGCAATCTGGGATGCTTATGCTCATTCTCCCATGTCCTACCATATTCAATTTAATATAATAATTGTAAGAGAGCTAACTTAGCAGAAGATGTGGGAATTCCAATACAGCATTTCCTGGTTGTTCATGGCAATGGAGCAACAAATAACTAGCAGGAAGTAAAAGTACAAGAGAGGAAGAGTGTTCATTGTCAGATAAGAATCCCAAATTAGAATAAAACATTCATTCATATATACAAATTGTAATTTACTGTCTTGCAAATCATGTTAATTGCTGTGGTGGAGAACTGGCTTTTGAGAAGTAGAAACCAGACAAATTTGAATAGTGGCCTGTTTGTTACACACTAAATCATGTGTTTTTAAATTGATTTTCAATTGTGGTGGCCCTAAGATGAACCTGTCATAAGTTTTTCTCGATCTGAGAGGATGCAACATGCCTAAGGTTACCTAGTTGGTTTCCAAGGACTAATGGGAAATCGTACTCTCATCTCAAGAGTCATTGTCCAGTGCTCAAATGACTATATCATGATAGCTCTAAAGTTCTTTAAATTCAGAAATTTTATATATAACTAAATATATTTCTAGAATCAACTGAAGGGGCAATCACCAAAATCCTGTTGAGTATTATGTCAGCAGACCAGTGGTTGTTTTCTTGATATTTTTTACAGGAGGAGTATTTGATAAAATACAAAGGCAGTTCCCTAATTCATCTGTAGTATCATGGACTGTCTTAAAATCAAGTCAACACAGCTCCACTCCTCTCATATCCATGACATAAGCTGGCAACCAATAGAATGTTTTTGTTTTTGTGATTGGCCATCTGATTTCTATGGACCTCATTCATTCACTGGCAAGAGGACCAATATGATGAGTGAGCTTGGAGAAAAGGGGCACAGGTCCTTGTCTATAGAGGCAGAGTTGGTCCTTCACCCACACACAGAGCCTTATAAATCATCCAAAGAAATGGGAACCAAGGAAGTCGATGGAAAGTAGAAGGGTTCTAGATTTGTTAGAGATAAATTACATGTCTACTGCTGTAGGACTGTGCTGAGAAGTAGTTATAATGTGATAGGATCTAAGAAACATGGCTTTAAATACTTTATTTGAATTATCTTCCACAGAACGATTTCATTCCTCAAGATGACTTCACCCCAGAAATGTACCGAGAATTCCTGAGCAACCTGTGCCCTCGGCCTGAGATCGACCACATCTTCCAAGAGCTGTAAGAAATTCTGGAAAATGCACTTTATGCTGATGATTATCATTTGATATTTGTCTTTACTCAGGGTTACCAAAGGTGTTGTGCAAGCTCCCAGCATGAAGCTGTTCTTGCTAAGAACCAATCTCTAGATCACATTGTTCCATTATTTAACTAACAAGTTGTGTTGAAGCTCCACATGTCCTTTTCTCTGAGGTTTTGTTGCTATTTTACATCGCTTGAACTTTAACAGGAAATTATTCCTAGAGGAATATCCCTGCCAGGCTGTGTTCCTCTTTCTGGCATATGCTAGCTTAAACTCTGGTTAAAGTAATTGGACAGCAAGAGCAGCTGGCAAGGGAGAGGATGCCATGAGCAGTGTGTATTAGATAACTGCCTCTCCAACCCCAAAAGGCTAAAGAAGGAGAGAGAAAAATATAGTGGAGTATAATGCTCACAGAAGATGTTATCAGTGCTTACAGTCAGCAAAAATTGAATTAGCAAACAACTGGGCTCTTGTGGTTTCATGCTCTGATGCCCTGGGACACCTGGAGCAATCTAATTGTAAATATAATATTTAATCTGTCCCTTTTCCCATGGCATTAACTCTCATGTCTCAGATACTGAATTCTTCCAGAGGCAGAGGCTAGCAATACATTAACTGCTAGCACATGTAAGAGAGTACTGACATTTCCCCGCTGTGTGCCTCAGAACCATCGGAGAGAAAAGAAATTTGGAAAGGGAGTCATTTAGAGTAGAGAAAATGTGAGTGCAGAATAGTTTGGACACTGACTCCTCTTTCAGTCCATTCTCCATCCAAAATTCTTCCTCCAAAAGGTGTTTTATTTTCTAAAGCTGACACCTAGGCTTTCTTATAAGGCATTGCCATATCACGTGTAATTTGCCACTGAGTCAGAGTTTGCGTTCCTGGAATTCCAGCAGTTCCCTTGTTTATGGCAACCCTTTTATTCCTTCCTCAAAAGGATTTTGCTTGATACTGCTATGGCAGCAATGTTTCTTCTAACCATTTAACTATGGAATAAAGAGAAGTGATACACACTAATGTGTTGTTCAATCATTTTAATGCAAATGTGAGATTAGCCTGCAGGCAAGGATGTATGTTAATGACTCCTATTTGTGTACCTCCATCTCCATGGGTTCCATTTGTTAATATGAATGAACTGAGGTGGAAGGGGCGGGAGATGGTCAGAAAAGATAACTGGGTTTCAGTGTGAGGGGCTTCAGTTTTCCGGCAAACCTCTGATTGATGTGGACCAGGAAATAGGGCTGTCCCAAGATACTATGCTGCCTAAAATAGAACAGTCAATGACATCCCATTCATCCAGATCAAACTGCATTCGTCCTCAAAGTCAGCCAAATTGTTTTGGCACATGAGGTAGAAAACTTCCAGAAATGCAAGAATAGCAATCAAAATGGCTAGTCATTTATTTCCTGAGGTAGCTGACTCATTCTGCCTACTGGTGAGGGTTGGCCTTGATTGAGAAGTCTTACTGTCTTCCAACACATACTCATCTTACTATAAGGACAGAGCATGTAGGTGACCAATATCTTATGCTTTGAGATGTACAAGGTGATGCAGTTTAAGTGCCCCCTTCTCAGCTATAATTGGCATTGCTTTCCAGATACTGCAGGCAGTCCCCAAGGTATGAACAAGATAGGTTCTGTAGATTTGTTCTTCAGTTGAACGTGTATGTAAGTCGAATTAGGTACATTTTTAAGTGTAACTCCAATGAGATATAGATATCAGTTTTAGGTAGGATAGGGAAGGGTTAACAGTTAGCTGAGTTTATTTTGCTGTCTGTGCCCCTATTCAGATTTCACCTCAGTTTCTGTGGATTTTGACAATAAAATGGCTTGTTTTGGAAACAAGGGTTGGTGATAAACCTTCTGTAAAGAAGTGTGATGTTTTGATTTATGGATGACATGTTTATTTGATTTTGTTTAAACAGTCAGGTTTGGCTAAGTTTAAAATGGTATGTATTGGAGTTGATAATACAGGAAGGTAACCATCTTAGCATTCTAAGGCAGGTTACCCTAGCAACGGGGGCGGAGCCAGCCGCTGTTTGAAGGAAAAAGGAGGGAACGTTTAAAAACCCAGTCAGTCAGTGAGAGTCTGTAATGGTGAAATTACAGTGAGGACTGATTCTCAAGTGGAGGATCAGGGTGGCTCAAATGAGGGAATTTGAGTCAATTCTAAAATAAGGTGACTTATTTTAGGGAGTCTGTGATTTCTAGTCACAGGGAACGGACTGGCTCCAAGTTTAAGGAAACCAGGGAAGTTTGGATCTTAGTCTGTGATTTCTAGTCACAGGGAACAGACTGGTTTCAGATAAGGAAACCAGGGAGGCAGACCTCTAGTAGGCCCGACTAAGCAAGTTAGGTGACTTGTTTAGGGTTATTTATAGAGGCTGTGGATTAGGGGAATTAATCCCAGTGGATCCAAGAGATCAGTTTCTAGTTTAGTTCTGTGAGAAGAAAGTATTTTGAAAGTTGTAACACCTCATATCTAATTGTAACCGTTAATCTAAGTGCCTTTAAGAAGTTATTGAAACCACTAAGCTCTGTACATGCAATAAACTTGTTTTGATTTTTATTCCATCTAAGTCTCTGTCACAATCATATTCTAAGTTAAGCAACCTCACACATCTTTACACCTTCATTTGAGACACCTTTCTCCATAATAACCCTTCTGAAGGGTAGATTTTTCTCACTTCCTGTTATTATGCCCGTTCTTAACTAGGAGTTGTTTGTAAGTTGGATGTTTGTAACTCGGGGGCTGCCTGTATTATTATTGTTATTATGGGAAGACAGGTATCTGAGTTTAATTTGAATGTTTCTGTCAGGCTGTGTATTCCCCCAAAGCCCTCCCCCAAACATAAGTGTGTGACTGTGGGTTTTCCAGTCAGCTGGCAACTTGCAACAACATGAATTACATAGGATCTTGTTAGACAAGGAATACCCAGAGGTGGTTTTAGTTGTTCCTTCCTCTGGAATACAGCGTACATCACCTGATATTTGTTTGTAGTCTCCCATTCGAATACTAACCAGGGCTGACCCTACTTAGCCTCTAAGATCAGACAGTATCTGGTGCTGTTAGGTTATTTAGGCTCTCTATTTCTCCCCCCCCTCTCTCTCTCTCTCTCTCTCTCTATATATATATATATATATATATATATACAGTAGAGTCTCACTTATCCAACATTCGCTTATCCAACGTTCTGGATTATCCAATGCATTTTGTAGTCAATGTTTTCAATATATCATGATATTTTGGTGCTAAATTCATAAATACAGTAATTAAAACATAACATTACTATGTATTGAACTTCTTTTTCTGTCAAATTTGTTGTATAACATGATGTTTTGGTGCTTAATTTGTAAAATCATAACCTAATTTGATGTTTAATAGGCTTTTCCTTAATCCCTCCTTATTATCCAACATATTCGCTTATCCAACATTCTGTCGGCCCATTTATGTTGGATAAGTGAGACTCTATCCATCCATCCATCCATCCATCCATCCATCCATCCATCCATAGGTCCCATTTTTCTCAGAAATAACTATGTTAATTATATTATTTTACAAAGTATCTTCATACAAATTGAATTATTTAAACACCAACAGCAAAGCTTGTATATGTCACAAATACCTTACACATCCCACCTCCATTCTAGCTCAAAGCCTAGAAGCAGAAAAGGGACAATATTTGCTATGCCAGAATTCTTTCCTTTTTGCCTTCATAGACAGCATGGTGGCAGGGGGCTTGAACATAGGTGGACATTTTCTTCCCAATCAGTTGATGACATGGTTCATGTGGACTTCAGCTCAAGCCACACTGCTTTCTAAAGATTTCCAAACGTGATTTCCTGTGTAATATAGGGAAATAGAAATAGTTGTAGTGGAAAGAAAAACAATATATATAATCATATTTCTGTTCTCATCCCTATCTGAATTATTTTTGTAGCGGTGCCAAGACCAGGCCATATCTTACTGTTGACCAGATGATGGAATTTATAAACCTGAAGCAACGAGACCCACGATTAAATGAGATTCTTTATCCACCACTGAAGCAGGAACAAGTTCAGCAGCTGATTGAAAAATATGAACCCAATAACGCTTTGGCGAAGAAAGGTCAGTAATTTTCATTATTTTCAGTATTCTGTTTCTGATTTCAACAAATGAACAAATTACTGTGGAGACATACAAAATGGAGTACAGACTGCCTCCAGCTTAATCACATTTCCAATTGGCTACCTTAAGATCTGACAGCCTTGAAGCAGAGAAAATTTAAATATATTTTTTGGAACTTGCACCAAGGGGTCTGGGTTAGTTTTGATGTTTTTTCATTTCACAGGAAATATAATTTGAAACATTGAAATGTGATCACTTGCAGAACAATTACTTTTCTTAAATTTGAAATCTGTGAAATAGAGGAGAAAGACTGTTGTAATACAACCTCCTGTTGCTCAGCTGGAGCTCTTTTTTTATGGGGGGGGGGGGGTTGATAATGCTTATTGGTGGCAAAAGTACAACTTTCTGTCTGCTGATAAGATATGTATGCAAAGAGGTCTTTAGAATGAATAAATGTGCATTTTGTCATATTCAGCAAAAATGCAGTTTGATTTTTTTTTTAAAAAAAACATGGTGCTAGCATATGGGACTTTCTTCTTAAATATACTCCTCAGTACATTCAGGCAAGTATTACAATGCCTAGAGTCTTCACATAACATTTTACTTATGCAAACCTTTCCTTATGTTCAATTATTTGATGAGCATCCCAGCTCTTTAATGCATAAGGGACAAAAATATTGATTTGTAGTAAAAAAAAATACTTTGATGTTGAGTTAGTGATATAGAAAATATCACAGATTTACTGTTCCATTGGAAAATTGGCTGAATGGCTTCATTTTGGAGCCAGATGAAAATTAGATATGTAGTTTTGTTTTCTTCCTCTGTGTCTTTATATTCCCTGTAGTTTTCTGTCATGCTGCTTGAAAAATTATCTTTCATTAAAATCTCAAATACATTTTTGTAAGTTATATGGTAATCATGTGATTTTGTAAAAACCTGCAAACCCCCTCCAATTCAACAAGAATGATACAATAAGTATCAAAAGTATTGTGCTTTCCCCACTTCCCCCGTTTGTTTTTTTGTTTCTGAACAAACATGGCTACCTTTTGGAGACATCTTTTTTTGTTGGAGGGAGCAGTTGTCATCATGATGGAACTATTACTAATTGCTATTAGGCATGTGCATGGAATCGGAGTGGTTGGTTCCCTTCAGCCAATCTGGCTTGTTCGCCTTGGCCGGCAGTCTCAGCTGCCACATTTTTCATCAGTTATGGGACCAATGGCAGTCGATCATGGCTCCTCCTCCCCTATTTGGCACCATGCTGTGCAGAGAGGCTGCTGTGTGCTACTCACATGAGGTTTCTAATCAGAATAGAAGAACACAGTGATGTGTATTACTAACCCCATTCTTCAAACCCGACTCCCTTGAAAGGAAGATAGGAAAGGGTCCCAGGAGGGGTGCTTTCTTAACCCCGTTCTTCAAACCCAGGTTCCCTTGAAAGGAAGATAGGAAAGGGTCCCAGGAAGGATGTTTCCTTAATCCCTTGCCATAAATCCAGATTTCCTTGACAAACTGAAGGGAAAGCATCCCAGAGAGGGTGTTATCTGAAACCCTGCTGCTGTTCTTGGAGAAGTTTACAGGGTGGGGCCAGTGGGGGGGGGGATACCTTTTAGGGAATCTTTTTAAAGAGATTTTATATCTAAAAGAAAGGAAATTCCTAAAAATCAGAGGATAGCTTAAACATTAAGAAACTTGGCGGGCTAACAGTGGTAGATGTGTCCTCAAAGTGTGGTTATTTTCATCCTGATAGTCCTAAAATGACTGGAAGGGGAGCCTGCAGAGCCCCCCTCTCATTGCCGCCAATGAGCTGGATCTACCTGTATTTTCCGGCTGCAGAAAAAAATGGCTTTCCGACTACCCGCCCATTTTTGGAAGGTGCATAAAAATGGATACGGATGTCTATCAGAATCCAGTAAGCAGAAACAGATCATGATTCAGCTGAAATGCAGAAGCCTAGTTGCTATTACTGGAAAAGGGCTTAGCTGAGAGTATATATAAGGCTGTCATATCAACTGATCTGATTTTATGCAGATTTTAGCTATGCCACTAGGTGCCTGCTTACCCTATCAGCTTGCTCTGATGCTTAACTTTTGTAAAATTTTGTAAAAGAAAGTAAGTTTCTAGACCTTCTAGAAGCCAAGATATGAGGCAACATGTGCAGGCTCTATTTCCAAAACTGCTTTGGAAGAACCTTTAAGTGATTTTAATTAATGATTAAAGTCACAGCTAGACTAAGGCCCCTTCCACACAGCTGTATACATTCCCACATTATCTGCTTTGAACTGGTTTATATGACAGTGTGGACTCAGCTAACCCAGTTCAAAGTAGATATTGTGGATTACCTGCCGTGATATTCTGGGTTAGATGACTGTGTGGAAGGGCCCACAGAGATTAAAAAGAAACCATCCATCTGGAAAGGCAGATGTCTGGTTTATTATTATTGTTTTTAAGGAATAATAATGAAAAAACATATAGCAAGTTCCTATATTTGGAGAAAAGATGGGATAAAAATTAAGTAAGTAAGCAAATAATAGTAAAGAAGGGATTGCTGCCCATGGAAAAAAATTGTGCAATTCAAAATTTTACTATAGGCATGATTGGACAACACAAGCACACTATTTATCTTTCCCCACCAAAAAGAATTAATGCATCAAAAGTTCATCCTCTTTCTCAGTCCTTATTTCATGTCCCTAAGAAGGATATTTCCATTATTGACATTCAAAACATTAAAAAGGCATTTTTGATTTAAAAAAAGAACCCTCACTATTATACTGAAATTAAGATTGGAGCAGTACTAGTCTTGTAGTGTATTCCACCAGAGCCATTCCCACATGTTGCTCTTGGTGATGCTGCTGTTGATAGAGAGCAGTAGATTGGAACCCTGCAGCATGGTCCATTGTTTTCAAAAAAATCCTGGTGTATTTCATTACAGAAAAGTATCTATCTAATGTGTGGTGATAGCAATAGGAATGAGGGCATGACTGGGATGACTAGCTTCTAGAAAAATTGAGAGACTCTTACAGGTTTTAAAGGGAAGGGGTTTATTCCCCTACTTAATATTGTTTCTACAATCCACTTCATGGTTCACCTCATCTCAATTTGTGTGTGTGTTGTTTTTTTTTAATGCAAAAGAGTTTGAGTCACAAACTTGCTACAAAAAGTCTTAAAATAATTCCATGGAATTTAGTATCATGAAAAGCCAGGCAAGACTGCATTGTCTAAAGTGGCAACCACTCTGCTACCCTGCATGCTTGCCAGCTCTACCCCAACTACCCTACGCTTTCTTCTCCTCCTTCTCTTCCTCTTCCTGTTTATTATGTTTATTTATACCCCGCTTTTTCTTCCTCCCACGGCCCCCCCAAAAATCTGGCCAATGCCCAAGATAGTGAGGTGGCTGCCTCTGGTGGTGAAATTTCAAATTACATTGCTGTCTTTTCTTTCCTGGAGGTGCTCTGTTTTTATTGACCCTTTCCATCTCTTCCTTCTCCCATCACCTTCTCTTGTGTTTTCCTCTTTTCCCTCTCTATTCTACTGCATCTCCTTCCTTTATACCTTTACAGCTGTCTTCATGCTTCCCACCTTCTCTTTCTTTTTTGCCCTCTGCTTGCCTCACTTTCCACCATTGCTTCCCTGCCCTACGTGAATCATTGGCTGCCCAAAATGTTGATACTATTTCAGATGTCAGGGAAGCAAGCTCCTGTGCAAAGGATGAGGGCTTTACTTGCTTTGTGCACCCAATGCCACTTTGAAGATGGTAGAGCTGGTGCACATTGTAAAGAATGGAGGGACAACAGCAGTGTGAGGCGAGGCTTACCAATAAAGAGTACCCCCATAGTCAGAATGGAAAGAGGCATCAAAGTTCTCCATAGCTCACATAATGCTAACAGAAAGGTGATAGAAGGTATCTGTCTGGAAGTGTGGAGGTAGGTATATACAACTATAAAGAATAAGGCACGAGTATTGAAAAGGTAAGCAGAATTATAGATAATGTTAACTGAGTGGCATTCCTAATGCAGTTTATCAGTTATGCTGGGGGCTGAGGTGGGAAAAGAGACATTGAACAACATTAAAAATCAAATTGAGTTTATTTAGATACAGTGTGACATAAACAATTGTCTCTGGAAGATACCAATAGAACAAAGCTCACTTGGTGATCTTGGATAAATGCCCTCTTTTAACTAAGCACAAGCCAGTTTCATTGGATGGTTGTAATGATCAAATGAATCAGTGTGCCACCTTATTCTCATTAATATGTCAGCCATTATATTGCCTTCAACTATAGTAATTGCTCATATTATTTGTTAAAATCCCCTATTATTGATTTAATACTGATTGGAGAAGACAACTCCTTAGTATGAAGTGGGGTTTCTACAAATCTTAAAAAGAGTCATAGCTTTCCAAACCCAAAATACTGGCAGGAAGATACTGAAAAATAGAATCCGTTCCCCCACCCCCCACAAAAAACAGCAGCAGCAGCAACAACAACTAACTTTCTTAAGATCTGGCTATTTGAATACGCCTGATTAAAAAACCAAAAGATTTTGAGCCTTTAGTTACTGCTTCTGTTCTCCGCTTTTGCCATGCAGCACAATTGTCTGCATTCTAGCAATTTGTTTCACATTTTCTTGAGTGAATGCTTTTATCACATGTTTTATTTTTTATTTAACTAAAATTGACTTATCTTTAAATGACCTAAGTTGTTGCAATGGATTGTTTTGTTTTGTTTTTGGAGGGAATAGC
Source organism: Anolis carolinensis (assembly GCF_035594765.1). NCBI lineage: Eukaryota > Metazoa > Chordata > Lepidosauria > Squamata > Anolidae > Anolis > Anolis carolinensis. The sequence goes on from NC_085841.1 coordinate 160,184,229, forward strand.
AGATGCATGATAAATGCAAACCATCAATGATGTACCTCCTAGGATAAAAAGCAATTATGGCTCTGTCACTTCTGATTCAGCAACTTCAAAGAGATCGTACATACCTTCAGGTTGTGGTGTATGTTGTGCAAAATACTTGAATATAGATAGTATAACACATTCAGCTTTCCCTCCTGCTCACTTTCTGATTTCTCTTGGAGCAGCATTTACTGTTTCAAATCTGGTCCATACTTTTAAAGAGAAGGAAGGGAAAAGTTTAGTGAGGATATATAGTGGCCATTCGTTGCACATTCTGATTACAGTAGAGTCTCACTTATCCAACATAAACGGGCCGGCAGAATGTTGGATAAGCAAATATGTTGGATAATAAGGAGGCATTAAGGAAAAGCCTATTAAACATCAAATTAGGTTATGTTTTTACAAATGAAGCACCAAAACATCATGCTAGACAACGAATTTGGCAGAAAAAGTAGTTCAATACGCAGTAATGCTATGTAGTAATTACTGTATTTATGAATTTAGCACCAAAATATCACGATATATTGAAAACATTGACTACAAAAATGAGTTGGATAATCCAGAACGTTGGATAAGCGAGTGTTGGATAAGTGAGACTCTACTGTATTTACTAGCATTTGAGAAAGACACTAAGGACACCAACAGATTCCTTAAGGCACGATGCCCCTCAACCTTTTCTCATTTCATGCCCAAATCAGAGCTTGTGGGCTGGAGTGCCCAGTTCTGATGGCATCTGCAGGAATTCTGGGATTCCTATTGGTGCTCATTGGCAGGACATGTCTTAAAAGTTCAGACTAAAATCAAGAGTGAATCCACTACCACACTGAAAACAAAGCAATTGCCTGCCACTGAGCAAATTCATCATCGTAGGCAATTCCATGTGGTCGAGTATGAATGTCTTCCAAGGGTAGAGTCTTGGAGATGGGTCCATAAATGACTGTAGAGACCTATTTTGGATCCACATGGTCTTTTACAATGAGAACATAGATTTCCAGTTGGAAAGTGGTCCCAACAATGGTTTGTTTGACACACCTTCCTCTTGGCATGTTTCTCCCTTTCACCCTTTTTTCTTACCTCTTCGAAGTCAATAGCTCTGTTGGTAACAGCTGACTACCAGTTAGAATGCTCAAGGGCAATGGCTTCCCAGTTCTTGATGTTTACCACACTGAGAACAAAGCAGTTGCCTGCCACTGGGTAGATCAAAGATACAGCAAATTAAAGATGCATTCAGGAACAAAAGGGCGCTAGAATATGGTATACCCCCTTAGCCATGTAAATGCCTTAAAGGAAAGCCAAGAAAAGTGGGAGGAACTAGAAAGAGCAGAAGGGTGAGCAAGGTAGTAATGTAAGAAGCCAAAGGAGAGAAAAGGTAATATGTGAAAGCACGCTGGGGGAAATGGCTATCTCTAGGTCTGGCTACCCAAGTGGTGTTTGGTTTACCCTATAATTATACCTCAAACCCCAAAGTAAACACTCTTGAAGCTAGTTAAAGATAACCAAAAATACTTTTATTGAACACAGGAAACAGTACTTTTACTGTATTAGAAATAATATGAGGTAAAATCACTGAAATTATACAGAAATAAAACTATATGGATAGAGAATAAAGGCTATAAAGACTATAAAGGATAAGCACACAAGCTATGAGGAAACTGTAAGGTAAGGACTATAGGGTATGTACAAGGCTATGATAAGCACTATCTATGACTCTGAGGTAAACTATAAGGTGATAAGCTATAAGGTAAGTACTATCTATAATAACTATGAGGTGGTAAGTACAAGGTGAACTTTGCTATCTTTGAGGTAAATACGTGATTTATGTTGCCTGTTTGAATTTGCCAGGTCAAAGAACCCAGACCAAATTCTAAGACCTATCTCTAAGAGGTTTTTCTCTGGAATGCCAAATGGAGGGGGAAAGCCTCTAGAGCCTAGCTCACAGGCTGAACCAACTCATACAAACCTAAAGGGGAGTCCCAAGCTCCACCCCCAAAACAAGAGCCAATGGAACATTCCACCCAAGAACAGCAAAACAGGAAATAAGCAGGGGATAGGAACCCAGTAAGACAGCACATAATAGAAAGGAGAAAAGAAACAGAGGTTGAGAAAGTGATGAAGGAAAGCGAATAAGAGACAAAATAGAAGATGATAAGGATGTGGTATAAGAGGCAACACAAGAGAGAAGATGCCAGAATTAAGTGTCACTGTCCTCGCCACTTCCAACTAGCCATAGAACGTATGAGCTCCTGGCCATCAAGGGTGTCCTGTTTTGACAGCAACAAAGATGTCTCCATGATCAGGAAATAATAATAATAATAATAATAATAATAATAATAATAATAATAATAATAAAAACTTTATTTATATATTGCTCTATCTCCGCAAAGGGACTCAGAGTAGTTGTGGAGATCAGACCCTTCTTTTTTTTTTTTCTGGCTATGTGGATTCCTTTACTGATGCCACATGGAGCTCTGTGGCTACCTAGGAGCAGCTACAGCAACATTGAAAGTGAGGTGATGATCGAGTGAGGCTGACACAGTCTTGGGCCAGCTGGACCACGAGGACACTAATTTGCCATTACGATCACAGTGGGTTTGGGATATGGGTAGCCACATGTAGGGCCCAGATTTACTGACCAGTGTACACCAGTCCTGTATTTGAAGAATTAAATATGTGGCATATCATGGGCTCAAAAGAAATTTAACTCAATGACCTTTCTGCATTCTAATCCCGTTAGGAAGGATAAAGGAAGGGGTTAGTGCTCTACTCCCTATGAATTGGGGCAAGGACTTCAATGTTCATTAAACAAAAAAGAAATGAAAAGATGAAATTGTACAGGACCATTCAGAACCTGGTTAGTACAGGAGAAACCTAGTGCACTGGCACAATTGTGGTTAAAATAAACTGTTCCAATATAAGTACCATAGATAATTTTTTTGCCAATCCTCCTCCCTCTTGTGTCATGTCATCTGGTAGGAGGGGTTACATTGATTTCATTACAATTGAATACATAACTGATTGTGAGAATGTAGTTCATACTTTCAGCACTGTATTATTTCTCACAACTGCTATTGGATCAAAGTTACCTCTGAACATAAATAGCACCTGAATCTTCTTTTCCTGCATTAAATGCTGAAGTTTTCCCACATTTTGGTAGCCCTGTTTTAAATTTGTTTCTTGAAGAGCACAAAAATGCTTGTCAAAAGCTTGCTCTGTAGAATTTGATGGGCCTGTCTCCTAGACAACCGACCATACTGGCAGAAGGAGCACAAAACAGGGGAGGCCCTGCTTTTTCACTTTGAAGACACCTTAATAATGCAGTACTATTTTAAATATAGCATCTGGCATTAACCACATCCCTCATAAGTCAGGCTTTGTTCTAACTAGGGCACCAAAAGAAGGGGAGCACATTTTACTAGACAGCTGGGAAGGGAAACTTGGTGTTTTCTCATCACAGTTTGTTGGATTTTTATCAGAAGAGCTAGAGGATGAAAGCTAGCAGAAGGAGAGAGTTGACTGGACAGCCTTTATAGACTCTTCCAGTTGTAAGATTCGATGTTCCTGCAATTTTATGACTTTTATATTGATATGTTAGGCATATGATATTATAAGGGATTGAAATGATGGGTTTGTCCCACCAAATAAGACTTCCATCTCTCTCCTTTATAAAATGTTTACTCAATCCCCAAATTTCAAGCATTGTGATGACTTAAAGCTTCAGCTTAGCTTTTAGAGTACAGTTGAGACATCTCAAGAAAAGGGGCAAGAAGAGTGAATCAAGGGAATGCAAATGCAATCAATATAAGAGTTCTAGCTATGAGTGATTTTCAATATCCCATTCTCTGCAACACAAGAAATTTGGAAACTAAAATAAATGTTTTTTCATGTTCAGAGTTTATATGGGGGGACAGTGCCCCTTCTCCAAATATCTACAGTACCAGATATACCTAAGGAACAGCTCTTCCCCATAAGGCAGGATTAAGGAATATGTAGCTTTCTATCTGCTGGGTTGCAATTTACACTGACTGTCAGCAATGGCTGTGCCAGCTATGGCTGTTAGGAGTTCCAGTTCAGTAAGTTCTATTGTAAGCACTTCCATGGTGATGTTCTCATACTCAGTTGCTCCCTTTTGAGCCATAAGTATATGCTACAGATGAAACTCACCAAACAAATTACCATATGCACTGGTGTAAATGTGATGTGAATAAAATGTTCCTTGTATTATCATGCTCCTCGGTTGTTCCTTCTTCAACTTGCATTGTTTCCACAATAGACTTGTTTTTGTTTAAACCACTATAATAGTTGTCCTTTGTTGAATTTTTATGGAGTACCCAGAGTACATTTTTATGGCCCACTTATGAGAACAACAGAGCATTGTCTTGTTTTCCCAAGGCTTTTTCTTCTTCCAAAAACGTATTTGTGATTTTTTAAGAGTATGGGTCCTAAATTGCACTACCCTGATTAGTATGGCAAAGGGCAATATTATGGGTACCTCTGGCAGCTGCCTAAGTATGATATCAGTGTTCGGCAGGAATACTGTTCAAAGTTGTATTAGGGAAAAGAAAGTTATGTTACACAGTGCTGTTTTTCTTACTTTTCAATAGAGGAAGGGAAAGTGTGTATATGAAGTAGAAGCTCTTTCTAAATAGGTCATTTGATCCATCCTCTTTATACTGGTGTATATGTGCATTTTAATGATATATCTTTTAATCTGGTTTTATATTTTTATCATTTAATCTCATCTTAATATTTGTATTCTGTATGGATTTTAATGATAATTTTCATTTATTGTAAGGAGATAATAATAATAATAATAATAATAATAATAATAATAATAATAATAGCAGCAACAACAACAAGAAGAAGAATAGCAACATCATGTAAACTATCAATAAAACAAGGAGAAATCTAATTTCTCGAAGTCCACTGCAAAACTCAGCCTTGTATAACATTAGGAATATTAATCTAGGAAGATTGTATAATAACACCACAATGCAAATAAGGTAAAATAATTTAAAAGTTATTTGATTCAATTTGATTATATTGATCCCCTTTTCTCTAGCATTCAATTGTTTGTGGTAGATGTCCCCCGTAATGAGGTTTAATTATAAGCTTTACCAAAGTTATTGTGTTTTTTCTAATGAGAAATACACTCAACTGTTTACTTAGCAATTCTTTTCCAGCCAACAGATGATGAAAGAAGCACTTCCTTTTTTTAATTAAATGGATCAGGATGATAAATTCAAAATATAAAATAAAGTTAGATATGGGCTGAAAAAGAGCTAGAGATGTTGTGGATGAAGTGCCACAACAGTCAAATCCAGCAGTATTAGATGATGGAATTCATTCACTTTTTTCTGATTGTACTTTGAAAGGGTTTTGGATTAAAGGTGTAGTTTGCAATTCTGTTGTCAGTAAGATGGATGGTTCCTGAGAGATGTTGTCTGTTCCTCCCAAATATATAATTACCTCTCTCCAGGAAGTAGGTAGGTCACAGAGAAAAAGAACAAAATAAGCTGGTGTTTCTCATTTAGCATTTCTTGCATAGTTGCTTCTATCTCTATTCCTGTGTATCTCTTTATATGTCTGTCTATCTGTCTGTCTGTCTGTCTGTATTCATATATGTATGCATATGCATGGGCAGACCTATGAAGAGGAGAAAAATGAGCAATGAATGTTGCAATAAGGGCACACTCCTTAGAAAAGACTAGGAATGTAAAGAACACTTGCAGTTTTTCTCATTAACATTAAAGAAGAGTGTTATGACACACTGGCTATTCAGTGGCTAAATTGGTCAAGCACTATGAGGTGTGTACTTTATTTTAGTTTTGATTTTTTGTTACTAATCTGTGCAGGGCATGGGCCACTCCCCTTGTTGGCCATATGAGGCTAGACACAAAGGGCAGTAAGAGACAAGAAATAGTCAATTCCCATTAGCAACAGGAAAGTAACCTCTCTTGACATCTGGATTTCAACAAAATACAGATGTTATTTTCTATTGCTAGATGTGAGTTGATATTTCATTAGCTTTTATTACTCTTTGTCCCTGGTCCCCAAATACCATATAAGGCCAGTTGCCCTTGCTTGCATGGAAATCCCTCAATGCCATTATAACTAACAACATCTCACACAAAAAGCCGACATGTGACTCTGGCATCATCATCTTTTTTCTGTATGATTTTTAACAACTTTGTATGATGGTCATAGAAAAATGTGCAAAACATCAGGGGGAGAACAGGCAGAAAACTTCTGAACTTCTTTGTTGTTGCTTGCCTACTTATTAATTAGGGAGAGTAAATTAAATAAAAAGTTGAATAGTAATAAGATTGAGTTGGATGAATCCATCTAAGCAGGGTCCTCAAACTAATGCCCGTGGGCCAGATGCAGTTCTCTAAGTTCATTTACCTCTAAGACTTAGGTTCACCCAATGTTTGAAATGACTTAAAGGCACACAACAATAATATTTCTAATTAACTTGACTATCTCATCAGCTAAAGCAGGTCCACATATCCCACTGAAATACTAGTAAGTTTATGTTGGTTAAAATTGTTCATCATTTTAAATACTGTTCTTTCATATTTTTTTGCACTACAAATAAGATATGTGCAGTGTACATAGGACTTCATTCATTTTTTTCATACTATAGTCTGCCTACCCAACAGACTGAGTGGCCGTGAACTGGCCCTCTGCTTAAAAAGTGTAAGGGCCCCTTCATCAAAGTAATTACATCATAAAGGGTTTCCATGTTCATTTGTCACAGTGCTGTCTAAAACATTTGTAATATTGATTGGCCAACACTTATGTTCACAAGTCCCTTGTTCCTACATGCACACACTTGCCTGAAGTCACTACATATTTTTGCATGCCAATCTCATAGTAGGCAACTATAAGGCAATGTTAAAACTAAATTTCCAGTTCCTTTCGGATGAGTTTTAGGTAATAAAATAGCTAACAGTGGGTTAGCTGTATTAGTTTGTGGGATTTCACCAGGAAACAAAGTTTTGCCGGAGCAGCGGGGAAACAATAATTTTTGATTGATTCAGCAGAGAGTTGAAGCCCAAGGGGGAAGTAATGATTTTCTGTTTGTCACAATACGTTCTTAAGCCCAGTGAAGTAAATTTAGGAAGCCTAGGGAGGTTTCTTCCAATAGAAGGAAATTTGTGGTAACAAAGAATGCATTTTTTGTTTCTGGAGATCCTAATATTCCAACATAATACTTCCCCCACTTTTTATAACTTGAAATATATGCCCTGTTAGCAGAACATGCTTTTCATTTCATATGTAGCAAAAAAATTAGATTTCGTTTGACCTCTCTGATTCAACCACTGAAGTGTTTTTTACACACACACACACACACACACAATCACTTTTTCTTATTTTAGTTTCTTAGCATAGAAAAGTTGGATGGTAATTACGATTAACTTTTGTGTGTGTGTGTGTGTGTGTGTGTGTGTGTGTGTGTGTGTGTAATGTACATAATTAGGACAACAACAAAACCACTGGACCAAATGCCACCAAATTTGGCCACAATACACCAACACATCCAAGATATATCCTTCACTCACCCCCCTCCCAAAAAAAAACAACAACAACAATTGGCCTATATCTATTTTTCACTTTTCCCAGCTTCCTTTTTGGCCGGAATGGTATGCTCGCCTTTTCCCTTCACTCTCTGCACTTGCCCTGAGGGGAGCGCCTGTGTTTATAGCTGACAGGGGAGCAGGTAGAGAGAGAGCCAGCTGCCAGGGTTGGTCTTCTTGAATGGGCTTCCCTCCTTCCTCACACACACAGTTCTCCCCCTGACTGCCAGTCAGAAGGGTAGGCCTTGCTGCCTTTAGGCCCTGCCCCCTTCGTGTCATAGCAACCCCCTCAGCCACAGTGGTGCCCAGGGGACAGTCAGGGTTCACTTAGGCCTCTTCCACACTGCCTATAAAATACAGATTATCTGATTTCAACTGGATTATATGGTAGTGTAGACTCAAGGTCCTTCCACACAGCTATATAACCCAGAATGCCAAGGCACATGATCCACAGTATCTGTTTTGAACTGGATTATCTTGAATCCACACTGCCACATAATCCAGTTCAGTGTGAATTTTATACAGCTGTGTAGAAGGGGCCTCATATAATCCAGTTCTAAGCAGACAATATACAATTATAAATATAATATATAATAATTACTCTGATATAATAATACAGTACAATATAATCTCCAAAATCAGGGCAGTAAATAAATCACAACACTTGGAAAACAGGGAAATTCCATAAAGGAAACAACCAGAACCAGCTAACACCTCCCAACAAAGGATTCTCCCAGGGAGAAAGCCGCCAGGCTTTGAAGCTGCAAGGCCATTAAATGCTACTCAAGGTGACCAACTACAGAATTCATACTTGCTACACTGAGACTATTCATTGCTATTCAATCTGGCCAACCAAGGATTCCACAAGGTAGAAAGCAGCCAGGCTTGCAAGCAGCAAAGCTATTCAGTACTATTCAACCTGGCTAACCAAGATTTCCCCTAGATAGAAACCCCCCAGGCTTTGAAGCTACGAGGCTACTTTGTCCCATTCAACCTGTCTTATCAAGGATGCCCTATGTAGAAAGCGGCCAGGTTTTTAAGCTCAAAGACTATTCAGTGCAATTCAAGCTGGCCAAACAAGGATTCCCCTACAAAGGAAGTAGTCAGGCTTCAAAGCAGCTCTTTGATTGAGGATGCTACTCCAGCTCACCAAACAAGGATTTCCCTAGGTATAACACAGCCAGACATTGAAGCTGCGAGGCTATTCAGTGCAGTTTAACCAGACCAACAAAGGATTATCCTTGGTAGAAAGCAGCCAGGCTTTGAAGCAGCTATACTACTCTGTACTATTGAAGCTGACCAACCAAAGATTCCCCTAGCTAGCAAGCAGACAGGCTTTGAAGCAGCGAGGCTATTCATTGCAATTCTAGCAGCCCAAAAAACCATTCCCCTAGAACATAAGTACCCAGCTTTCCAAGCACAAGCCTATTCCATTGTATTCCAGCTCACTAAACAAGGATTCCCGTAAGAAGACAATGGCCAGGCTTTGAGGCTGCAAGGCTATTCACTGCTATTCCATCTGGCTAACGAAGGATTCCCATAAGCCACAGCAACACGTGGCTGGGCACAGTTAGTGTGTGTGTGTATATATATATATATGTGTGTGTGTGTGTGTGTGTGTGTGTGTGTGTGTGTATATATATATATTATAATTTGAATTAATTGCTTTAGTAAAGAGCTAGAGAACCCAAGGACCTCTACTATTATTCTGATTTTGAATCTATCTGTCAATTTTCATTTCTTAAAAGCCATGTTCTCTATCTTTAAATAAGGAGCTATGGTGCATGTTGCCCAAAATATGGGTGTTCTTCTTAATATAGCTTATATGCAATGTTACAATGTTTGCTAATTCTTGACATCCATATAATTTCAGAACATCAGAGCAATCAGTCATCAGCCAAGTTGTGCAACACAGCATGCCACTCATTCTTCTCCATTAGAAATGAACCAAAAATAAATTGCAGATAGAAAGCAAAAATAGCTGTAGATCCTTAAATTTAAAATGATATTTTCTGTTTCTGTATTGATTATGGTTAGGTGTCATCACATTGGCTCTGACTTATGATGAACTCATGAATGAGAGACCTCCAAGGCATCCTTTGGAGGTCTTGCAAACTCAGGAGTGGCTTCCTCAACTGAATCTATCCATTTGTAATAGTGTCTTCCCCTTTTCATATTGTGTTCCACTTTGCCAATCATTATAATCTTTGTAATAAGACATGTTATCTCTTAGTATGTCCAAGGTACAATATCCCCAGTTTAAAGTTATGCAAAGCCTTATGGTATTTTTTTCTTAATGTCCAACTGTATTTATATTTATTAGTCTTCCTTAATATAATTTTTGACATGGTTTTCAGTGGTGCTAAATGAAGTTGTCTTTCATATAGTTTTCTATGATTATGACACTTGTATCATTGCTTCAAAGGAGTGGTTGCTATAAAACTGGTAATAGAATCAGGACAAGACTATTTCAAAATAAATAAGATTATATCCAATATAGTTTTGACTCTCCAGTCTTCTTCAGCCATTGATTTTTTTCCCCTCACATAACTAGAGCAACTGAAACAAACCACTGTAAATGATACACTTGATACCATAATACAAACATATGCACATCTACTCTCAGATAATAAAAACGTGACTTCAGAAAAGGTCCAAAACTAGCAGAACTGGCTGTTTCCATAGGGCATCTGGGCTTCTGTTCCACAGTCTTACCCAATCCAACATGAGTTCTAAATCTGTCCAACCCTTTGCTTGAACCTGTTCTTAAATCCCACAGAGAAATTGTACTCCCTTAGGCATTGTTTTCCTCTTTAGAATGTTGTAAAGTGATAACTTCCTTCCATCATTAATTGCTGTAATGGCAATTATTACAATGCACCACAATATTTCATGACCACTGGTTCCCATGGTGACACTAGATGACTGTTTTGATGCAATACTGCTGTTCTGGACATATCAAAAAACACAGCAGTCTGCTCAGTATTAACAATTTGAGAAAAGGGGTATGACATTTCCTTGTGCATATGCAAGACAAAGCGATGAAAGGTTTCCACCTTCTTGGTGTAATCAGATGGCAGCTTTTGGCATAGAGTGTTTCCCCTTCATAAGACAAGTTTTGTCATTGCATGAAGCTTATAAACCAACCACAATTTGCCTTAAACTTAGTGGGGGAATACTGTGTTTGTAGGCTGCCTCCTGTGTTTTCATCTGCAACATCTCATAGGATACATTGGTCGAGCAGATGTGTGTTTACAGCGGGGGGGGGGGGGGGGGTGCCTCCCAGTTAATCAAGGTTGTGACTATCATGCAAGGAATTTGAAAATCCCAAAATATACAAATTTATGTGGCTTTTAAAGATGCCAGTATCTTTAAAGGTTGGAAAAATGCATAGATATGGCTTTACCAATTTTAGTGAGATTATGTATTAGATATGTGTTGGTGGAAAAATCTTTGTTGTTGTTGTTGTTGTTTTCCTTCCCTCTCCTATATTTTTACTGTATATTATTTTGTGGTAATATTTATAAAATGAATATATTGAAAAAAAAATCTCAAAATCTAACCCAAAAAATGGGGTTGCATCTATTGTGCGAGGGCGATTATTATGCAATGAAATACAATATAAAGGAACTGTGATATTTACACTGAAAGAAATGGTCATGAAAGGGAATGTATTTAGCTCCATGTTAATTTTACTTCTGTGCTCAGATATGCATACTTTAAGTAGGTGACTTGTTTGTCCAAACATGCAAATTATAGCACTTCTATCTCTGCTAATATAATGGTAATGCTGGGATTGGAAATTAATTCCTCCATGGCCTTAAGTTTTTGTTGTGTAAGATTTTACCATAGAAGTTTTAGTGTTTTTTTCCCAAATATTTTGCTTCTCTCATAACTACATCTTCAGAAGCAGAAGTTACATTATTATTCACCACAGGGGTAAATTTAGATCTAATTTTAGATTTATTTTTGTTTTATAGAAAGAAGAACTAAAGAAGCAATGTAACTTAATTAAGTTAATTAGTTAAAACAAATCTACTCAGGTGTAAAAAACATTTTATTTGGGATTGAATCATACAATAGTAGAGTTGGAAGAGATCTCATGGGCCATCCAGTCCAACCCCCTGCCAAGAAGCAGGAAATCACATTCAAGATGGCCCCGACAGATGGCCATCCAGCCTCTGCTTAAAAGCCTCCAAAGAAGGAGCCTCCACCACAGTCCGGGGGAGAGAGTTACACTGCCGAACAGCCCTCACTGTGAGGAAGTTCTTCCTGATGTTCAGGTGGAATCTCCTTTCCTGTAGTTTGAAGCCATTGTTCCGCGTCCTAGTCTGCAGGGCAGCAGAAAACAAACTTGCTCCCTCCTCCCTATGACTTCCCTTCACATATTTGTACATGGTTATTGAGTGGAAATAGAATAGTTTTATTTGCCATTGTACTATTGCACAACGAAACTACATGCCTTCCCCTGCACCCACCACAAAACAATACACCCATCCCTCCACAAACCCCTCCACCACCCCACAACCCCCAATGCCACATCAGTGCAAAACCACAGAGTTCAATATAACCACAGCTCTAGGATAAAAACTATCCTTCAGTCTGTTTGTCCTTGACTTTGTCCCCCATAATTGAATTAAATATTGAATTATGATAACCCATAATTCAGTATTCATAGAATCATAGTTGACAGAGACCACAAGGGCCCTCCTCTAATACAATCCCCAGCCATGCAGGATAAAACAAACAAAGTACTCCTGATGCTCTAGTTTTGATAAATCATAGTTTGTCCAATTGAGCACTAGGTTCTGCTGTTCCTGTATTATCTTTGCTTTTTTCTGTTGGCTTTGGCATTTAGAGATTGCTGATGAGGTTATACTGATCTTTGAAAGAGCCTCTCTCCTGCATAACTTCACCTGTGCATCACATGAAAGGTGATGATGCTAATGATAGGTGCTATAGAAGGGTCAGTTTTTTTCTTTCATATATTGATATGATCATGCCCAAATGAGGTATATATGTATCTTCTACCTTTGTTTGAACAGAACACTGAGAAAAGCAACCTTTGATGTTTCAAAGTTGCGGAGCCTTTCCCATTCAGTACCTCTGCCTCTTCATATAGGATATCATTATATGGGAAGGATTTTACCATGCTGTTTTAAGAATAAGTAGAACAAATCTTGCCAAAAAACCCCCTTCTGATAGGTTTTCTTTTGAGTCAACGTAAGTCAGAAACAACTTGAAGGCAAACAACTATAACATATGCTTCAATTGTAGCAGTTCTATGTATGCAAAGCACTAGTCTCTCATTTCACAAGTGGCTGTGCTATGGTATTTATTAATTTATTTACTTCACTTGTGTACTGCTTTTCTCACCCCGGATGGGGACTCAAAGAGGTTTCCAAACATATTATGGTGAAATTCAGTGCCTACACAACAATAAAAAATACAGCTATCGACTGAATCATGAAAACGCAATAACATTAACATTAAAACATAGAGTTAAAACATTAAAATCACATGATCGAAAAATCAAAGTCCAGAGCCATTCGAATATCAATCTCTATTTCATGTAATCTCTAATCATTCCTTTTATTGCTTATTGCCCAAAGGCCTGGTCCCATAGCCAAATTTTTACCATTCTTCTGAAGGCCAGAAGGGAGGGTGCTGATCTAATGTTTTTGGGGAGGGAGTTCCACAGTCAAGGAGCCACCACTGAGAAGGCCCTGTCTCTCATTCCCACCAGTCATGCCTGTGAAGGAGGTGGGACCGAGAGCAGGGCCTCCCCGGAAGATCTTAACCTCTGAGGTAGTTCATAGAGCGAGATACGTTCGGACTGGTAAGCTCAGCCAGAACCATTTAGGGCTTTATAGGTTAAAGCCAGCACTTTGAATTGCGCTTGGTAGCAGACTGGCAGCCAGTGGAGCTGGCTTAACAAGGGGGTTGTGTGCTCCCTGTACCCAGCTCCAGTGAGCAATCTGGCTGCCACCCGTTGGACCAATTGAAGCTTCCAAACAGTCTTCAAAGTCAACCCCACGTAGAGCAAGTTCCCTGGTTGCTGTGCTGACATTGGTGCAAATTCCACCATAAGAAACAGTGATACAAATCCCAGTCAGGAACAGAAGTAAGCAGCTTTTCATATATCCTTATTGTGTCCATTTTGTGGCCCTTCTCCAGAAATGCTTTGTGAAATGAAGTTATCGTTCAAGCTCTGTTCAACTGCAAATCTGTAATGGAATTAAATAAGACATTTATGAGAATCCCATGAAAATGGTCTCTCTTAATAGCTTGAGTTCTTTATTAGTATTAGGCACATTTAGTAAGGCACTATTGTTTCTAATTCAATCTGCAAGCTCCTCAAATCCAGTAATAGCAGATAGAGTTGCGGGAGAATGTTCTAAACTTCCTTCTCCCACTTCCTCTCATAATCAGTGAATGTTCTTATTGCTTTGGCGACTGAATATCTAGAAAGAAAGAAAGCAATTGAAGCTGACAGAAGCCATTCTATTAATAATATGAGCATGCAAAAGACGTCAGGATTGCAGTGTTGTCAGTGAGAATGTCATCATATGTGGACATCAGTGGAATCATAATATTGTGTTAGATGTGCAATATGACAGAGCTTGATCCTATGTATTCTGGTACATTTCCTTTCTCATTTAAAAATGTGAAAAGCTATTCCAAAAACCTTCATTATAGGTTGACTATCCTTTGCTTGGCAGCTGAGATACAATACTAACTAGGAGCTAGGAACCTGCTAGGACTTCAAAAGCACATATGATATGCAAGATATTAATATGGCAATAACACTTGGGAAAAGGTCACTGCAACATTTTTCAGTTTTCATTTTTTCTTCTGTGAAGCAAAATTTATCTAGAATTCCCAGCTAGATGGAATAACAACAGATACCAGCTTCTTCATATTTTGCACTCTCTTACAAAATAATCTGCACAAAATAGACAGTAGGAGGGATACATTTTCAGAACAGAAAATACATTTTCTGCACAATCAATATTTCATAGTTCTCAAAGCACAAATAGGGCTCAAAGATCACACACTTTTTTGTATTCTTGTGGGGAAAATTTTGCGGGAATTATTTGTCCCATTTGGACAAGGGAGGAATATAAATGGTTTAATCCATGTGTAATAAACCTATTCAGTTGTATTCAAGTGAGAATTTTTAGGGCAGTTTTCCAATTTTTTCACATTCATCAGTAATCTTTTCATCACACACACATATAAAATTTCTTCATCTCCTTCCTGCCTGGGTGGCTAGCTAAATAGTTATTATTGAAGGAGCCAGTTGGAGATGGTGGGTGTTCCTGTTCTGCAATTAATTGCTCACCTATCCTGGCATTTGACGCACTGAGAAATGAGCTGCTTAATTCTGATTCAGGAAATATGGCACAGTTAGAGTGATGGACTTACATAAAAATTATAGCATGCACTAAGAAATGCTGCAATGGAAATGCATAACACTAGAAGATACATAACATCTTCAAAATGTGATGTAAAAAAACACTGAGGTTGTAGAACCAACCATACCCTTACTGATACTACATATGTAATATTACAGATCCCATATGTAATATTTGCTGCAGGTAGAAATCTGGCACATGGAATGTGAGAATCTGAGCTACATCCCTACCCAACTGCTTAATCTAGTGAAGTAGTCAATTCAACAACACACTTTCTTGTAGTCTGAAGTTCATTTCCTTCTACATCATATAAAAACCCAGCCTCAGCTGAAGTCACAGGGAGTTATATAATTATTGTCTACTAAGGGCAGGTGCAAAGTCCTCAAAAAGTGATTTGGAGGCAGTGCAAGATCTTTGTTTTCAGCAGCCACATCCAAATACAGTTCCTTCACACTTTTCCCTTGCATCCATGTGTGTACATACACATTCTTTCAAAACATGGCTATAGGTGCATCTTCACAGTAGATTTAATGCAGTTTGACACTGCTTTAAATGTTGGTGCTCTATGCTCTGGAATCATGGGAGTAGCAGTATGGTGAGGCTCCAACACCCTTTAGCAAATAAGTCTAAACATCTTGTAAAAACATAGTTCCTGTGATTCCATAGCATTGAACCATGACATTTAAAATGGTGTCAAGCTGCATTAATTCCACAGCAAATCAAGTCTCATATACCCAGTTCATTCTCATAGACAAAAATATGAGCATAATCCTTAATGTCTTTTACTACATGTACACACACTTCCCCAATTTCTGTATTTTTCTTCTTTGGTCTTTTCCATTACTCTTCCAATAGTACGTATTTGTTAATTGCACTGTGTTTATCCCCTTTCTTTTAATCTACCCTGTGCATTCATGTGCACTTATCAGTTGTCCTGCCTTCTGGTTCTCTGTAAAAATATAAACACTAAAAATGGAATCTTAATCTGAATAAGTGCATTACTGTTAGCATCTCAGTATTTTTTAATCACTCCTGCTTCTTGGCAGGGGGTTGGACTGGATGGCCCATGAGGTCTCCTCCAACTCTACTATTCTATGATTCCATGATTCTTGGTTTTTATCTACAGAGCTGTGTTTCTGCTGTTTGGATTTCTATTTCATGATACTACACAACAAGTGCATTGGACCCCATTTCCTAGCTTTTGTTAACACTGGATACTTTTCTCCTGAATTCTGTTTTTTCTTTTTTGCCGATACACAGCCAGGCTGAATTTTATAATAGGGCCCATAGATGGAATTTTCTTGGCCAGCCTCATTGTTCATGGAAAATTTTGACTGACAAAAATCAATGTATTTTCTGCCTCCTTATTCCAGGGAAAAGGGGAAAATGCAACTGCAAAGATTTTATTGGATTGTAGCCCCCATTATTCCCCACTATATGCTGCCTGAAACTGATGAGAGTTATAGTCCAACAAGATTAGGCGCTACGTTATTACCACCCATTTTTTATTCCACTAAATTTCTGAATTATTTAATGGGCCAAAAGCAGAGAAGTTACAGAATCTAGTCTTATGGCTAATACGATGAGTAATATGTTGTGTGCTGAATCTAGGAATGAGCTGAATCCAGATGAACTAGAGGACTGCAAGTGGAGTACTTGAAGCTAAAGTCTGTGTCTTGATCTCTTTCCTCCCAGGGCAGATATCAGTGGATGGATTTATGAGATATTTAAGTGGAGAGGAAAATGGAGTGGTTCCACCTGAAAAACTGGATGTGAATGAAGATATGGCCCAGCCTCTGTCTCATTATTTTATCAATTCCTCACACAACACCTACCTCACAGGTACAGTATAAATGGAGGCTTAACATAAATGCACTGTTCTACCGTTGAAATGTACTTAGATTTATGGAAGGCTGGGAGATACACTAGCTTCCATGCTGCAGGAGAAAAAGACTGCCCCCACCCAATTTATGCTGTTCATATCTTCATTATTGGAATCAAGCAACTGGAGTTGTATTTACAAGGTACCCAGTTCAAATTCATCAACAATGTTTGATTAAACAAGAGTTCAGGTTAATTCATTGAATCCTGAGTCTATTTTTGAAAAACAACAACAGGCAATTGCCATTGCTGAGCCTGTTTACCATCAAATCCTTCTTTCCAAAGTTTCTTTCTTCCTTCAGGGAAGTATATTAGAGCTCAGTCTTATTGCTGACCAATCATGGAATAATTAGATCAGGCACAAAAAGTTGGATTAAATCAGGGGGCACTTTATTTGACCTAGAACCTATTTAATTTGTGTTGATCTTAGAGAGCAACCTGGTGTGAGTTTAGATGAAGCAAGCTTTCAGCTTTTGATAACCTACTCAACCTTCCATTGTTTCTGTCCCATAATCAGGCCTGAAAACAGATTGAAATGGATCTAGATAATCTATTTCATTCAGAAACTCCTGAAGTTGGGAAGCCATCACACGATCCAGTACCTTTCTCATTAATGAAATATTGGAAACTGGTCTATAGTTATAAAATACAGTGAGGTCCAGGGAAGGTTTCCTTAAAAGAGGTCTTATTACACCCTCCGTCAGGCATGCTGAGATCTTGCCCTGATGCAACAAAGCACTGATAACTTCCCTTACCTATCCTACAAGTCCCCCTCTAGTCTGTTTAATGAGCCAGGAATGACAGCCATCTAGAGCACATGTGGTGGCTGTCACTCCTCCAAGG
Source organism: Anolis carolinensis (assembly GCF_035594765.1). Taxonomy (NCBI): domain Eukaryota; kingdom Metazoa; phylum Chordata; class Lepidosauria; order Squamata; family Anolidae; genus Anolis; species Anolis carolinensis. The sequence goes on from NC_085841.1 coordinate 160,201,966, forward strand.
ATCCTATCCATATCCTCAATCTGCACAAATTGAAACGTATCCATCAACACTAGACAAGCAGGAGCCACAGTTACATCCTCAGGAACTGTATTGATCTGAGTGACTTTGTCTGCAAAGTGCCATGCAAATTCTTCACAGTGGGCTGTTGAGTGGACAGCATTTTTTCCTTGAGGACCGGTTTGTAATAGCCCTCTGACCACTTAATACAGCTCTGCATACCTTCTTACACAGTACTTAGATCTTCATTCCCCATGCTTCCAGTCTAGCACCCACTTGGTCTCTCCTTATAAATTAAACCTGAACTTCACATAGGTTTAGGTTTATTTTATAATAGGTTCAATGGTGATCTTTGAATATATTCTTCCAACTCACACTAACAGAGCAACACCATTGTTGTTCAGAGTTTGAAGCAAAGACGTTTTGTGTTGTCGAAGACTTTCATGGCTGGAATCATAGGGTTGTGTCTGTTTTCTGGGCTGTATGGCCATGTTCCAGAAGTATTCTCTCCTGACATTTCACCTACATCTATGGTATATACCTCACAACCTCTGAGGATGCCTACCATAGATGTGGGCGAAACGTCAGGAGAGAATATTTCTGGAACATGGCCATACAGCCTGGAAAACACACAACAATCCAAAGACATATTGATTTAAATGAAGACAATTTGAACAATTGATTTACAATCTCTAAGAGAGAACTCTGACTTAAACTCATTGGCCTAAATCAAGCGTGTCACTGTTAATTCTTCACATATTCTTTACAATGATGAAAATCTGACCACTAAAATATGTTGATTTACAGCTCAGATCAGGATTTTACAACAGCAGTAAGGACATGCTTTGTGTTACATTTTTGATAATTTGGTTGTTTTTAATTTTACTCATTATCAGTATCAAATTACAGATGCATTGGCAGTAGATTAGAAATGATAAGAACTAAATCACACACAGAGACATGCAAGCACAATTAACACATGTCTTATTGTAATAAGTCTTAAACCTCTGTCTGATCTAGTATTGTCTTTGTCCATGTAAATTTAGTAAAAGAAACAGAAAATGAATCTTGGAATCCCAGCCTGGAAAAAAAAACTGACCATGCAGGCTGGGGTATTTTTGGAGCTGTAATCTGAAAATTTCACTTTTCCAAACTCCTACCAGAAATTTCAAGTAACACGAGCTGTTATTTAGACTAGACAGAATCATTTTCAGGAGATGAGAAAGTGAAATGAATGTCATATTTAACTAGTGCGTGCCATCCAGGAATAGACAAGAGTGGTAGCACTGAGGTTAATTTTCAGCCCTTGGGATCTTCTGGGGCCTCTTAACCATTTTGGTTTTTTTAAAATTGTTTTTTAAAATGATGGACTTAACAGGTCCTGAATCCCCTTTCCTTGTTTTGTTGAGAAGGTGTATGAACTACATTTCAAAAGTAACATTACAAACATGGAGCAAACTATTTCCTTGGTGTTGTGAATAATATGTTGTAATTACTTTTCAAAAATTGCTTTTTAAAGGTCACCAGGGAAATCTCATTCAATATGGCAAGACTTTCCCAAATTGAATAAGATTTCCTTACAAATCCAGAAGTTTGGTAAAGGAATAAAAAAGTAATCAGACATGTAATGCTGAATTTTTAAAGGTAACAGCAAGTAATGCAAATTGAAACACTCTAATACAGTGGTTCTCAACCTTTCTAATGCCGTGACCCTTTAATACAGTTCCTCATGTTTTGGTGGCCCCCAACCATAAAATTGTTTTTATTGCTACTTCATAACTGTCATTTTGCTACTGTTATGAATCGTAATGTAAATATCTGATATGCAGGATGTATTTTCATTCACTGGACCAAATTTGGCACAAATACCCAATATGACCAAATTTGAATACTGGTGGGGTTGTGGGGAAATGATTTTGTCATTTGGGAGTTGTAATTGCTGGGATTTATAGTTCACCTACAATCAGAGCATTCGGAACTCCACCAGCGATGGAACTAAACCAAACTTGGAACGCAGAATTCCGATGACCAACAGGAAATACTGGAAGGGTTTGGTGACCATTGACCTTGAGTTTGGGATTTGTCGTTCACCTACATCCAGAGAGCACTGTGGACTCAAACAATGATGGATCTGGACCAAATTTGGCACAAATACTCAATATGCCCAAATGCGAACACTGGTGGAGTTTGGGGAAAATAGACCTTGACATTTGGGAGTTGTAGTTGCTAAGATTTATTGTTCACCTGCAATCAAAGAGCCCCTTGGACCCCACCAACGGTCAAATTTGGGCCAAACCTCCCACACAGAACCCCCATGACTAACAGAAAATACTGGTCTTTGGCAATGCCTCTGAACCCCCCTTGTGACCCCCCCCCAGGCGTCCTAACCCCCAAGTTGAGAAACATTGCAAGTCTACCAAGTCCTGGAAAGCCAGTATGGTGTAGTACTTTGAACACTGGACTAGGATTCTGGAAGACCAGGGTTCAAGTTCCTGTTGAGCCATGGAAAACTACTGGGTGACCTTGGACAAGGAGCATTCACTCAGCTTCCGCTCAACAAATTTTGCCAGCAAAACTTCATCACCTTTGGGTCACCATAAGTCAGAAATGACTTGAAGGTGCACAGCAGCAACAAGTCAAATCTTGGGAATTAATTAGATTTTTAAAATAGCTCTGTAAGTCTTTAAGAAGGGCATTTCTGAAGTGTGTGAGGCACTAATCTTTTGGTAACTATTATAATAGGCACTGGTCTGAATCAATGCATTCAAATGTCAAAGCATTTTTCCAGGGTGATTCACTTCAGGGAGCATGTGTAGCATTTTATTTTTGAATGCTTCTCCTCTCCTTGTGCTTAGCAGAAAAACCTGTCAAGGGGCCCCTATTATTTGAATGATGACATTTATCCCTGTATAATATGTGTGTGTGTGTGTGTGTGGGGGGGGGGGGGGTTGATTACCAGTTCTGTATGGAGGGATACGTGTGTGTTGGTTATTTTGACCTTTTGCGAAATACATAATCCAGCAAACTGGATTCCTAGCAGACAGTGGTAAGCTATAATTGCAAAAATGGCATTATTGTCACTTGCTGCTGTTTTTAATCTAAATGGTTGATCTTAAAAGCAATATCTATTGCTGTTAAACAGGCCATACATGGAAGATGGCGATAATATGATTTCCTGTTGAAGTCAGCATAATACCAGTAATTGGGGGAAATGCTGCTCATGTTAATAACAAGTGCTGTTCTTAGAAACCTGCTTTTCGTATTATCTGTTCTCCATATAATTATGTGTGTATTCATGTGTGTGTGAGTCATCATCCAAGTAAAAATGAACCCACCCCTTTTGGGCTTCGGGCACAGGGAAAGAAAAGAAACTAATAGCATTGGCTGTGGCTAGGTGAAGTGGCCTTCTGTCATATAATTGGAAAATAAAGTGAGTGAAGCAAATGTTGTTGTTGTTGTTGTTGTTGTTATTATTGACTGTTGCTAGGTGATATGCATAGGAGGGGAGGGGACGGAGGGAGGGGAGAAAGCCAAGTGAGGAAGGGAGAAGGGAGGGAAGGAGGAGATATAAAAAAGAAAGAAGGGGGGAAAGGGGGAAAGTTTTGACAGGAAGTAAGGAATGGAAGAGAAAAAAGGAAGAGAAAGGAAGTGAGAATGAAGTGAGGGAGGGTGAGGAGGAAGAAATAAAAAAGTGGAAAGAAAGGAAGACAAAGGAAAGGGAAAAGATTTCTGGGGAGGGAAGGAAAGAAAAGAGAAAGAAGAGAAGAAAAAAGAACAAAAAACAATAAAGAAAGGGAGGAAAGAAAGGGAAAGGGAAAAAAGGAAAGAAAGAAATAAGAGGGAGACATATATAAGGAAAAAGAGAAGGAAAAGGTCTATCACAGTTATTCTACACCAATAGACATATTTTAAAAGATATTGTCTGTGTCTTGATGTTCCATAATATTCAGCATGTGGTTTCAATACTGGCTGAATGTGTAGTTTGGATTATAGCTTAAAAAAGGAAGGAACATAACCACTCCAGATATGGATAAGAAATGCTTTACCAAAAGTATTCTGTATTACTTAGTCCCCTTGGGGAGATAGGGCAAAATACAAATAAAGTTTTATTGTTGTTGTTGTTGATGATGATGTTGTTCTTGTTATTATTATTATGGAGATAGATAGAGATAAATATTGGATTTTAGAATACTCACATATACATAATGTCATAGGGGAAGTCATAGGGAGGAGGGAGAAAGCTTGTTTTCTGCTGTCCTGGAGGCTAGGACGCAGAACAATGGCTTCAAACTACAGGAAAGGAGATCCCACCTGAACATTAGGAAGAATTTCCTAACTGTGAGAGCTGTTCAGCAGTGGAACTCTCTGCCTCGGAATGTGCTGGAGGCTCTTCCTTTGGAGGCTTTCAAGCAGAGGCTGGATGGCCATCTGTTGGGGGTGCTTTGAATGTCATCTTCCTGCCTCTTGGAAGGGGGTTGGACTGGATGGCCCATGAGTTCTCTATGATTCTATGAGATAACTTGGAGATGGGACACAAGTTTAAACACAAAATTCAGTTCTGTTTCATATGCACCTTATTCCTGTTGCCTGAAGGTGATTTTACATGCAGCATTTCTTTCCATAATTCTGTGCATAAAACAAATTTTGTGCACATTAAACCACCAGATAGGCTTAGTCACCTCTGTGAACAACTCTGGTTTTTGAAGTTCAGATTTTGGAATTCCATATAAAAGATACTTAACCTACACATTAATAATCAGATTATTAAGTACCAGACAGAGTATCTATCAGAGCTGAAAGGTTTTGAAATATCTGTGGAACAGTTATTAGGTGTCATGCTTTCTTTTCACTGGAGGATTACTATCTGAGCATAGGCAGTCCCGAAGTTATGAATAATATAGGTTCTGTAGGTTTGTTCCTAAGTTAAATTTGTAAATAAGTCAGAACAGATACATTTTAAGTGTAATGCCAGCCATAGATATTTATATAGTTATAACTTTTGGATAGCATAAGGAAAGGTTAACACCCTTGTGGCGTTTGTTTTGGTGTCTGTGCCTCTGTTCAGAAGATATCATCACCTCACTTTCTGTGAAATTTTGAAAAATTTTGCTTGTTGTGAAAATAAGAATTGGTGATAAAGCTTCAATTGAGACACCCTTTTCCCATGATAACTCTTTCACAAGTGAATTTCCCTTCCAAGGGGTAGATTTTCTATCACTTCCTGTTGCCTCATCTCTGTTCTTAACTATAAGTCATTTGTAAGTCAGATGTTTGTAACTCGGGAACTGCCTGTACAGGAGAATATTTTAGATCAGCATTATTCCAGGGTCTCACTGGTGATTGCTCAGAATAGATTTGCATGGTGGGCCAAGCTGAACTTTGGCTAACCAGTAGGTGGCAGTTAGCTTAAAAGAAACTTCCAAAAAATCCACCCAGGTGCAATAGTGACAGTACTTTGTCATGTAGGTTTTTTGTGTCAAAAGCGACTTGAGAAACTGCAAGAGAGAATAATAATAATAATAATAATAATAATAATAATAATAATAATAATAATAATAATTTATTCAATTCTATCCTGCTTTTCTCCCGTGGGTGGGATTAAAAGTGGCGTACAACATATAAAATTCATACAAATACATCAGACACCAATACATGATCAATTAAAACATCATATCCTGATATAAAAACCCAATTAACATATCAAATAAACAATTTTAAAACTTACAACAAGGACCATTTAAAGGTATACATAACCTCTGGCCACTGAAGTTATTTGTCAAGTATCAAAAATTTATCCGACTGGCAGTGCCTATTTTCATTCGTCTGGGAAGGCCTGGCTCCACAGAAAGGTTTTAATTTGTGAACAAAAGGCCAGTAAGGAAACGGTTGATCATACCTCATTAGGGAAGGAATTCCAGAACCGCGGGGCCATCACCGAAAAGGTCCTCTCGTTCACACTAAACATGCCTTCGATGGTGGTGGGACCAAAAGAACGGCCTCTCATGAGAATCTCAGGGCTTGAGAGGGTTGGTAGAAGGAGATACAGTCCCTCAAGTAGGCTGGGCCTGAACTGGCCATCTGCAAGGACATTGCCCAGGGGACGCCAGGATGTTTTACCATCCTATGGGAGGCTTCTCTCATGTCCCAGCATGGGAAACTGGAGTTGACAACTTACCCCACTCCCCGGATTCAAACCACCAACCTTTTGGTTAGCACAAGGGTTTAACCCATTGCGCCACCAAGGCCTCCCTGTGATGATTGAATGTATATACGGTTAGACAGTAATAGAAGATCTAAATAATCCTTAAATTTGTGGTTTGCAACTTAGGGAAATGATACAATATTTTCTTTGTAGATGGTTAACCAGGAAAAAAAAGCCACTGGGTTAGAGAGGAAACATAGACATGCAAAAGAAACATAAAATAGCAAATAAAGACATGCCCAACTTTAAGTATGTGTGTTCAGGGCTGTAGCCGGGGGGGGGGGGGGGGGGGTAGGGGTTCAACCCCCCCCCCCCCCCCCCATTTTTCAGGTTAAAAAAAACCTGGTTTACTCATGAATTTTAACTGGTTAACCAACTCCCCATGCTAAGTCTATGAGATGCAAAAAATTAAGAGTCCCTCCAGAACTACAAGCACTATCTCAAGCAAATATTGACAGGCCCCCCAAATTTTTTTTTCTGGCTACGGCCCTGTGTGTGTTGCATAGAGCAGAAACATCTGGTTTAGAATGGGATCTGATTGTTGCATTTTTTGGATGCATTGCAGTAGCTGCCAGCATTTATTTTCACACTGCAAGCACCTGCTTTTGTATTGTCAGGTTCATTTGACAAGCATTCAGTTTGGTTGATGATATAAACACATGCTGTTGAATTGTTATCATACCTGGTTAAATAGCCAAGTGAATGGTGAATGATTATTTGAAAATGGAAGGTTTAATAACATCTGTGTGCTCAATTACATCTTTTTAAAAACAGCAATAGAAGTAAATCATTCTAGAGAAAATGGTTTATAGGTGTCACATGGCTCTGCAGAAATGAAACAAAATTTACAACATGGATAGGGAACAGGTGGTCCTCCAGCTATTGTATCCCAACTTCTTTCAGAACTACCAGAATGGTCAAGGGTCAAAGATGATGGGAGTTGTAGGTTTACAAATACAGTACAGTCTCACTTATCCAACATAAATGGGCCGGCAGAATGTTGGATAAGCGAATATGTTGGATAATAAGGAGCGATTAAGGAAAAGCCTATTAAACATCAAATTAGGTTATGATTTTACAAATTAAGCACCAAAACATAATGTTATACAACAAATCTGACAGAAAAAGTAGTACAATACACAGTAATGCTATGTAGTAATTACTGTATTTACGAATTTAGCACCAAAATATAATGTATTGAAAACATTGACTACAAAAATGTGTTGGATAATCCAAAACGTTTGATAAGCGAGTGTTGGATAAGTGAGACTCTACTGTACAAAGGGATAGTGGTCCCCTAGTCCTAATTTATAAAGTAAACATCTTTGGCTCTTTGAATTGTACTGTGAGTAATACTTGGTTTTGTTTGTTCTTTGTGTATTGGTTTTCTATAGTTGGTTGCCCTAGAACTGTTAATGCTTTGATATGTTTTTACATACACATTTCATTTGTGGGCCACAGAAAGATATGGAAGTATCTGATTCTGCTTAATTTAATCCAAGGTATTAATGAAGAGGAGTCTCATTATGAGTCAGTATAGTGGTGTATGAATGTCTCTCTCTCTCTCTCTCTCTCTCTCTCTCTCTCTCTCTCTCTCTCTGTCTCTCTCTCTCACTCACTCACTCTCTGTACTAGATACACCAAACCCTGGGAGCTAAATTATATGCCAGAGTAGAAGGAATATGTGAAGAATGTTTTGTAAATGTCTGGTGAGGGATCAATGGACAAATTGTCCTCAGTAAAATATGTTTGCAAAAAGGAGATCATATATATTATATTTTTATGGGAAACCAGTGAAATATAAATATTTTGATTCCATATTTGTATTATTTTAAAACTAATTATCGCCCCAATATTTATGTGCATGTATGTTCTTCATGGAGCCCTGGTGGCAAAGAGTGTTAAGCACACCATTAGTTCCAGTGGGACAGTCAGCAGTATCTCAATTGCTGCAAGCCCATGCCATCCCTACAGGCAGAGGATTGTGATCTCTGTCTGCTCTTCAGAACTACTATTTTGGAAGTTATCACACAAAGCAGAAAGGTGTGCCGGAGGCTGCTGTAAGCAAGGAAGAACCAGAGAGTTTTTAGTTGAAATCAATTAAAACCAGAGCTTGGAAGCATCAGTGGCCACTTCTAATAATAATATTATAATAATAACTTTATTTTTTGTATCCCGCCTCCATCTCCCCACAGGGACTCGGAGCAGCTTACATGAGGAATGAGCACAATCAACATCATAAAAACATAAAATCAGAAAAGTAAAAACACATACAGTAGAGTCTCACTTGTCCAAGCTAAACGGGCCGGCAGAAGCTTGGATAAGCGAATATCTTGGATTATAAGGACTGATCAAGGAAAAGCCTATTAAACATCAAATTAGGTTATGATTTTACAAATTAAGCACCAAAACATCATGTTAGACAACAAATTTGACATAAAAGGTACTTCAATACGCAGTAATGTTATGTTGTAATTACTGTATTTACGAATTTAGCACCAAAATATCACGATATATTGGAAACATTGACTACAAAAATGGCTTGGATTATCCAGAGGCTTGGATAAGCGAGGCTTGGATAAGTGAGACTCTACTGTACATCATTACGTAAAACATAATAATCAACAGCAATTTTAAACAACATAAATATAAAGCATAAAAAGAATCTTAACCTGATTGTCAGTGAGCCTGTAAAAGGTCCAATCCTAGACATGAATGGGTGGACTGATTGCAACTGTATTAGATTTCGGTCCCAGATTATCTTTTTATGTCAGATTATATGGTAGTGGAGACTCATATAATCCAGTCCAAAGCAGATAATCTAGGGTCAGATCCTGGGATATAGGGCAGTGTAGATCCCAGGATCTGATCCCAGATTATCTGCTTTGAACTGGATTATATGAGTCTCCACTACCATATAATCTGAGATAGGATTCTGATAAAGGGCAGTGTAGAAGCGTCCTAAACCTTACAATAAATTTCAGAAATCAAAGAAAAAGAAAGGAGAAAAAAATGTGAATGCTTTTGACAGTTTTTGAGAGATTGCACTGCAGAATTCATGCAGTTTGACACCATTTTACTTGGCATGGCTCATTACCATGAATTCCTAGATTTTTTAGTTTGATGAAGCACCAGCAATCTTTGGCAGAGAAGGCTAAAGGCTTTGTAAAACTAGAGACCCCAAGACACCATAGGATTGAGCCAGTGGTGTCAAACTGCATTGATTCTACAGTGTTGAAGCACAGATGTGGCACACATTCTTGAACAATCCTGTCTCTTAGGCCCCTTCTACACTGCCATATAATCCAGATTGTCAAATCAGATAATATACATTATCTGCTTTGAACTGGGTTGCATGAGTCTACACTGCAATATAATCCAGTTCAAAGCAGATGATCTGGATGTTATATGGCAGTGTAGAAGGGGCCTGACTAATTCTAGCTGTTCCCTCCCATAACATCTGAGTTTTTCCTCGTATTTGAAGGACTCCCACCACTGGTGTGGAAGATTTCTAGTCTAGGTTTGCCATCGTAGTCACTGAGTGGAAAAATTGCCATCCCCAAAGAAATAATATTACTCTGCAAAGAGAGAAAAATACACATGGCATAAATTCATTCATAATTATAATGACCACTTCCCTAGCCTTTGAAAAAACACATTTGGCAGTACATCAAGTACTGTTTATTTATTTAGACATTATAGCTCTTTCTTGCCCTTAAGGGAGATAAAACATTTATAATCCAAGGTTATTTTCCGTCAAGGGGAAGAAGGAATGCAATTTCCAGTGATTCTGTCCTATAATGTGAAGAAATAACATGCTGGTGGCTTAAAAAACAATATTTTTTCTGTGTCTTGTCTCTATCCTTATCCCTCCAGTAGCCCCCAGACTTTCATTTGGAGCTCAGTTTTGTACTAGATTTCTGCTGGCTGTGGCTGTAGTTTATTACTGTTGTCACAGTGAAGGACGGGCTTTGCAGCACCTCATTGTACATGCCCAAAGCCGTGGGACAACAATCATTTATCTTTTGGAATTAACAAGACTATTGCCTAAGCTCCTATAGGTGTGTATGTGCACACATGCACACACATACATAGGGCCTTCTTTTTAAAAGGCAAACTTACAGTTGTGCATTAGCACTGTCTTTCTTGTTGATAAAGCTGGGAACGTTCCTTCTTTCTTTTCACATAACTTATAGGCATATCTCTGAGATCTTCAGTTTGCCAGCCCCCTGCCCCGTCCTTGCTCCATTTGTGTTAATGGAAACTGTTCTACTCCACACACACACACACACACACACACACACACACTTTTTTGCTTAGATATAGTACAGGCAGCCTTGAAATCCGAATCAGATTAGACAGGATTGGGACCATTATCCACATATTACAGAATTGATAGAGGGTGTCCATACTTTTTTGTTCTAGAGTAAAGGGTTGTGTTTTTAATTTAGTGCAGGTTTGATTCTGTTTTACTATGAGGCATCCTGCCTGGGAAGAGTTTTACCTAGGACCTCCTCACATTGATAAATTTTAGTGTGGTTGATGAGATTCATTATGTTTATTTAAGTACTTATTTTTGGCTAGATATTATAAGTTTATATTGATGTTGTTTTACTTATTGTTTGATTTGTGTTGTCTGTTTTTATTTTTTATTATGGCATTGAATGCCACTTTTTGTTTGGAAACCACCTGCGTCCCCCTGGGTATATAGGGTGGGTTATAAATTATTATTATTATTATTATTATTATTATTATTATTATTATTATTATTATTATATAGTGTCCTAGAATACTTGGTGATACTGGAGGAAGGAGCCTGCCTGATGCCATCAAACTTCCAGTGGAGCTCCATCCTTCCAGTGTCCTGGTAATGTGCTAGGACACTTCCCAGAGAACACAGGAGGCTTCCCATGTTCTCATAAGAAAGAACAGGATGAGCATGAGGGCAAGCTGGGCAGTGATGCTTCCCCCACATGGGATGGGTAAGTGGATGATGCGGGCAATGCAGGGTGCAGGGCAATGGGTTACCATGCTGCCCGCTGGTTTCACCATGCTGCATGGCGAATCCCTCCATTATCGCCCACAAATTGGACCTCAATGTGATGAGGTTCGACTCCACTTTGAAATCTTCAGGCTTCAGATAGCCTAAAATTACCTTTATATGAGATGGGAGTATTATGTCATTCCCATTAATTTCTTTGTCATCTTTTTGATATGTGTAACCATCTTACTTTAAAAGATTTGAGGGGTTCTGTTACACAGCATTTTGGCAATAGATGCTTATGCTTTCCTAGGGACTAGATTGATATTAAATCACCTCTTTTTCAGTGCTGCAAGCAAGCAAGCATTACATAAACTGGGCCAGTGGGAGTGTAGTTGTTGGTCCCTTTTTACAAACAGCAGTAGGCACCAATAAGTATTGCTCTGGCTTTTATTGAGTTAGGCAGTCCCTGTCAGAATTGCTTCATGAAATGAATATGCAAAGTAGTGGGCTTGAATGTGTCAGCACCCTACCTGGAATAAAAATGAGTTGGATGGAGGGAACAAAAGGCTACCTCAAGGAGACTCGCTGTCATTTCTCCAAGACTGGACAAAAGCATCATTGGCACTAACAATGATCTAAGTGTCCATAACAATGGTCTACTAAGTGTGTACCTCCAAAACCCAAAACAGTATAACAGAATCATTCTACTACTGAAGAGCCTTGGACCATGATTAGTTTCAGGAACAGAGTAATCATTTTTTCTGTGCATCATCCCTTGGAAATACTTCCTATACATGCATGTCTATATACATAGTGTTTGTTGAAATGGTCTCAGCAATATGTGTTTGGATTTCCTGTGCCAGCTCACATGTTAGAATGTTCTTTCATTCCCCTTCTTGACACTATAATTTCTTACATGCAGGAAATATTTTTGTAGGGATGGATATTCTACTATGTGTATTCCTATACACATGGTATGAAGTATGGCATCACATCCTACCATGCAGAATAGATCCTATATAATTGTGACCCTTCAGATATCACTGAACAATAAGTCCCATCATCCATGACATTAGATATCTAGACCTGATGGGAGTTGGAATCTTGCAACATCAGGAGCTCTACAGGTCTCCAACTTCTGTTTTGTACAAGCTCAGGCTTTTTCCTCAGTCATGATTTCAGTATCATACTTGTTCTCCTGCACAAAAGTTGGAATTAGTTCACCGTGTGGTTGGCTGGTTTATACTTGGTACTTCTAATAGATCAAATTGCTTACAGTATAGCTCAAGGCTCCACTTAACTGTATAGTACTTTCCGAAATTGATCTCTTATTGTACTTAGTTGTGTAAGTCATCTAAGATTTTGTTTGAGATAGATAGCAAAGGAATAGCGAAGAGATTTTTTAAATACATGAACTATATGCAAGATGTATTCTCTAAAGAGGGACTTTACTTTTTACATTTTGGATGGTTTTAGCCATTGTTGACATTTCTTCTTCACTTTGAATTTCACAGATTTTTAAGGTACACTACCTGTACCGATTTCAGTCGGTGTCATAGACTGTTAGGAGCAATTGACTGAACGTCTGCTCTTCAGTTATATTTCTTGAGAAGGAAATACTGATCAAACCAAACACCCACTAGCTGTCTCTTTTGCATGCAGAATTATACACTCAGTTGAAAGGGCAGAGGATTGAATATTGAGAGAAACTGTTGGTGTTCTCACCTTATGGGAATCCTTTTAAAGAGGGTTCAATCAGTTCAATACAAAATATAACTGTTCTTATTTCTTATCAGAACTAATACATGCAGCGATTTATGAACAGGACTGTGAAGGTAAAAAGGTTAAGAGTTATAAAATATCTGCAGTATAATAGTTTTCTACCAAATATGGCAGTGACTTGAATTCAATTACTGACTGCTACAATATCAAGAAAGCTGAACATGAGAGCCCTCAATGGAACCAATGGACATTTCGTAAGCTAATAATTTCTATGGAATTTCCATTGGCTCATCAGATTTATTGTAGTTGAGACTAGAGATAGGATTCATATCTCTGTGTGATGTTTAATCGTTATCATTGTCTAAAACTCAAAGGAAAGTGTGGAGTGATGCCTAGATATAAAACAGGTTGGGGAACTTTTGGCCCTTCAGTTATTTTGGACTTCAGGTTTTATCAACCCACTAGGGCAGCGGTTCTCAAAGGGTTCCACAGAGCATACTGACGGGCTCCGGAGTTCCCTCCCCCCCCCTCCAAGCTTTTCCTCCTCTTTCTGTCTCCTCCCCCTCCCTCACCACCAAAAGTCTTTTCAACATGCCTCCTTCGCTGCAAAAAGGCTTTTTTTCCCCCTCAGTACTCTTAGCACCAAAAGCTATTTCCCTCAGCCCCCTTTCCCCCAAAAGCCTTTCCCCTCATTTCCCTTGTCACCCAGTTCCTTTCTCCTTCCCCTTCCTTGCTTCCAAAACCCTATTTCTCTCCCATCGTTCAGGAGGTGCTTTGATTTGTCCTGCATGGCAGAAGGGGGTTGGACTGAATGGCCCCTGGGCTTGCTATTATTATTATTATTATTATTATTATTATTATTATTATTATTATTATTATTATTATTATTATTATTTCTATTACAAAGACTGGGTTGACATTTGTTGGGGATGCTTTGGTTTTGCTTTTCCTGCATGGCAGAAGAAGGTGGGACTGGATGGCCCCTGGGGTTGCTCCTATTACAATAATAATGATAATGATAATAATAATAATAATAATAATAATAATAATAATAATAATAATAATAATAATAATTTGGAAACAATAGACATTTGGAAACAATAGACATTGACAAAATTACAATCTGCCAACTGCAAAGGGCCACCCTACTGGGATCTGCACGCATCATCCAAAAATACATCACACAGTCCTAGACACTTGGGAAGTATTTGACTTGTGATTTTGTGAAACGAAATCCAGCATATCTATCTTGTTTACTGTGTCATACAACAACAACAACAATAATAATAAGAACAACAACAACAACAACAGCATGGAATTTGGTTTGGACAAATGTTCGACAGTGGCACTGAAGAAGGGACAAATAATTGAAAGTGAGGGCATAAATATGCCTAATGGCCAAACGATAAAGTGTCACCAGCCAGAGGCCTATAAATATCTGGGCATATTACAACTGGACAACATCAAGCATGAACATGTGAAAACTGTGGTCAGCAAAGAATACACACAAAGGGTCAGAAAAATTCTCAAAATCAAGCTCAATGGAGGCAACACCATCAAGGCCATAAACACCTGGGCCATACCTGTCATAAGATATACTGCTGGCATCATAAACTGGACACAGGTGGACCTGAACAATTTGGATAGAAAAACAAGAAAACTCATAACCATTCATCATTCACTACACCCTTGCAGTGATGTTGACCGGCTATATCTGCCTAGAAGATCTGGTGACAGAGGACTCTTACAAGTAAAACAAGCAGTCAAAGAAGAAGAACATGCCCTGGCAGAATATGTAAAGCAAAGTGAAGAACCTGCTTTGATTGAAGTCAAAAATCAGAAACCCCTCAAAGCACAACAGACAATCAGTACAAGAAAACCACACTACAAACTAGAGCTGACAGCTGGCACAACAAAACATTGTATGGAAAGTTCCTTGACAAAATTGAAGGAAAAGCTGACAAGGAGAAGACCTGGCTATGGCTCACAAATGGGACACTGAAGAAGGAGACAGAAGGCCTGATCCTTGCAGCCCAGGAGCAAGCCATCAGAACAAATGCAATTAAGGCCAAGATCGAAAAATCAGCTGATGACCCAAAATGCAGACTGTGCAAGGAAACGGACGAACCCATTGATCATATCCTCAGCTACTGTAAGAAAATCGCACAGACTACAAACAGAGGCACAACTATGTGGCCCAAATGATTCATTGGAATTTATGCCAGAAGTACCACCTCCCAGCAGTAAAGAATTAGTGGGATCACAAACCTGCAAAGGTAATGAAAAATTAACACGCAAAGATATTGTGGGACTTCCAAATCCAGACTGACAAAGTTCTGGAACACAATACACCAGACATCACAGTCATGGAAAAGAAAAAGGCTTGGATTATTGATGTCGCCATCCCAGGTGACAGTCGGATTGATGAAAAACAGCAGGAAAAACTCAGCCGCTATCAGGACCTCAAGATCGAACTACAAAGACTCTGGCAGAAACCCGTACAGGTGGTCCTAGTGGTAATTGGCATACTGGGTGCTGTGCCAAAAGATCTCAGCCGGCATTTGGAAACAATAAACATTGACAAAATTACGATCTGTCAAATACAAAAGTCCACCTTACTGGGATCTGCGCGCATCATCTGAAAATACATCACACAGTTCTAAATGCTTGGGAAGTGTTCGACTTGTGATTTTGTGATACGAAATGCAGCATATCTATCTTGTATCTTTGCATAATATCTTTGTGTGCTCATTTTCTAATACTTTTTCAGGTTTGTGATCCCACCAGTTCTTTACTGCCGGGAGGTGGTACTTCAGGCATAAGTACCAATGAATCATTTGGGCCACATAGTTGTGCCTCTGTTTGTAGTCTGTCTGTGCGATTTTCTTACAGCAGCTGAGGATATGATCAATGGTTTCGTCGGCTTCTTTGCACAGTTTGCATTTTGGGTCATCAGCTGATTTTTCAATCTTGGCCTTAATTGCATTTGTTCTGATGGCTTGCAGGTGCCACCTTGATGTGGTGGTGGTGGGGGGCTTAACCACTCCAATGATGACTGAGGGCTGTGCTGGCGGTAGTGTAACTACCGGCAGGTCCAACCAAGCCAGAGAGGCCTCAGCTGAGGAGTGGAACTAAGAGCACCTAACCCATTAGCATTATGGAGAATCAAACCAAAACTAAGTCTATACTGGCTCGGTCGTCGCCCAGGATAAAAAGGACCGCGGTGGATGCTGCTGATTCTGGACATCCATTGACAAGTGAGCTATGGAATCAAAATACAAATGAACAGTCACAGAAGCGGCAAAAATATACAATGCCAGAAAACCACACATCATTATTATTATTATTATTATTATTATTATTATTATTATTATTATTATTATTATTATTATTATTATTACAAAGGCTGACGGGATATCTGTTGGGGATGCTTTGATTTTGTTTTTTTCTGCATGGCAGAAGGGGATTGGACTGGATGGCCCCAGGGGTCTTCCACTGAAATACTGTTAAGTTTATGTTGGTCAGAAATTTCGCCCATGTCTGATATTGGCGCCTATTGAAGCTCCATGAGAAACTTTTGCTTCAAAAAAGGGGTCTGCAGCAGAAAACATTTAAGAATCTCTGAACTAGGGAATAGGACTATTGGATCTCAAGTCCAGAAAACTTGGAGATCCAGAGGGTTGTCTTCCGTATTTTTGACTTCTAGCTATTAAGTCTTAATTCAAAACTAATTTCTTCTAAGATATTGTACACAGGCAGTCCCCAAGTTACAAACAAATTAGGTTCTTTAGGTTTGTTCTTAAGTCGAATTTGTATGTAAAGGTACATTTTTAAAGTGTAACTCCAGAATATATATATATATATATATATATATATATATATATATATATACACACACGCGCTTTGGATAGCATAGGGAAGGGTTAACATCATTGTGGTGTTTAGTTTGCTCTGTATGTCCCTGTTCAGAAGATTTCACCTCACTTTCTGTCCTTGAGATAACTGGATTTTGAAAACTTTCGGCTTGTGGAAACAAGGATGGGTGAAAAAATGTCAGAAAAACACCTCTTTGCCATGATAACTCTTTCAAAATTGAACTTTCTTTCCTAGTGGTAGATTTCTCTCACTTCCTGTTGTCTCACCCCCATTCTTAACTATGAGTTGTTTGTAAGTCGGACTGCGTGTACACAGTAAAGTCACTCACATTGAAGCTGATGACATTTAAAAGGGGTTCCATTCATTCAGCCAGGCTTTATTGAGTGTGTAATATATCGTACTAAAGCTGCTAAATAGAAGTGAAGAGTGTTTTGTATGAATTGTCTTAACCTGAGCTAAATGTCAATGCTGATTTGTGGTACTCTGCAATGTACTAGAAATTGCAGACATAAAAATAATCATAATCCTGTGCTAAACTATATATGGTTTTTGTCTGACTTTTTCTTTCCCAGCTGTCTTTTATGCTCTTTAAATGGGATGAGACTTACTATGTTGTCCAGGAGTTAGTCTTTTTAAGGCAATCACAATACTGTATGAGATATTATAGTCAATTTTTAATCATATGTGCACAGTTCTCTTGGCTTGCTTTTTAAAAAATTAACTGTCACACCAACTATTATAGCCAGGTAACTCCTTTACTACTTTAATAATAATGGAAATATCAAACACCATGTGAATTAAATATTTTTGTATTTATTATTCTCTCTTGTGTTGTTTTCCACTCCGGCTCCCATATAGCTTTGTCATTTTCTAGACTCATGTCAGGGATTTCTTACAGCAGTGAATCTAGAACTGTATAGTAGTAACTAGGGCATGATTTTCCTTTCATTTTATGCATCTTAAAGGGATTTGTCATCTTGTCTCTTGCCTTTGGGAAAAACAGATGATATAAGCTTTCATTATTCTCGCATTATGTACATTTAGTCCATAAACCATAATGGGTCTTCTTGTTTCGCACACCTTGTTATGTTGTTGCAGCTGGACAGCTGGCTGGTAACTCATCTGTCGAGATGTATCGCCAAGTACTTTTGTCCGGCTGCCGCTGTGTTGAGCTGGATTGCTGGAAAGGCCGAACAGCTGAAGAAGAACCGGTCATTACACATGGATTCACTATGACAACTGAAATCTCCTTCAAGGTACACTTTCCAGGGGTCTTCTACATTCTGGGAGGGCAGATTTACAAAATAAAATGGCTGTGTATGTGATCTGAAACATACATAACTTGAGCTGATCTGTGTGATGCGGATAATATATGGGGCAGGGTGATCATGAAGATGTTTCCAAAAACAAGCGGCAAGGCCTCATTAAACCATTCTATTCAGTACACAAGCTTGAGAACAATAACTCAATTTCTTTGTGTAAAATGTGTGTATGCACATGTGTGTACATCTTTCCTTCAGAATTCTTCCACATAGTCTAACAACCTCATCAGGTGGGGTACTTTCCGCCAGCATATTCCAGTTTGTCTTTACTTTTGCGATAGAGCCTGCCATCTCCCATCTCATGACATAGACCTACTGCTGGTGGGTCTCCATTGCAAAAGTAAAGATGAATTGGCATAAGCTACTGTGGTGGCAACACAGGTGGCTTCCCATGTTGTATTGGATCAATTGGTGGAATCGGACAGCTGATGCTCCCCCCCCCCCTTGTTGGATAGAGCAATGGGTAAGTCAGGTGACACAGGGTTTGGGATTACCGTTTCCTCATGCCCCCAATGAGCACCACCAGATTTTCCATTATGTGTAGTGATTCCTGCTGCCCATATGATGAGGTTGATAGTCTTCAGATAAGTGTAGTGAGAGCAAGGTTGTGTATAGGGGGAAATAAGAAAGTTAGTAAAAAAGTACCACTATATTAGTGTTACACTGAAAGAACTTCATTGATTATGCTAATGTTGAAATGATAGATACCAATTTTAATTTTGTTTGTTCTAACCTAGCCTTTGAGTTTTTGTTACACTACTGCACTGAAACCCAGAGGCAGTCCAACCGCCAGGCATGGGAAGTATCTGTGGCGCCATTGTCCCAGGGGTGCAGTCGAGCCCCAGGAGGATGGCGCCACCACCCCCCGGCTCCTCCTTCAGGCATGGGCCTTCCCGCCACAGTGGGAAGGCCCATCCAGGCCCAAAGGCTGGGCCTTCCTGCCGTGGCCCATGCGCCCTGGTCCCACCGTGGCCCATGTGCAGTGTGGGAGGCGGGGCCAGGTCACGTGGCACGGGAGGCGGGGCCAGGTGTGGCCCTGCGCCAGGTAGCCTGGCCCAGTCATCCAGGCCCAAAGGAGAAGGCCCATCCAAGCTAGTTGGGCCTTCCCGCCGTGGCCCATGCGCCCTGGCCCCACCTCCTGCGCCGCGCGGCCTGCCCCAGCCATCTAGACCTGCAAGAGAAGGCCCATCCAGGCTGGCTGGGCCTTCCTGTCATGGCCCACATGCCCTGGTCCCGCCGTGGCCCGTGTGCAGCGTGGGAGGCGGGGCCAGGGCACGTGGCATGGGAGGCGGGGCCAGGTGTGGCCCCGCGCCACACAGTCTGGCCCAGCCATCCAGGCCCAAAGGAGAAGGCCCATCCAGGCTAGCTGGGCCTTCCCGCCGTGGTCCATATGCCCTGGCCCCACCTCCTGCGCCGCGCGGCCTGCCCCAGCCATCTAGACCCGCAAGAGAAGGCCCATCCAGGCTGGCTGGGCCTTCCCGCTGTGGCCCACGCGCCCTGGCCCCGCCTCCCGTGCAGCGCAGGAAGCGAGGCCAGGGCACGCGGTGCGGGAGGCAGGGCCAGGTCTGGTTTTTGATTTATTTTTTCACTTTGGCCCTGTTTTGTGTTGAGAGAAAAGGGAACATTGCTATGAATTTTGAAAAGCCCATTTCTCAGTGTCTTGTCCATTGAAAGCATATGAGTGAGTTCATACAAAGAATATATATTTATCTACCAATATAAACCTATATGCCACCTATATGCAGATAACATTTAACTGTCCTATTCCTTTCCATCTAAAGCCAATGAAGTAAAGGGTGTCCTGACCCTACACCAGTGTCTGTCATGAATAATGGACTGGATGAGGGAAAACAAACTGAAATTTAATCCATGCAATACAAAGATACTCCTGGTCAGTCAGAAAGCAGACCAGGTAATATGGATTCAGCCTGTGCTGGATGGGATCACACTTCCCCTGAAGACATAAATCCACAGTTTGGGAGTCCTCCTGAACTCAGCGTTGAACCTGGAGGCACAGGTGTCAGTGGTGGACAGAAGGGCCTTTGCACAATTCAAACTTGTTGCATCCCATCTAGATCACTATAATGTAATCTGTTGCAAAAGGGAAAAAAACACAGTAAAACTTTATTCTTTACAGCAGAGTTCAAACATAAATTTGCAGTATTGCATCAAAACATAAATCTTACAGTAAAACAAACTTATATAGTCTTTGTAAGCATTTCAAGATGCAAAAAAGCATTGCAAGGTACAAAGAGCATGGCTTCTTCAGCCTCTTCTTCCAAGAGAGAGAAAAATCCAAAAGCAAAAGCAGGAGCAGAAGCTAACACACACACACACAGCCACACCCCACCAAGTGTGGTCCAAACTTAATTGCTTAACTGCTGACGTAGATTAGCTACTGCATGTTATGATCAGCAGTGTAGTTTTTTCTTTAACACACACAGAGCTTCATTATACCCTAACATATTCTACATGAGGCTGCCTCTGAAGAGTGCTCAGAAACTTCAGCTGCTCCAAAGAGCTGCAGCCAGGTTGCTAACTGGGGCTGAATGCCGGGAGCGGACATCCCCACTGTGCAGCAACTCCACTGCCTGCCAGTTTATTTCCGGACACATTTCAGAGTACTGGCTATGACCTGTAAAGCCCTAGATGGCTCAGGCCCAGGTTCTTTGGCTGATTGCATCTCCTCGTACAAACTTTCCCGAGCCTGAGATTCTCAGGAGAGGTCCTTCTTTCAGTCCCATCTCCATCTCAAGCCTGGTTGGTGGGAACATGAGAAAGTGGGCCTTCCTTCTCAGTGGCTGCCCTTCGACTCTGGAACTCCCTTTTTACCAGAGAAGCCAGAATGTCCCCCTCTCTGCTGTCCTTCTGGTGGCTAGCTAAAACCTTTTTTTTATTCAGGCAGATTTTTTAAGAGGGGTTTTTTTTAAAAAAAGATCAAGTCAGAAGTGCTGTGGTTTTAGCTTTAAATAAGTTTGTAAGCAGTTTTATGGATTTTAATTGTAATTTTTAATTACCGCTCATGTTTAATTGTATTTTATTGTTTGTATACTTGTGGATTTAAAATTGTATTGAAATAACTTTATATTGAAAAGATTTTAAAGACTTCTTTCTGGAGAGAAAAGGCAGGGTATAAATAAGCATCATAATAATAATAATAATAATAATAATAATAATAATCATCATCATCATATAAACTATGAGCCAGATCTACTCTTTCTTAGGTCTACAACAATGCCTAGACTGCCTTTTCCACTCCATCAAGTAAACTTCACAAGAGCAATTTTCAGAACTGTTTCAGTAACAGATTGACGAATATTTCCTGCTCTGAAAACTAAATCTTTGATTCTACCAGAGTTCCCTATCACTTATTAGATTGTTTCAAACTAGAATGCATTAATGTCTGCAGACTTTTAGAGAAACCAATGGTTCACGAATTGCAAGGTTGTTGTGTGTTTTCCAGGCTGTACGGGCATGTTCCCGAAGTATTCTCTCCTGACGTTTCGCACACATCTATGGTATATACCTCACAACCTTTGTGGATGCCTGCTATAGATTTGGGCGAAACATCAGGAGAGAATATTTCGGGAACATGGCCTTACAGCCTGGAAAACACACAACAACCCTTTGATCCTGACCATTAAAGCCTTCAACAGCACAGGTTCACGAATTATTTCCTGTTTTATCCATGTCGGCACTACTGGAAAGAAAACAGAATATTAGAGTGCACACTCCCTAGTCAGATGCATTTCTATTTCCTTATCTTACTTTTGCCCCTGAATATGTCATCTTTCCATTACAGAATGTCTCATGAATGACCTAATGGTCTCTTGACTTCTGTAGTCGTGTATTGTCAGATAATATAGTTCTGAAACCCTGTCTCAGGAACAATAAAAATGACATTTTCCACCTATTTAGGCATACCGGTAGTAGAGGAGCCAATTTCTATCTCAGTGTATCATATGTGGGATTCCACTTGATCTTGGTTGACATTTTTAAATGTGTATCACAATTGCTGTGGACTTTCTGTGTAGTTTACACTAACTGGTTTGGCTTGTTTTAGTCCACAAATTGCTTTTCTTTCCAATCAAGGAATTGGAATCCAAGGTTTGGATGTCTTGCATAGCCATCAGGTTGAGGGTTTTGCTACACATTGCCATTGTAACAGCAGACAATCATAGAATCATAGAATAGTAGAGTTGGAAGAGACCTCATGGGCCATCCAGTCCAACCCCCTGCCAAGAAGCAGGAAATCGCATTCGAAGCACCCCTGACAATGGCCATCCAGCCTCTGCTTAAAAGCCTCCAAGGAAGGAGGCTCCACTACAGTCCGGGGGAGAGAGTTCCACTGCCGAACAGCCCTCACAGTGAGAAAGTTCTTCCTGATGTTCAGGTGGAATCTCCTTTCCTGTAGTTTGAAGCCATTGTTCCGTGTCCTAGTCTGCAGGGCAGCAGAAAACAAGCTTGCTGCCTCCTCCCTATGACTTCCCTTCACGTATTTGTACATGGCTATCATGTCTCCTCTCAGCCTTCTCTTCTGCAGGCTAAACATGCCAAGCTCTTTAAGCCGCTCCTCATAGGGCTTGTTCTCCAGACCCTTAATCATTTTAGTCGCCCTCCTCTGGACGCTTTCCAGCTTGTCAACATCTCCCTTCAACTGTGGTGCCCAGAATTGGACGCAGTATTCCAGGTGTGGTCTGACCAAGGCAGAATAGAGGGGGAGCATGACTTCCCTGGATCTAGACGCTATTCTCCTATTGATGCAGGCCAGAATCCCATTGGCTTTTTAGCTGCTGCATCACATTGTTGGCTCATGTTTAACTTGTTGTCCACGAAGCCTCCAAGGTCTTTTTCGCACACACTGCTGTCAAGCCAGGCGTCCCCCATTCTGTATCTTTGATTTCCATATTTTCTGCCGAAATGAAGTATCTTGCATTTGTCCCTGTTGAACTTCATTTTGTTAGTTTCGGCCCATCTCTCTAGTCTGTCAAGATCGTTTTGAATTCTGCTCCTGTCTTCTGGAGTGTTAGCTATCCCTCCCAGTTTTGTGTCGTCTGCAAACTTGATGATCGTGCCTTCTAACCCTTCGTCTAAGTCGTTAATAAAGATGTTGAACAGAACCGGGCCCAGGACGGAGCCCTGCGACACTCCACTTGTCACTTCTTTCCATGATGAAGATGACGCATTGGTGAGCACCCTTTGGGTTCGTTCGCTTAGCCAATTGCAGATCCACCTAACCGTAGTTTTGTCTAGCCCACATTTTACTAGTTTATTTGCCAGAAGGTCGTGGGGGACTTTGTCGAAGGCCTTACTGAAATCCAGGTACGCTACATCCACAGCATTCCCTGTATCGACCCAACTCGTAACTCTATCGAAAAAAGAGATCAGATTAGTCTGGCATGACTAGTTTTTGGTAAATCCGTGTTGACTATTAGCAATGACCGCATTTGTTTCTAAGTGTTCGCAGACCACTTCCTTGATGATCTTTTCCAGAATTTTGCCTGGTATTGATGTGAGGCTGACCGGACGGTAATTGTTTGGGTCGTTCTTTTTTCCCTTCTTGAAGATAGGGACCACATTCGCCCTCCTCCAATCTGCTGGGACTTCTCCCGTTCTCCAAGAACTCTCGAAGATAATTGCTAGTGGTTCTGAAATAACTTCCGCTAATTCCTTCAATACTCTTGGATGTAGCTGATCTGGCCCTGGGGACTTGAATTCGTTTAGAGAGGCCAGGTGTTCCTGGACAGCTTGTTTCCCTATTTGGGGTTGGATTTCCCCCAATCCTTCGTCCATTCCATGTTGCTGAGGTTGAAGATGGTTTTCTTTTTGTGAGAAGACCGAGGCAAAGAAGGCATTGAGCAGTTCTGCCTTTTCCCTGTCCCCTGTCGCCATCACCCCATCTTCTCCTTGCAGAGGCCCTATCGCCTCCTTTTTCTTCCTTTTTCTACCAACGTAAGCAAAAAAGCCTTTTTTGTTGTTTTTTATGTCCCTGGCAAGCCTGAGCTCATTTTGTGCTTTAGCCTTGTGAACCTTTTCCCTACAGGTGTTGGCTTTACGTTTGAATTCTTCTTTGGTGATTTCTCCCCTTTTCCACTTCTTGTGCATGTCACTTTTGAGCTTTAGCTCAGTTAGAAGTTCCTTGGACATCCATTCTGGCTTCTTTGCACTTGTCTTATTTTTCTTCTTTGTTGGCACTGTTTGCATTTGCGCCTTGAGTATTTCACTTTTGAAAAACTCCCATCCATCCTTAACTCCCTTGTTTTTTAATATTGGCGTCCATGGAATGTCGCTCAGTAATTCCTTCATTTTTTGGAAGTCAGCTCTCTTAAAGTCGAAAATGCGTGTTTGACTTGTCTTAGTTTCAGCATTCCTTTGTGTTGCAAACTCCAGGAGCACATGGTCACTTGCCCCTAAGGATCCAACCACTTCAACTGTGTTGATCAGGTCTTCCACATTTGTTAAGAGTAGATCAAGAGTTGCTGATCCTCTTGTTGCCTCTTCTACCTTCTGGACCATAAAATTGTCTGCAAGGCAAGTGAGGAATTTGTTGGACTTTGTACTCTTGGCTGAGTTTGTTTTCCAGCAGATATCGGAATAATTGAAATCGCCCATGACTACTATATCTCTTCTTTGTGCCTGTTTGGTCAGCTGTTGACAGAAGGCTTCATCAAGTCCTTCATCCTGACTCGGAGGTCTGTAGTAGACACCCACGACAAGATCTTTTTGAGTCCCGGTTCCCTTGATTCTTATCCAGATGCTTTCAAGCTGGTTACAGTCTTGCATTTCTTCTGCAACTTAACTGTTTTTGACATATAAAGCTACTCCCCCTCCTCTCCCTTTTGTTCTATTTCTGTGAAAGAGGTTATAGCCTTCAATGGCTACATTCCAGTGATGGAAGTCATCCCACCAGGTTTCAGTGATGCCTATGACATCATATGTGCGGTGCTGTGCTAAGAGTTGGAGTTCATCTTGCTTATTTCCCATGCTCTGAGCATTGGTGTAAAGACATGTAAAGCCCCTGTGACCTCCCCTTGAGCTGTTTATTTGGGATTATTGTGCTATCCGTACTTGGTCCTTGCTGTGTTTGTGCAGCCCTCCATTTAGCCTTTTGGCTACCAAGACCTGTTTCCTTTGAGGATTGACAGGGTCCCTTTTGTGCAAGACAGTCTGTATGTCCCCTGAAGAGTGTTCCTGTTGAAGTGAATCATGCAGGTGTAAAGTGTTGTCCTCCTCCTCAACATCCCCAGTGCATTCATCAATGACAATCCATTGAGATACAATCGAGAGCCCATTACTCTCCAAAGGATGTTCCTGTTGCTCCTGGTCTACGATTGGGGATGGAGCATTTGCATGATTACATAAGTGTGAATGTGGTGATGCACTGTCCCCGTCCTGGCTATCCCCTGCGCATTGATCAAGGGTGGCCCACTGAGTGGTATCTAAGAAACTGTGGTCTTCCACAAGATGTGTTTCCTGATTGTATGTTAATGGTGTTAGAATTTCAAATCTGTTGTGTAAATGCAGCTGAGCAGAGGAGTTCTGCGGAGGCTGCCTGGTCCTGTGTCTCCTTCTATGGGTGACCTCCTTCCAAGCCTGAGGGTTGTCTACCTGTGAGTTGATCTCCCCATAAGGTTCCTGATCATGGTCATGGTGGTGTTGGTGTGATGCAGGCTGCAGATCTACAGCAGTGTGTTGTGCAGTGTCCAAGAAGAGCTCGAGTGCCTGAATGTCCTTAAGGGTCTTAATACAGTGCTCGAGCTGTTGGATCCTCTGCTCCATCAGAGTCATCTGTTTGCATTTGGAGCAGATGTAGTTGACTAGTTTTTGTGTGAAAAAGCGGAACATGCCACAGCTGGTGCATGTGGTGGCAAGTATTTGCTGTTGGTCCATCTCTTGGTGAGTGAAGTGACCGAGGAGGATTGTGTATGTTAGGGACAGAATGCTATCCACTTTCCTGTGTGTGTATTTTTAAAGTTGTTTTGTTTATTGTATATACTGTAAGAATGTGTTTTACTGTAGTGGGGGGGGGGGGGTTGGCTCAGAAAGCTTCAACAGGAAGCCAACACTTTCAATAATAATAGCCTTGCCTCACCTTCCAAACAATGGCAGAACAGCAAGCCTTAATTACAGCTAGCCCACACTCAAGAATCAGCCCAGACTCAGGTTTTTAAAAGTAAAGAGTCCAACAAACACAGGTTTTTAAGGCTTTTAAGGCTATCTAAGAAAAGAGTAGGCAATCAAAGAAAAGAGTGCACACTCTCAGGTTTTTAAGGAAATATTAGACAGGCCTTACATAAACCAAGGAGCAAGCTGCTTTCCTGCTTCCTCTCCTCACCTCTGCGTGAACAAAAGGGGAATTTGGTTTCTGCCGTTGCCTTCTCTTCTTTGCCCCTTTGTACAGTGTTCTTTTCACATCCTTTCATTGTTATTATCACCAAAGTCCACAGCAATTGTGTACTGGAAATTTTGAAATATTTTGACAAAATTTGACCCATTATTGGTGGTAGAACATATGCCTTTTCTTTTAATTTCAAATTATATTCATTTGGAACTGGACATACACATCATATAAAGCCTTTGAAAAGATGTAATATGTGTGACAGTTTTAGGATATTTGCAATTCAATAACACAAATTCACATTTGAAAATAGTTGGTTTGATGTGAATTGCTACCCTGCATACATTTCTTCTTACCCTTGGAGCAGCAATCTGCAGTGGTTACTATGTATGGCACATCACGTACCAACCCTTTTAGTTTTTCCTGTCTGCTGACTATGATCTGTTTAGTGATGTGTTTCTTGAAGCAAGATATTAAATACTATTCACAAAAGCATTTTCACATGAGCTTAATAACATCTTCTTCATTGCAAGTTTAGGAAATCTGTCAACATAGGTCTCATTAACAATTACTCAACTCTTCAGTTTGATCTTTGCTTCCATGGTGGTCCACCATAAATTTTCGGGTGTTCATGTATATGCATCTTTCTCCCTTTTCCAGCAGTGACATTCAGTATTTATTTTGATTATACGGATGTGTTTCTGTCAGGCAAAAATGAAAAAAGAAAGAAAGAAAAGAAACATTCAGACCTAATTGCAAAAAAAGGCATTTCACATTCATAACACCTTCAGACACTTGACTTATTCTTGTGAAGTCTAAGCAATACTCATTCACTATTCCATGAACAATGATTACCTTCAAATGTTGCTTCACCTTAGAGACAAAACATCTGATTATCTTCGGAACTGGGCAGCAATTGCTGCTCTTCACAGTTAAGTTTTTCTTCCTTCCCTCCTTGCTGTTCTTTGATGCCATTGCACTCGGTGTGTGTTATCCTGGCCACTGCCTGCCAATGACTGAAAAACTCCAGCCAGAATAGTAAGGGAAGTGGCTAAAAATGCTATTCTCCTCAATGTTGTTACCTGGCAAATGCAACTAGAAATTGCACTAAGTTTCAGTGTGAGAGAAACATTCTTTACATTCTCATTTAATTTCTGTCTGCTTTCAAAAAATTATGATTTAATATAATTAATATGAATGCATTGGTTCCAATCTCTGTTTTTAGGGATGTGCAAATGGAGTGTGATAGGTCGCAAAAAGATCAGTGAAATAAATGCTGAGTAATATTACCTCCCTCTAACAACAAAGTGTAGTGAATAAAGTTCTAAGTCCTACTCCTTCCATTAGTACAAGTATGTTAAGCAATCCAAATGCCAAACATGGCAGCTGTGATGAAGCAGCAGTGTAACCATAAATTGTGAAGTGCAGGAGAGCATCTGAATTATATGCATGGCTTGCGCAAAGTAAAACACTCTCTGTCTAAAGATCAGCATGGCTGCAACCACATGCATACTTAACTGGAAATGATCTCAGTTAGATTTAGTGGTGCTTATTTCTAACCTTAGAGGTTCAAACTGTAAAATACATTGACCTTTAATAACAGATCTTGACCAGCTACAATATAGCCTTTTACCTGTTAATGAGAAATGCAAATGATGATGCTATTATAATTTCCACTACTACCATGAAGTAAGAACTCAATCAAGGAAAAGGAAAGTACAATGACTCTCAATATTTGCTGTGGTTTGGTTCCAGGAAATTGCCCCCCTCCTGAATTCACAGATGTTGATGTTTCATTAAATATGTAAAACCCTGTATTCTATATAACATGGGAAACACATCAAATCAGTGCCAGAAAAATCCTCCATATTGATGAAACGGTGAGAGGTTACAGCAGGCAATACTTACACATCAGCATGGTGCCTAGCACATGGTAAAATTAATGTTATTTTTATTTTAAAAATTGTCCTGAAAATATTCAAACTATGGTTGATTGAATGTGTGGGTGTAGAAGCCCTCTGTATCTAGCCTCTACTCTATCTTTTTCTGGCCTGTGATTCCATGGTCTTCTGGCAAATGATGGATTTAAACTTACAGCAGTTGGGAACAACATTTCTACTAAGACTATCACAGGTCTAATCAGAGAGGGCTTTAAAGTGAGTTATGTCAGGAATTAAGACAGTGTTCTTGAGGACAGAAGTTCATCAAGTGCTGGGAATAATAGCCTGTGGAGTGGGGTGAGCGGCTGCTGTTAGCTCCAGCTTCTGCCAACCTAGCAGTTTGAAAACATGTAAATGTGAACAGATCAATAAACACTGCTCTGGTGGGAAGGTAACAGCGCTCCATGCAGTCATGCCAGCCATTTGATCTTGGGGGCGTCTATGGACAATGCCAGCTCTTCGGCTTAGAAACCCCCTAGAATCGGACATGATTAGACTTAATGTCAAGGGGAAGCCATTACCTTGCATATATGAAACTTAGGAAAGCAAATAACAAATACATATGGGTATACACTACAACCTCTACTTCCCCAGACGAAGCCCCCCAACAGATATTCCCAATACAGGGTATCTGAAGATTTGTACAGATGTGGCAGAAGTTCATACTAGAGTTCATACAAGAGTGTAAGACAGGGTTGTTAATTGATGTGTTCACATAGGTTAAGTATCAGCATTATTTTCATACACGTATCATTGGGGAAACAGTGATAGGCATATTTGACTAGAAGAAGGGTGGGTTGAGTTATACTCATTTCAGAAAAGAAGTGAAAATGGTATTGGTTATTTTTACAGCTTTCAATGTTCACCTCTACTCCAATCATTTTTATAATGTCTTTTTCTGCTTTGGGACAGCAGTGTGGCTGTTTAAACAAGGAATAGTACACAAGAACACAACTGTCTTTATCTTTCTGCTTCCCCTCTGTTAGCAAATATACAAGGTCATTCACATCAAGGCCTTCTGCTAATCCTGACAGTGTAAGGAGCATATATATTATCTGCAAGAAACGAAACATAAAACATAGTGATATAAACATTTTTGTAATGTATAAATTTTAATTGTTGATGAATCATGTCATCATGTTGAGGATCTATAAATAGCATAAACAAAGCGCTGACTCGCTAACTGCCAGTCAAATTACTTCTAAGTTCAAGTACTGGTAATAAATATGTAAAGGACCTCTTTAACTGATTGTTGTTAAATTTAAAGTAAACCATGGTGTGTCTCTGTGTTAGGTGCAGAATCTACATTTGTGTCTCATTCATGATATCCTAATGCTCATTGCAGCTCTTTAAATTCAGGAAGAACACAATATATAAATATGAATTTGTATACTTTGTCAAGCCTTTCCTTAGCTTATGTTAGGGTTTTACAAGTTATGGAGGCAATAAATATGTAAGGATGTTATTTTAAATAAGAATTGTGCAAATATCCCTAGTAATAACCCTAGCTTTATTATTGATTTCTTTGGTTTTCTGATAAACCAGAGGGCCAGGTTTGGATGTCATAGTTAGCATACTATAGAAGGCATTATCCTGTCTTGTGTATGGAAACGATTAAGATTTCTTGTTTACTGTGATATGCCCATCCAGCCAATGTGATAGATACCATTGCTAGAAAACGTGCAGCTAACTATGCCTTTCCCCCCTATTATCACCTATTTCAACCTATTTCAGGCTTCTCTTGTGTTAATTACAGCCCCCAGATGGTGTAGTGGACTAAGTGACTTGAAGGTTGGGTTGCTGACCTGAAAGCTGCCAGGTTCGAATCCCACCTGGGGAGAGTGTGGATGAGCTCCCTCTATCAGCTCCAGCTCCATGCGGGGACATGAGAGAAGCCTCCCACAAGGATGGTAAAAACATCAAAACATCCGGGCGTCCCCTGGCAACGTCCTTGCAGACGGCCAATTCTCTCACTCCAGAAGCAACTCCGGTTGCTCCTGACACGAAAAAAAAAATTACATCCTGCTCCCCCCCCCTCAAAGATCATGACTGTAGTCTGGGGACTAATATTTACTACCTGTCCATCCAAAGGATTTGCCTTGTATGATTTTTTTGGAATAATGTTACATAGTTCACTCTGTGGTTTGACTCC
This sequence comes from Anolis carolinensis, assembly GCF_035594765.1. Taxonomy (NCBI): domain Eukaryota; kingdom Metazoa; phylum Chordata; class Lepidosauria; order Squamata; family Anolidae; genus Anolis; species Anolis carolinensis. The sequence continues at coordinate 160,232,499 of NC_085841.1, forward strand.
CAGATGCAATCAGCTTTGTTTTGATGTGCTGTTATCTTTAGAATGAATTGTACTTAAATAGATATTCTAAGTGTATTGAAACCCATATTCTCTACCTGCAAAAAAACTCTAAAAACAAAACATAATGACAGTATGTCAAAACGACTTCTACATAAAAGTTCCAGATGAGGCTTGTATCCTACATTTATTCTGCCTCACTGAAAAAAATGTTATGAAGGTCCAGATATTGATGTCTTGTTTATCAATTTCTACCACAAATGTCTTTCCTTTTTAAAAAACTAACAAGATGAGAGATATTGACTGCACAATGTCTTCTGATAGACAGTCAGCTATCCCCAGTGGTTCACCATTTCTCAGTCCCTCACCTCTGTTATGGGGAAGGTAAAACACTACTTTCTCTGCTGATACACTGAGAGCTAGATTCATCCTATCTAGAAATGCAGATCTTAGTTGCTGTTTTCAAAAAAAAAAAAAACCCTTCGTGAAATTCTAAGAATTTTCCCTATTTTTCTGTTGATTTTATTAAATTTTATGTTGTCTTTACAGATTTTTGTGGAGCTTGAGTATAGACATTTTAAGCAAAATACCACTTATGGCACAAAATACACTTTTTATAAAATGTTTTCTTCTGAGTATGAAAAAATGATATTGTATCCCATTCTTTTGCAGCATGTGTATGTGTATAAGACACTTACCAACTGACAATGTTTTGATGGTGTGTCTTTGTATTTCAAGATACATGATTTTCAGGAATAGGAACATTTATAATAATAGTCTTTTGAAGACTTCATCACTTGTCTTGGTAGAATGTTCTTCACCCTCTGTTTCTTTGCAAGGGGAAGGTAGGAGTGAATGAACCCATGTCCTGACCAAGGAAGGCACATGGCTTCACCTCATCTCCCTGTTGTCTGCAGAAGGAGAGAGGCTTCAAGGAAAAAGAGTAGTAAATTGGGGATTTGGGAGTTTTGTGTACCAGGTCTATACTTCCACTTGAAATCCTGGATTAACACTGCATGCATTAACAGAAATAATCACTGGGCTAGGATGCAATCTCTTCCTAATGTTCTTTCCATATAAGTAGGAGAAGGACTAAACATTCTTTCCATATAAGCCAGTTGTCCTTAACATGCACTTTAATGCAAGAGGCTAATGATCAGAACAAACCTTTTAAATATTCTTATTTAATGAAGCCTGGCAAATCAAGCTTGTTATGTAAATCTACTGAAGAAAAGTCCTGGTAACTATGAAAGGCACAAGTGAAGAATGTATTTAAGTATTTATTGGAGCATACATCATTGTACTGAATTGTTATTTCTTTGGATTTTGCCATATGTGGAAGAAAAATAAAATCTTGGATACACTGGAAACAAAACTGTGAAGCATTGGGAAAGGCCTTATATGATTTGCTCTAGTAAACTAATAAATATCGTTTTACTATGGTTATGCAGATGGATTGTAAATGTTATCAGCATTTGTAAAATAAAGTGGTTACCTAATATAGAGTGGTTCTATTGTTAATTCTTCCATGTGAACTCCTTAGCCCATCCTATGCTATTGTGCTCACTTGTATGGAAAAATGTGTTCTATTGAACTTAGTGGAATTTAACGCCTAAATAAATATGCTTAAGATTTCATGATTAATCTCCAATGTTGAAACTCATGCTTTAAAGAAATTGTTTTGACATGCTGTTAGAGATTTTTCTTCCTGTTGAGTTCTAAATGTTAGTATTCTGCATTTAAACAATTTTAAGTCTTCCAGTTTTATTATTCTATATGAGCAGTGTAACAATATGCTTATTTTAAATTAATTTTATTATTGTTCACTTTTGATGCTTTCAAAATTGTGTCAGATATAATGATCAATATCAACCAGAGGTGAGAATCATAAGGCGCTCTAAATGTTGTTGAACTTCAACTTCCAGCATTTTTCAGTGCTGGGTTGCTGGAAGTTATAGTCTTACAACATATAAAGAGTTGAATCTTTTCCACTCCAGCCCTAAATTTAATAGCTAATTCTAGCTACAGTAGATTCACTTTATCAAGTACTGAATGGTAGATTAACATACAAGCAAGTCCTGGTTTTAAATAAGTTACTAGTAGCAATTGAATTCAGGTAAATCTTAGGTACATCTGATAGTGCCATATCTTCACAGGGTAGGGATTTCTCATTTTGTATTATAGTAGCGACTCCTGATTTTACAAGTAGTGTCCAAGGGGCTGAACCTATTTTCTGAATAAAGTTCAGCACTTTGAATAGCTCCCTTAAAATTGGGAGCAATTTTTGTGATACTCAGCATAGATAAACTACCTTAAGGTAACAGAGCTATTGATTCTGTCTGATGCACATAGGTTAACTAAAATATCTCCTTTCCAAAATGAAATGAAATGAATAAGCTTGTGGCATTGCATCAAAATAACAGTCCTTCAGAACTCACATAGTCTTGGCATGCAATCGTACCAACACATATGACATGGCTTCTCCAGCTTCCATCCCCAGAAAGACAGTGAGGGAGAGCAAGCATCATGTATCCCAAAAGACACTCCACTGAGAGTGACCCAAACTTACTGGCCTTAAAGAGTACATTCATATAGCCTGCATGTAATAACCACCAGAATTAGTCCTTTTTCTCTTAACACACCTGGTGCAGGGAAGGTAGCGATCCCACACAAAACGTATTGCCAGTTTTACAGAAACCTTAACAATCCTGTCCTTCAAATTCCTCTCTCGGAGCAGGATTCCATGTTTTATGTTTGTAGTGCCAGAAAAATGCCTTGTTTTTATAAACCATTTTGCAGGATTCTGTAGAGAATGTCAGGATATTTGGACCAAGCTCGTTATAGTTCTTTTGTAACCAGTATGATTCCATTAAAATTTTAAAATGTTGTTGTCTGTTTGCAGTTTAGTTTGACAGCCTAGCCATAGATTTAAATAGCAGAATCACAAAGTACCTACAACAATCTCTGTGAATCAATTCAGAATTTTCAGAGACTGATCATTAGTCTGCAAATGGATCAGCTGGAGCTGTCCATATAATGCACATTTTCCCAATGACAAACAGAATTGTGTGATCACCACAAAACTAATGTAATCTCATTTTGATGTAACTGGCTCTCTCCTTGTTTAAAAAATGTTGTAACTGAATAATATGAAAAGCCATGTATTTATTTTCAGCCCCCCAAACAAATGTTGAGAGATGATCTAGAACATTACATTTCATAAAGAGTTGTCATGGCACTTTTCCTGTCACAGATTGTGTTGATTTTATGGTTAGTGGGGTTTTTTTTTCTTTCCTTCTCTGGCAGAGATGCATTGATAGTAATATATTTCCAGGTCCTGTAAACTTCTTACAAACCTACCTTGCATCATTAAACCCTTCAGTGATGGTTAGCCATGTCTAACATGTCTTGTACATGGGCTCTCCCATTGCTTCTAGGTATCAATACTTTATCTTCCATGTTTCTTGAGAAGCAAAAAAGAAAACTAATGGTTGGTTGATGGCACTTTAACAGAGTGAAGGAAAGGGGAAATTAGAGCAATGTTGGGTATTTCTCTGGGATGTTTTGACTGGGGAACTCATTAGAACTTGGAGATGGAGAAGCATACATTTCTCTGCCTCTTCCAGTGTTCATTCTCAGTGTGACAGAGTAGCTGTAGTGGGTTTTTGAGGGAAAATACATTTTTGGAACAAATGCAGGCACAGTGTAGGAGAAAGTGTGATGAGCAAATTCTAACTTTAGTTGAGTAAGAGCACTTCCAGACAGGTGCTTAATCTGGAGTAAGAAAGTGGGATTAAAAACACTGATACCTTAAGGAGAGTCCTCACATGGAACCATTTGTTTCAGGAAATGGTTTCACGGCATCCAGAAAGGTTTGGATAATGCTGCAAAGGGTACAGGATATCTGCCAAAAGTATTCTTTTATTTTTCTCCCCTTATTGATGGTCTGACATGTGCTGCACCTCATAATTGCTGATACAGATATAACAAAATGCACATAAGCAGATGTCCTGTCATCATCTCTCCTCACCCTCCTGGTACCTTTAAGTATCCCCTCTCGAATCCCATTTCCCTTTGGGTCACTTGCCTGCCATACTGGTGCCCACTGTGTAAATTCAAGTTCTGTTTAATTTCAGAAATAGGAATTGCTTTCCATTTGACTCCATCTGCAGCCACACTTAGTTGAGTCTGTCTAAATATCCTTTTAAAGTGTTTTACCTACATCAAACACAACCCTGGCATGTTTCAGTTAAAGTAACAAAAATTGTATTGAAAGGTACCCTTCCTTTAAAATGCACAAAAAGCCATCAGGCAATACATGACTCTTTTAATTATGCAAATATAATCCATAAAAGAGGTAGCTTTAGGCATACAGTTGTGTCCTGTGAAGGGGGAATTCTTAGTGCAAGCAACTGTTTGTTCTTCTGCAGACAGCCACAACAGTGGAATAAGAGAACATCTTAGGAACATTTGAAGATTAGAAAGCAAATCAAGCTGAGATGAATTGTTCCTGGCAGTTCCTTGATCCTTTTGTTTTTACTTATAACACAGAGAGGGGAAAATGTGTCTATCCTTCTGATGTTCCACCAGAGTGCTTATGTGTAAATGTTAAATCATTTTTATCAGAATGTGGAATGTGACCTCCACACTCATAACACCCCAAAATCTCAGTGCTAGTTATTCTTCTCTTTTTCTTCTATCTAGGAAGTAATAGAAGCTATCGCTGAATGTGCATTTAAAACATCTCCTTATCCCATCCTCCTCTCATTTGAAAACCACGTGGATTCGTAAGTAATTTAAACATTTATAAATATATAATGTTGTAAGTAATTGATGTAATTAATATTGGAAAAGATGTGGCATATTGACAGTTTGATACTGCTTACTTACAGTTTTAAAATTAGTGTTTTGTAGTTGAAGGAGGCCAGTCTATCTGCTTAAATCAGGAGTGAGTAACTTTTTAAGGCCCTGAGGTCTACACATAGTCCCATTAAGGAGGACATGTTAATATACTACTCCAAATTGGTGTTTTAGAGGAAAACTTTTGTCTTAACAATCTTGAGTTGGATCACTGAGAAGGAGGCAAGGTTACACACTCTTTCTACCAACACAGTGATACTATATCAGATTTTTGAGGAAATGACAAACACTCTCTAATGACTGTAGTGTTGAGCAAGATTTCAAAGATGTGAAAGGTAATATGAAACCTTCTCCCTCATCAATTAATCTACTCAAGATCACTGGGAAGAAAAAGACCAAAATTATGGAAAATCATCTCTTTGAATTATAACTACTTGGCTTGCATGCACTATGACCAAATTCTGGGAAAAGAGCATATTTTTTACCTCGTCTTCATGCCAGCAATCTTGCTGGGAAAGAAATCAAGAGAGAATGATTCCTTTTCTCGCATTCTCAAGTTCTAATGAGAGTCTCAGTTGCAATAAGGAGGAGGAAGAGAAGGGAGAGAAAACTGAGTACAGGACCACCTTTAAGACTAAACATAGTGTGTATTATCATGAGCTTTCATGGGTAGAAATCCACGTCTTAAGATGTAATATGGAGAGATATTAAAACTTCCGTGTTTTTAAAAAAACATATTTATACAGTTGTGGGAGTGGGATAGGATCTCAAGAGATGCAACATATGTCCATAGCTCTAGATTTTCAAAGAGACAAATGAAATGAGAGTCAATCTTGTGTGCCTCATGTCCTAACATAATTGGGCTTTCCCCAGCAATTATCAAACAGCTGTTTGTTGGTCTGGCAGGAGCCCATTTTTTGCTGAGAAACAAGATATGTAGGGTTGATTCACCTCCTACTTTAGGTGTTAACAGTAGTTATGCCATCCTGTTATGGGTACAGTGTAATTGGGCATTCACAAAAGGCTGCATTGACAGATACCAAGGTCTGTCTGTTGCCCCTGTACCTCATGGGTTGACAGACAGACCTTAGTATCTGTCAATGCAGCCTTTTGTGAATGCCCAATTACACTGTACCCGGTAGTAGAGTCACAGTATCAAATGAAATGTGACTATCTTGTCGATAAGACAGAAATCACTTCCTACAAGATTTTCTCATGGTAACTTGCTTAGCGTATAGGGGCAATTGCTAGAAGTTTAGAATCAACCCCTTCCTCTGGACCTTGGAGGGCCCCACCTTCTATGCTCCCAACATCTTTAAAACCTTGCACTTTTGCACCCAGTTTTAACCCCCCTTCCCCAATTTTTCAACAAGGAGAAGCTTTTTATCAACTGAAAGTGAACCACAAGACAACCTTTGATTTACTTACAGTACTTTTTTATAAAACAGTACCTCCTATGCTTCAAATGTCCTGGTGCCCTGGATAAACCAACCCCATGCCTTCTGGACAAGTATGTAGCAATGGAAGACAAAAATGAGGGGAGGGTCCTTGGGAGGACCAAGGCAGGACCTCCTTATCTATTAGGCACTTTAAACACAATGCATAGAGCCAATGAAAAGTGTAGGATCTGTGAAAACAGGATTAATAACAAAATGACAGAAATTTTGAGAAAAAATCAAAATAAATATATTTCTGACTTCCAGGATTTAATGGATATGCACATTTTGAGAACCATAGAAGTCAATAAGACAGTGTTGGGAATTATGTATGTCTGTCCCTAGTGATACATTGCGGCAAGGTGTTAAATTCAAGAGTATTCAACTCCACTTAGGGCCTAAAAAAAATTAACCTGGCTCTGACTCCAGAAGACTTACATTTAATCTTATGTCACTGCATGTGGACAAGACTTTTTTTTCCTATTCCTAGTGTAAATGAGCCATTCAGCACCAGCAGTGTGTTTTTTTTTTCTTCTCAGCAGGGCAAAATTATATAAAAGTTACAATCCCCAGTGAACACGGCGTTGTTCTGCAAATTTTGTGTCATCAGGATGCAATATGCATATTAATGATATTCCCTCTTGGTGTCCTTATTTCACCTACCAAAGTGTGTATTTGATTAATGGCAATTTGTAGTTCCAGTATTGTTCATCATGTAGCCTTGAGGTTAAAGCTAAAATAGCAAATAATGTGAAGAGGGAAAACACATCAACATGGATTCAATTTCAAAACTGTCTTTCAAGAACTTATTATGAGTAGCGATGTAAAACAGAGAGTGAAGGCTACAGCAGGAATTGCAAAGTTCTATATAAAGTAAACTTAGAGCAAAATATATACTGACTACTTTAAAAAAAAAAAGCATTCTGTAAAGATTTTTTATTGCTTGTATATGTGTAAGGGAGGCCCATCCCATCCCCCAAGTTTATTACTGCAAATGACTTGAAAGCCTTTATTGTACTAGTGATGTTCAATAACAGTATAATGGCTGTAGATCATGGATAACAATTTAAATCGATAAGATCAGAAAATTATACCTCTTCATCTGGTTAAAGGATATTACATTTTCCATTACTGACACTTTCAATGCTATGAATAAGCCACATTTAATTGTATACTTTCTTTACTTTTCAGCCCCAAACAGCAGGCAAAAATGGCAGAATATTGCAGATTAATATTTGGTGATGCTTTGCTGATGGAGCCCTTGGAAAAATACCCAGTAAGACAGTTTCCTTTTTTGTTTTGTCTGGTCAGACTTTTAAAAAAGTATTGATTTTTCATAGTTTAAAAAAAGAATTTGTAATGTAATGATAGCTATCAACAAATGCATATTATATAATTTTAGAGAATTCATCCTTTCACAATAGAGATTTGCACATTTAAGCCACTTTACAGTAGCTTCTTATTGTTCCCTATCTCATTCCTTCCCCAAACGGACAACTAATTTGTCATTCAGTAGGAAAAGAGAATCTTCCAACAATTATGGTGTGCTTGTTCAAATCTGGGCTTGGAACTAAAGTGACATTATTTGCTTTGAATACTGTTTTCTTTGTCATATCAAGGAAGTAAAGAATTACATTCTTAAAAAGAAATATGATTACAACTTTAATCAGTGCAATTTTACCTGTAGTTATGGATTTAAAATCTAAATGATCATCTTTTAAAAAAAAATTATATTCAGCAAAAAAACAACCCACAAAGTTTTGTATAAAAAGTAGAGCAACAGGATAGCAACATTAACAATAGTTACATACCCTGTTTCCCCTAAAATAAGACATACCCATGATAGATTGATTTCTAAGCATTTATGCAATATAAGCCATACCCCCAAAATAAGACATAGTGATAGGCATGGCTATGCAGCATAGGTTGGCTCCCCCTGTCAGGTTGCGGTCATACTGTGTGTGCTGCAAGCTGAGGCATAGAGGGAGACATAGAACGTGAAAGTAAAAGTCTCCTCAATGAAGTGAGGAGGAGGACACTCTGCTTTAGGTATTGTGTATCCTCAGGGGGAAGTAGTTAAGCTGTGGATGCCATTTAACTCAGCACTGTGGATCTCTCCCTCAGCACCAACCAGCAGCAGTCTGTGGGTCTCTCTCACCCCTCACAAACACCAGTAAAGCTGCTGCTCTCCAGCACTGACCAGCAACAGTCTGTGGGCCTCTCTCACCCTACACAAACACCAGGGGATAGGGAAAAGGCTTCAGCAAGCAGTCTGCTACTGAGCCCAGAGAGATCATCCCATAAATGCAGATTGTTGCACCATACTTAATAAAAACAAGACATTCGCTGTGTGTCTAAGTGTGTCTTCTTGTGGAAAAATAAATGCAAGGCAGTGTCTTATTTTCATTAAACACAGTAGGGCATGCCAATAGTTACATATGATGTAAGATATGTTTTCATGATTTTCAAATGCAAAATTAATCCCTTAGTAATTATTTGTTCTATTTATTAATGTTTTCAAAAATGCCTATTTCATTTCAAAAACCTAGAAAGTAATGTTATTAAATACAGTAAAGTCTCACTTATCCAACATAAATGAGCCAGCAGAACGTTGTATAAGTGAAAATGTTGGATAATAAGGAGGTATTATGGAAAAGCCTATTAAACATCAAATTACATTATGATTTTACAAATTAAGTGCCAAAACATCATTTTTTACAACAAATCAACAGAAAGAGCAGTTCAATACACAGTAATGTTTTGTAGTAATTACTGTATTTCCAAATTTAGCACCAAAACATCACAATATATTGAAAACATTGACTACTAAAACATTGGCTACTAACAAATTGACTACAAATAAAGATAAAATTGCATAAAATGAATGTACAGTAACGACATTGTTGGAAGTTAAATCCGTAAAACGTTCAGTCCTTGCTGTCTAGAGAAACAGCTGTGGATCTGGACGAGAGGTAGACTGCGTTGGATAATCCAGAACATTGGATAAGCGAAGGTTGCATAAGTGAGATTCTACTGTAAAATGAAGATGATACTAAATGCAAATGTTTTCTTAGATACCCATGCCAACAAATCAAACCATCTAATGTAGTCCTTGCTGTACTTGGCTCCCTGTTGCATTCTTTCTCTCCAAAGACAGCTAAACACAGATTGAATCAGATTTCTCCTGCATTACTAGAGCATATAAAAGACAGAAAATGTGTTCTCACCAATTTAGATGTCCATAGAGTCAGATCCTTATGAAGTGTCCTCTGTCACGTGTTTGGGGACAGATGAGAGTCCAAACTCACCCTTGTTGCTCAGGAATCCTTAATACAGGCAGTTATGAAATAGATTCACAATTTTCGGTCCTGTCCATATATCAAAACAATAGGCTGACATTGTCATTCTTCTCAGGAAAGGAACAGAACTGAAGCTTCCGCATGAGAATTTACTTTAGAATTACCACAACCTATGCAGCCACTCTTGATATGTCCCTTGTTTATCTTTCTGTATTTTGTCTCATCAAGAAAGTTCTGCTTTTCCAGCCAAGATAGAAGAGTATACAATCTACACAGGTGCAGATGCCTTTAGTGCTGCACTTAAGAGAAAAATAAAACAGGTTTTGAAACAGGTATTGTCCTCTGGGAAAAGTGCATTCAAGACATCTTCGCTGGTGTGTGCTGTTTGTATTACACCTTTATGTTATTTTTATTTTTAAATAGCTCAAACACACCTGTGCAGATGTAGTTAAGTAGTACTATTTAATGATACTGCCAAAGCATTTGCCCAGCGATGCCATATTGCGTTATGACATTCCAGGATAAAATACTATAACACTGTGATTAAAATAGCATTTCACTATGTCTACACAGGTGTGGTTTTGTGCTGTTTAAAAGAGCAACATGCACACATACATTTATATTGATGAGAAGCAATTCCTTTCCAGTCATTCCTTTCCACTCCACTAAATAATTCTACCTCTTATTATTTGTTGATTGCACTTTACGGCGTTGAATGTTTGCCGCCGTATGTATGTTGCCCTGAGTCCCCATTGAGGAGATAGAGTGGGATACAAATAAAGTTGTTGTTATTGTTGCTGCTGCTGATGATGCTGTTGCTGTTGTTAGTATTATTATTGTTCTCCCTCTCTTCCTTCTCTCTCTCTCTCTCTAACCCCCCTCCCATCTCTATATCTTTTAAAGAAGGCATTTTCAACATTCTCTATAAATTGCCTTATAGAGGTGCTATAACATTTTTTTCAGTTAGAGGACATGCAGCTATTATTTTACTATTTTTTTCACAAAGGTAAATAAGTGTTCTCGTGTTGCATTATATTAAAGAAGGAATTTAAAAGTGCCACCCACAATTAAATGTAGAGTGAATATGTGCTGAACTGTGAGGAACAAGGTTCACCATCCTGATCTATCCTTCCAGCCTTTTTTAAAAAGAGAGAAATGTAATACTAAGAGCGACCATGCTAGTAGATCATGAAAGAATGTGCACACGGTAAATGCAGAACATTTACTGTGGCAAACCAATTAGTAATACACATAGAGCAGAAAAGCAATACAGTAGAGTGTCACTTATCCAACATAAACGGGCCGGCAGAACGTTGGATAAGCGAATGTGTTGGATAATAAGGAGGGATTAAGGAGAAGCTTATTAAACATCAAATTACGTAGATTATGATTTTACAAATTAAGCACCAAAACATCATGTTATACAACAAATTTGACAGAAAAAGTTGTTCAGTTCATGGCAATGCTATGTAGTAATTACTGTATTTACGAATTTAGTACCAAAATATCATGATGTATTGAAAACATTGACTACAAAAATGCGTTGGATAATCCAGAACGTTGGATAAGCGAGTGTTGGATAAGTGAGACTCTACTGTATTTAGTGGTCTTAATAGATGGCAATAGAGAACAAGTGTGGGCCAGATGCCTCCATTTTGGCTGCTCCATTGCTCCAAAGATGTCAGCATCCTATTGCAGGAACTATTTTAGAAGGCTGTAAGTGGCACTTCATCACTTTTTGTGTTGTTTCTGAAATTACAAATAAGGTTGTTTGTCAGTACTTCCTCCGAAACTACTTGGAAGAGTCTAATCTGTAGCCAGAAGTGCCAGAAACAGGTGTTAAAAATATATTTTTCATTATTTAGGGATTTTATGAGTTTCCAAGGATAACAAGGGACCTTCCCAAAGACTCACAAGTGGCCTGAGAATAACATGGTTGTCACCCCCAGTCTAGGCATATTTTAAGTAGCCTATATTCTTTTCCTGTATTTCATTGTTTCTGTTTATCAGTTCTACTATTAGTAGATGGGAAGAAGCAGAGGCTGTGAACATTAGGGAAAATGGAGGCTTAAAGGGAGGCCATTACTACTCATCTCCCTTTCCTTATCAGCTCGAACGTGGTGTTCCTCTTCCAAGCCCAGCAGACCTAATGGGCAAGATTCTGGTGAAGAATAAAAAGAAGTCCCACAAGTCTGCAGATGGAGCCGCAAAGAAGAAACTTGCTGAACAAGCTTCAAATACATGCAGTGATGCATCCAGTGGGTTTGAACCTTCCTCTCCTGGAGCAGGTAAAAATACTCATGGCACACAAAAATAATTAACTGTAACCAGGATTCCCAAATGGCATTTATAAATTGTAAGTATTTTTAATTAAATATATTGGAAGTACAAGGATAACATATTAGGTATTTAGGATAACATATTGGGCATGATGCAAACATGAGTTTCTAATCCACTCCTCTCCTAAAGCAGGTAAAATTGTCATGACGCATAAAAATCATTACCATAACAGTTTCCCTGGAGGATATTATAAATTGCAAGTACATTTAAATAAATATGTAGGGAGCATATATACTAGGCATGATGCAAACACCTTGTTCTAATATTAGTGGTCATGCCTGCCCCTTAAAAATTCACTTATGGGGAAAGGATGTATTAATGGTTTTTCTTGCTTTTATTGATAAAATTAAACAGGCAGAGAATATACATCCCTTAGACTAGTTAATGTATATTAGTATATAGTTAATGCTTAGTGGTGGGGGTGTTTCTAGTGGATGTAGCAGAAGTATACTTTATGTATTAAGAAAAGTATCTTTACAGTTTATCTTTTTTGTATTCTTGGGGTTATCTATTTGTAGGTTTTGTGTTTTTCTGAATAAAAATTATTATGAAAAAATAAAAATTAGTGAGTGTGAGCATCTGCATCAAGAAATACTTTGTAACCACAAAGGAAAGTTACTGGGAGAGTTCTACAAATAGACTTCAGCGAAAACACATGGAGGTAGACTGAACTAGTATATTTATTTTTAGTCTCTACCCCTGCATGATTTTTAGTCTCTACCCCTTTCCATGATGATGGAAAACCCGAATAAAACTTTTTAATCTCTGATTTTATTTATTTATTTATTTATTTTGGGGGGGGGACACTTCAAAATAAGATTGATATCTCATTTGTCAGGATTTCCAGCTTCGTTTTAACAGAGAACTACTCTGTTCTTCAAAGTGTAACCTGGGGAACAAGAAATAAATTGTGCCAGCCTTCCCTGATGGTTTTGTGATAGTCTTCTTCATAAAGAAAGTGCAATGCAGACCTTGCAGTATATTTTTAAAATAATTTGTTGTGTAACAATGCAAAGAAATGACAAAATGTTATTGCATAGGAAAATGTAACAATATTACTAGTTAATATAATTTCTTCTAGGAGTGTTCATGATACTGACTTCACGTTCCGTATTTGGCGGACGTAGCTAAAATCAGCAACAAATCCCCAGATACGAGGTGTGTGGGCGGGGCAACTGGAGACTGGCAATAACTGGACATGTGGTGGCTGATCTTCAGCTGTATTTGGCTGTATTTGTATTTGTGAGAGAAAAGCAGCCACATGCAGGGTTTTTTTTTTTCTCCCTCACGCTTTAGCCTTGCCAGACCCAATCAGAAAAAGAAAATGGGTCACATGTCTTTTTGCAAAGCTGGCATTTGAGAGGAAGAGATGTGCTAGCTCTCAGTGCCGCTGTTTACTGCTTAGGGAATGGACCACCTCAGGCTTTTTTGTTAGCTCCTTTTTTTAAAAAAATATTTTATTAATTATTTGACACAAACAAATATACAATCAGTAAATATACATTCAAAAATAATGAAACGTGTCTCTGAAGTTCAATTGCAATGTTAATATAGCTATATTCAAATGGCAACTTGTGTAAAATAAGCATAACAGATTTTACCATTCAGTACTTCTAGTTAAGAATAGTTCCCATAGATTCTCAGAGTAGAATCTGTGGGAACTATTCTCAACTAGAATTATTGGTTGCTATGTTTTAGGATGCAAAAATCCTAATGTAATTTTTTTAAAGATACTCCTTGCAAGGTAGGAAATATATCTTCACAATCAAGAAAAATTCAAAATATGTCTACACATAGCAAAATTTCACATTAATAAAAAAATAACCCCATAAAAATGGGAACAGGCATTAAAGCATTTTCTTGTGATTTGAGCTTTCCGACTGTTTTACATACACAAGTATGGATAATTAAAAAAAACCCAATTTGCATAAATTGAAAGATGCTTAAAATCATAACCAAATGTTTCATTAACATTATTCCATCATATTTAACATTTTCAGGAATCACTCATTTCTAATTTTGTAACATTCTGGTTTGTCCAAATGGTATTATGTATTTTTAAAACTACCATACATCATACCTTTTCAGAACACAAGTTTAACATTCACATTTCAAGAATTCTGCCATAATACATATACTATGGAAAGAAAAAAAAGTCACATCAAATAGTTAGCTCACCTTTTTGAAACTCCCTTACCCATAAAAAGTTTTTAAAAATCAGTGGATTACCCAAACATTCTGAAACTTAAGAGGCTTGCAGTAGTAAATGTGTCTTCCAACTGTGGCCATTTTCATCCCGATAGCCATAAATGAAACCCCCCATTGAAACCAATGCCTTGATCTTCCCAAAACGAAAATGGAGCTTCTGGCTGCAGATCCAAGAAATGTCCTCTCCCCCCCACCCCGATTTTGGGAACTTCCCGTAAAACAGAACGGGAGCCTAGCTGAAAACAAGACTGCAAATGGGATGAGTTTTTCCTGGATTGCACATCTCTAATTTCTGCTTTATTTTGTGTTAGCAAAAAGCCACCATAGAAAGCCAGCTTGGTTTAGGAGTTTGAATGTTGGACTATCATTCTGAAGGCCAAGGACTGAATCCCAGCTTGGCCATGAAAAACAGTGAGTGACCCTTGTCCAGTCACACATTCTCAGCCTCAGAAAACCCTGTGATAGGTTTGCCATCTGTTATGTAACTCAGAAATAATTTGAAGGCACACAGAAACAACAAAAGGTCACCATTCGTTCTGCAGTCAATTTATTTATTGCAGAAGGTGCATACCTATACCCTCATTAATGACCCAAAGTCAAGTTTCAAGTAGCATCACTACTCATACAATACAATACATACCAGTAGGCATAGTGTTACATTCATACCTCTGGGTTTACCTCATCCATTCATGATATGTATGTTATATATATAAGTTGCAAAAATATTTTTTTTCTCTAACAAGGCTTTTCTCTCAATGTCTGATTAACATGATTCGAATTTGGGAAAGATGGGAAAAGTTTTTTCAGTGGTTGATTCTACTCCATAGTATGCTAGTGGTCAGTCATTCTCATGTAGGAAAATGCTGTGAAGCAAATCCTCATTTATACTACTTCTCATTTATCACTCCCTTCTGTCTGAATGCCTCTGTCGTGTAATTTTTGTCTGCCTTATGCCAGTGTGTCTAATCCCCTGCAGTCTGTTTCCATGGGAGCAGCATCCTTCTTTTTGATGTCATACCACACAAATATTGTTTTCTTGAATTTTCACTGTATTTATTCAAAAGGTTACCAGGAAATTCTGCCTTTAATATAAATACCAGCACCCACCCCTCCCACCACAAAATCAGTGTCAATTTCCACATCTGAAGTTTGTGATGACAATATTTCGCCTTCTGCAAAACACTTCCACCGAAGGATAATTACATTATTTCAAGGCAGATAGAACTTCAAAAGATTAGTCCCCTTTGCCTTATGCTTGAATACGTTTTAAGAAATTGTGGGCTTACAGCTTGGTTTCCTCCTGCCCATAGAACTTCCAAAGAAGAAGGAATTCTACCCAGGGGGTGAATTCTATATTTCAGCTATTTTGCAAAGAAAGAAAGAAGAAAGAGGGGGGAGGGAGGAAGGAATTATGGAAGGAAAGTGTGGTGGTCAAAAAAAATTCTATCATTTTGGCTGTTTCCTCATCCCAACTAAAAACTTATCTACACTGGAAAATAAACTTGGGCCCCTGCCAAATGGAAGGCTGTCAGTTTTCACGACACATATCTACTTACTTTAAATATCCTGGGATTTTTTATTGGAAATTCCAGATTATCCTATAGCTTTGGGACAGCCTGGATAGCTAAATTTGGTTCAGTTTGACCTGATCTGCTGTCCAGAGTGGACCTCAGTGCAATCATCCTTTCTTTTCTTCCTCATCATGCAGATGCCCCATTATGATGTCAGCAGAGGCATCCACAATGGACAGGCATTCGCCCAGAGCTTCATAGCTGGCTAGGAGTAGAGGCAGTGACATGGAGAGGATGAGGTGCATGCTATCCCAGTGGAGAGGATGCACTCATATGACATATGAATAGCAGCCCTGGCTTTGATCATGCTTTGATCAGGGCTACTTCTGGGCATATTTACTAGAGGTGTTCATTTTTTCTGTTAGTCCTCGTAAGTCATATCAAATTCATTAAATTTGTACTTACGAAGAGCTATCCGAAATGTGGGTGTGGCCTGTGCAAAAACTTAATCAAAACGTACCCAATAATTTTTCGTTTGGATTTTGTAAATATCGGAAGCCTCTGCTCACATCAAGGGGAGAGACTTGTCCCTCCATAGCAGCAGCCAGCCAGAGTTCCAATAAATTGCTGAATCTGCAAAAAGGAGGACTGACTGATACTTCTAGTAAGTAAATCAATGCTGGGCTGGGAAGAAATCCCTAAATGGATGGCCCTTGGGGGTCCCCCTTCCAAGTCAACAGGGGAAGCATATTAATTCCCCAAAAATTTGTGGATAAGTGAAACATTCTGAAACTTGATAGGCTAACAGTGTTAAATGTATTTTATTATTGTAGCAAGTTTCACCCCAATAGCTGTACAAATGAGATAAAAAGGAGCCCCTGAAGTTACCCCAATTATAGTAATTGTTTCGTTAATGTCATTATAGTAATGAATTTTTCACTAACTATACTTTAGAAATGAAACACCAATGCCCCCTAATTTTGTAATGACTTCTGAAACTTTTTAAAATTGGTTGCACATGCCTAATATTTACATTGGGTTAAAAGGCCTGGAATAGATGAGTCCTAATATAACGAGTCATTATTCCTACCAGGACAAGTAACTGCTGAAATCAACATACCCAACTTTGGGAACCGGCACTCTTATTGTCTGTTTTCTTATTATTTTAAGATAGATCTTAAATTATTTTTTTCCTTTCTTTTTACCTTATTGTGGCATTACCTTACTGTTTTCAAGTAATCATCTATATTTAAACTGAAGATTATTGTACTGTGGCAGCGTCAGCTTTGCTTTTTGGAAGAACACATAGAACGTAGTTTCACTCTCTTCAGCATTCACCTTTAAAAGGAAGCAGAGACTAAAAATTTGAAAAATCTTGATTTCATTATGTTTGTCTTAATCCCAAACACAGTTTCTTTGGTTACAATATTTTTCTTTCTGCACAGAAAGTTGCACATCTGGCTCATACTGTATAGATTATTTTTCCAATTGTGCTTTTGGTATGCCTTTCCAGGCTTCATACATTTTACATTCATTTTTCCCATTAACTAAAATACAGTATGTGTACAATTATCGGTTCATATTTTGGGGTAGCATAAGGTTTCAAGGGCCAAAATAGTGTAGTGGTAGGAGACTGGGTCTCCTTCTACACTGTCATATAAAATCCAGATTATCTGCTTTGAACTGGATTATATGGCAGTAAAGATTCATATAATCCAGTTCAAAGCAGATAATGTGGATTATCTGCTTTGATAATCTGAATTATACGGCAGTGTAAATCCAGCCTAAGAGACCAGTGTTCTAATCTCTACTCCACCGTGGAAACTCACAGGATGAACTTGGGCAAGTCACAGTCTCTCTGCCTTAGAGGAAGATAAGTGCAAACCAGCTGTCAACAAATTCTGCTTTAAAAACCCTGTGATAGGTTTGTCTTTGGGTCACCATAAATCAAAAATTAGTTGAAGGCAACAGCTATCAGAAAGCCCTTTTAAAATGTGCTCCAGGAGTTGGAAGTGGACCTTTTTGACATTAAAACTTTTAATTTTACATTATTTTGATGCCTGATTTATTGCTCAAATGTGTCACAACCACTAGCTTCACAAATGTGCTTTTTTTCAAACAAGTCATGCTTTGTCTTCCAACAAGTCTTGGGAATTTTCATCTTTGTTAGAAATGTCACAGACTGCTGCCAATCATAATAGATAATACAGGACTAGATACTGCCTCAGTTTAAGGCAGTAACTTCCCGTGCCTTTTTTTTCTTTAAGTTGGCACATATTTAATAGAGCTCTGTTGCTCCCTCTCCTCCATTCATGATGACAGAATTGATTTCTGACTTCACCAGATCCTGCAATAATAAATAAATCATATTTGCTCATTCCACATATTTGTGACATGAAGTTTAAAAAAGATAGACAAGGAGGAAATAAAAAAAATCTAAAAATCATCTTTCTCGAAGTATAGCACTGCAGACTATTAATGAGGTCAAGTTTCATGAGCATCCTTCCAAGTCTGTTCATTAGTTATATTTTTGCTACACTGCCTCTTCACTTCAAGGCTTATTTCAGAATAATTTGAATACGACCACTCAAGAAAGTAAGTTTCTATTGGATTGTGATCATTATCAGTCCATAGCAAAGGCCATTTCATAGTTGACATACAGAATGATCCTGTCAGAACTGACTCACTCAGTTATGATTCTTTTGGAAAATAAGTGGACGAATTAATTCACTTCTGCCAAAAAGTGTGGAATAGATCACAGCATTTGGAATGATGTTGGTACTTCACTCTGTAATCAGCTTCTCTCCATGCATCTCACACTTGTATGGATGTGGAGGATTGTCTCGCTGGGATGGAACTGGGAGGCACAGTTTTACAATGGCTCTTGTCTTTCCTGGAGTCCCTTTCCTTGAAGGTGGTGCTGGGGGATTCCTGTTCAAACCCCCAGCCGTTAACCTGTGGGGTTCCTCGGGGTTCCATTTTGTCCCCCATGCTGTTTAACATATACATGAAACCGCTGGGAGAGGTCATTTGGAGTACAGTGCCACCTGTATGCTGGTGACCCCCAGCTCTACTACTTCTTTCCACCTAATGCCAAGGAAGAGGTCCTGACTCTAAACTAGTCTCTGTCATCAGTAATGGACTGAATGAGAGAAAACAAATTAAAGCTCATTCCAGCCAAGACAGAGGTACCCCTGGTCAGTTGGGATGACTGTTTACTTTGTAAAAATGATCCAGTAGTGCCGCCATATGTGTAAATGCGCACACGGGCTATTAAGCCAATTGGTGTCCTCTTTTGAAGGTGATACCTAAGTGGCTTCTCTGTGTATGTACATCTACCATTTTTCAGGCACCCACGTATTTCATAGTGTTTTCATAAAGAAATGGTATTCCAAATTATTTCCTCTGAAATATACTCCACAGTACCTAGCATTTTCTGGTGGTCACCCTCCAAGTTTGACCCTGCTTAGTTTCCAAGAAGAGATGGGATCTGATGCCTTTAGGATATTAGGTTTAAACAATCACCTTACTTATGGCTCAATAGCATCAGGATGTTGTCCTCAAAAGTGTGAATGATGAATGCTGAAGTTGAAAAATGGTTCATTATACTAAGAAACACCCTGAGCCTATGGTGTTGTCACTGCCTTTGAATAAAAGCCATTCTTGTAACAATAACATTTTTAAAATGTGGATGTTGAGGAAAGTGCTATACTGAACTCTCTTGTTTTTACTTTTTGAATTAAAATGTTGCAGGGGAAGCAGAGATTGAAAGTGATGATGATGACGATGACGACGATGACTGCAAAAAATCAATGGAGGAAGTAAGAAATGAATCATTTGGAAGTACTCTGGCTTGACTTTGTGAAACTATGTTTGCATATTTGTTCATATGACTCAGTATTGTGCTGCCACCTTGTGGATTCTCAAACCCCACCACTAACTTGAGATCATCACCACTGAGCAGTCAAGACTGGTTGAAGATGGCCATAGACTGAGATGGCTATAATTGAGGCATATGGCATCTTCAATAGCCCTGGCAGCGCTATCTATTATTATATTATTATTATTTTATTATGACACAGCAAACGAGATATATATGCTGGATTTCGTATCACAAAATCACAAGTTGAACACTTCCCAAGCGTTTAGGACTGTGTGATGTATTTTCGGATGATGCGTGCAGATCCCAGTAAGGTGGCCTTTTGCAGTTGGCAGATCGTAATTTTGTCAATATTTATTGTTTCCAAGTGCCGGCTGAGATCTTTTGGCATGGCACCCAGTGTGCCGATTACCACTGGGACCACCTGTACTGGTTTATGCCAAAGCCTTTGTAGTTCAATCTTGAGGTCCCAATAACGGCTGAGTTTTTCCTGTGGTTTTTCATCAATTCGACTGTCACCTGGTATGGTGGCATCAATAATCCAAACTTTTTTCTTTTCCACAACCATGAGGTCTGGTGTGTTGTGTTCCGAAACTTTGTCAGTCTGGATTCAGAAGTCCCACAGTATTTTTGCGTCTTCATTTTCCATTATCTTTTCAGGTTTGTGATTCCACCAGTTCTTTACTGCTGGGAGGTGGTACTTGTGGCATAAGTTCCAATGAATCATTTGAATTATTATTATTATTATTATTATTATTATTATTATTATTATTATTATTATTATTATTTTAATTTTTGTTATGTTTCTTTATACCCTGATGCTTCTTGACATAAAAGCATTGGTATCCAATGTCGATTCCAAGTAGTTCCCATAACTTTGAGTTAAGGGATCTACCTTATCTCCTGCCCATGTTTTATGTGATAAGCAACACTTTTTCAGACTTCAATTAAAGCCATGTGGGCTCAGCAGAAAGCAGCATATTGTAGCCATGGTCTTGAAGGAGAAATAGAAAAGAAAATACGTCCATATGAGAAGCAATTTGTAGCTGGGATCCATTGAGCAAATTGCTTGGAAAATGAAGCATTTGTACTTGCCCGCAGGGATTTATGCACTTGATTAAAAATAGTGGTCTGCAGACATTTGCATATTTTTAAAGAGAAAATACTTTGAAATATTTACGCAAAACAATTTTACTATGCCTTTTTTTCTCTTGGTAATTGTTTCTAGCCAATGTATCCCCTGCTTTTGATTTGGAGGCTATTCCTTCCCCTTCGCCACAATGGAAAATGAGATACATGCTTCTGGCAGTACATGCCCATATTCTCAATGGATCAGCACTTTCACATGCATTCTATAACATGCATCCTATAACAAAATGCCTTGCAAATTTCTGAATATATATATATATATATATATATATATATATATAGTTTTCAAAAAGTTTTTTTTAGAATGTTCAGTCTAATCAATTCACATCTTTAAAAACTGTGAAGATTTGCAGTGTACTTAAAATGACAACCTCCTCTGAGAATCACTGCACCCCATCACACCATGTCTTCTCCCAAACAGGGTCAGAAAACAGGAGTAATCCCTTTGTTATCTCGACTAGGGCTCAGAGATAGGACTGGGGATTCCATACCCACCATGGCTTTCATCTTTCTGGTTGGCAAGTCAAGCAGCACAGCAGGCTATTAACTGAACATCTTCCCTGGTGAGAGATGGGTGAAGCTTCCCAGATCAATTCTAGTTGAATCCTAGCTGCTTGGATTTGCAGAATGCTTTGCTTCCTTCTTGTCTCTGATGAAGGAGGCTCTGAAAGCTTATGCTACCAGCTTCATCCTCTCATTTAGTCCCTAAGGTGCTACAAGATCCCTCTGCATACAAGAAGGATGAACATAGAGCAAAACCTGTCCCTCAGTTATAACACCAGCTAGAAGCTCCTGACAGTTCTGCAGTCAAGTCTTGTCATGCCCTACTTTCAGTATTGTGGTTACCATTATATCTTCTGATATCATTTCGTCCATGTAGGATTGAAAAGATATCCTTGAAGGGCAATTCTGACCCCTCCTACACTGCCATATAATCCTGATCATCAAAACAGATAATCCACATTAGTCTACCCTGCTATATAATCCAGTTCAAAGCAGATTATTATTATTATTATTATTATTATTATTATTATTATTATTATTATTATTTTATTTTTATACCCCGCCCCATCGGGGCGGCTTACATGGGGCCAGGCCCAGTCAACAACAATAAAATAAAGCAATAAAACAGATCAAATAACAATAGAAACAAGTCATAAAAAATCACATACAAGGACAAAAGCTAAAATAAAATCTTTGGATAAAATCTGGAGGACCTGGGCCAAAAGTGCTAGTTACGTCAAAATCATCAGGAAGGGGTGGATTATCCAAATTGTCGTCGCCTTCAAGGTGCTGGAAGAGGCGTAAATACGGGACTATTATTGGAAATGCAACAGGTCGGACTTACTAGATCAGTTATCAAAGGCCTGCTGGAAGAGCCATGTTTTCAGGCTCTTCCGAAAGGATAGGAGGGTAGGGGCCTGCCTGATCTCCCTGGGGAGCGAGTTTCAGAGCTGGGGGGCCACGACGGAGAAGGCCCTCTCCCTCGTCCCCACCAACCGCGACTGCGAGGGTGGTGGGAGCGAGAGGAGGGCCTCCCCTGATGAGCGAAGGGATCGTGCAGGTTCATAGGGGGAAATACGGTCACGAAGGTAGGTGGGTCCCAAACCGTTTAGGGCTTTGTAGGTAATGACCTGCACCTTGAATTGGGCTCGGAAAATAAACGGCAGCCAATGGAGCTCCTTGAACAGGAGAGTAGAACCTGGCTGCCGCACGTTGTACTAGTTGCAGTTTCTGGGCCGTCTTCAAAGGCAGCCCTACGTAGAGCGCGTTGCAATAATCCAGTCTAGAGGTAACTAAGGCATGGACCACCCTGATCAGATCAGTCTTCTTGAGTTACGGTCGCAGCTGGTGCACAAGTTTTAATTGTGCAAAGCCCCCCCCCCCCCAACCACCGCCGACATCTAGGCCTCAAGATAATCTGGACCATCTGCTTTAATCTGTATTATATATTATTATATTATATTAGTATAGAAGGGGCCTCAGTTTTCCATTCCAGATTCAGAGAACAAGAAACTGGAGGGAGCTGGCTTTTTCTCTCCCTGAGAAAGTGATTTAGCAGTTATTTGCTGAAATAAGAAAAAACAACCAAGAACCATATGCTCTTAATTCCTTTGTGACTCTAGAAGCAAGAAAGAACCATTTTTACTTCTGTTATTAACCAGAGGACTACAGACTGTGTAATGGTTGTACCTTGTTTACCACAGGAGACACACCAAGTATCACAAGATAACACAGGTCCCATTAACTACTCATTTTCCTAGCATTATCATACCAATCTCCATCTTTTCCCTAGCTTTCCTTCTACATGGTTAGCCTAAGGACCTGAATCTTACTTTGATTCATTTTCAGCCCAAACCACAGTATTCTAATTACTGTAAGCTGCTTGGGGAAATGAAGTACATTTGAAACTCAGGATAAATAAAATAAGTACCTAATTTACACATTTTCCATATTATTGTAGCTTTAAAAATTATGTGGTGTGGGAATATTTAAATATGGTGCTAACAAAATAAGAAATAGGGATGGAAAAAAAGAGGAAGTGTTCCACCCCGAGGAAGGTAAAATGCATCTCGAATTTGAATGAAAAAAAATGTATTGCGCTGTTTGGAAATCTAGAAAGTCCTTGAAAACATTCCTATATTCACAGCTAATTATTGTAGATATTTGAATGGAGCTGTTGAAGTTATTGGCAAAACTGCTATTGATACTAGGCTACTTTTGTTCCAGGGGACAGCCGGAAGTGAAGCTATGGCTACCGAGGAAATGTCCAACCTGGTGAATTATATACAGCCTGTGAAGTTTGAGTCATTTGAGATTTCTCAAAGTAAGAAGTACTGGTAACATCATTTCTGTCTCCTTCCTCCCCCAAACTTTACCATTTTGTGTTGATTTCATGTGCTTCCTTAAGAAATCAGTCACTTCAGAAAACTTCTTTTTAAAGAATTTGGCAATAAGTGAGATCTGAGTTAGGGTCACTTTCTCTGAGGATATGGATCTTTTCAAGGTACATGAAGTTGTCAAGGAAGATGAATATTACTTTGGCAGTACATGTGCCTGTGTCCTCTTTCCTGGCCAATGCAGTTTTAAGCTTCTTTGGAGGAAGAGACAGCCAACAGAGTTTTGTGAAATTTTCTTAAGAGTTCAATTACTTTAAAATGTCTGGGTTGACCAGAAGTAGCTGGGCTGCAAAAGAACACTAGTGATAACTAGTTGACAGCAGTGTTGTGTTGAGCTCTGCAAAACCTAAGCCAGATTTTAGCAGAGCCAGTTCTGATATTGTAGTACTTCAGGATCCTAGAAAACTAGTCTGCCTCTGCACTTGAAGGTCTTGAGCTTATCAGTTTGTCAACTTTTGAGATATGTGTGTGTGTGTGTGTGTTAACGCACAGAGGTGGGGGAAATTTGGGGGAATTTCTTTTTACAACTTGAGCTAACTATGTTTACAATACATTTATAACATACAAACTGAAAATATGGGGCAAATTCAACATTATTTGGCCAACTAAAATGCAGAAAATACATCATGAAAACTTTTGAAGCTTCTTTATCAGCCAAAGATGTTAAAAATCATACAGGAGAGGAAAAGCAGTACTGTCAGAATTTTGTCTCCGATATTATGTTTTTCTCAGTTAAGATAGCTTAGAGCAGGAGTCCTCAAACCTTTTAAACAGAGGCTGGTTCACACCCCTTCAGACTGTTGGGGTGGGGGGGCAGACTATAGTTGAAAAAAAACAAAACAAATTCCTATGCACACTGCAAATATTTTGTTTGTAGTCCAAAAAAAATTTGAAATAACAATTCAATATTTAAAATGAAGAACAATTTTAACCAACATAAACATACCAGGATTTCAATGATAAATATGTGCCTGTTTTTGGTTGATGAGCCAAGTTAATTAGGATTGTTGCAGTTGTGTACCTTCAAGTCAATTCAGATCTAGGGCAACCCTAAGACTAAAGTTTAGGTTGGGGGCTGGGTCAATGACCTTGGAGGGATGTATCCGACACATTAGCCTTGGTTTTGGGAATCCTGGCCTAGAGGATCTCAATGCAGACATAGGCTATTCTCTTTCATTGCTATGTGGAGATCAGGGACAAAGGACAGACAATGCAATTTTAACTGCATTAGAAAAGTTGCTTTCCTTCAAATCCATGCTGTCCCTGTGCTGAGTGAAACTAAGTAGTCCTTTCCTAGTCAAGGAACATTGAATTTCCCAATAAGTTTTTGTACTGGTACTTGTGGTGAAACTTTTAAGTGTTGTATAAGTAAAAGTTGCCTAATGTAATCTGAATGAGAGTTTTGCTTTTGTTGGAAGAAATGTCACCAACTCACATTGAAAAAAGAGACTCCCTCAAGTTTTCTCCAGCTCCTGAAAAACTTTTCTTCTCCTATATAATTTTAACAACTTTGCCCGATAAAATAGCCAGTGAAACTTTGAAACCTTGCATGATGTAGTTTCTCCATTTTGGTTGGCCAGTAAAGGTCACCTGCCTACTTTGTGCATTTTGTTGCGATATCACACTTTTTCTTGGGACTAACCAATTGGCCTTGCTTTTATAGTTTTCATAAGTGCATTTTAGAAGAGTATTCTTGTTTTATCTTGGGCTTGTCAGAAAACTGAAGAATATAGTTAAAATAAAAGTTTTTTTTTCTTTTGTAGGGTTGATAAACATAATTTTCCATCTCTACTTAATGTTTTGCTTAAATGAACCTGAGCTTTTTTTTGATTGCAAGATCTTGTGTGTCTGAGTGTGTTTGAAGGAAGATATCTACAGTAGTTGTCTAAAATGCCTTTGGATTGCCCAAATTGTTTAACTGCATCTTCCATCATCCCTCACGATTGATAGCAGTGGCTGGAGTTGTATGATTCCATCCTTTCTTATAGAAGATTGGTAGATTTGGGGGAATCAAGAAATTGGATTTTCTTGAGTAAGAATTGTAGATCTCATTAAACCTTATAGATGCCATGTTCATTTACAAATTTGAAAAATTCCGAGCATCTGTTTTGTTGTATTTTCTGGAATCCCAACATTGAAATCCCATGTTTTCTTTATTTCTGGCTGAGAGCTTAGTGTTATTCTTCTCTGCTTGTAGTTTACACATATTTTATGAGCCTGGTTGTGTTTATTTTTCAATTTTACACTTTTGATTAATATGAATAGCCTAGTGATTAATTTCTGTTTCCAAAAATGCATCACAAACCTTGTGGCAGTGTGAGTTTCCAAAAGAATGGTGTGTGTAATAGATGCTTCTGTCAGAAATTTCCATCACTTTGTACTTTGAATTAATATTAGATAAACCTACTCAGAATGCTGTTAAAGACTTTGCATATTCAGTTTAGTGTCATATGCATATAAAAATTATTCTGGGTATGTATGAAAGGTGAGGTCTATGTGTTTGCGGAAAACAACCGTCAACATTCCTCTGCAGGAATAGGTATGATAGATTCAGTGTCCATTTGCTTCAGCTCAGTAGCTAGTACATACTAAAACTCATTACATGCTAACCTAGAAGTGTTATAGTGCAAAGATTGAGCCAGATCATCCCTAGAGCTCTACAGATTATTACTGAAACCAAATGATGTCGGCTGCACAGGATAACTAGATAGGGTAGTGTAGTGCTGTATGCACAATGGCTAGGAAGCCTATAATTGCATTTCTAGGTAAATGCCACATCAATTTTGAAAGAAAGGTGAGATTTTTATTTGATCTTGGTGAGGGTGAGTCTTCCAACAGTAGTCCGGAGAGTGATGATGCAAGGAAATCTTATGGAGAGGAGCAAATCTCGCCTCTCACAATATGGGTGTAAAAGAATATTAATGACATCTGTTGTTCTGTATGAGATTCTCTTTACATGTTGAAATCCTGGCCACAAAGCACCAACCTCCATGAAGGTTCTTCAGCAGAAGAACAATATGAATAGCATGGGGTTTCTTTTTCTTAAAGTTAAAATTGTCAAAATTGGCTCAGTGATGGCTCTGTGATAGTTACTTTTTTCCTCTTTATAAACCAAAGCCCACACTATAAGCACAGAAGGCCTGTTGATGTATGGAAAAAATGTAAGCAACCCATCTAATACCTCATTTTTCTAAGCATTTTCTTTTCATATCGCATATGGTTTTGCACAGCTTCACAATTTGCCTATCAAGTCATCTCACAAATGTGAGAACTTCGGCCAGAAAGGGAAAGAAGTAACTCACCATCTCTCAGGTAACAAGAAAATTCTCCTATAGGGAACTAGGTTGACCTTAAAATCAGCAGCACTGATATGCGAGTCAAAAATGGTATATACAGTGTATTCTTGGGTTCCAAGCAATGGCACAATCCATCAAAGTTAAGCATTTCCAAGTTCCACTTATATCGGCAGGAAATGTTTCTCTTAAGGAAGGCAGCCACCGTTTTTCAGAGCTCCCCTCACTTAAGTCCATATAGTGGTACCACATCTTCAATTACCAGAAATGGCTGAAATATGTCCACATTTTATAGTTTGGGAATTGAATGAAGGGGACAGACAATGTGACTGGGTGTAGGGAGGGGGGTTGACATGTATGTGTGATGCTATCAGTGTTTCTTTTTTTTAAAAAAAAATCAGATCAAAGTTGTTGGCAGAGCCTGGGGACTTAAAGGGTCTCCAAGGGTTGTTTGAGAACTCCAAAACAGTCCCATATGTGCAATCCACAGACCAAACTTTCCCCACCGCCCGCCTAAAATGAATGAAAAATAGAAGTAAGTAATTGTATTGGGATTGTGACTCAGGCTATTTTTTAGATGGAGGCTCACCTTAGGGTTGCCATAAGTCAGAAATAATTTAAAGGCATAAAACAACAGCAAATGATGCTAGAATTTGGTTTTAATTTTCCCAATGCCTTCATTTTGAAATGCATAGCAACAGGATGGAAAATAGTATCTGATGTACATTCAATTTGATATTCACTTGTCATAAACTAGTTTATTAGAAATTAATGTCCCATCATCATGACTGCCTGCTGTGGATTTCTTTTCTTTCTTCCCCCCACCTCCAGGAACCTTGCTGGGAATACACTTTGCAACATGATAAGCAAACTGACATATTTTCTGTATTTAGAGCAGAGCCCCCTTTGAGGGGGCTTGTCTTGTTTCACTTGGTTTTGACAGGAGGATTATGGTGGCCTCAGCTTCTACATTTTAAATAAAGGTCTTTACCATTTCAATTAGACCAAAACTGAGTCTTAAGTGTGTTTGAGAGGCACTGCAAATCCAGGAGATTGTGAATTTCAAATACGGAGACTATACATTCCAAATCTATGTTTAGCTTTTCTGTTTAGCAGTCTTGTTGGCCTTGTGTCAAAATATATTTTCACCTGGTGGAAACAACTAATTACTGGTCCTGGTAACAATGATTAAAGAAGGCCTTCCCACTCATGACCTTTATTCACACAACAGGAAAGAGTGTATAGGTCTGTATCTGTATGGGAGATTTTCTGCATTTGTTCAGGAAACTCAGTACAAACGGTGCATTAGCTGTGTGTATTCCATGACAATGCGGCAGGTTGGGATAATTTCTGGATCTGTTCACATTTTAGAACAATGTGCATGATCTCCTTAACATAATTCCAGAGTAGCAAACTGTTGCCCCCACTCTGAGAATTGCCTTTGTTGTTCCTCACATATATTTGAGTGTTATTAAAGAGCCCACGGTTCCAATGCAGTTTGTTCATTTGGATGGACAGTTGGATGGACATCACTTTATAGTTGGCCTTGCCTACTCTGAAGACCTGGTTATTGTATCTGGCCCCGCTGAAGGAGCATTTTGTAACTGGTTTTTTAAAAAAAATTGTGGTTGTTTTGAATTGTATGTTCTTGTTTCGTATTATTATTCTTTATTATGTTTAACTTGTTGTATGGGTTCTTCTGCTATGTTGGAAACCACCCTGAGTCATCTCGAGAAGAAAGGGCCATATATAAATAAAGTGTTTATTATTATTATTATTATTATTATTATTATTATTATTATTAGTGCCCAAGCTCAGAAATGTAGCTTTTTTCCATAATATGATCAAGATATGTATTCTATAATAGAAATAAAATACTTTCGCTTTGATGCACACAAAACTGGTTGGAGAACTCTGTCTTATCATCATGTAAGCCAGTTTGTTTATTTCTTAATAATTAAAATAAACATGGAAGCAAACTTTAATTAAAACATGTATGACTTGTTTAAAAGTTAAATGTCTTTGGGATCCTTTTAGCTCCTGGCATTCCTTGTTTTACTCCATTTTTTATTCTGATTCTATTTATTCATATCAAGTAAACCTCTGATTTTACATGTGAAATACTGCTGTCAAATTCTACTTATATATAGGCAGCTTCTCACTGGAGTGTAACAGCCTAGCTTGTCTCCTGTTGCCTAATATATATCTAAACTATTATACAAGTTGAATTTGAGTGACAATGTGATGAAGGTAATGTGAGTGGCAATAAATGAAGACAAGAATTTGCATATGAAAGGGGCAGCAAGATTTTTGAAGTATTGGATCTAGAATAACTGGTGGCATACTCTCCGTCAGGCAGGAAAATACATTCAGGTTGAGCATTCCTTATCTAAAATTCAGAAATCTGAAATACTCCAAAATCTTCAACTGTCCACATGGGAGAGTGAGATCGTGACACCTTTATTTTCTGTTTGTTCAGTGTATGCAACCTTTGTTTCACACACAAAATTATTACAAATATTGTGCATGAAATTACCTTCAGGCTATGAGCATAAGATGTATATGAAGCATAAATTGATTTTGTGTTCAATGGTACCTGGGTCCAATCTCCTAGATATCTCATTATTCCAAAATATGAACAAATCCAAAACACTTCTGGTCCCAAGCATTTTGGATAAGGAATACTCAACCTGTATTTATTTGTATCTTGTATATACTGCTTTTCCTCCAATGAGTTATATTTCCTATTTCCCTACTTGATCCTTTATCAGGCTGAGAGAAAAGGAAAAGAAGAAAATAAATAAAATAAATCGTTGTCTGAGGGCCCTTCCACACAGCAGCTAATCCACAATATCTGTTTTGAACTGGGTTGTCTGAGTCCACACTGCCATATAATCCAGTTCAATGTGGATTTTATACAGCTGTGTGTAAGGGGCCTAATTTTAACTTCTACCTTGAACTATACATTTCATCTTTCTAAGCATGCCTGTTCTTCCATTCTTATGGTATAAATTCATTTACATTTTAATTATTATTTAAATCCTGGCATTGTCTCTTGCTTTGGAAAACTACCAACATCATTATTATTCCATTGCTGGTTACTACTCAAGATTCCTGTCAGCAAAATCAAGTATGCCCTAGACTGCCAAAATAAAGCTAACTACATTATACATAGAACCAAAAATGTCAGTATCAGAAAAAGCTAATAAGAACAAATTGAAAAAGAATGCCTATTTCCAAGGACAACTATTCCTTTACTTCACAAGGAAAGTTGCAAATATCTTCTAAGTAATGAGTTTTAGCTTGCCTTCAACAAAACACATAGAGTTGGTTAAAAACAAGCTTTGATTTGGCTATTGTAATATAACATGTGTTTCTTTAGGCTTTGCTGTTGCCAGATGTTGTCTTCTTAGTTCTAGAGTCAAGTAGCTGCTAATAATTATATTTTCCAAAGAGGGAGCAAACTATCTTTCTCTGTACTTGTATATTTTTCTACTTGCTGGTAACTTTTTGTATCAGACAAAGCCTCAGTTAATAGTTTTTCATGGCCTTCATTCCTTACATTAAAATCTATTTTTCATTCTGTCTATCAACTTCATTTTCTCCATCTGCCATTCTGTTTGTTTAGCCTCTAGCTTGACAAAGAATGTTCCTCAACCAAATAACTCACACACTGAATTGAATGCTCAGTGGATAATGAGAAAGATATTGGCTTCAGCTACCAACGGATCTGACTGTGGCCGATGACTCCCAAGTTCTTGGGGTGATGAATCAGCCTCTGACTGTAATCTGAACATTAAAGGTGCTGCCCAAGATGCTGAATCTATTTGAGGGATAGTTCCTTTCAAGTTCAGGTTAGCACACAGGGTGGATTTATCATTCTTATTGGCAAAGAACCCTTGATCACCACTGCTTGCAACTGTTCCTCATGGCATAGAGAGCTTAAATCAAGAGGAATCAGTAGTTGGCATCATCCTGCATCTTTTGGGCCCATTGCCAATCCCTTCAACTGTATGCACCTGTTACTCCTTCCTCTGAAAACACCATTCTCATTGCATTTTTACCTGCCCTTTCTGTCTTTGACCAATGAGCAGTGCCAGGATCTAAAAGGAACAACAGTAGCATATTCATTTTGTCTCTTCTACCTCTGGGAAGTGACAATGTTTCTTTGAGTTCAGATCTGGGGATCAACAGTGAGAGCTTATAGGAGTGTGACTCATTCAGAGAGAAGCAAACCATGCACAAGAGGCCAGTGACATGCATCTCAGCAACATTGTCTGGGATTTAGTCTGAACTTTAAAGGAACTACCCAAGGGGCTGAATCCTTTCCCCCAAATAAATTTAAAATCCAGGATGAAACTGAATTTGAGTTACCTTTAGCACATTCACAGCACTGCTCATGAGTGAATCATCAGACAGCGCTGACTGAGAACATCTTATCCAAGAGCTTCCTAAAACCCAGAACTGGCACTAGATGTCATCAGAGAAACTATTTACCAAAGATGAAAAAAAACCCACATTCATTCCATTCTTAAGGTGAGCACTTTGCACTGCAGTGTAGGCATGACAAGATGGTTGCATGGGAGTAATTTCCATTTGCGTCGTATGGTAAAGAAAGGGTGACGAATTAAATCTGGATACTAGTGGGTCATAACTGGATGAAGTTTAGGGCTGAATTTAATCCTTGACATATTTGCGACCCCAGAAGAAGTGCTAATGAAGACCTTTTCTATTTGGTAATGCTGCTTTGATTTTGTTTTTAGTATATGCTTTTGCAATTAATATTTTATATAGTATACCCGTTGTTGCCCGGATGTTGAAGGGGCTGCTGCCCCTCTGCTTTCCTGTCTTTCTTTTCTCCTCCTCTCATAGCTTTCGCTTTTTCTTTTCTCTTCCTTTCTTCCTTTTTCTTTTTGCCCCCTCTCTCCCTTCCCCTCCGCTTTCTCCCTTCTACAGCTCTACGAGGCCTACCTCACATGGCTCCATGGTTCTTTTTGTAGTTCTTTAGTCCCTTCCTCTTCCTTTCCCAGTGATATCACAGAGGGCTACTTTACCTGCAACAGTTAATCCAGTGACATCACCGAGGGCCACTTCAACTAGCAGACAGCCTTTGTGGTACAAACAGATAGACAGACATAGTTTGACACATAGATAGATTAGATAGATCGATTACTTCTTTAGACAGTTTAATACAGTATGACAATAATATCTGTGGGAAATATGTTCCTTGACTTCGTGTGGATGCATTAAACTGTGACCATATTGAAATGGAGGTTCTGGACCAAGACTACCATAGAATCAGGTTTGATCACCTAGAAAATGCCTATTTTCTCAGACATGGATGAATGAAACCATGAATACGAATCCCACAAATAAATGGGTTGTACTGTAATATTTTAGACTTTAACTTTTTATATATTTTAATTTATTATTGAATCTCTTTTTTATTCTGTGAGCCACCTTGAGTCCGATTCTTAAGGGAAAGACAGGAAATAAGTTGATTGGTTGGTTAATGGGTTAATTGCCAGGGAACTACTACTGCCAATGTTCTCCAACAGCAGCTAGGAAACACCATTTGCAGTAGTAGTTCCCTGGCAATCATTCTCTTTCTGCTACAGACAGAAAAGTATTTGATCATTTCAGGTCTTAAAGAAATTGAACTATTGATGAGAATGTGTCCAGTTTGAAATATTCTGCCATCTTCTGGCAAAACATGGTAGTTGATGGGTTTACATGTTTTTATGTGAAACATTTCTGGTTGATAAGTAGCTCATTCTGTGCCATTTCCTTTCTCTTTAACACTCCCCATCAGTAACAAAGTTCACAATCAAGAACCTTTTAAGAACCTCTGATTTAAATAGTTTATCAAAAATTATGGTGGGTTCTGAGGGGGGGGGGGTTGTTTTGTTTTATTTTTTAAAAAACAGTAATGTCTATGCTCCCTGTCTTCATTATTTCCAATATAGGAAGTTAAGGCTGGCAAGGGCTGTTAACACTACTGCCAATGGACTAGGCTTGGCATAAAATTGGTCTATTTAAAGGTTCACCCTGCTTTAAATTAATGCTAAGAGTTGCTAAGTTAAACTAAAAAGCAGACAAAGTGAAACCAAGGAGCAATAATGGGACAAAACTAGGGATATCTATGTATTTGTGTATATATATAATATGTATGTGTGTGTGAACCCATGTGTGCATATTAATGCAAAATATAACCTTCCAAGTCCAAATCAGCTTACCTTTGACCTGTTTGTTTTCCTTTTAATTGCAGAACGGAACAAGAGTTTTGAAATGTCTTCCTTTGTGGAAACCAAAGCACTTGAGCAGCTCACAAAATCTCCTGTCGAGTTTGTGGAGTATCTTTGCAATTGAGAAAAATATCTTGCAAGTCTTGGGTCACAAATAAGGAGATCAGGATCTTGAAAGTTGTTTTGTTTTTTAGGTATTTTTACTGAGATAGCTGGGTATATATAGCATCAGTTTAAATATGTTTCTTTCGCAATATATACATGAATAATTATTTACACTCCCTTTCTTAAAAAGTAAGCACTAAAGGACATGTACACCACAGAAATTGGTGAGATTTATATTGCCATTTACAGTATAACCCATAAATCTATTGAGGATATACTCCCAGACATTGTGCGGATGCACAAAACTGTGGATAGTAATGGACTCTACTGAAATGAACAACTTCTAGTCCAATAATGTCATACAGTTGCAGTGGAGGATCTAGAAAATGCATAGAGAAAATGTTGTTGTTGTTATTTACAAGTATATAACAACACAGCTCACATGCACATTAGTTCCAAATGTCTGGAATTCTCTGATGATAATGATGATGATGTTACCCAACTCTCCTCACAGCTTGCGGTAGGGTACAACACAGCTTTTCCTTATTCATAAATGAGTCTGTGTGTGTGTGTGTGTCCATCCTTTGGGATCATGTTTGATCATTTCCTGCTATCTCCCCTTGCCTTTCCCCATGCAATAATCTGCCAAATGTCCTACTTTTAATCTGAATGTTAGGTAGCTTTTCCAGTTGTATTTTATCTTAACGATTCACAATTTAGGTATAATAAAATGCAGCTGAGCCGGATTTATCCAAAAGGGACACGTGTTGATTCCTCAAATTACATGCCTCAGCTCTTCTGGAATGCAGGCTGTCAAATGGTTGCTCTGAACTTCCAAACTGTAGGTAAGCATTTAGCAGCTTACTTTGTTTTTTGTTTCTCTCTTCTGAAAAATGTGATGATGATGATGATGATGATGATGATGATGATGATGATGATGATAGCAGAAGTGAGGTCATGAATTGGAAAACTAAAGAGCTGCCTGCACACTTCTCCTAAAGTCAATAGCTTTCTTCTAATGGCAGACACCGCCTGGCGTCATTGACTGTGCTGGCTAGAGTGAATGGGATTTGCAGTTCAACAACATCTGGAGAACCATATGTTTCCCAACCATGCCAAAACCTGCCCATTGTTTGGCAAATTTGTTTGATTGGTAGTGTTCTTTTAAGAAGCATAAGCTGTCACCCAGCTCTGGGGTGGTAATACATGAAGGAAAGGCTATTAATAATAGAATATTTAATTAAGAAAACATAATCAGTATTATGAAAATGCACCAGGAAATTAATTCTCAAACATGTGAAATTTGCATCAGGATTCTCTTACATTTGGTTTGTAGCTGTGAACCCTAATTTCCAGAGAAATCCGAACTGTGAAATGCATAACACACAGTGAAAATGGCAATGCACTTTGAAGGCTTTGGGCCATGTAGTAAGCAGTTATGTATGTGATATGCTGCAGCTACATTTCAAACAACTAAATGAATATTCCACAACTAGTGTTTCACTTCTATGGTGAAACAGCCATCACATACCATAAAGAATTCCTATACTTGAAAATATACATGTAATGAAATTACAAAGAAGAATTCAGATGAATAACCAACTCCAGTAGAGAAAAAGTTTGCAATGCTAAAGTGCAAAATGAACTCAGGTTTGCCAGGGACATTAAAAACAACAAAAGGGCTTCTTTTCTTACATCGGTATTAAAAAGAAGAACAAGGAGGCAATAGGGCCTCTGTGAGGAGAAGATGGGGTGATGGTGACAGGGGACAGGGAAAAGGCGGAACTACTTAATGCCTTCTTTGCCTCAGCCTTCTCACAAAAAGAAAGCCATCCTCAATCTCAGCAACATGAAATGGACGAAGGATTAGGGGAAATCCAACCCCAAATAGGGAAACAAATCATCCAGGAATACCTTGACACTCTAAACGAATTCAAGTCCCAAGGGCCAAATCACTTGCATCCAAGAGTATTGAAGGAACTAGTGGAAGTTATTTCAGAACCATTGGCAATCATCTTTGAGAGTTCTTGGAGAATGGGAGAAGTCCCAGCAAATTGGAGGAGGGCAAATGTAGTCCCTATCTTCAAGAAGGGAAAAAAAGGACATCCCAAACAATTACCATCCAGTCAGCCTCACGTCAATACCAGGCAAGATTTTGGAAAAGATTGTGAAGGAAGTGGTCTGCAAACAGTTAGAAAGCAATGCGGTCATTGCTAATAGTCAACACGGATTTATCAAAACAAGTCATGCCAGACTCATCTGATCTCATTTTTCGATAGAGTTACAAGGTGGGTTGATGCAGGGAAAACTGTGGATGTAGCGTATCTGGATTTCATTAAGGCCTTCAACAAGGACCCCCATGACCTTCTGGCAAACAAACTAGTCAAACATGGGCTAGGCAAAACTATGGTTAGGTGGATCTGTAATTGGGTAAGTGAATGAACCCAAAGGGTGCTCACAAACGCTTCCTCTTCATCCTGGAAAGAAGTGATGAGTGGAGTGCCGCAAAGTTCCATCCTGGGCCCGGTTCTGTTCAACATCTTTATTAATGACTTAGATCAATGTGGTCCAACCAGCGGGCTGCATGCGGCCCACCAATTCATTTTTGTTGGCCCTTGCCCTTCTTACTGGAAAAACATTTTAATTCAACATTTGGGAAAACATTGTTTACCCTTCTTACTGCTTTAAGTTTTTAAGAAACATTTTCTTTCTGGAATGTCTCTGGCCCTTACATTCCTATACTAAAGTTTGATTAGCCCTCGGGTAACTAAAGTTTGGACTACAATGACTTAGATGAAGGGCTAGAAGGCATGATCATCAAGTTTGCAGACGACACCAAATTGGGAGGGATAGCCAATACTCCAGAAGACAGAAGCAGAATTCAAAAGATCTTAACAGATTAGAGAGATGGGCCAAAACTAACAAAATGAAGTTCAACAGGAACAAATACTCCACTTAGGCAGAAGAAATGAAATGCAAAGATACAGAATGGGGGACACCTGGCTTGATACCAATACATGTGAAAAAGATTTTGAAGTCCTTGTGGGCAACAACTTAAACATGAGCCAACAATGTGATGCAGCAGCTAAAAAAACCAATGGGAATTGGATTGCATAAATAGGAGTCTAGTGTCTAGATCCAGGGAAGTCATGCAACCCCTCTATTCCACCTTGGTCAGACCACACCTGCAATCGCACTGTGTCCAATTCTGGGCACCTCAATTTAAGGGTGTTGTTGACAAGCTGGAATGTGTCCAGAGGACAGCAACTAAAATGATTAAGGGTCTGGAGAACAAGCCTTATGAGGAGTGGCTTAAAGAGCTGGGCATGTTTAGCCTTCAGAAGAGAAGGCTGAGAGGAAACATGATGGCCATGTATAAATATGTGAGGGGAAGTCATATGGAGGGGGGGGGGCAAGCTTGTTTTCTGCTGCCCTGCAGACGAGGACACGGAACAATGGCTGGAAATCACACCTGAACATTAGGAAGAACTTCCTAACTGTGGGAGCTGTTCAGCGGTGAAACTCACTGCCCTGGAGGGTGGTGGACTCTCATTCTTTGGAGGCTTTCAAACAGAGGCTGGATGGCCATCTGTCGGGGGTGCTTTGAATGCGATTTACCTGCTTCTTGGAAGGGGGTTGGACTGGATGGCCATGAGGTCTCTTCCAGCTCTATGATTCTGTGGTGGTGCCTTAAATAGAAGTAACTGATACATATGAAATGCCTGAGATTAGTACTTTAATTAAAAATCACCTTGATAATAGAATTTTCTAGTTTGCATTCTGTGATACCTTTTCCAGCTTCAAGCAGAGTGAGAGGATACATGTTGATAAGTTTTCTATACTTTCAGTTATCTAATCTAGATAGATGAACAATGGTGAACAGTCAATTTCACCTACTCATTCGTGTCTAGACAGGCAGTTTTGGTTGTTGGCAAGTATTCACCCTCATGGGTAGTATAATGGGTGAAAAAGCATATTCATATCCATATCACAATTGCAGTAGTATAATGGGTGAAAAAGCATATTCATATCCATATCACAATTGCAGTAGTATAATGGGTGAAAAAGCATATTCATATCCATATCACAATTGCAGTAATCCCTGCTATAATAGAGACACTTTGAATATTTCCAATTGTACAATGGCAGCTGAGTATAGCCAGGTATACTAGCTAGAGAAAGAGATAGAAAGAAAGTGCAAGCGAGTGGGAGGGGAAAAAAAGGGTGAGCGGTAGGTATATAGAGACACACAGTGTTGTTTCCATGTGCTCAAAATTTAAAATAACCTCAAATTGCTGTATGTGGGAAAAGGAGAAACCTTTTGCTTTTCTAGAGAGAATAATATGTTAATTTGGAGCATATAAAGAAGACGGGAGACCTCTAGTGGGAATTTCAGGTTCTGCATTTTTTTTTGTTCCATCTCTCACAAGACTTTTTTTTTTGTCAGATCTGTCTATGCAAATAAATATGGGGATGTATGAATATAATGGCAAAAGTGGATATAGACTAAAACCAGAATTCATGAGAAGACCAGACAAGCATTTTGATCCATTTAGTGAAGGTATTGTAGACGGAATAGTAGCAAACACGTTGTCTGTGAAGGTATGTATGTATTTTTAGTTTTATAAGCACTCTAAACATTAAACACCAGAATGGCTTATCATATTATGTTTTATACTTAGTTACCTATTCATAAAAAAATATACATGTGATGCATTAATTGTAAAGTACCATATCTGAAAGTGCTTTCCACCCATTAAATATGCAGAATCAATAAATGGGCACTTACCTTTGCTCAGTGACAGTTTCTGATGTCCATGTCAGCTGGAAGCTAAATCTACTCTGGAGTTGAGACCAAACTTTATGAGAGTTGGCTAAGGTTCTGAACCTATTTTGAGGGATAAGATTCAGTAATTTGATGGCATCTTGAAAGCTCAAACCACTAGGATTATAGATTCATTAGCCCAATAACATGAGAGTGATGAACTGCAACTTTTCTAAACAGTAATACTTCCACATTTGCTGAAATTAGGGGTTCAGGACCGCAATGAAAGTGAAAACTTGAATAAAGAAATCACTAAAGAAAATGTCTTTAAGAATGTATAACTTCCAGCATGACACTGTGGCCATTGTTCACTGGAAACTGACCACAGAAACACATTGGAGAATTAGAAATTCCTGGAGAAGTGTTTCTTCTAGGAAACTCTAAGCCCTCCAGCATAGCTGAAGGAAATTGCCCATAGGGTCACATTAGAGGACCTAACGATTGCTAGAGGGAACATTTTAAATCAAATCCACAAAAGCCAAAACTTCAAATGTGAATATTAAGCTGAAAAATAAACAGGAGTGAAATCTGACCCAAAGGTTCTCAAAGAGAAAATAAGGAACAGCTTGATGAACTTAACTTGTCTGTCATATGATGTGGAATGATAACAATATTTTGCTACAGCATTTGAAAATCAAAGGGTAATGATCCAGAAACAATGAAATAATAAATCGCTGTAAGGAGAGGCAGAAAACAACAAACAAAACCAGTGAGATACCTTAGGCGATCCTGTATGACAGAAAATAAACAAACAAATAAATACACTGACCCTTGAATTTTGGAAAGTGGCTTTTGGAAGCAAACATTTTCAGCCCTGCCAAGTTCTTTAGCAGATGGTGATCTAAAAGTGTAACACTGTCTGGAATCAATGAACTGTTGTTAAAACCTACTATCAGGTTAAGGTGAGCAAAGCACACCCAAAACTGAAGATGGGGATGGGAAAAACATTGAGGGGATAGAAGCCATTCCAATACCTTGCTTGCTCTTTTACTCAAAAGAAGTATGCAATCTTTGAAAAGTCTTCACTCTCAGATTAAGAAACATAGTTCCATCTTATGAATTATTCATTAGAAGTCTCAATAGCATTAATCAGAAATTCATTTCCAAGTGTGTCTCACTGCTAGTGATACTTATATTGTTATGATCAAGCAGGGTGTTTGTGGAGGCCATGCAGCTGTGAAAATAATGTAACTTAAGCAAATTGACTACTTGCTTCAGTTTACTTAGGCCAAATGTGTTTTGGCATTCCATTCATGGATCAAGAAGGAAGATAATTTTCAGTAAAATGTGACTGGTTTGAATTTTGGCCATTATCCAAAGTGGTAGATTCCTACGTTCCAACTTCATGCTATTTCATTTCATCAACTGCCCCACAGAATATTCTACAAGATGTTACATACTTTTGAATTGAGAGGCAAGTGAAAGAAGTGAAGTATGTATGTAGAAAGGCTCAGATATGAATGGTGTGCAGTGAATTCCCTCTCCACTCCACTTTAAGAAACCTATGTTCCAAGATCCATATTATATAGAGAACCAGTAAGTCTGGTACCTCTGTCTGAATACCAGTGAAAGAAAACTATTATTCCAAAAAGTGGATGTTTGCATTACTGGATAGCAACCATTGCAGTCAACATTGTGAGTTTTTAATTAAATATTGCTGGGTCACTTTTCAAGACAAAGTTTATCTAAAACATGTTTGTGGAAAATGGTATGAATTTTGCATGGAATAGGTACCCTATTGCAAATAGTCTTTTGAAAACTGCAAGGATTTCAAACACTGTCTCACAATAGGAAGAAGTTGCAAAAAAAATCTCATTATTTTCTGTAAGAAAGTAAGTTAGTGAAGAATTGCCTTCCAGAAGGACAGAGAAAACCATTCTCTTACTGCATAGAAAAATAGGGATTCCTATTGGCCTTTATGAAAAGAGGATGCTAGACAAAGTTAGTTGTAAGTGTCCTCCAACAGACCACACCTGATGTTCCAGGACTAAATATCCAAAAATTACTCCTGATAGTTTTTCTGTTTTTGCTTCAAAAGGCCTCATTTGTATGACTTCTGGGGTATTTTCTGACCAGATTGTCCAATATATTTGCCAGGTATATATATTAAAAAATCCTCCATGTCAACAGGAGAGTTTTTGTACACAGTGATCAACTGGCTGATCATAACCTGATGTCAAAACTTGGCATTTTTCTAGATCATTTCCGGACAGCTTCTTTCTGACAAAAAAGTTGGAACTTACGTAGAAGTGGATATGTTTGGTCTTCCTGTGGACACAAGGCGGAAAGCTCTTAAGACTAAGACCTCTCAAGGAAATGCAGTGAATCCTGTCTGGGAAGAAGAGGCCATTGTATTTAAGAAGGCAGGTATTTGTTTTTGTTACTGCAAAGTTTCTGGAATGAGAATGTAAATATTCACTGTAATTATGGGAGGACATAGCTCTGGGCAACTTCCCTTGTCAAATTTTGAGGTTCTACCATGGCAGTTTGTTGACTGAAGTAAATAGGGAGGGAAGGGGGGTGACAATATCACAGGGACAAGAAGACCACTCTCCAATATCTCCAGGAAGTCTCTGGAGAGCTAGGACAATAACCTCAATTCTTTTCTCCAAGCTACAGAACTCCAGCCAGGATGAGTCTTGCATAGTTACTTTTCTCTCCCTCACCAGGTGAAAGCTCTTTGATGGGTGGGGAGAATGAGGAAACTATTCAGTAACTCTGTGCAAAGTTCAAAGTAATACATTTGAATGTTTAGCCCTACATTACAATTGTGTATGTAATATATTGTTATACTTACAGTAATAATAAAATTCCAATCTTGAAGTGCAAAAAATCATTGTGTCTTTCAATCTTTGAGCATAGGTAATTCTTGCTGCTGTTAGCATGAATACCAATAGCCTTCAACATTTTTTATCGAGTTGTTCATCTAACAGTCCAAGCAGATAAGTCTAGA
The DNA here is from genome assembly GCF_035594765.1 of Anolis carolinensis. Classification (NCBI taxonomy): domain Eukaryota; kingdom Metazoa; phylum Chordata; class Lepidosauria; order Squamata; family Anolidae; genus Anolis; species Anolis carolinensis. The sequence continues at coordinate 160,273,500 of NC_085841.1, forward strand.
TTTCATTTCAAATTTGACTTTAACAGTTTCTTCTAAAATCACATGTATTTGTGCCCAGTACATTGGCCCTTTTAAAATGACCACCACATATGATAAAACATGCTCACTTGTTTCCCCGCATTTCCAACAGTCACTAGAACTATTTTTATACATCTTAGTAATTGCTTCTGATGTCAGGTACCATCTGTATATCATTTTATTAAAAAAATATTTCAAGTCATTTCACAGTGTAAATCTCAAACTCCTTGTCCAGATTCTTTCCCATTGTTCCATTTCTATTTGTTTACCAAAATGTTGTGCCTAATTAACCATACAGTCCTTCACCTGTTCCTCCTTCATTTCATATTTCAACAACAATTTATACAACTTAGCAATTAAATGGTCAACACTAGAGTCCCAAACAGTTTTAAGTTCAGGTTTATCAATAACAAATTAAAAAAAAATTGTATTCATTTTAAATTATTGTACTAATTGTCTGAAGGGAAACTACTTTATTGGGAAGTTTTCGGACAGTAGCTCCTCTCTCGTCTTTAGTTTATACTGATCATTATCTCACACCAACAAATCGTTATAAGTCATACATTTTTCTTTCAAAGCAATTTTCCTTCTAAACGGAGCTTCACATGGAAAGCACAACAATAACTTTCTGCTGTAATGTCTTCTCTTATACTTATTCCACACATTTAATAATGATAATGATTTTAACGATTGTTTTACTGATATTGATGTTTTTATTGGTATAATTGTCTTATTGTCGTATTACTGATATTTGATTGTTTTATCGGGCTAGGCCCCATGTAAGCCGCCCCGAGTCCCTTCGGGGAGATGGGGCAGGGTATAAAAAAGTTATTATTATTATTATTATTATTATTATTATTATTATTATTATTATCATCATCATCTTATGTAGTGGTTATTAAAATTAGAGTCCACCTTTATTTGATCATACCAGAGACAGGCATGAATCCCAAACTTCAGACCTTCTCCTGTAGTAAACGTTCATTTCCAAGAACAAGCAGTTCTTCAACCAAGTCAAACAGCATGCATGATAGTAGGCTTTGAGATTAGGAAGGCCTAGTCCTCCTCTTTTGTAGTACTTTGAATTTGACCCTTGGCTTGTTTCTGTGCCAAATAAATGTTGATAGGTCTTTTTGCCATTGCTTAAATGGAAAGTCATTCAGTATAATGGTCAAGGCTTGAAAAAAACCCCATAAACTTTGATAGTACATTCATCTTTATAGCTGAAATTATCCATAAGATATATATGTAAACCTCTATCTATGTAAATCTTTTTAAACTTCTTTCCATGTTAGATCATTATCCTTAAACGAGTTTTTAGTAGAAATATCTATACCTAAATATTTAACCTTTTGGTACAACTTGAAAACTCAATTTATCAGATAGATTTTATGTTCAATTTTTGTCAGATTCTTGGTCAACATTGTTGTCTTTTCCTTATTAATTTAAAATCCTGATAGTCTTCCATATTCATTCAAGATAGGGTTCAGACCTCTACCGATGTTCAGAGGATCCTCTAAAAAATCACTAAGTCATTTGCAAAAGCTTTCAACTTATAACTTTGTCCTTTTATCCTTTGATGTCTTCTGCCTTTTTTCTTGTGTTGTTCAAAATCTCTGTTACCAACACAAACAATAATGGGGAGAGGAGATAACCTTGGTCCCCATTGACCAAAATTTGGGCACTTTGCTCATTATACATTTGTTTAACTCATCTTTGAACATTTGACCCCAAACATACTCATTTTAGTTGTTTGTCATGATTATCTCTTATGAATATCAACTTAAGACATATATTTGTAGCCACAGTGTGACATGGTCTAAAATCGTATACTAAACTCAATGTGACTCAGTTTCTGAGGGATATGTACAAATACATTTTATACATGTAAGATTTCATTGTTGATCACAGTTCTGTTCCCATACGAGGATCACATCCATATTGTACCTAAGAATTAATAAAAATGTGACACTTTCAGTTATTCAGCCTACCTTTTACATACCCGATATTATAATAATCCACAACAGTCCTGTACTGCACATTTTGAGAAAAGAAAAATGGCTGTTCTATTGCCACTCAGTGAATTTTTTCTGAAATAAGATGAAACAGCCCCACCCATTTTCTGAGCCACTACAGTAAACATGTTCTTTATCGCATCAGATTATAGCAAGCAAAGTGCTAAACTAGATAATTTAAAATATATTTTGTTTACAAATTGAATTATGCAACATGATATAAAATTATTCATTTTGGTTATGTGTCAAATATGAACATTTTAATAATCTGCCCATGTTCTTTCTTATTATAATAAAGAGGATTACAGAGGAAGAATGGAAATCCACAGCAAACTACACATTTAATCTGCTTGAATAAATTCGATTTAGAGTATTTGTCAAAATGAACAGGTACTGATGTTTGGTCCTCAGATGTGGAAACCAAGAATTCCTGCATCTCTATGATATAAAGTCATCATAGAAGCCATCAGATCCATCCTGTTTTGCTGGATGAATCAACAAATTTTGCACCTATAAGATGATATCTGAAAACTTATGTAGACAGTTGTGTATGGGCTGCTTGTGGACATCAAAAATTATGGGATTAAACATCTCATTCTATCTCTTATTTTACATTGTCTATAAACAGTTGGCTGTAAGGGCTAATGTGAAGTTAGTTGTGTTGTACAAGGAATGAGAGCAAATTAACAGAAGGAGAACTGCACCATCAGAAAAGAACCACTTCTCCAACAGACAAGTTGAAAGAAAAGTACTACACAAAGTTATAAAATTTGAAAAAAAAATGTTCCTAGTTAGAAAGTGTTATTCCTGTTAAATTGTGCGGTACGTACTTTGAAAGTAGTTGTTATACTCCAGAAACTTTGTATTTTGTGGCTTCCACAAACTATGTTGAATTAGTTGAGACTTAGATATTAAAACTATAGCAAAATGTGCTGCGGGATGTCCCACAAAAACATTGTTGCAGTTTAATAAACTTTTTCCATGATTTTCTGAACCAATTAGGAAATGACATTTATAACTCTGGAACAAAAATTGCGTTACAGTAGGATCAGGAGAGTATTTATTTATTTATTTATTTATTATTTCTCACATTTATATCCTGCCCTTCTCACCCGAAGGGATTCAATGGCAGCAATTCGATGCCCATACAAATCAATATAAAACAGTGCATGAAACAGTTAAAACTATTAAAATACATTATAAATTACAAAATATAAATTTCAAACATAAAATCAGATCCGTTCATCCTCATGCTTTGTCCATAGTTCAGTCCGTGTCATCTTCGCCATTTATTGATTAAAAGCCTGGGCACACAGCCATGTTTTTAGGGCTTTTCTGAAGCCCAACAAGGTTGGAATTTGTCGCATCTCTCTTGGGAGGGTGTTCCCAAGAGCCACCCTTGGGAGCCACCACCAAGAAGGCCATGTCCCTCGTTCCCACCAGCTGCGCCTCCGCGGCAGGTGGGTCCGAGAGCTGGACCTCTCCAGATGATCTCAGGGATCTTGCTGGCTCATAGGAGGAAATACGTTCAGACAAGTAGATTGGGCCAGAACCGTTTAGGGCTTTATAGGTCAAAACCAGTACTTTCAATTGGGCTCGGTAGCATATTGGCAGCCAGTGGAGCTGGCTTAACAAGGGGTACGCTCCCTGTAAGTCACCCCAGTTATTAATCTGGCTGTCGCCCATTGTACTAATTGGAGCTTCTGGGCCATCTTCAAAGGCAACCCCATGTAGAGGGCGTTGCAGTAATCCAAGCGGGATGTAACCAGAGCGTGGACCACCGTGGCCAAGTCAGACCTCCCAAGAAACGGGCGCAGCTGGCGCACAAGTCTTAGTTGTGCAAATGCTCCCCTGGCCACCACTGAAACCTGGAGCTCCAGGCTCAGCGATGAGTGCAGGAGAACACCCAGACTGCGAACCTGTGTCTTCAGGGGGAGTGTGATCCCGTCCAACACAGGCTGTAACCCTATTCCCTGTTCGGCCCTACGACTGACCAGGAGGACCTCTGTCTTGTCTGGATTCAATTTCAATCTGTTCTCCCTTATCCAGTCCAACACAGCAGCCAGACACAGGTTGAGGACCTGAACAGCCTCCTTAGTGACAGGTGGGAAGGAGTGACAGAGCTGGACATCATCTGCATACAGATGACACCGCACTCTGAAACTCCGGATGATCTCAACATGGGGGACAGTACTGACCGCTGTGGGCCCCCAAAAGACAACGGTTGTGGGGATGAGCAGGTGTCCCCCAATGACACCATCTGGGAACGCCCCTCCAGGAAGGACCGGAGCCACTGCAAGACAGTGCCTCCGAGCCCAATCCCAGCGAGGCACCCCAGAAGGATACCGTGATCGACGATATCGAAGGCTGCTGAGCGGTCCAGCAGAACCAGCAGGGACACACTTCCCCTGTCCAGTTCCCGGCATAGATCATTGACTAAGGCGACTAAGGCTGTCTCGGTACCAGATCAAAATCTCACCCTCATTTGCACAGTATTACAAATGCTCTATTTGCATTTTGAATCCCCAAGGAGCCTTATACTAATGTAACAATATTTGTGCCAACAGTTCCAATTTCTCAGAGGTTGCATTATAATACAGCAAGCAACCTATTGTTGAAAAGTGCATTTTGTTATTTCTACTTTATACATAAAACATACTATAAGACACCTAATATATGTTTAAAATATATTTCTTCAGGTTGTTTTGCCTTCTCTGGCCTGCTTGAGAATAGCAGCCTATGAAGAAGGAGGAAAATTCATTGGTCATCGAATATTGCCAGTATCAGCTATTCGACCAGGTAGGGTATTCTGAGATTTCTAACAGTGAATAACTACTGAATTAAGATAGTGTGTAGGGCAAGCATGAAATATCAGCTTACCATACCCTCCCTGATAGGTCACGAAGCTAGGATGAGCTCTGAAACTGAGCAAGAAGGCAAATGGATAACTAACCATAACTTTGGCCAAAGGAACTACAGGCCCAGCACTATTTTCAATCCAACTTACTCATAGCACTGGTTGAGATAGATAATGTTTATTTTATAGACGTTCACATTTATGTGCAGATCTAATGCATATGTGATCATCTTTGTCTGAGCTCTATGTAACCAGCACAGAAAGTAGCCAGTGAGTTTTTGTTGCTTACAAGGATGTTCTCAGAGTTTGCCATAACACCTGATGGAGTGGCCCTGAGCACATGTTAATGCAATACAGTGCTTTGAGCCAAACACAGAGCTCAGCAAACAATGCAGGTCATGGGAGATGTCACTTATTGTCAAAAAAGAGTCTGTTAGGCTCACTAAAACAGATCAGCATATTGCTGAATCTTTCATTCTTATTTTACGCCAACTGTGTGATAAAAGTAATGGTTCTGATTCTTCAAATGCCAAATTGGGGTCCTTATGAGGATTCTAGTAAACCAATACTACTTAAGGGATCTTGCAAGTTAGCCCCTATTACATTAGGCTTTGATATATTTTGGCACAACTTTTATGGATGTTGTCATTACTAAAACTGCTGGCTGGCTTCATCAGAATCTTCCTAGAAAGTAATCTCAAAATCAGGTCTAACTACTCCCCCCTCCCCAAAACACACACACACACACACACACACACACACAAGCCCATTAGTATAATTTAAACTCTATGCCATTCAAGCCCTCCCTGGAATTCAGCAAATCCCATAAAATTGCCCACTTAGCTTAACATGCTTTCAAGTGATGGCAGCAAATTTTCTTTTTAAAATACTGTTACAATATCATGCAAGGAGCTTTTAAAGAAATATCCAGCTCCTCCAAGCGAGCACTTTCCCCTCTTTCTCCCTGACTTTGTGGCAATGCAAATTGATGGACAGCTTTCCATCTCCACTGGTGGGAGGACCAAAGAAGCAAGAAGGAATCTGGAACCTGTATTCCAAGAGAAGATATCTGTTCCAAAGTCTATTTCTCACAAACTTGAATTCAACCGCTTCACTCTGCTAAGTGTTTTGCCAGTATCGCTTGACCCATCTTTGTTTTACAACAACTCCTTTTAAAAGTTAATTAACATAGATATTGTCCTGCTTTCTTTTTAGGCTATCACTATATTTGCCTAAGGAATGAAAGGAATCAGCCGTTGATTTTGCCAGCCTTATTCGTATACATAGAGGTTAAAGACTATGTGCCTGATACATATGCAGGTAACTCTAATATCTATGAGGATGGAATTCATGTTTTACATCGGAAGTGGTTTGTTTTGCATTTGCTTTGGTGCTCTGAAATTTTAATAACATGGTAAGGCAGAAGCATAAACATCCCATTTCATCAAAATCTATGTAAAGACTGTTAATAAATTGTTGTCATATCTCCAATATGCTGCACAGTTACTCCACTCAGTGTCCCTTGGTTCTACTAAGTTGCTCCTTTTTTTCTTTTATAAATATATTCTATTAATGTACCCTTAATAACAGGTGTCCCAGATAGCAATACACACATGGAAGTATATAAACATATTAACAAAACATAACTTCATCTCCTGTTGCAAACATGTAACAGCAACAACAACAACAATAATTTTATTTCTTACCCGCCTCTCCTCACAGCTCAAGGCAGGTTACAACATTGCTAAAACACATAATCATTTAAGAACACTCAGCGGAATACACATATTAAAACTTATTTCCATAAAATACATATTAAAATACACAAAACAAAAGTTAGACATAGAGTGGAAGTTTAAAATTTGTCATTAAAACATATAATATAAATAGTAATAATAATGATGATGACATTTAAATATTAGACAGTTTTCTTTCCCACTTTGTCATCATTGGCATTGATATAGTACAAAAAAAAATCTTCCCACTTAATGTTATTCTTTCTTTTCAAAATACTGATAAAGCTCCAGAATTTTATCAGTCAAGTTCTCCCTTTCTATATTTCTAGCATATGCCCCCCATGGTGCACTGCTGTGTATTTTCTAATGCTATTTATTAGAAAGATTTATTGTTAGCTTTACAATTTTATGAATGATCCCATTAGAAGATTCACACCCAGGCAACCTTGGGTACATGGGCTAGTGGTAATTCTTTTCTTCATACATACACTGCTCTGAATACAGGAATCTGTTAAAACTGAATTAAGCTTTGCCGTCTTAAGAACCCGTTTCTCCCTTCCCCAGCTTGCTTCCATCTTTGACTGGCTCTCTGAGAAGGCCTTCCTTATAACGTCTCCCTGGCAAAGCTCTGGTTCTCTAGGAGGCTACTAAAGTCTCCCTGCTAATGCTGTATGTAGCTTTCAAATGTCTGCGGACAAGCCTTATGAGAGGGACTCCTAGAGGTCTCCCTACTGAGACCTACTCTAGGCCTCTTCCATTTGTCATCTCTCCCACTGAGGAAGTCTGTCAATCTATAGACTGCCCTTTGGTGGTTGCATCTGAGCACTGCCACATGAGACTCATGACCTGTCAGTGTAATTAATTTTAAAAATAAGAACAAACAAATGGTGTAGGTTTTTAAACCCCACTATTTTAAGTTAGATAAGGACATGTGTGCCAAGTTGATCTATCTCCATCAAGCCAGGTAGAAGCCTTTGAGGTACAAATTTATTATTATTATTATTATTATTATTATTATTATTATTATTATTATTATTATTAATGCTTTTTTATACCCCACTTTCTCTCTCTACAGAAGAGACTCAAAGTGGCTTATAGTAAAACAAAATAAAAAAAATTAAAACCTAAAATATAAAAATAAAATTAAATATGAATGGCATTAAAAAGTCAACAGTTAAAATCCTAAAACATCTTTTCGCTTTTATACATTATCATCATCATCATCATATATAATATTTCATGTATAATAATAATAATAATAATAATAATAATAATATAATCTCATAATCTTACCCAAAATCATTATTCTCTGAAACCTATAATAGGAAAGTAGAATACTCATTGAACATGGGCAGGCACGTTTAACAGGACTGGGCATGTTGTACCTCCCAGATATTACTGCAATTCAATGGCAGTTCGTATAATCAAATCTGGGTGGCAAAATGGGAGGCTCCATAAACCAAATGCTTCTTTTAAAGCAATTTCCCTCCTGGCTGCCAAATATTTGGAGCCAACTGTGAAAACCCATTTAAAGCAAGATTTTTCTGCTTGTTTCAAATAACTTCCAACATTCATTGAAGCAGTTTGTTACAGAATTTGGCAGGATTTTTGGCTGAGGGCCACTAAATAAAAATCATGGGGTTTCATGGGATCTGTATGTTGTTTGTTGACCACCTCTGTGTTAAAGAGTAATGTAATATTAATGGGTGGCAACACAGCTGGAATGATCTTGTGATTTCAAACTCTATACACTGATCATTAGAAAGAAGACTTGGGGGCCTTCCACACAACCATTTAACCCAGAATATTAAGACAAATAATCCACAACATCTGCTTTAAACTGGTTTATCTGAGTCCACACTGCCATAAAATCCAGTTCAATGTGGATTTCATTAAACTTTGTGGAAGGGGCCTTAGACCTTATCTACACTTCTATATAAAATCCAAATTATTTGATTTCAACTGGATTATATGGCAGTGTAGAAGGGGCCTTAGTGAAATCAGTGCTGTTTTCAGTGAACGTGCATAAGATTGCATGTGCGGGAGAATAATAGCATGCAACTGTCTTCCAGATACAACATTAGCCGTTCTAGCTGAACTCAGTTTCTTTTCAGAAGCACAAACCAGGGAATAACAAAAAGAACCTTAGGGTTCTGAAGCTGACCATTCAGTTTCTGGGAAACAGATGTACTGCGATACAGAAAACAAATAAAAGTTTGGTCCTACATTCCTCTTTGATTTCCAGATGTCATTGAAGCCTTGTCCAACCCAATCAGATATGTGAACTTGATGGAGCAGAGAGCAATACAGCTGGCAGCATTGACTCTGGAGGATGAAGAAGAAGTAAAGAAAGAGGTAAGAATCTGGGTTTTATCAAATCCCTTGTCCTAACAAAGGGACTGGTTTAGTGCACTGCAGATAATACAGTGGCCTTGGGAATGTGTGTGTGTGTGTGTGTGAGAGAGAGAGAGAGTGGGGGGTATGGTATGGAGAAACCAAAGATATGTCTGGACTACTGAGATCCTCTCATTTTCACCATGTCTATTTGCCATGCACTGAACTCACTTTTACAGGGAGATTTATTTATTTATGAAATTTATATCCCGCCTTTCCCCACTCAAGAGCCCAAGATGGCTTGGAGCCAATAAAACATACAATATAAAAGATAAAACCATAAATATTAGACATGTTGTAAACTCTAATTAAAGTTCAGTGAAATAAATTACACTAGCCTAATCATATAAAATAAACCCATAGACCAGGTTAATCAAAAACTGCTGTGATGAGTAGCATTCGAGAATTTTTCTATTCTCGGCAGAGATTAATGGATTGTACATTTTTTCCTTGTCAAAAATCAGCTCAAAAAATAATGAAGCAAGAAACTGATCAAACAAAATAAATTGAATGTTATAAAAAATAAAATATTGCTCAAGAATTGAGAGCACTTATTTAACCAGGAAGTAAAATGGAAACCCATTTCCTGTTTATTCCCAGTCGCATGACATTCTGCAATATTTGCTGAATTGAACACTATTTGTGCCTTAATATTTTCACTAAAATGTATGATGCAAGGCCAGAAAGTTATTTTTGTTTTTTACAATATGTTCTGTCTACTTGATCTTTATGAAACAAATTGCATTTATTAATACTTGCCTAAAGCAATCCACAAAATATTGGCCTAAAGCAACCCACAAAGAATCATTCCTGGAGCTGCGAAGGGCATCTTTTAAATAAAACTCTTTAACAATAATAATAAACCCATGAGGTATGATGCGGGCTAGATGTGTGGCAAGATCTAAGGCTTTCGATACCATCGACCATGGTATCCTTCTGGGACGGCTCTCCGGGATGGGCCTTGGGGGCATGGCTCTGTCGTGGCTTCAGTCCTTCCTGGAGGGCCGTTCCCAGTTGGTGAAGCTGGGGGACACCTGCTCGGACCCCTGGCCTTTGACCTGTGGGGTCCCGCAAGGTTCCATTCTGTCCCCCATGCTTTTTAACATCTACATGAAACCGCTGGGAGAGGTCATCCGGAGTTTTGGAGTTCGGTGCCATCTCTACGCAGATGACACTCAACTCTACTACTCCTTTCCACCGAACTCCAAGGAAGCCCCCCAGATACTGAACCAGTGCTTGGCAGCTGTGATGGGCTGGATGAGGGCGAATAAGCTGAAGCTTAATCCCGACAAGACAGAGGTCCTCCAGGTCAGTCGTATGTCCGATCGGGGTATTGGGTGGCTACCTGTGCTTGACGGGGTCGCACTCCCCCTGAAGGCGCAGGTCCGCAGTTTGGGGGTCCTCCTGGACTCAGCACTGACGCTTGATGCTCAGGTGTCGGCCGTGGCCGGGAGGGCCTTTGCACAATTAAAACTTGTGCGCCAACTGCGACCTTACCTCGTGAAGTCTGATCTGGCCACGGTGGTCCATGCCTTAGTTACCTCTAGACTGGACTATTGCAATGCACTCTACGTGGGGCTGCCCTTGAAGACGGCACGGAAACTCCAACTAGTTCAACGTTCGGCAGCCTTGCTTCTAACTGGCGCAAATTATAGGGAGCGGTCAACCCTCCTGCTTAAGGAGCTCCACTGGCTGCCGTTCACCTTCCGGACCCAATTCAAGGTGCAAGTGATCACCTACAAAGCCCTGAACGGTTTGGGACCCTCCTACCTTAGTGATCGCCTCTCCCCCTACGAACCTGCACGATCTCTTCGTTCGTTGGGGGAGGCCCTCCTCTCGCTCCCACCTCCGTCACAAGCACGGTTGGTGGGGACGAGAGAGAGAGCCTTCTCTGTGGTGGCCCCCCGGCTCTGGAACTCGCTCCCCAGGGAAATCAGGCAAGCCCCCACCCTGGTAGCATTCCGAAAGAGCTTGAAAACCTGGCTCTTTACTCAAGCCTTTAGATAAAGATTGCTAATCCAGAAACAATCTGTATCTGGACCATTCTTGTACCGGTTTGCACCTTTTACCTTTGTCAACTCGATATAGACACAGGGTCTATTCCCATCCCAATTTGCACTTCCAGAATTTGCAGCACTTTATCAGTCACCTTGTGTTTACAATATTTATATGGTGCACCTTACCCAGTCTACTTTTACAATCTCTCAGTTTTAATCCATGTTTTTATTAGTTCTTGTTTTTTATTGGCTAATGTTTAATTTTTTTTTATTTTATTGTGCAAGTTGTTATCTATTGCTGTGTTTTATACTGCTACTGTTTTTATTCGGGCTTGGCCCCATGTAAGCCGCCCTGAGTCCCCTCCGGGGAGATAGAGGCGGGGTATAAAAATAAAGTTATTATTATTATTATTATTATTATTATTATTATTATTATTATTATTATTATTATTATTATAAGTGATCTTATAAGGGCCAGTGTCAAACCCAAATGCCTGGCAGTTGTTCACCTCTGTAAGAAGAAAGGCATGAAATATCTAGGTGAGACTGAAGACAGAAGTTCACAAACCTTAATATCAAACTTAATTTCAATGTATGGCTATTCATGAAAATTATATATCCAGTTAAATACTGCATAATATTTTCAGTATGATTGGTTAATGTTGTTGTTTACTGGCATCAAATAGACTTTGATTTTTGACAAATCTGTGAATGAAAGACCTCCAAGTTACCCTATCATCAATTGCCTTACTCAGGTCTTTCAGACTAAGGTCCCATCTACGCAGTCCTAAAACACGTTCTGGAAAACGCATTAGCCTAAGTCATCCAAATGACACCTCAAGCTAATCTAGTTTAACCTGAAGCAGGGCCGGTTGTTACTAGGCGGCCGCTGACGCGGCCGCCTCGGGCGCTGGCTGCTAGGGGCGCTGTCGAGGCGTCGACAGCGACCCGTAGCGCCACCGACGCCTCCGGTGTTGGCGCGGGCCCGCGGGGCTTCAATCCCCGCGCCCACGCCAAACCGCAACAAGCACCTAGGCCATTTTGCCCTTAGTAACAAACTAAGGGCAAAAATGGCCTATCTGTGCTGTGCGCATGCGCACAGCCAGATAAGCCATTTTTGCCCTTAGTTTGTTACTAAGGGCAAAATGGCCTTACTTCCTGGTCGCGGCCGCCGATCGCCCGGGCGATCGCCGGCCGCGACCAGGAAGTAAGGCCCGAATGGGCTATCTGCGCTGTGCCCGTGCGCACAGCGCAGATAGCCCATTCGGGCCTTACTTCCTGGTCGCGGCCGGCGATCGCCCGGGCGATCGCCGGCCGCGACCAGGAAGTAAGGCCCGAATGGCCTAGCTGTGCTGTGCGCGTGCGCACAGCACACCTAGGCCATTTTGCCCTTAGTAACAAACTAAGGGCAAAAATGGCCTATCTGTGCTGTGCGCATGCGCACAGCCAGATAAGCCATTTTTGCCCTTAGTTTGTTACTAAGGGCAAAATGGCCTAGGTGTGCTGTGCGCACGCGCACAGCACAGCTAGGCCATTCGGGCCTTACTTCCTGGTCGCGCACGCGCACTTCCTGGTCGCGCACGCGCACAGCACAGCTAGGCCATTCGGGCCTTACTTCCTGGTCGCGGCCAGGGCACGGGGGGCGGGGCCAACTCTGGCCCCGCCCCCCGCACTATTCGCCCTGGCCCCGCCTCCCACACAGCGTGGGAGGCGGGGCCAGGGCACGCTGGGCGGGGCCAGGGCGTGGGAGGCGGGGCCGGTGGCGGGGGCGCTTTTTAGCCCCCCGCTTAACATTTAAAAATATCTCCGGCCGGCCCTGACCTGAAGTAAACCTGGATTTCTAGGACAATCTGCACCTTCCCAGGTATGGGGTGTGTGGAGACTGACTCTCCAGATCGCCATGCAAGAGTTGAGTGTCAGTCGCCACAGCCATCCTGGCAGCAGGGTGAATCTGTTTCCCCACGTGCAGCTCCCTTTTGGTGATGCTTTTCCCATCACATGGGGAAGCACCGCCCAAGCTCCAAGGCCCCTTGCTGGCTCCATAGCAGCAAACACATTGTGTGATGGCCAGTATGGTGCTCCATCCTGAAACCAGGATAACAGTGTCCTAAGATGTTCTGTTAGATAAGTGTGATGAGATCATTGATCTATCTATCTGGAATATGGTTTTCCTCTTTTTCTACTGCTTTCTACCTTAATAAGCATTATTGTCTTTTCTAGTGATTCATGTTTTCTCATGATATGGCCAAATTACAGAAATCTCGGTTTAGCCAACTTGGCTTCTAGGGAGTGTTCAGGCATGATGTGTCTTGTTAAAAGTCCAGGGTATCCATAGAACTCTTCTCCAGAACCACGTTTCAAATGTGCTGATTTTCCCTCCTATTGGCATTCTCCACTTTCCAGCTTTCACAACCATCCATAGAAATGCTTGACATAAACAACCCTAAGTTTATTATTCAATGATACATCTTTACACTCCAGGATCTTGTCTTATTCCTTCATATCTACTCTTCCAAGATCTAGTCTTTTTCTTATTTCTTGAGTGCAGTCCTCATTCTGATTAATGTCTGAGCCAAGTATGGAAAAATCTAGAACTATTTCAATGTCTTTGGATACATCTCCTGTGATCATTATTTCTGTTTTCCTCATGTTTAGCTGGAAACCTGTATTTGCATTTTCTTCCTAGACTTTCTTTAGTTTTTTAATAACCTGTACAACCAAATGTTTTGATATAATCTATAAAGCATAGTCTATCTGTATTTATTTATATGGTAATTATTTGTTTATAATATACTGCCTTTTTCATCACATGGGATTCAAGGCAGCATGCAAACCATACAAGTACAGTACTCTTTAAACACTCAATACAAAAGTTAAAATAGAACTAAATTAGCTCTTATTTGAAACAAGTTAAAAAAACAATGTATATTATAGCATTGTGCATGTCAGAATGCATAATAAATGGGCTGCATTTATTATTATCAAAATGCAGTTATATTTCAGTGCCAGGTGAGGGATCCCTCTACAAACTGTTGTTTTGAAACAGTTTCATCTCAACATTAGATTCACAGTATACTTTCATAGGTAGCTTTTCCATCCCCCAACATTCAAATCCAGGCAAAATGATATCTGTAATTAATAGCCACAGAGATAGCTGCATCTGCCAATAAACCACTTGAAAATCGATTGAAAAACTATGCCAGGATTTGTTATTTTATGCCTATCACAAATGAATGATGGACTCACCAAAATAAGTTACATTAAAATAATAAAAATAAAACAATAGCAATGTGAACATTTTAGTATTGGGCTTATTAGATTTTTCCAGCTCATGCTTGCATTTTCTTCTCATCTTTGTTTTGTATTGGGTTAGAACTAGATTTTTCTGCACTCAGTTGTGAGCAAATTGTAATACTCGATTCTAATTTTACTTTATTTGGACAGTTTACAAATTTTCCTCCATTGACTAAATGACATTTTTATTTTTTTCCAATTATGCACATTTTTAGTTGTTGATATTTGAAAATATAGGCACTGTTTTATGTAGAGTGCATTCTCGTAAATGCCCTATAAAGTTTTGCAACCTTTCAAGGTGCTTTTGGTGAAAAACATATTTTCATGCAACTAGAGATATGCAAATGCTTTTTTAATCCAACCTCTTAAAACCAGTGAAATTTCTTTCCATCCTTTTTTTGAGCAAATAGCAATGTATCTGAGGCAGCATATGTTTCCCTCCCCCAGTTGATATCACATAATTGTGGTACATTGCTTCACTTTTTTCCATCTCACACCCCCATCTGCTGGCTACTGAGTGATCTGTTGCCATGCTGCATATTATGACTTGCCGTTGGATTCCCTATGGCCTGTCTTGGACTTCTCTCTCCCACTGCCACTAGTGCCACGTTTTTATTGTGCATTTTCAAGCTAGAGAAGAAGGTCCAGGGTTATATTTGGGGTGCTTGCATCAGATCTCATCACTTTCCTGGGAATGTGAAATCCATTTCTCCCTGTGGGTCAGTGTCCTTCCTTTTTCTCTAGTATTACTTTAAGCTCAGGAGCCCCCAGTGGTGCAATGGGTTAAATCCGTGTGCCAGCAGGACTGCTGACTTGAAGGTTGGGTTGCTGACCTGAAGTTGCTGGTTCAAATCTGGGGTGAGTACGGATGAGCTCCCTCTGTCAGTTCCAACTCAGACATTTCTTTCTTACTCCACCTTTAGGAGAATGCAGCACTTTTCTTCAGGCAGGCTGCCTTATCTTGAGGTCATGCTGGCCAGTTTCCTGCCTTCAAGTGACCAACATCAGTTCAAAATCACAATAGCCTGTCTCTCTCTTTCAGACAGACAGCATGAGGCATGAGGTCATAAAGGTTTCTGAGGAGCCTCTGGTGGCGCAGTGGGTTAAACCCTTGTGCTGGCAGGACTGCTAACCTGAAGGTTGGGTTGCTGACCTGAAGGTTGCCGGTTCGAATCCGGGGAGAGTGTGGATGAACTGCCTCTGTCAGCTCCAGCTCCCCATGCAGGGACATGAGAGAAGCCTCTCACAAAGATGGTAGAACATCAAACATCCAGGCATCCCTGAGCAACGTCCTTGCAGATGGCCAATTCTCTCACACCAGAAGCAACTTGCAATTTCTCAAGTTGCTCCTGACATGAAAAAAAAACCCTTTAAGCTCAATAGCCAATCTATTTCTCAACTTTGAACCCAGCAGTACCTATTAGGGTAGGGCAAAAAAGTCAAATCCATCGTATGTCAGATCCAATTCGTTTGTTTTGTCACTTTTGAACCGGGTTTTGAAGCGGGTTATCCCATTGTGTGTATCCCGCGATATCGAGTCGGGATAGCCAATTTTTCTAATGGTGTTGTATGTTTTTTGGTACCTTGTTTTTATTGTTTCCTTGATTTTGCATTGTAATGTATATTATTATCTATTGTATTGTTCACTGTGTTGTGATGTGCTATTCTTTTATATGCTGTTATATTGTTTTGGGCATGGCCCCATGTAAGCCGCCCCAAGTCCCCGTTGGGGAGATGGTGGCAGGGTATAAATAAAGTTTTTTTATTATTATTATTATTATTATTATTATTATTATTATTATTATTATGCCAATAGGCCATCCATTTTTAAAGCATCAAAACTTGGTTTGAGGGAGGTGCAGGCTAGCCTGGGCCTGCCTTGCCTCCCTGTGGCCAATCGCAGAAGGGAAGGAGTCTCATTTTCTGGCTGCGGTTGCTATTCAGGAGAGAAATCCCCTTTCCCCTTTCCCCATCCTGGAGTGGTTGGTTAAACTGGGTTGCTCCCCTTTCCCCATCCGTGAGTGGTTGCTTAAACCGGGTTGCAAGAGGAGGGAGTCTTGCAAAGGGCATTGGTGGCTGGCTGCTGTTGCTATTCAGGAGAGAAATCCCCTTTCCCCTTTCCCCTCCTGGAGTGGTTGCTTTCTATGGGCCTCTTAAACCGGGTTGCAAGAGGAGGGAGTCTCGTTTGCAAAGGGCATTGGTTGCTGGCTGCTGCTTTGCTCTGCAGGATCTCCCTTGCAAACCACTTGCTCTTCCCCTTTGCAGACTTCCCTCCTGCTTTTTCCAGAAGCTTTAAGTGAGGAAAGGGGGAAAAGGAGGGGGGAATCAATCCCAATCCACGATCCAGATCACTTCACTTCGGTTTTGTGCTAGCAAAACCCCAAACTAGAACTCTCCACCCAGGTTGTTGTATGACTGACTTTCCACTTCAGGGGGAAAAGAAAATTGGAAATGGGTGGGGAAAGCTAAAATATATATAATATTAATAGTATTATTCTGGGAAGGGAAAAGGTTGCATTTTAAATCTATGTTTTAGTAGTTTTCCTTTTAAAATTTGCTCTATATTTGTGTGTATGTGAACATGTGTTAGCCCCACTCCTGAGCACGTTCCCTCCCCTTCTGGTTAGAAGCAGGCTAAGCCCCATCAGAAAAAATCCACTCCTAGATTCTTCTTATCCCAGATTATCTTGCAGTGTGGACATATAATCCAGTTCAAAGCAGATAATCTGGGATCAGAGATAGATGAGCAGTGTTGAAGATCTACACTGCCCTGTATTCCAGGATCTGATTCCAAATTATCTGATTTAAACTGGATTATATGAGTCCCCACTGCCATATAATCTGGGATAAGAAGAAAAGGAAGGAAAGAAGGTGGGGGAAGGAGAAGAAGTTTCTCTTGGCTTCCCTTTCTCTCTCCTCCTTTTGCACAAAAGTTCTCCAAAGCTTTGCAAACTTTCTCCTCCGGAACATATCTTCCAGCATGTCATTTCAGTCTTGAGGCCGGTGATGAAAATAGACAGGACCATAGGTGCCTTATAAAACAGATTTTCATGAGTTAACCTAAAGCAGTGATCACTTTCTTGTGGCTGCCCCCATATACGAAATGATGCATTCTGCAAAGAAGATAGCACCCACAATCGGTAACTTGTAAAGAGTTAAATTGGTGCAGTGGAATGTGTAATGTTTACAAATTTACAAATTTCAGCATAATTTATTCATACCATAATCTTTGAAATCTACTCGCACCTCTGATTGCTATACCCATGAGCTCTTATGAAGGGGTTCAATGCTTAGCAAACTGCCCGTCCCCATCAATTTATTCATTCATTTATTACCAATGAAGAATGAAAATGAAAGCTGGCTGAGTGAAACTAACTCACTGAGGTGCCATGGCAACAGGTCCTTCTAATATAAATGTTCATAACTCAAGATGAAGTGCCTCACAATGCTTTCTCCTCACTCCATGAGTGTTCCAGGAATCTTCTGTGTGCTTTAAGAAATATGACCACAGATGAAACAATTATAAGATGTTTTGCATGTTGTAAAAGGAAAAAAAGGGAGGGAGGGGGAGAATGAGCTTCAAACATGGGCAGTGAGAGCTGACAAGGAAGGAAAGGTTGTGAAGAATGCTTAAACAAGTTGAGCATTACAGACACACTCATCCGAGCATGCGGCAAAAATGGAGGTACTGTTTGCGTAAGCTTATCTGTCGAATATAATTATGGGACAGCTGTCCTGGGAACATTCATGTGCCTTGGGGGTGAATCAGTAATTAGACTTCTGGGAGATTAAAATGGAAAATAGAGTTGTCATTTTGCAAAATGCTCTATTCCTTCATGACTAATGTATTCTACTGATAGATTGTTTTTCAATTGCCATACTTATTGTGTTACAACTGAGTAGCATACTGAGACTTGTAGGCAGAAACAGTCCTATTTGGATGTCTTAGATGGCCTTATCTTTCAAAGAAGGTTTTAAATAAAGGCATAAAGAAACTGATCTAAATACAAGGGATCACGAAATATTTTATACTACTAGCCCACTGAATGTTTTAACAAATTTAGTGGTTATGGAAAGGCAAACCATGTTTTAAAAATGCAACCTATGCTTTGCATGCCTTGTAAAATAAATCTGTGTTTATGCAGTCACATGAAACAATAGCAAATAAATAAATAAAGTGGTCTTAAAAACACTTAAACACTATGGCTGGGCAATAAATTCACTGCAGCCATAAATTTTGTAATTAATTACAGGGAATTTTTTCAAATGACAAGATGTCTCTCATCTCCCTCATAATTAATCAGAGGAGATGAAAAACCAAAATGGGACATAGAAGTATTTTTTCCCCAAAAGTGCTTTCCGAAATGGAAATGAAACTTCTGTACAGACACTGTACAAATGCAATCTTCCTTAACATGCTTGCAGTGTAACATGTGAATACCAGGCTGAGGTTTATTTATTTATTTATTTATTTCCATCATTTCTATCCCGCCCTGCTCACCTGGAGTCAGGGCGGCTCACAGGTTAAAGAGCTGCACATTAGTGGAGGTTAAATTCAGAGACTGGAAAAGTAACTTTTGTGAACTAGAGTTCTCAGAATCTTCCTGCCAGGATGGCAATAGGTCATATTAGCTCAGTGGTTCACAACCTGTGGTTTTCCAGATGTTTTGGCCTTCGACTCCCAGAAATCCTAACAGCTGGTAAACTGACTTGGATTTCTGGGAGTTGAAGGCCAAAACCTCTGGGGACCCACAGGTTGAAAACCACTGTATTAGCTGTTGATGTTTGGGAACTGTAGCTCAAAACACCTTTTCCAAGTTCTGGAATGTCAACAAGTTTGGTCAAGTTTCATAATCACAAGATCCACTTTCATATACTTTAATAGAAAGTGTTTTATATTGACAGGCAGAACAGGGAGACACTCCTTCAGAAGCTCATAATGAACCTAAGCCTGCACCAGCTGAAAATGGAGTAAACCACGCCGCTTCCCTTACACCTAAACCATCAACTCAGGTTGTTCCCAGCCAACCAACACCAGGTAAGAAGTGGAATTTATTGTATTATTAATATACTGTCTTTTTATGAGGATGATGGGAGGCATGCAAATGAATAAACTTCTGAGGAGAACGCACAAATTTAGACCTGATACCAAAGCCTTTGGATGCTCACATCCCATATATATAATGGCATAGTTAATGGTGTTCGTTATATAAAATGGCACAATCAAAGTTTGCCTTTCTTAAAATACTTTCAAGCAGTGGATGGATGGTCACATTTGTGGATGCAGAATGCTTGGATATGGAGGGCCAACTGTAGTTTCCTCAAAGGCACTAGAGGAGCTGTCTAGCAGAGCTCTCCAAACATACCTTTCCTAAGCTTATTTTCTAGAAATAGAATTGTTGTATTATAATTATTTTGTGTGAAAATGTCCAGGCACTCATAGCTGAAAAAATGTGGGACATCTGTGGTAGAGAAAGTAATAGTTCAAAAGAGGAGAATAATCAATAATGGCCACAGTCTAGAATATTGTTATGTGTGTTTTGCCCCATCTGAAACATATGTATATATGTGTGTGTGTACACACACACATACTTACATATATATACAGATACACACCCTATATTTAAAATGAATGAAATAGTTTTCAAGCTTTGATGGGAATAGCTGTGTTGCTTTTGTGTCCGCTAACTGCCAACCCTTTCCTCTAAGGCAGTGGTCAACCAGATGTTTTGGAGTTTAACTCCCACAATTCCTAACAACTGGTAAACTTGCTGGGATTTCTGGGAGTTGAAGTCCAAAACACATGTAGGACCAAAGGATGAAAACCACTGCTCTAAGGCAAATATTGAAAACTAAAACCTTGTAGTTTCTTGGTTATCAACTGCTGTTCCACCAGGCATCTTGTCCTAAACTGTGTGGCATGTACTAAAATGGAGTTTTTGTTTTATGAAGGTGAGAAGGTGTAATGCCTACTTTACCAATCCTATAGGTGGAGGGGATGGGAAGTTGTTGTTTTTGTTGGGGTTTTTTTTGTTATGTTTATGTTTGTTTATACCCCACTATTTCTCTAGACAAGGAGAGGACAATTTCCTTGTCCTGCTAACTTAGCATAGAAAAGGAGGAAGCTATATTTAAGATACCTGTTGAGGTATGTTCTAATTTGGAGTGGGAATGCATAACTTTCCCAAATGTGTTGGAATTACATCTAACATTCACAGCCAATATGCTCGGTGTGATGGATTATGGGATTTTCAGATCAATAATATTTGAAGAGCCACACTTGCCCACCCTTTGGCTACTAGGTCACATGAATATATCACTGAATTGGTATAATTTAAAAGATGTTTTCTTAACATACAGAGAAAACTAGCATACCTTTTGTTTGAAGCTTCTGTTGGTCACTTCAAAACAGCTGTTATTACCATTATTGTTTGTATTTAGGTTCTGTGAAAGTGCCAGCGAAAACAGAAGATCTTGTTCAGAGTGTTCTGACTGGTAAGAAACTTATAGGTGTGATCCATAAGAATTTATGTAGTAAATAGAGGTCAAGAGGATAGAACTTGCAATATGACCTTTGTGCAGATTGGTTTTTATTTGTCAAAATAATAATAATATATACTTTATTTATATTAGTATAAATAATTGGTGCGGCATCTTAAAACACTGAGCTGCTGAACTTGCGGACTGAAAGGTCGCTGGTTTGAATCTGGGGAGCGGAGTGAGTGCCCTCTGATAGCCCAGCTTCTGCCAACCTAGCAGTTCAAAAACATGCAAATGTGAGTAGATCAATAGGTACAGCTCCAGCAAGAAGGTAACGCCGCTCCATGCAGTCATGCCAGCCCCATGACCTTGGAGGTGTCTATGGACGACACCGGCTCTTTGGCTTACAAATGGAGATGAGCACCAACCCCCAGAATCGTAAACAACTGCATTTCATTTCAGGAGAAAACCTTTACCTTTTACCTTATATATATATATTCCACTCTATCTCCCTAAGGGAACTCAGGGTGGATTACAGAACACATATATGGCAATCATTCAGTGCTGTTATACAGTTAACAATATATAAACAGAGGTAGGCTTTCCCATCTTTTCTATCTCTGGCATCTGGAGGCCTTGCTCAACTTTGGCCAAGGGGTGATGCTGTCAGTCCATCTTCCATATGGAGGAGCTTTGTTGTTCATAGACATCCTCCAGATCATATCACCAGCATGTTCTTATGGGCATCTTTTTATCACCTCCCCGCTAAAAGCAGTACTTATTTATCTACCCACATTACTGTTTTCAATCTGCTAGGTAGGCAGAAGCTAGGCTGATGGTGGGAACTCACCCCAATCTGGGCTTGAACTTCCAACCTTTCGATCAGCAAGATTTTTCTACAGCTGATGCTAAAGCCTAGCCCAAATAGCAAGGTCTTAGTCAAAGCACAAGTATTAATTGCAAACAGAATTAGTAATCTTATGGTGGATATTATATTTAAAAACAGTGCAGTGGGTCAGTGACTTGCAGTTTCTCAAGTCGCTCCTGACATGAAAAAAGTGGCTTTAGTCTAGTTGGAACGAACAGGAGAATTTAGGCTCATGGCTACTTCACATACGATTTTTCTTTTCATCATAATACTCAAATTGTCTTAAATGATGGAAATCCTTCTTGAATGCCACATACACAAGTGTGCCTTTATCACAGTGTCATTGTAAAAAATATGGCTAAGGGACATAAAGAGCAGTAACTTTTTAAGGCTCTTAACTTCCTGTTCTTGTGCATTTTAAGGCTAATTTGCTTGTCCTTGTGAATAAATAAATGCCTGATAGTGATAGCAGTGAAACATGGCTTTTCATTATTACAGAGGTTGAAGCACAAACTATTGAAGAACTAAAACAACAAAAAGCATTTGTAAAACTCCAGAAGAAGCATTACAAAGAAATGAAGGATCTTGTGAAGAAACACCACAAGAAAACCACAGATCTTATAAAAGAACATACAGCAAAGTACAATGAAATCCAAAATGATTACCTGAGACGGAGGGCAGTCTTGGAGAAAACAGCAAAAAGAGACAGTAAGAAAAAGTATGTTTTATAGAGTTTGTTTCTATTCTATTGGAGAATGTTGGCCTCCACATCTCTCTTTTTTGAGGAAAGTGAATGTTTTAAATGACTTACCTTACTGAAAATTGGAGGGAAAATGAGTGATATGGAGAATATGAGAGGTGAAGTAAAACAGGGGGCAGTCATTGAAAGATAATGGGTAGGAAGAAATACAGAATGACGTGGCAGTGCCACAGAGGGAGGTTCCACAGGGTATTGGTTGCCACTAAACTTCTCCCCCTTCAAATACCCTATGTAGCTCAGCAAATGCTGTTTCTCAGTGACAGATGAGGAAATGGGGAGACATCACTAAACCTCATCCTAGATGATCATGTTAGCAATCCCTGTGTTAGAAAAATCTGAATGAATGAAGCAGGGTGGGGAAAATGCTGAATCTCCTCAACTCCATATGGGTTCGCTGTACAGGCCTTGGTGTTGGGAGGCAGAGTTGCAGGGGTCTGTCATGATTGGGTGATTTAATACCTTGTCCCATATTCTGCTGCACTCAAGGACCTGGAGATGGATGACTAGGATAGAGCAGGTCAAAAGTAAGTGCCTAAAAATAAAATGTTATTCGCAGAAATTAAATTTAACACAGCAGATTATTTACATAGAAAACACCTCACTCTGTCTTTTCAAGATCAACCAGACCACTCAAACTCATTATTCTTATCCCAAACCTTCTACACCAGCCCTAAAATGCATGTTTGCCAAAAATGTGCGCTGGATGACATTTACAGCTGAAAAACACGTTAAAAATGTGTGCTTAAAACCATATTTTGGCCAGAAAATGCACATATTCACAAGACTGTATATCTCTGCACTCAAGAAAAACACATGACTTCATTGCCATACACTGCTCCAGTGCAGGTGCAACAGCTGAAACAGCTGATGAGGGCTGTAAACAAATAGAGCCACAGACACACATGTGACTAAATGAAAGCACAATTGGAAAGCAATTCCCATGAGAACCCTCTGCAAGCATTCTTTTATTCTTGTGTTTTTGAAATTGAACAAGCTTGAATTTACACAGTGGGCACCAGCATGGTAGGCAAGTGACCCCTAGGGGAAACAGGATTCAAGAGGGGGGGAAATGGCAGCAGGAGGGTTAGGAGAAATGAACCCAAGAAATCTGCTTGTGTGCACATTAGTATATCTGCATCAGCACTCATGAAATCCAGCGCATCTCAGAGAGTCAATAAAAAATTTAAAGTATAATTCTGGCAGATGACCCATGCACCCATTTTGTGGATTTCAAAAATCCATTACTACTGAGCCTATCAGGACACTGGGGGAGCATTTAACTCCCCCAGTGTCCTGACAGCTCTATGTCTGGATTCACCTTAAAATCCTGCAATTTTTAAACACACTTCTTTGTTCTGAATTATGAGGCTGTCTGGAAGGGCTCTCAGACTCAGTTCTGCTCACACTCACCCTCTCACTCAAACTGAACTTTCGACTGTCATTCACCAACTATCTCATGCCAGTCTCCTCAAACATTCCACTAACTTTGACACTTTATTCTCTGCTCTTCCCAGCGTCTACTTATTTCACATCCACGCAGGAAATCAAGAAAATATTTTATATACAAACCTATAACATCACGGGTCTCATGCAGCAATCTGTTCTGTTTATTTCTGCATTCACATACATTTCCAAGACAAGTAAGCATTTCAATATGTATCCTCATAAATCTAATCCTGTCCTCTAGGGATGGATGAAACAGTCTATATTTGGCTTGTGTCTGTTTCAGTCATAGGTCTGTTCAACCCACTGCAAAGCTGCCTTAAGTTCCTTCCTTGCGAGTTTATTTCTTTATTTATGAAGTAAGTTAATAAAATTATCCACAGGAAACTACACCAGACATCAGCATGGCCCTCTCTGGTGCCATTGATTTTAGTGAACCTAAGCTATTTTTCACTTGTTTAGGTGTTCGCTTCTTGAGAGGGCAGGTTTGGGTTTCTAGGTCTGAATTTCAGTCTCACGTTTGCACAAAGCTCTCTCCCCTCCTCATACACAGCAGGACAATCTTTCTCAAGCACTTTTTCTGGCCTTAAGTAAACTTTACCCTTTATCAGACTCTCTGGTTTCCTAGGAAGCAAGCTTTATACCTGGGTACTGCTGTAAACACTTCTCAGTATCTGTTAGGTGCAGACTGCTGTATTTCATTTGTGTTGGCCTTGTTGTTGCTGTAATTATTTCACATGGGCTTTTCATTGCTCCCCCTTCTCACCTCAACCCTTATAGTTGGTGTTCTTTCCCAAGACCAAAAATATCATGCTGATCCTTGGGGAGTTGTTGCTCAGATTCCTTTTTATGAAAATTATTTTCTTCCTTATCTTTGCATGTTATTCTGTTCAACTTACTTCCCATTGACAGATCCTTTGCCTTTGGTGAACTCTTTTCATTGGAAGCCACTAAATATTTTCACATCAGAATCTGAGATGTACAAGTTTTAAAAGCAACAGAGCTCACTAATCAAAAGCATATTTGTGGATTTTGAAATACAGCCAGCCACAATATCAAAAACAGAATGCACATCGTATAAAAAGTGCCATTAGAAGAGTGTCAGTTAAGTCAAGTGCTTCTAAAGCTGGAGCATACAGTTAGTTCTCCACATTTGTGAGGGTTAGGGGTTCT
The DNA here is from genome assembly GCF_035594765.1 of Anolis carolinensis. Lineage (NCBI taxonomy): Eukaryota > Metazoa > Chordata > Lepidosauria > Squamata > Anolidae > Anolis > Anolis carolinensis. Next base: position 160,298,535 of record NC_085841.1, read on the forward strand.
GGGATTCTGCAAAAGTGGAAAAAACCAAATACTGTACAGTGAAGGTGGGCATCTCCAATTGGTGGTGAACACAAAGAATCTGTGTCTGGCCTTTGGGTACTCTTTTAGAGCTGAGTGCACACTGAACAGCATCCCCAGCCTCAGGAGCTATCACTGATCATTGCTTCCACTGTGCCCACTTCCCAAAGTTGGGGTTGTCATGTGTACATTCACATAGCAACCCTGACCTGTGACATCACCAACTTTGAGAGGCAGAAATAGTGGCAGAAATTTCTCCCCCTGCCCATCTCTTAAGAATGTATACACAGCAGCTTCAGCATCAGGAGATAGATAGAGGCAGTAGTTATCACTCCCCCTACCCAGGTGAAAACAGGGTAACAATGCTCTTGACAGAACAGGAGAAGGACGAGAAAGAAAGGTAGATAAAAGAGATCTAACTTATTAAAAAAAACAGGTACACATTCATGAATAATCAAAACCACAAATGTAAAACCCATTCAAATGGAGGGCCAACTGTATTCCCAGTATTGTAATATTCTCTCTTCCATTTGTGCCTAGTTACATTCCACATTTGTTGGGGGGTCATTCATCTTCCCAAACAGAGTTCCCAGATCTTGGAGCCTAGCTGCTCATTGAGTATGAGCAACCTCAAGGCAAGAGTGGTGCCTTGAAGTGCATCTAGGTTTTTTCCTCATGTATTAAACTTAAATGGCATATAGTTATCCTAAAGGCACCAGATCGCATCTCACTTGGAAGCTAAGCAGGGTCAGCTTTAGATCTTACTTTGATGGCAGACTGTCTATGAATAATTAAAGGAACTAGCAAAACCATCCCTGAGTATTTCTTGCCTAAGAAAACTTCATGAAATTCAGGGGATCACCTTAAGCTGACAAGCACCTGGAGAGTACATGTGGTTGTTATTGTCGTTTGCATTCAAACTATTTCTGCCTTATGGCAACCCTAAAGTGAACATCGCTTGGCAAGATTTGTTCACAGGGGATTTGCCTTTTCTTTCCTGTGAGGGTGAGAGTGTTTTCTGAGTGGCCTTCCATGATAAAGAGAGAATTGAACACTGATCCTCAGATTTGTAGTCTGTCTTAAACTACTTCACCACACTGGATCTCCAGTACATCACATTGGTACATATACAAACACATTCTGAGCAAGTATGTTTGATGTTTAAGGGATACTGCTTAATGTCATCATCATCCCTAAACTCTCAACTGGGGGTCTTCTAAAAAAGTTAATGAAAGATCAGTGATTTATTACCACTCATGGGTTACATTAACTGAGCATAGATAGATAGACAGACAATCATACACATACAGTCTTATCTATCTCACGAATATATTATCTATGCTCAGTTAATGTAATCTACAAATTTCAACATGAATGGAAAACGAGACAGACATTGTACTTCAAAGGGAAAACCCATGCTGCTTGCATTGCAGTAGGATCATTTTAAGAAGCAGATGACTGTGATATACACATTTCATCAGTATGTGGACTCAAAATTCCTCAGTCCAAGCAGACATGTGTATGGTCTTATGAAATTGCAGGTAATTTAGTCACTTTTGAACTTAATTTATTTGAGTCTTGGATGTCAAGATCCAGAAAACATCTGTACATTCAACCTGAAATGATTTACTGTTAAGATGGATGCACCCAACAGCATGTTCACAAAGAGGGAGACACATATACACCTGATTTGTGACTAGAGTCCTCACAAGCTTGTGTACATTTATTTTGTTGATCCATATTCTTCTGCAGAGGTGAAACTGGCAGCCCGGATCACAGCTCTTCAACAGTTGAACAAGAGTTGACCACTCTTGATTCAGAAATGACTCAAAAGTTAATAGAGCTGAAAGAAAAGCAACAGCAGCAACTACTTAATCTTCGTCAAGAACAGTATTATAGTGAAAAATACCAGAAGCAAGCACATATTAAATTGGTATGTATATATAACATCCCCTCTTCCCATGTTCTTTGAAGAACCCTAATGGCAACACTATATAAATATGTACACATATGTGTAAGTCTAGAAATTTTGTCAATATATCAGTCCAAAAAAACCTGTTATCGATCTGTCCATGAGTCAATGTGATTACTGTACCTTAACTCTTATTTAAAAAAAAGGCACCACTCCTTTCTCTGAGTAGAATGGAAAAAAGTGATAGAAAACCTAAAAGAAGCACTCTGCTTTTTCTCCCATAACACCACTTTTTGCCTTATTTAATACCTGGGCTAGGAAATGGCAGCAACAGCAGAGATGGTTGGCCCCTTGAGCTGACGTTGATACTTTTCCCTCTTGGTGGAATGACGCATGACATCCACAGACCATATCAAAATTGATAATTTCAGCTCAAAAACCTGCCCTTGACTTATACATAAGGTTGACTTTTTGATCAATTATTATCTGTATGTCTAAATGTAGGGTTTTTTTTTTAAGCAGCACGTGGTTCTGTCTATCTCTCCTCACTTCTGTTACAAATGGCAATAAATAAGGATTTTCAGTGGTTTGGGAAAAATTGTGGAAAGAGTGAGCAAATTTATGATTTTAAAAAATATATGGGGCCCCAGAAATGTACATCATATTTCAAGTGAGTTTACTGTAAAGACATCACGATAATATTGGCTCCTTCATTTCCACCGCCTTTCCTTATCCAACTCTTAATTATAATATTATACCTTGTGAGGAGGCAACATCTTGCCAGCTTTCACATCTGCTCCAACTAACTACAAATGTTGAGTCATAATTGATTGTTTTGATATTTGGGGATTCTGCACTTTGTGGCTTTGAAGATGAAACCAACAAGATCTGAATAATGTGTTGCTGTCACATCGTTTATCAAAACTCATTCGAGAACAAGCAATTAGATTCACATAGCCTACAGAACTGGAAACAAGGGTTTTGATAGGAATAAAATGGCTTCCAGATAGTTCATGTTTGTGCCAGACAACCTTCTGTGAAACTATGTGTACTCTAAATGGATTGCAGAGCACAAGCTATAAACAGCAAAATGGTATTATGCATATAATGTTCCAAAGCAGTTTTTATTTTTACAGCTGCAGCTTCACTGTTGGCTGAGTCAAGCAGACTGTAGGGGGCAACCCTTTGAGTTGAAATAGGAATCCAATCAGTTTGGTAAAAAAAATATTTGGAGTTCCAAAAAGGACAGAAAAAAAAGGCATGAAGACTGCTATTATATACCTACAGTCTGTGGCCCATCATGTGGACACTATAAGGAGTACCTGTAGTTAGCTCAAAGAGATGGAATCAAAGTACAGTCCCTCCATTTTCTTGAGTGTGAGGGGCACAGCTCCCCCATGAAAGTAGAACAACCTCAAATGTCTCCAGTGGAGAGGTAGGAATGGGATACCACCACTGTGGTCCCCAGGAGGGAGGAGAAGCCAGTTCTACATACCACTTCAATTATCCTGTAGATCCCAGATCTTTTTCCTCTTCCTGCATTGCACAGACTTCTCTTTTACCTAGGCAAAAGAAGTAAGATATGGAAAAGACCAAAACATGGGACAAAACAGAAGTGGAGGAGCATGAACCAGCCCTGCAAATGTCCACAATATCACTTCTCCAGCAGATATTATTCCTTTTCCTCTTCTTGTGTACCACATATTCTTGTTTCCCCAGTATGTTTGTTTCTTTGCCTGGGAAGAGTAAAAGTTCACAAGAGGAGGAAGAAGAACCCAATCTGTAGCATAAGTGAAGTGACACAGACCGGCTCCTCCTCTTACTTACTTGCATGCCACAAGTTTTTGTTTAGTAAAAGAAAGGAAGGGAGATACTGAGTGAAACAGACTAATGATAAACAGGATGAAGAGGAAGAGCTGGCCCACATCTCTGCCACTTCCCTGATAAATCCAGTTCCGCCTTCTTTTCCTGTTCCCCTGGTACTACCCTTCCATTGCCCAAATGGAAGAGATTCATGGAACCAGCAGATCCAATTCTTTCTCTTCTTATTGTGTGACATATGTTCCTGTTCCTTCAATGCTCCTTCATTTCTCATGGAAAAGAGGAGGAGCTGACCCTTTGCATGCTCACAACATTACTTATCTGGCAGATTGGGTTCCTTCTCATCTTCCTATGTGCTACATATTCCTATTCCCTTCCTTTGTTCAGGAAAAAAAAGTTATTCATGAAACACAGTAAGAGGAAGAGGAACTAGATCCATGATATAAGGGAAGTGATGTGTGGGACCAACTCCTCTTCTTCCTGCATTCCATGAATCTCTGTTTTGCCCAGGCAAAGGAAGGGAGATAGGTACTGGATGGAACAAAGATGTAGAATATACAACTCTTGAAAAAACTCACTCACTCACCTCCTGAGAACAGGGATATTTAGTACTTAAAGTTCAAGCAGCTTAAACTCTTAAACTGCCAGAATGTCTAGCAATAATATATAGATTTTTTTAACTTCTTGTCATTCTATATTTTTCTTCCCTAAGCTCATTCAAAAGTTGACAGATGTAGCAGAGGAATGCCAGAATAATCAGTTGAAGAAACTTAAAGAAATGTGTGAAAGGTAAGGCACATTATAAATAAGCAAATTGTTCCTTTTGGTTATAGGCACAGTTACTATAGAGTCAGTCTACGGAAGACAGTAGGACTTCCCTATATACAGTACATAGATTTTAAACTTTTCAAATTCTCTCATGTACCTTGAGAAATGTGCCCCAATACAGCCAGAAACCCTACTGAAAAAAATAGAACTGTGAAATTTTGCACATTTTGTGGAACTTTTTCATGAAAAATTGTATGTGAAATCACTTGTATTTTGCACAAAATCTTCTGTTCAAGTCAAAGTCCAATATTCCTGCATTGAAAGCAGTTTATTTTTGTACAAGACATTATTTGCTGGGCAAATACATTGGTTTTATACGAAACATTTTTGTTTTTTAAAAATTTCTCAGGGTTTTTCTTTATCCAATTTATTTCCCCCAAAAAACTATCCCAAAGTGCAAACATTAATGACATTTGCACTCATAATCTCATTCAGATGAAAGAAAATGTTTGAGAATGAAACAAGCAAAGATTTGTTTCTCTACTGTCAGCCTTAGCTTTGCTCTGTTTTTTTCTTCTCCTTTAAAAAAATCTGTTTGCTACAGAGAAAAGAAAGAGTTAAAGAAAAAGATGGACAAAAAGAGACAAGAGAAAATCACAGAAGCCAAATCAAAGGATAGGAGTCAAGTAGATGAGTAAGTATAGATGTTATCTCTTATCTCAAATTATGTGCTGAAGATATTGAAAGGACATCAAAGATACTGAAGCTCTGAATTGTTCTTGATATTCCTTTTCCAACATCAGATGCAAAGGTAGGCATAAGCAGCCCCCCAGTGAATATGTATTACAAACGTAAGTGGGGAGCCTCTAGTTTTGGGGCTAAATCAAGCATTTTGTGGATCACCACACACTAGTATTTGGTAGTTTGATCCTTGATCCACCTCCCATTTTTTAAAAGACAAAATGTAACTCCTCAGAAGTGGCAGCTGGTGGTTTCCATCAGTGTGGTAATGAGTCCACTCCACATTTTAATGTAAAGGATCTCTTCAGGTTACCAAGTCTGTGTAGGATACTACACCCAAGAATGTCTCTGAAATTGAATCCATCTTGGGCTGAAGGAGGTTTGCCATACTCCTCATGATGCTTAACTATTTAAAAAAATAAACCTCACTTTTCAATAAAGTGTCTTATAATAAATTATATTACTATACCCATGAATATACACATGCACAACAAACATGAAAATCCTGCAACACTACGTCACCTTCAATATTTGTGGGCTTTATCACTAAAATGTAGGAGCTGTGGTGGCTCAGTGGGTTAAACCCTTGTGCCAGCTGAACTGCTAGCCTGAAGACTTGAAGGTTGACGGTTTGAATCCCCGAGATGGGGTGAGCTACTGTTTGTCAACCCCAGCTTCCCATGCTGGGACATGAGAGAAGCCTCCCACAGGACGGTAACACATCCAGGCATCCCCTGGCAACATCTCTGTAGACGGCTGATTCTCTCGCACCAGAAGTGACTTGCAGTATATTCTCAATTCACTTCTGACATAATTAAAAAATCACCAAAATTTCAATCACTTAGCAATGCCTGTATACAACACACTTATGATCCTTCTACACTGCCATATAAAATCCAGATTATCTGCTTTGAACTGGATTTAATTTAATTTTTCCTTATTTAGCTAAATGGAGTTATGACTTACAAGAAGACTGTGTCAGAATCATATTGGTTACTGATAGCATGAGATAAGAATTAATTGAATGGAATCAATACTTTTCTTAAATCTTGCCCCCAGGGAGAAGACAGAAATGATTCGGTCATATATTCAGGAGGTGGTGCAATACATTAAAAGGGTGAGTCATCTGCATATAAGTGCATTTAAGCTTATGGCATGGGGATAGCTAGCACATGCTGATGTTAGAGCAGTCATAAAAATTCAGTAATGAAGTTTCTCCTTTTGTACAAAGAAATTTTGCTTGATGGTATTTCTGTGCTGCAAATACATATGTGTGTTTCTTGTTTTCTTACTTTCTCTTGATTATGAAGCTACTTTGCATATTATCTTGGTATACAATCTTCCCTCACTTATCGCTGGGGTTAAGTTCCAAGAAAATAAGTGAAAATCCACGAAGTAGGGACACGATATTTATTTTAATATTTATGCATTATTTTAGTAGTTATACACTATTTTAAATCTTTATCAACCAATCATGTGTTGATAAATCGCCTCCTTCTCCTCCCGTTGCCCCATGGGCTCCTTTTCTCTCACCTTGGCTTCTCCTTCCTCCCTTCCTCAGGCTGTAAATTGTAATTTTTCATGATTTATAATAGTCTTTTAAAGTTTATTGAAAAACTGCAAAACAGTGAATCCACAAAAAGTGAACCATGAAGTGGTGAGGGAACACTGTACAGCTATTTTCATGTGTCCATTCACAACATTAGTACATATCATGTGTGAAGGAATTTAGTTGTATATATTAATAGTGGTATTTCAGGTAGGAATAGTATGAAATATACTATTACATACTATTACAGGTAGGAATAGGAAATGAAATAGTATGAAGATATTTCCCTGTTTTCTGTACAGCAAGGTGACAGAGGCCCCAGAAATGAGATTTCATGTCAAAGACACACTTACCACATTACACGATGTACATTGGCTGAGTATTGAGAAAGATATCTTGCTGTAGATCCTCATGGGCAAGCACAAGTTGAACAGTGGTCTGATCATAGCTTCTTATGATCAAGCTGTGAACTGTGTCTGCTGAACAGTAGTAAAGCTTGCTCTTCCTTCCCTTTCCTGGTCTTAGAGCCCAGTGACCACATTGCAGGGAATATAACTGGAACTAGCATCAACCAAGGCAGCAAGTGTTCTGTCTCCTCAAAACCACATCTATTCCTCTGGAGAGAAAATTAAGGTCCTGGGTGCAGTTCAAGGAAACTACGTTATTATTATTAGCTTCAGACAGGAACAAAGGCCCTTTCAAAAGTCTCTCCCCAAGTAGGATGTGATTCAGACATAGGTCTTAACTGGGCATGACAGAAGAAATAGGACCAGAGTTCACATTAAGGGAAATGTGTGGTCCATGCAACTAAACCAATCTTCTTGCCATAACCAGATTTGCACAGAGATATGTGCCTTAGCAACCAGGCACAATTTCCAAATGAAGCTTATTTTTACCTTCTGATACTAATTATAAAGCAAATGACACTAAATGTAAGATTTGTTAAAATAATATTCTATGCAAAGGTCTCTTGGGGAGCATCTTTTCAAAAATAAAACCATGGCAAACTTATCATCTAGTTAAACCCTAGAATCCCAGTTCCCTTCCCAGCATGAATGGTCATTTGTGAAGAAACACCAAAAACATGAGGGAGGGCAATGGGGATTCCCATATGACATGTTGCGCTGTCCTTTCTTGACCATGCAGCTCACAGATGGTGAACTACATCACCCAGTATTTACAAACAGCATGTTTGTTGACAATTCAGTGGGTTAAACCCTTGTGCTGGCAGGACTTCTGACTTGAAGGCTGGGTTGCTGACCTGAGGTTTGCTGGTAGGAATCCGACCTGGAGAGAGCATGGATGAGCTCCCTCTATCAGCTCCAGCTCCATGTGGGGAGAGATAAACCTCCTACAAGGACGGTAAAAACATTAAAAAAAAAACATCCGGATGTCCCCTGAGCAATGTCCTTGCAGACGGCCAATTCTCTCACACCAGAAGCAAGTTGCAGTTTCTCAAATCGCTCCTGACACAAAAATGTTTTTGACAATCCCTATTTCCCCTTCTTTGTGTGTGTTAGGCTTTCAACATTGGGTCTGAGGTTAAAAATTTGTGTGGTTTTAACTCACTATCTTATAAGTTTCCCTGTTTCTTGATTAGTTTTTCCTTTAACACTACACTATTAGCCACTTACACAGTTCAAATATTTCTTCTAGTTTTAAGACACTGGCTTAATTTTATAGACTCAACAGCAGGGAACTTTTTAAAATCAATTCCTGAAAAGCAAACTAGCACTTAAACATTCCTTTGATTCATTTGGATCTTTTCCAGTTGAGACTAACAATTGGATTTAGTTCCATATGATTAAAAACAAGTGCTGGTGCATGCACAAGATCTAGTCCATGAGCCATCAACTGCCGGTCATCTTCAACACATTTCCCAAGTGCTCATTCGGCTTTTCTTTCTCACTGTCCTCTCTTTGCATGGTAGCAACAGGCGTTCACTTTATTTCTAAACTGTTTGAAGAGTCCCGAGTCTTGCAGAGGTAAAGCTGTTGTGAAGAAGTGTGAAGAAAATTTCCCCATCATGCCTTGTTCCGGGAAGATTGGAGACCCATGGTATCTAAGGACAGAACTGCAGACTGCAAGGAAGATATAATTAACTAATACACTGTATATTAATCAATTTAAAAATCAAAATAATCTCAAATGCACATTCCAGTGGTCCCCTTGAGTGTCCTTGCCAAGTTTCAGGAATCTAGATTTCAGAGTGTTGGTTCTTTCCTAGAAATACATACATACACATTCTTCTATTATTACATAGAGAGAGCCAGGTACTTAAGTTGATTGACAGCAGGCATTGTTCCCTGTTAATTGAGTTTCTGGGAAAGCTTTATTTGCCAGTGTGAGTTTCTGCCAGAGCCTGATCCCAGAAGGGCAGTTGGTTCTCGCAGAAGCAGAGGCAGCAGGAGGACATTTTTGCTCCCTGGCTTCAGGTAGGATTTGGCTAAGATTTGGCTAAGATTTTAAACTGAGTGTGGGCTTGGCTCCTGTGGTCAAAGTCTAACTGTTGTGTGACTGTTGTGTTGAAAGAGAGCCAGGTACTTAAGTTGATTGACAGCAGGCATTGTCCCCTGTTAATTGAGTTTCTGGGAAAGCTTTATTTGCCAGTGTGAGTTTCTGCCAGAGCCTGATCCCAGAAGGGCAGTTGGTTCTCGCAGAAGCAGAGGCAGCAGGAGGACATTTTTGCTCCCTGGCTTCAGGTAGGATTTGGCTAGGATTTGGCTAGGATTTTAAACTGAGTGTGGGCTTGGCTCCTGTGGTCAAAGTCTAACTGTTGTGTGACTGTTGTGTTGAAAGAGAGCCAGGTACTTAAGTTGATTGACAGCAGGCATTGTCCCCTGTTAATTGAGTTTCTGGGAAAGCTTTATTTGCCAGTGTGAGTTTCTGCCAGAGCCTGATCCCAGAAGGGCAGTTGGTTCTCGCAGAAGCAGAGGCAGCAGGAGGACATTTTTGCTCCCTGGCTTCAGAAAAAGGCACCTTTACTAACTATTCTTTGCAGTACATACAGGAAACAAAGCAACATAAACAAATACACAAAGAGGTGGTTTGTTGCAGTCTGCACATAAAGTGCGTGCATATTACTTAACTGTACAAAGATCCCACTTGGCCACCACGCTCACCAAGAGATGCAACAAAAGCAAAACATTCCCATCACATGCACCAGCTGTGGCATGTTCCGCTTTTTCACACAAAAACTAGACAACTACATCTGCTCCAAATGCAAACAGATGACTCTGATGGAGCAGAGGATCCAACAGCTCGAGCACCGTATTAAGACCCTTAAGGACATTCAGGCACTCGAGCTCTTCTTGGACACTGCACAACACGCTGCTGTAGATCAGCAGCCTGCATCACACCAACACCACCAAGACCATGATCAGGAACCTTATGGGGAGATCAACTCAAAGGTAGACAACCCTCAGGCTTGGAAGGAGGTCACCCATAGAAGGAGACGCAGGACCAGGCAGCCTCCGCAGAACTCCTCTGCTCAGCTGCATTTACACAACAGATTTGAAATTCTTACATCATTAACATACAATCAGGAAACACATCTTGTGGAGGACCACAGTTTCTTAGATACCACTCAGTGGACCACCCTGGATCAATGCGCAGGGGATAGCCCTGACGGGGACAGTGCATCACCACAGTCACACTTATGTAATCATGCAAATGCTCCATCCCCAATCATAGACCAGAAGCAACAGGAACATCCTTGGGAGAGTAATGGGCTCTCGGATGTATCTCAATGGATTGTCATTGATGAATACACTGGGGATGTTGAGGAGGAGGACAACACTCTACACCTACATGATTCACTTCAACAGGAACACTCTTCAGGGGACATAAACACTGTCTTGCACAAAAGGGACCCTGTCAATCCTCAAAGGAAACAGGTCTTGGTAGTAGGTGACTCCCTCCTTAGAGGAACGGAAGCCATCATTTCCAGACCGGATGGGATGGCTCGAGAAACATGCTGCCTCCCGGGGGCAAAAATACACCATATCACTCAGAGGCTCAGCAGGCTCCTAAAGCCCCTCCCCACCTTATGTTGATTCATGTAGGTACCAATGACACCGCTAGGCATACTTTTCAAAAGATCACAAATGATTTTCGAGCTCTGGGAACAAAGCTAAAACTGTATAATGTACATGTGATCTTTTCATCCCTCCTCCCTGTTGTAGGACACGGCTCTACAAGGGCCGGAAAAATAGTACAGGTCAATAACTGGCTCAGAAAATGGTGTCAAGAGGAGCATTTTGGCTTCCTTGACCATGGTCTACTCTTCCAAGAGGATGGACTACTGGCAAGCGATGGGGTGCATCTCACACAAGTAGGAAAACATCTTTTTGCACACAGACTCACAAACCTCATCAGGCGCACTTTAAACTAGATCCACTGGGGGAGGGGAACAACAGCCCGGCGAACACTATATTACCCACGACCACAAGGAACCGCCGAAAGGCTAAACGGAGGGCTGCACAAACACAGCAAGGACCAAGTACAGAGAGCACAATAATCCCAAATAAACAGTTCGAGGGGAGGTCACAGGGGCTTACATGTCTTTACACTAATGCTCAGAGCATGGGAAACAAGCAAGACGAACTCCAACTCCTAGCACAGCACCACACATACGATGTCATAGGCATCACTGAAACCTGGTGGGATGACTCCCATCACTGGAATTTAACCATTGAGGGCTATAACCTCTTTCACAGAAATAGAACAAAGGGGAGAGGAGGGGGAGTAGCTTTATATGTCAAAAACAGTTACGTTGCAGAAGAAATGCAAGACTGTAATCCGGGAAACCAGCTTGAAAGCATCTGGATAAGAATCAAGGGAACCGGGACTCAAAAAGATCTTGTCGTGGGTGTCTACTACAGACCTCCGAGTCAGGATGAAGGACTTGATGAAGCCTTCTGTCAACAGCTGACCAAACAGGCACAAAGAAGAGATATAGTAGTCATGGGCGATTTCAATTATCCCGATATCTGCTGGAAAACAAACTCAGCCAAGAGTACAAAGTCCAACAAATTCCTCACTTGCCTTGCAGATAATTTTATGGTCCAGAAGGTAGAAGAGGCAACAAGGGGATCAGCAACTCTTGATCTAATCTTAACAAATGTGGAAGACCTGATCAATACAGTTGAAGTGGTTGGATCCTTAGGGGCAAGTGACCATGTGCTCCTGCAGTTTGCAATACAAAGGAATGCTGAAACTAAGACAAGTCAAACACGCATTCTGGACTTTAAGAGAGCTGACTTCCAAAAAATGAAGGAATTACTGAGCGGCATTCCATGGACGCCGATATTAAAAAACAAGGGAGTTAAGGATGGATGGGAGTTTTTCAAAAGTGAAATACTCAAGGCGCAAATGCAAACAGTGCCAACAAAGAAGAAAAATAAGACAAGTGCAAAGAAGCCAGAATGGATGTCCAAAGAACTTCTAACTGAGCTAAAGCTCAAAAGTGACATGCACAAGAAGTGGAAAAGGGGAGAAATCACCAAAGAAGAATTCAAACGTATAGCCAACACCTGTAGGGAAAAGGTTCGCAAGGCTAAAGCGCAAAATGAGCTCAGGCTTGCCAGGGACATAAAAAACAACAAAAAAGGCTTTTTTGCTTACGTTGGTAGAAAAAGGAAGAAAAAGGAGGCGATAGGGCCATTGCAAGGAGAAGATGGGGTGATGGCGACAGGGGACAGGGAAAAGGCAGAACTACTTAATGCCTTCTTTGCCTCGGTCTTCTCAGAAAAAGAAAGCCATCTTCAACCTCAGCAACACGGAATGGACGAAGGATTGGGGGAAATCCAACCCCAAATAGGGAAACAAGTTGTCCAGGAACACCTGGCCACTCTAAACGAATTCAAGTCCCCAGGGCCAGATCAGCTACACCCAAGAGTACTGAAGGAACTAGCGGAAGTTATTTCAGAACCACTGGCAATTATCTTCGAGAGTTCTTGGAGAACGGGAGAAGTCCCAGCAGATTGGAGGAGGGCGAATGTGGTCCCTATCTTCAAGAAGGGAAAAAAGAACGACCCAAACAATTACCGTCCGGTCAGCCTCACATCAATACCAGGCAAAATTCTGGAAAAGATCATTAAGGAAGTGGTCTGCGAACACTTAGAAACAAATGCGGTCATTGCTAATAGTCAACACGGATTTACCAAAAACAAGTCATGCCAGACTAATCTGATCTCTTTTTTCGATAGAGTTACGAGTTGGGTCGATACAGGGAATGCTGTGGATGTAGCGTACCTGGATTTCAGTAAGGCCTTCGACAAAGTCCCCCACGACCTTCTGGCAAACAAACTAGTAAAATGTGGGCTAGACAAAACTACGGTTAGGTGGATCTGTAATTGGCTAAGCGAACGAACCCAAAGGGTGCTCACCAATGCGTCGTCTTCATCATGGAAAGAAGTGACAAGTGGAGTGCCGCAGGGCTCCGTCCTGGGCCCGGTTCTGTTCAACATCTTTATTAATGACTTAGACGAAGGGTTAGAAGGCACGATCATCAAGTTTGCAGACGACACAAAACTGGGAGGGATAGCTAACACTCCAGAAGACAGGAGCAGAATTCAAAACGATCTTGACAGACTAGAGAGATGGGCCGAAACTAACAAAATGAAGTTCAACAGGGACAAATGCAAGATACTTCACTTCGGCAGAAAAAATGGAAATCAAAGATACAGAATGGGGGACGCCTGGCTTGACAGCAGTGTGTGCGAAAAAGACCTTGGAGTCTTCGTGGACAACAAGTTAAACATGAGCCAACAATGTGATGCGGCTGCTAAAAAAGCCAATGGGATTCTGGCCTGCATTAATAGGGGAATAGCGTCTAGATCCAGGGAAGTTATGCTCCCCCTCTATTCTGCCTTGGTCAGACCACACCTGGAATACTGTGTCCAATTTTGGGCACCACAGTTGAAGGGAGATGTTGACAAGCTGGAAAGCGTCCAGAGGAGGGTGACTAAAATGATTAAGGGTCTGGAGAACAAGCCCTATGAGGAGCGGCTTAAAGAGCTGGGCATGTTTAGCCTGCAGAAGAGAAAGCTAAGAGGAGACATGATAGCCATGTACAAATATGTGAAGGGAAGTCATAGGGAAGAGGGAGCAAGCTTGTTTTCTGCTGCCCTGCAGACTAGGACACGGAACAATGGCTTCAAACTACAGGAAAGGAGATTCCACCTGAACATCAGGAAGAACTTCCTCACTGTGAGGGCTGTTCGACAGTGGAACTCTCTCCCCCGGGCTGTGGTGGAGGCTCCTTCCTTGGAGGCTTTTAAGCAGAGGCTGGATGGCCATCTGTCGGGGGTGCTTTGAATGCGATTTCCTGCTTCTTAGCAGGGGGTTGGACTAGATGGCCCATGTGGTCTCTTCCAACTCTACTATTCTATGATTCTATGATTCTAATTGTAAAAAATATTACCAACATATTATACTGGGTTTATTGCATTATTCTGTACATAGGTGAAAATCACATGACTCTCCAGATGTTATTAAACTGCAGTCTTCATCCGCCCTCACAAGCATAGCTGGGGATGAGTAATAATGAGAGCTGCAGCCCATCAACATCTGGGAGGTCATAGGATTCCCACCTCAGCTATCTTCTAGCAAATATAATACGTTGATTATAAAATGCAATGTGTGTTGAAATTAATACATAATTTTGCTGCTTTTTTACAGTTAGAAGATGCTCAGAGCAAAAGGCAGGAAAGGCTTGTGGAAAAACACAAGGAGATCCGTCAGCAAATAGTGGATGAAAAGCCCAAGGTAAGGACTTGAATTCTAGAATGTTTATTGTAATTATGGAGGAAAAACCTGAAGCACGTAGATGAACATGTTGGTCATGAGCATGATTGAAAAATTAGATAGATGTGCAAATGTTTTGTCATATGGAAGATAAACCTTGTAATGTTAATGTACCTTTAACTACGCTAAACTTTATCTTAGCCAAAAGGCTGAGAAGTGATTTAACCATGTATTCCAAGCTCTTGAAAACATTGTATCTATCAAATTATATATGTAGTGAATGACATTCACCAGCAGAGGGTACAATACACACATTTATTTTAAGGAAGCAAACTAGAAACAGTTGTGCCTGAGATTGGAGGGGGAATTCATAGCAGGTATAAATACGTTTTTTTATTGCCTGAGAAAATAAATAACATACATAAAGAATTAGATAAATATCCTTCACAACAGAATGGACCTATCTCTCATGTTGATGTTGATTATGATGTTTTCTTGACATTTGGCCATTCTTCGTCCCAGCTGAACAGATGGCAAAGGCCTTATCTCGTATAATTGCTTTCTGAATCTCCTGTAGATGGCACTGCTTTGAGTTCCCAAAAGCCATATATGTAATTAATTCACAGTGTTTTCTGTTACAATTTTCACTGGGTAAATCAAGAAAAACAGAACCTCAAAATAGAGTTTTAGACCAATTTTTCTCATGCACTTACACATGACTAACCAAATTTTTGTAATCTAGTGTACAGTGTTCCCTCACTTATCAGGGGGGTTCCGTTCCAGGACCTACTGCGATAAGTGGAAATCTGCGAAGTAGGGACACTATTTTAATTTTAATATTTATACATTATTTTAATTGTTATGTGGCCTTTCTCCCCCTTGCAAGCCATGGGGAGCTAGTGAAGCCTTCCCTACAGGCGCCGGCTGGGCCCTTGCTCCAGGCCCATCATGTTGCTCTGACTGCTTCCCTGGGTGAGAGAGTGAGGGCGGCGGCGGCAGCAAAAGCCTGGAAAAGACAGCCAGGTCTTCCCTCTGCCTACACTCCAGCTGGGCCACGCCGAGAAACGTGGAGGGCTCAGAAGAAGGGGCGGAGCAGAGGCAGAAGCCAGACCTGGCTGCCTCTTCCAGGCTTTTGCTGCTGCTGCCGGCCTTCACTCTCTCATCCACCCTCACTCACTCATCCGGCTGGAGCAGCATTCTTTCTTCCCTGGCTGCAGGGAAGCAGCCAGAGCAACATGACGGGCCCGGAGC
The DNA here is from genome assembly GCF_035594765.1 of Anolis carolinensis. Classification (NCBI taxonomy): domain Eukaryota; kingdom Metazoa; phylum Chordata; class Lepidosauria; order Squamata; family Anolidae; genus Anolis; species Anolis carolinensis. Next base: position 160,314,344 of record NC_085841.1, read on the forward strand.
AAGGGCCCAGCAGGCACTGGTAGGGAAGGGTTGCAAGGGGCAGAAAGGCCACATAATAATGAAAATAATGTTTAAATATACCTCTGTTAACCCGCAAAACAACACATCTGCGAAAAGCGACCTGCAAAGTAGTGGGGGAACACTGTATATGTCTATCTCATGTGTAAATAGCTGCCATCATCTTTGGATGTAGAGTGGATTATAACAATTATTTAATGGAGCTTTTGGAGCTCTAAGGCTGGGATAGGGATAACATAGTTTTAAAAGGAGTTTCTAAGCAGTACTTTTGTTTGGTTTAGGAATATGTAAGAAATCCATCAGTTTAATTTTTGAGCACAGATCTTACAGTTATCCTGGTGGATACAACCCAAGTGCTGAACTGCTCTCCATTTAGGAGAAGTAAATTGTAAGGAGTAGTGAATGTGCAAACTCTTGGTCAAAATGTGCAAACTCTTGGTACATATCCTGCTAAAAAAGTAGACAGCAGCAAACTTTGCATGCCCTTTAGGATGCATAATAGTATACCCAAACATATTTGTTACTCTTTGGATTACTAGAGTATGCCTGACAGCTTACCCCTTTGCCTTTCCAAGTAACGTGTCCAAACACTGATTAATGGTGATGTCAAATTCCTTTCTTGGTGTTGCCAGAATACACCAGTTCATGCCTTAGAAGTAGTAAGGTTTGCATGAATTCGAAGTAATCTTTAGGAAGAATTTTAAAATTCTGAATGTGTTTGGGGTGGGGGGAAATCCTTTGAATAATCCTTTGAAGATTGCATGCTCAGCGGAATACAATTTGATTGCCAAGGATGAAAAAAGAGAGATGAGAAGAGAAGTGGATTCAAGATGTATCTCTGCTTGCTGTCCTTGCTGATGTGAAAACTTCTGCTCTATTGGACTTTTAGGAATTTATTGCAATGGACTTTAGAATGATGTTATTGTATGTTTTTAATCTGTACTGTCTTTAATCATTTGTAAGCTGCTCTGAACCCCAGAACTGAGGAAAAGGCAAGATGATGGTAGTAGTGATGGTGGTGATTATAGTTATGATGATTGGTGCATAACAGGTTATACTACAAGTTTAGGAAGTCTTCCACTTTAATTTTGTGATAAGATGTTAATGGAGAAGAAAAAGAGGATAAATAAGGATCGGACTATAAGCAGTATAATTAACCTGGCTGTATACAGTTGTGACATATACATACTTGTAACAGTACAAAGTGAATTTTGTAACATAGTATGGAAATTTCTTACCCAATTAAAATGTCATAAACTTGTAAGTTGTTTCAGGTGTTCCATCCTGTCAAATCTGCACTTCATGTTCCTATGCCCAAACTATGCCATAAATATTGGTTTTGGGGGTAAGATGTGGGGCAACTGGACAAGACCATTAGAGATCTATGATCAGATCTCCTGTTGTTGAGTTGGAGTAGTAGGAAAAAGAGGATGAGTTATCACAAGCTACTTTACCTATTTCTCATGACATCACCCTGTAAATTGTAAGGGAAAAAATGGTGGGATTTTTGGAAGGAAACATTACTAGGACATAAAGGGCAAAGCATTCTCTCCCAGCTTAGCATTTCTTCATTCCTGGTTTGCAAGCACCAATAATTACTCTTCGGGTGAGGATTTGTCCAAAATTTGATACATGGAACCCTGTTCAGCATTTTCTTGAGCTATATTGCTTTAGGTACTCAGTGACATCAGCTCAAAATATATCTGAAATACTTGTCCGAGGTCTGATTTGGTATATTTTGGATGTTTCTTTATGAAGCACGCTGTAGGCTTATCTGGGAACATTTGAGTTATACCTCAAACATCTTTCACCTGCTGTTGCTTGATGTCAGGACAGCAGCTGTCAACAAGAAACGGTTTCAACTGGCTTATTTTTAGCATACCTGTCCAGCAGTCTAGAGGTGTCCTCTAATTCTAATTGCTTTCCAAGTTGTGCAGATATTAGAAATTCAATAATCGAGGAGACAGTTTCCTATTATAGATGTCTGAAGGAGTATGAGGACATACTCTTCTTCATCCCTGTGATTGAATGAATGCTTTGGAAAATATAAATGTTGGCCTGACGCTGTTTAATATATTCATTAGTTAGTGACTTCAAAAGGGAATGAAAAGTACACAGCCTCAATGTACAGATAGTGCCAAATTAGGAGATAAAATTTATCTCAACAAAGTATAAGTACTGGCAGGAATACAAAGGCCCACATTTAATAAGCACACATTTAATGAGGATAAATACAAAATTCTGCTGCTAAGCAAGAAGCATTATGCTACTACTTAGGAGTTCCTTTCTGTGCCTCTGTTCCCTAGGTAGGCAACTGGAGAGTGTTAGCTGATTAAGTAATTATTGATGAGCAATCAAATGGGCTGAGAAAAGAAACATCATGGGTAATTTGGGGGGGGGGGGGTAGATAGCTCTGCTTACCAATCTAGCATTAGTGAGGTCTTTGCTAAAGTACTGTGTCATTGCTACACTTCAGAAATGACCCATGAAAGCTGGACATAATCCAGAGGAAAGCAGCAAAATTACTCGAAGGTCTGGAAAGTATCACATGTAACAAGTCTGTAACAAGTTGAGATTGTTTAATTTGGAAAAGGACAAATGGGTGACTTTACGTACACAAAGGTACTTTGATGTGTGTCCAAGAACATATTTATCTCCTCATCTGCTGTTTGTGGGAGTGGAGGTTTAATTTCTTTTTTGTGCTAGATTTATCTTTAATTTTCTTTTCCTGCCTTAATGCCTATAATTCTGCTGTCATTATAGTCTCAGAAATGTTATGTATTGTTTTACAGTTTGATGTTGCCTTCTGTATATGTGAGATTTACTACAGGGTAAGCAAAAAATAATAAATGGTTGCCTTGAGTAGAGTCAGATTTGAACATTTGCAATGGACAAGCTGTGTGTCGAGAATATATCTCCAAATCCTTGAGTAATAGATGCCAGAAAGTACTTGAAGAATGGTGTAGCAATGAAACATACTAACTAAAGTTGTGCTGGAACTGTATTACTAAGATGAGCTACGGTCTTAGATTATTTGTATGGCCACAATGCACTATGCTCAAAGACCTTTGCAAAAACAAAAACAATGATCACAATTAAAAGTATATATTTACATCTTGTTAACTCAAATACAGGTCAACAAATGAGCATAACATGCAGCAAGTCAGTTAATAGGCAACTGATTTGTAGGGCTGGGGAGCAGAGCTGGTCCAACAATGAGGCGAATTAAGCGGTCGCTTCGGGTGCAAAACATACGGGGGCGCAGTCGAGACTGCTTTTTCTGTTGATTTGTTGTAAAGCATGATATTTTGGTGCTTAATTTGTAAAATCTTAATGTAATTTGATGTTTAATAGGCTTTTCCTTAATCCCTTCTTATTATCCAACATTTTCGCTTATCCAACACTTTTATTTTTCAGTGATTGGGTTGGGGGGGGTGCCAAAATTCTGTTCGTCTACACTTGAAAAATACCTAGGGCTGGCTCTGCTGGGGAGGCAACAGACTTTGCTGGTTCATGGACGCTTCATGCATCCTAGTCTCCTCCTTCCCAGGACTATATATATAATACTAGCTTGGGGACCTGGCGGTGCCCGGGTCATTTGAGAAAGTTGTGTGCCAAGTTTAGTCCAGATCCAAAGTTGTCTGGGTTCAGTGCTGTCTGTATAAGGGTGAACTACAACTCATAGAGCAAAGGTCAATTAGCCCAATACCCTGCCTGTATGCATAGTTGGGTACGATGAGGCAGTGTGCCAAGTTTGGTCTAGATCCGTCATTGGGTGGGTTGAGTGCTGTCTGGATACAACTACAACTCACAGAGGCAAATGCAGCTGAACTACAACTCCCTTTCCCCCCAACTTGTATTGGTTATGCGGGCTCTGTGTGGCAAGTTTGGTCCTGGTCCATCATCGGTGGGGTTCGAAGTGCTCATTCATTGCAGGTGAACTATAAATCCTAGTACCTACTACTCCCAAATGTCCAGGCCAATTCCCCTCCAAACCCACCAGTCTTCAAATTTGGGCATATCAGGTATGCATGGCAAATTTGGCCCAGACCCACCATTGTTTGGGTTCATAGCATTCTGGGTGTAGGTGAAGTACCACTCCTAAAAATTCCGCAGTGGGAGTTACAATGCTCTGACTTGATGCAGGGTAAACTACAACTTCAATCTCACAAACTCCTCCAGTAAGTTTAGTTGCAGCTCAATTTTGCTGTTTGTTATACAGACAGATTGGAAAGGGAAGGAGAGTAGGTGGGGTCATGCAAATTCCACAGCAATGGAGAACCTTGGGATGCCTGCCTGTGGTGCAAGAGCAGTAGGCGGGGCGATGAAAATTTCACAGGAATGGAGAACGCTGGGATGCCTGCCTGTGGTGGAAGAAAAAGCAAAATGTAGGATGAAATGGTCCCCAAATGAAAGCATTCCTTGTGTGGTGATTTGTAGTGTTTGGGGAGGACATTGGCAGGGGTTGGGCTACATTTTCAAGGTGCTCACTGTAACTGCAATGTGAGTGCAAAGTAGTGACTTGCTGGCTTTTCAGGAGTGGGAAGTGTAGCCTGTTTGTGGAGGCCGGAGGCTGTCTGTGTGAGCGGACATGTGTGCCACATACACACATACGGGTTTTCACTTTTATTATGGATTTAGATTTAGATTTAGATTTAGATTAGATTAGATTTCGTATTGTGAGTAGATTTACAGATTTAATACCTACACATCATTTATCTATTACCACATTTCTTCACTCCTCTTTTATTCTATATTATCTAGTCATCTAATATATCATCGTTCTATTCACTCATTTTTCCCTCCCTCCCCTCCCCCTCCACTAAATATTCTACATGTTTATGTGAAAAAATATTTGATTGGAATCCAAGATGCATTTACTGTCACCCATTTGAAATCCACATTGTCCCATTCCAGAGGTGCCTACTAAAAAGTAAATTATCCAACCGTATAACCCCCCACCCCAAAGTGTTCTAGGATGCAAGTCCTATTCCAAGAAGGTACAGAATGTTAAAAATGTGACACAGAGCCATCATAAAAATCAGCAACAACTGGTGGCCAAGTATGATTATCTTCCAAAAGCAGAGTCTTGGCAATGGGTCTGTAAATGACTGTTCTGGATCCCCCTGGTCTTTTACATTGTGAACATAGTTTTCCAGATGCCATCCTCTTGGCATATTCTTCTTGTTGCCCTCTATTCAAGCCTTTTTGGTGTCATTCATCACAGCTGACCTCCAGTTGCAATGCTCTCGAGTGCCAGGACTTCCCAGTTTTTGGTATTCAACCATTTTTTTTAAGGTCAGTTTTAAGCACATCTTTACATCTCTTTTGTTGTCCACCATTTTTCCATTTTTTGTTGTTGAGTTGAGAATAAAGTAACTTCTTTGGGAAATGGTGACTGGACATTCAGACATAGAGCACCCTGTAGAGAAAGGCATATCCATGTAAAAAATAGCTGCAAGACAAAAACCAAGTAACTCAAAAGTCGCTTAGATTAATAGGTGAAAAGCCATCTCAATGTTGCATTTTGCCAGCTCTGTTTCTGTAGGGGATATGTTCCTGAATTTATCTTGGAAAGAGGAAACCATGGAAAATAGTGAACCATATTTAAATAAATCACTTCTATCAGAGGTCACCATGAAACAAGCCTGCATAACCTCCAGTCCTCCAGGTATTTTGGACTTCAGTTCCTAAATTCCTGTCAATTGGAAAAGCTGGCTAGGGCTTCTGGCTGCTGGAGACCTAAACACCTGAAGGGCCACCGGTTGTGCAGATCTGCCATAGAGTCTTCCTGGAGAGGACATATTTTGGGCACAGAGATCATACTGTAAATTGCTAGTATCCTGTAGTCAGCAAAAGAGCCAAACAAGGTAAAATGGTTAAAGAAAAACAGTGTGATCAAAATTAAACGTGCTAAAGGCAAAATAAACAGAATAATAAACCTTTTCTAAGGCCTTTTCAATGGCAGTTTTATACATGCTATTCATAACAAACATATAAATTGCATTAGCTAGCCATAAGTTATGCTACTTGTATGTATAGAAAAAACCTTAGAACTGTCAAATGACATGCTTATAATGTTCAGATCAAACTAATGAACTTTGTAGTATTTTGAGTTTAAAATACCTGGCATGAGCATTATTAAACTTCATAATAGGAATATCAAATGAAGTGTGTGTGGGGGGGGGGAGCAAAATCCTAAAAATACACTGATCTCTTCTTAGACTTTGGGCTGTTGACATGCTTCTTTTTCCCTGTGCCAAATAAAAGACTTTGCCTGCTTTTATTCATTTGCATAATCTCATCCTTTTAAAATGAGATGATTGTGCATGAACTAACAGGATTATTGGTTAAAGCTTGGAAAGAATCTAATGTTCGTTATGCACAAATCTTTGAAAATGAATTTTAACACATGTTTAAAGGTGACTAAAGCGTGGATGCATGTGGCTGTGAGGGAGTCAATGCAACTTAGCAGGTAGTATTAGGGTTTCGATTTCAGGGAACTAGATTTGTACCTGATCTGAAGCATTAACATTCCAAAGTGCTGGGCAACTAATTCATGGATATGTATACAAGGGCACTTTGGCTTTCATTACTTGAACAGGATCTTTCAGTGGGACAAGTTAATTAACCGATTATGGGATTGTGCATTCTATCCAGTTTTCCATCTTCAAAGTAGGAATGTGTAAAATACACACTAGGTATGATGCAGAGTAGGCTTGCATTAGAACTTTTGAACCATATGGATTTTTTAAAAAATATATTTCTTTGTTTCTTGGTTTATTTGTTGGATTTATTCTCAACCATTTTTCCCAGACTGAGAATAATACTATTTTTTTCTTCCATCTATACAGAAATACTATGTGCTTTTTTGCATTTCAAGAGGGTTTTTAAAAACTTTTTGTGTGTAAAATATTATTATGTTTAATAATGGAAAAATAATGTATTTGTGTATTTTAAATTGCTTTGTAGAAACAATATTCTTCACAAAATATTTTTGATATAAGCATGTGTTTTCTGCATGCACACACAAAGGAGCACTGGTTTACACAAAAAAGAATGGATTATATGTTGACAGTATCCCATAAGTGATACATTAAATCTTCATTTCTTGTACCTCTTTAACTCAGAAATGGTGACTATAAAGGGCTGTAAAAAGATGAGTACTATTTAAATCTGCTGAAGTTGCATTAGTTACATGCTTCCTAATGTTGCATGAACATATGACCAATTCCAGTAACTGAGAAATAAAATACAAATGGCCTCTGAATTTCATTCCTTCCTATACATTATCTTTGTTTTCCCATTTCTACAAAATCAGAGCACTCCAACCATTCCCTCATTGCAGAAGGTGAGATGTCTCAAATGTGCTCCATAGCAGTTATTAATAAGTTTGAAATAAATATCCTTACTGTTCTGGGTAAACCAGATTCTATAATAATTCATAAAACAATACATAATTAACAATGCACTTAGAAAATCTTTTTTTAAAAAATAGAGCCCCCGATGGTGCAATGGGTTAAACCCTTGTGCCAGCAGGACTGCTGACCATTAGGTCAGCAGTTCAAATCCAGGGAGAGTGGGTGAGTTCCCTCTATCAGCTCCAGCTCCCCATGTGGGGACATGAGAGAAGCCTCCCACAAGAATGGTAAAACATCAAACATCTAGGCATCCCCTGGGCAACTTCCTTGCAAATGACCAATTCTCTCACACCAGAAGTGACTTGCAGTTTCTCAAGTCGCTCCTGACTAAAACAAAAAACAAAAACAAAAAAAAAACTTACTGCCAAATAAAGTAAACATATAATACATGCATACTGGTATTCCTGTTACATTTGATCTATACTTGCTTTGGTTGTCTGACATTTCCAACATGCATAAAAGATAGCTGAAAATGCCAAGTTCAATACAATTGGTGGCAAATTCCATCTGAGGACTGCCTTACATTGAATCTGAGGCTGAGGAGTTTTTCACCTCAAGCTCTGGATTGAATCTGCAATATTCTGCATGCAAAGCTGTGCTCCGCAGCTCTTCCCTTTGTTCTCCTAAAATGAATATTCAAAAGTTGGAGTACAAAAAGAGCTTGAATCTTTAAATTTCTAGATTGTAAGTATGAGAATTCCTCAATCAACATGACCCCCATCTATGCAGGTTGTGAGATTTTGGGAGTTCTAATCCAAACAAATACTTTTTCCATATGCTTCTATACATGGAATTTAAACACTCATAAATTAATTCATCTTTCCTGTCTCTTTTGTTCTGTTCATCCAATCTTCCCAAGAGATCATTTGAACCAACTGGGCTCTTTTGGCCCAAACTGAGCTCACTTCTGGACTATATCCTTTTTGAGAAATGATTTAACAAAGACCAGACATATTTTAGAACACACACACACACACACACACACACACCCCTACACCTCTTTGGCCTGAAGAAAAAATGCGATCTCTCCTAGCATGCAATGTACATTTTGTGAAGAACAACAAAGTCCGCCTCATTGATTTGCTGAACAATTGACCTGAATAATACACTTTAGAATAAGAAACTTCCTTTCTTTCCTGTACGTCTATTTTATACTTGATATTACTTTTTTGGTATTTGTATTCATACATCAATTGCATGTGTCTATTGATATGTGTGTTCAAGTATTTTGCAAAACTAAATAATTCAATAAGGATGTATCAGTATGTCTCAGTACAGCATGGAGAAAAACTAGAAGATCCTATTGCTGTGTGTGCCTTCCCCACTCCCAATTTGAATATCTCCCTAATTATTTCAGATAACTGCAATAATCATCTGGAAATGTTATTTGTCCCCTTTTAATAATGGTTATTGCAAGTCAGAAGTTGTGAATGAGCATGATGGTTGCTTCATTTATATTTGATTTGCTACAGCCTTTTTAATTTAACCTTCTTCTAACATTGCATCCAACATTGCATTCTTATTCCAGTGACAAACAGATCATGAAAGATGCATGTAAGAACTCAAAGTGATATTCAGCATGATAATGAGATTCCTCCACTTGTGGGATACTTATGCCTACATGAGTATCGGAGGGATTTCTGAATTGAGATTGCTACCTAAGCCACTACGTGCTGCCTACATAAGATGCTTGCAAGCTACTGATTTTTGTGAGTTACACAAAGGTTCTAAATTTAAGTAATCTTAACAAATCACATATATTTCTGATAACAAACACTGTCTAAAAAATACATTGATCATCATCATTATCATCACGACCTTCAATGTAAGAAAAGAAAAACATAGATCTGATCATTACATACCACTGCAGTTAGGAAATGACATCAGATAAAATAATGTCATTTGGAATGATTCTAAGGTCACTTCATCCAGCTTGAAACTTAGATATACTGTCTTATATGCAATATAGGCATCTGTGATTATTTTCCTCAGTTTTAAAATATGTTGATGACAGTTTATTTGTGTACCAAGTAACGTTTCTAGTAAATGTCAAGGGTTCTTGTTTATTCATTCAGTTGCTTCCAACTTTTCATAACCTCATGCCAGAACTCCCTGTCAGCCATTGCCACCCCCAGCTCCTTCAAAGTCAAGGCAGTCACTTCAAGGATACCATCCATCCATCTTGCCCTTGGTCGGCCCCTCTTCCTTTTGCCTTCCATTTTCCCCAGCATCATGATCTTCTCCAAGCTTTCCTGTCTTCTCATTATGTGGCCAAAGTACTTCATCTTTTCCTCTAATATCCTTCCCTCCAATGCTAAGGGTACTTTGAACAAATTTTGGCAAGAATTGTCCAGATTTTATGCCATTCCATTATATATCCCCACCCAGAGTCCCCTTGGGGAGATAGGGCGGAATACAAATAAAGTGTTGTTGTTATTATTTTATTGTATGACACAGCAAACAAGATAGATATGCTGGATTTCGTTTGACAAAATCACAAGTCGAATACTTCCCAAGTGTCTAGGACTGTGTGATGTATTTTCGGATGATGCGTGCAGATCCCAGAAGGGTGGCCTTTTGCAGTTGACATATCGTAATTTTGTCAATGTCTATTGTTTCCAAATGCTGGCTGAGATCTTTTGGCATGGCACCCAGTGTGCCCATCATCACGGGGACCACCTGCACTGGTTTCTGCCAAAGTCTTTGAAGTTCAGTCTTGAGGTCTTGATAGCGGCTGAGTTTTTCCTGTTGTTTTTCGTCAATGCGACTGTCACCTGGGATGGCAACATCAATGATCCAAACCTTTTTCTTTTCCACAACTGTGATGTCTGGTGTGTTGTGTTCCAGAACTTTGTCAGTCTGGATTCGGAAGTCCCACAGTATCTTTGCATGCTCATTTTCCAATACTTTTGCAGGTTTGTGATCCCACCAGGTCTTTGCTGCTGGGAAATGGTACTTGAGGCATAAGTTCCAATGAATCGTTTGGGCCACATAGTTGTGCCTCTGTTTGTAGTCTGTCTGTGCAATTTTCTTACAGCAGCTGAGGATATGATCAATGGTTTCCTTGCAGAGTCTGCATTTTGGGTCATCAGCTGATTTTTCGATCTTGGCCTTAATTGCATTTGTTCTGATGGCTTGCTCCTGGGCTGCAAGGATCAGGCCTTCTGTCTCCTTCTTCAGGGTCCCATTCGTGAGCCATAGCCAGGTCTTCTCCTTATCAGCTTTTCCTTCAGTTTTGTCAAGGAACTTTCCATACAATATTTTGTTGTGCCAGCTCTCAGCTGTCAGTTGTTGTTGTTGTTGTTGTTGTTGTTCTTCTTCTTCTTCTTCTTCTTCTTCTTCTTCTTCCTATTATTATTATTATTATTATTATTATTATTAAAAAGAATAAGAAGATCAAGTCAGGAAATTACTAATGTACTCAATCACTTTTAAATGTTGTAATTACAAACTTCTGTTTAAAAACTGTGTAACGGGGCTGAATACCAAAGACATCTAATCTCATCTGAGCTTGAAGCTAAGCAGAATGAACTTGTTTAGTACTTTGATAGCTGACCACCAATAAGTGCCAGGTGCTGTAGGCTATATTTGGGAAAAAACAACTTGCAAAACCAATATGCAAAACCAATAGGCTATATTTGGGAAAAAACAACTTGCAAAACCTCTGAATATTTCTTGCCTCAGAAACCCCTATGAACTTTATGGGGTTACCATAAGTCAACAGGCAACACACACATACACACATACATCAGAAACCAATTATCTATTGTATATTTAAAAGGTTTCCAGGCTCTTTTCCAGCCTCCTGTTGATGCAAAAAATCCATTGCTGCAGCAGCCATACAAAATCTCTAACACATTTATAGGCACTGTCTTTCAATGAAGTCACCTCCCTTGTCAAATAGTTGATGCAGTCAGTAAATTCTTATTGTTTATTCAAAATCCCCTTTCTTGCCATTTTAAGTCATTAATTAATATCCTATCCCTTAAGGCCTTTATACATTACTTTAAACCATGTAGATTTCTTGGAATATCAATTAATCTCAGCTTTAGTTTTGTTTTACAAGAAAGAATCATTCATTGTATGAAGGCCCATTTCTGCTGTAGGTGATATTGCTGTTTTAGCTCAAGCAGACATCTGCCTCTTTCAGCCTTAGGTTTATGAGGAAATTTGCTTGAGATCGGTGGGTGATGACTGGTTCTGACCTCCGGGATTGACTATGAAAGCCTCATGGTAATTAATGAAGAAAATAACAGTAGGGCTTATGTAAAGGACTCCCTTGAATGTTTGGCAACTGCAAGCAGATGATGAACACGTTCAAGAATCTGGGTTGCTGACGGAGGCTTGGAAACTTCCTGCACAGTTGGCGATTGATCTCATGCTGTTAGAGGAAATTGTTAATTATGGTTTAAATAATCATTCATTGTATGTTGTGATGATCAGAGCCCATGTGGCACTAATCTTTTTACCAGGTTCTCTTCATGTCTGAGAATGCCAGCTGCTATCTCACTTGTTCTCTGGCAAGGAGGCTGTCTTTTGCTGTTTCCTTTATTAGCTGCATATTCCTCTTTGGCATTTTTGTGCCAATCATATTTGGGAGCAACCAGTGAAAATATATAGATGGATTTATATTCTTGTTACAAGAAATTTGCCAGTGATCTGCCAATTTATTTTTTCATGTGATAACTGGTATATATGGGACACAGTTGTTAAGCCTTTCTCTCTGAAGCACTTGCTTTCTATATGAAGAGTTTATATGAATGAGATGGAGGTCTCTGCTTCCAGTTACAAATGTTATAGTTCTGAATTCTCTCAACTCATTACATGTCACCTTAAAATGAGCATTGACTCTTGAAGGTAAGACTTCGAGTTTCCCAGAGGTAAGATGACAATAGCTTTGTGAATTGTTTGACAAAATGCTCTGAAAATGATAAAATTAACAGTCAACTTCAGAACCTACATCGAGAGTTTTGAAAAGAGAGCACAATTATGAATGTCAAACATACCCCCATTATTTTATGGATGAAGAATAACTGAAACATATTTCTATTGATACCTCATCGTGCTATAAAACAGGAATCGTTTTATTTGAGTTCATGCAAAGCTGAATATTATTATAAGCATGTCTACTTAATGTTCATTTTGATTACCTATCTATATTCAAAAAGAGAATGACTGCCAACAGAGATATAACTGCATGGTTTTAGGGCCTAAACGAGAATGATCATTGGGCTCAAAATCCATCCTGGGCCTTTTGATGGCTACAAACCACATTTTCCCCACCCTAATTGAGATGTCTGGATGATACAAAACATTCAGAAAGAAAATTAAGAGCTCACATTTGCCTTTCTACTGAAGGTAACAGTGGTAGCTATTTGGTCTGATGATGAGTAAACTAATTATATAGTGAGCCTGTTTCCTACAGGCAATGTTTCCATGTAGAGACCTCAGCGTAGTGGTTCTTAATATCCCCAGATGTTGTTGGACTCATAGAACACTTGTCTACTGACCATATAGTCTTTTATGAAGCCCAAGACACTCAAGACCAAGAAAGAAATATCTTTAACATATAGACAAACTTTCAGATTAACAATGTTCATAAAAGTATGTGATAATGTGTGAATGTTTGTTAACTGGGTGTTCCCTTACCTCTGGACTCTGCTCCCGCATTGTGTTGATTCACAGGTCACTTACCACATCTCACTGCTGTGGTTTCTTTTCTTTTTTCCTCTTTAATGGGGTCCTGCAAAAATACATTATAGAGCATCTTCTACTTAAGCTCAGAATCCTGTCAAAACTCTTTTCAGTCATCTGAGGGCTCTTCTGTCAAGATAGTGATTAATTTACTTGGGTCTTTGCAACTTTACAAAAAATGAAATCCTTGAGAACCCCTTGGTGGCTGATAATTTAACTTTGGGAGCTCACATCTGTACATAGTTGGCATATCACAGATTTCAGGAGACTGTCTCCTTGCTTTTTGTGGCATATGCTTTAGTGACTGTAGTGGCATTTGCTTTGTTTCTGTATTTTCTAAAGAATTATGGCAGAAGCTTATGAATTATCATTATAATATGAATTATCTGTAACAAAAATACAGCAAACCTATGCAGGTGCACAACAGAATAACTGATAGAAAAGGGAGGATAAGGCCCCTTACACACAGCTGAATAAAATCCCACATTATCTGCTTTGAACTGGAATATATGGCAGTGTGGACTCATAACCAGTTCAAAGCAGATGTGGGATTTTCTGCCTTGATATTCTGGGTTACATGGCTGTATGAAAGGGCCCTAAGACATTTGTCTGTTAGTATCAATGAGTAGAATCGGCAAGCAATAAAGTGACTGCAAGCAGATTAGCATACTTTATTCATTCATTCACTCTCTTTGACGAATCCTTCATTTTGTGTTATCCCATCTGAAGTTGATATTAGCACTGAGAGGTGAGATCCTTGTGATTTTTCAGATATTTAGGGCTTTTGGAAGAAGATAGTGCAAAAATAATGGATTATGTATGAAATGTTAAACTGTTGTGTGTATTTTGTAAACAGTGTTTTATGTACAAAACTTCCGTGATATTTTACCTCCTGCACAGAATATTAGCCACTACTTCCAAATCAATATGTTGCATAAAATTGGTAGGTACCAAAAAAGCACTTCACAATATTTGCACGCAAAAGACCTCCCGGTCTGCACTTCTGGCAACAGTGTATTTATGGAAATTTGGTCTTGGAAAATATACAGGACATTGGACAATCCAGCAGGAAGATGTATGTACTAAATAAATAAATACACCCAGATTTTTTAATTTTTATTTTAAAAGCCACTCTTTAATCTTCATAGGAGGTGAGGTGTGATGCAAAACTGGAGATGGAATGAATATTTGTAAATAATTGTGTTTGTAAATTTTGAATTCCATGCAGAAGAGGTATTTCTAGAGTGTAGGGAAATTTTGATGTGTTCAATCCTGAATATCTGGGAAACATCACAGCTCAAAATGTATTCTACTAGAAAGAAACATATGTGCAATTCTGCACAGAAAATATCACTGTTTGCACAGAATATCCCTATGTGAAAGATCTAGCTTTCTGAGCAAAAACATTATTTTGGCTTAAAATATATTTTCTAAGTGAAACTCCCATGTAGAAGGGTTTTTAAAAAAATCAAAACTATAAATAATCATTTAAAAATGCAGGCCTCTCAAGGATTTCTTGTATTGTTTAAAAATTATTCATTCTTTCTCCCCAAAATTTACATCCTTAGGCAAAACAAGAATTTACCATGTTCCGTGCTTGTTTTGCTACTGCAAATAATGGAAGTCACATTTTGATTATCATCAAATTTTGGACAGTGGAGATTTAAAATTGTAGAGTGGGCCATCTGTCTCTGCCACAGATAAACTACCTGAATCTATACCAAGTAGTGTTGCTATTAAAGTGTCCATCCTCATATGCAGCTGCATGAGCAATTCAAGCATATGTTAAGATAAAACTCCCTCTCTTCACTTTTGTGGGTGGAGAGAAGTGATGAGTAATTGTAATTGTATTTCGTAATTTCTCTGTATGAGGAGTGGGAGAGATAAGTGCCCATCCTCATATGTGACTGCAAAAGCAATTCAAGCATATGTTATTAATTGACATATTAAAGAGACAGTGCCTTTGCATTATGGTAGGAAGTGTTTTGTACATGATAATACACAACCTGTTTCGAGGTTCATTTTTTCAAATGAAAGTCACATTGGAGGTATATTTTGTCATTTCTATTATGTAGCATTATCACTGAGATATTAGAAATGCTTTCTGAGTATGTGAATCAGCAATGCTCACTGCACAGATCAAGTTAGTATAATTATTCCTCTTTTGAAAACAGTGAAACTACATTTAGGTGCGTTTACATAAATGTAAAGCTGTATAGCTGTGAGTTCATGAAAGCTGTATAGCTGTGGGTATTACCTTCCTTACTTCAGAATATTTTTGCAAATCTTCCATGGATGGTTGAATCTTGTGCCCTATAGCTCTCAGGACCTGGAAACACTCCCTTTTCTGAAATGGCTATTGTTTTCTGTGTGCCTTTAGCATGTTGCTGATCTCTCAGTCTAAGAAATCCTTTAAAGCTTTGAAATGGTTGCTTGCAACTCTTTTAAATAATATTATTCATTTGTTTCTTCACCACCACATGCCACATGTGTCTAAGTTTGATAACTTTCCTTGCTCTGGCAGGTGTATTGGTTAACTTGTGTTACAATTCTTTAAAATCATACTTTTAATGCTTTAATCCCTATTAGTCATTCTCATTCCTCATCAAGCTATGCCTGTGAAATATCTTCAGCTCTGAAAATGCTGAAGTTATATGTTTTGTTTTGATTTGTTTTGTTTTTGATGTAATTAAAAGTCATGGGATGTCACGAGTAATATGATCCTGCGTTGCATACAAAGAATTAAAACAAGCTCATCTTTCTGCTAGTGAGGTTTTCTCTTCCCTCATAATCCGCCATATGATTTACATAATAAGAAAACTTGTACAATACGCAAATATGTCTGCCTTGGTTTGTTGCATTCGAATATGGCAACCTGAAAATAACAAAAAAGAAAAAGAAACTCTTGGTGCTTGATAACTATGGTATGGAAAGTCAGTAAGGAAAAATCTGAAGGAGCACTGAAGTATTAAAAAAGAGACAGCAAGAAAGTGTGGAAAGGAAGAAGAAACAGAGCAGAGATGGGGAGGAATAGCATTGAGGCAGGACCCAAGGGATTTCTAATCCAGGTTAAGACAACCTTGGCCAAATAGATATAGGATAGATGAAGGCAAAGAAAGTGTAAAAGGAATTAGGAAGAGGAAAAGAGGGACAGCTTTGGAATCGGAGTGGGACAAAGATGTTTCAATGCATATAAAATCAGATGCTAGTCAATTATTACTTTAAACTAATGCTTTCATTGGGTAAATTAAATTCCCATCGTCCAAACTTCCCTTGTTAAAAGATAGAAGTAGCACCTCAGATTACACATATGGAAAGTAAATTGCCATTTGAAGTAACATTATCCAGGCTTTCTTAATCAGCCTTTAGTCAAGTAATATGAAAATATTAGTTGTGTATAATGAACTCCCTGCTGTTTCTTGGGAGGGGGAGACATTTCTTAGAGCTTCTGTCAGGTTTTCCTTACTTGTGCTATACATCATGACTACATTAAACTAACTTCCTCATAAAATTCAATATGCCTAGCCATACAGCAGTGTATAATTTTTTTCATTTGTCTTTCATATTTTGTTAAGATCATAAATCCATCAGCAACATGAGCTACTTTGCAGAGGAAAGGGTTTTTGCTACTGCACTAAATGAACTCAGCAGTGACAAGTATCTTCTCTAAATCTGATAACATACAATAGACAATTGGATACATTCTTCTTTTTAAATGTATTAACTCTGCTTTCCTCTCAGCTTTCTCTGGAGGCAATTTCAAATCATCTTTTTATTCTGGAGACTTACTGATTACTCTCTTGACAATGCAAGGCTTCATGGGGCTTTCTCAATGGGGGACAAAAACAATTTCCCCAGTCAATACCTTTTCTAGGGAAGGAGTCATTGTGTCTCCACCACGGAGACAACATGCAGACTGACTCTCCCTTGATTGCATTCATACTTCCTTTGGGGAATTAGATTTGTACTTGCAAGCCTGAGAGTACTTTGAATGCCGTACTCCATGTGCACACATTTTAAGTAGGCCACCATGCACAAAATAATCCCTCCTTGACCATCCACAAAATTGTATTTTTCAAGGGATCTCCAAGAAGGAATATGAAGATGGAGGCAAGCAATGTGTGGAAAGAAAATGCCCAAAATCTTGTACTGGAAGAGTTTGCCATCTCCAGTTCTTTTAATATTTGATAGCTTTAGTATACTCAGGAATTGAAGTTTTGTCTCTTTTGTATAAAGTCTATACTTTTTGTGCATTCTCTTATTTCTTTTTTTGTATTCATTTTGCGGGATATTGTACATGAGGCAGGGCATTGTGGGCAAGCATACATGTGCTGAGTTGTTTGTTCAGCTCCACAGTCACACAAGGTGGAGGATTCCTCCAGGTAGTGCCACCTTGCCAAGTTGTCTTTTGATCTGCCCACTCCACTTTTGAGTCTGTTCAGGGACTTCCAAGTTGCCCATTCCTGGTTTGCCCCTGGAGGAAGACCCTCATGGGGGGCCATCCAGTTAGAATTGCCAGGTTTAGCTGCCCAGAGAGACACCCTTGCTGCTGCTGGAGGAACATCAAGAGGAGTGGTGGTTCTCCTGAAGCCCTTCCTTGACTTGAGTCTGGTGGGAGGAGGCTGATAGTCATGCAGTGGGTGGCTTTCACAATGTTCAACCTTATTGAAGAGGTAATAGTCTCCGTCTGAGAGTGAGAAAACATCAGAGTGCATTTGAAAAGTTTCATACTTTTGCTCATATAAAGGACAACAGAAAAATAGAACTATTTTTAATGAGTTGCCTTATCTTCTACTCCCGGAAAAAGGTGGTGTGCAAATAAAATAAAATAATCAATTTGAAAGCTAGAAACCGCAATGTGATAATGCTGGTAAATCCATTCTATTGTAAAGGTGCTTAACCCTATTCCCAAAATATATTCTGGCTAAAATGCTGAGAGGATTCATCAAGGTATACGATGAAGTACAGTAAATAAAATCCTACTGGCATCAAAGCCACCACCCTCCATTGGCAGAGGGACTACAACTTTTAGACTACTGAAATGTACTTATATTAGCTGCTTTGGGGGGCTTATTTGATCTACAAAGTCAAAATATGCTTTGATTGATGGCCTGCTTCCTTCCAGACTCAATGCAAAATACTGGTTGCACTTTTACAGTCCTGTAGTGGACTTCACCGCCTGATCTGAAAGAAATCCAATAAGGACCATGCCCCAAATCCTTGATCTTAATATTATACCACTAATTATAGGCTGAATGTGAAAGACAGACTTTCTGGTAGTAATGCTACAGTTTTAGAATAATTTGGCCTGATAGAGATCCATCAATCATGCCCATCATCTCAATCCTTTTTAGAAGTCACTGAAGTTATTTTGACATACTTTCAGTGTGCGATTTTGATTCCTGCTGTTACTGCCAGCTTCTGTTGTAATTCTTGTCATATCTACTGTTTGTTTTACATTGTTTTTATCCAGTTGCTTGTATTTGTTGATTTTTGTGATTTCTTGTTTTCAAACAAAAGGTAAGGCATTCACTGCAAAACAGCAGGATCAAAGTAAATATTGCTGAAATATGTAATGTTTTTGAGACCAACTCGATTGAGGTGGATAATGTTTGTATGCTTAGATGTCATTTGTCCCTTTCACTTACCTTAGCTGGTCATAATGGCAAATAGCAATCCCAGGAGCTTCTAGGATAATTATACATTAAAATGCTGTTGAAAAGGGCTGCCTATCTTGGACCAGAAATATCCCCCCTCCCCCCCCCCCAGAAGTTGACATGATCTTCTTAAAGGCTGTACTTTGCATAGCTATGAAACATATAAACTAAATTGGTTCAGCCACAATCCTGTATTTGTTTTATTCCCATAGAACAGAGTTCCACCAGTATGTTTGCTTGTTCAGTTGTTTCCTCTGAAATTGACAATTGTTGCTCTTTCTAAATAAACACAAGGATTTTTGTAATTTTTACAAAAAAACAACCTAAAGGAAAATGAATGCAACAGATGGATCATGTTTTATTACAATTAGGAGTAGCAGATGCTGTTTGGACTAACATGTTGTCTGTCATGTAAACAAAACTAGAAGGTTGCTCACAAGGAGCATTATAAATTATATTCAGACATCATGATGCTGGATAACACTTCTTTGAATTTATAGCCACTTTATATGGCAAAAAAAAACAACAGTTTTCCTGCTTAGATGGTGGAATGGAATGGAATGTATGAACCATTTTCAGTGACTTTTTAAGTTGTGCTTAACTTGTGTGTTTACACATTAACGCCTGTTCAAGTCAACTAGATCACATGCTGAACACTTGTCTAGAACACTTGTCTAGGTCTTCTACCAGTTATTTTAATGCCAGCATGGAAGTGCTAAGTCTGATCACAACAGAGGAGGTCCCTTAATCTTTTCCCCATCAACTGTTTCCTCAGTCATGATTTTCACAATTCTGACTATGAATATTCTGTTCTCAGCATTAGATGCATCATAACTAACCAGTGATATCAATGTCAACATCAGCACTTTGAAATGTGCCAGTCTCTTACCGGGCACAATTCAAAGTGCTAGTTATTATCTTTAAAGTCCTAAACAGTTCAGGTCCAGGCTGTTTGGTCAACTGCATCCCCTTGTACAAACCTGCCCAGGATCCGAGATCTTCAGGAGAGGTCCTTCTCTTGGTCCATCATATCTCACACATGGTTGGTGGGAATGAGAGACAGGGCTGTCCTTCTCAGTAGCTGCTTCTCCCCTCTGGAACTCTCTGCCCAGGGAAGCGAGAATGGCCTCCTCCCTGCTGCCCTTCAGGCAGCAGGATAAAACCTTTTTTTTTCCAGACAAGCTTTTAAAGATGAGAGTGTTTAAGATCTAGTTGGGGGAAACTGTAGTTCTTAACTGTTTTGATGGGTTTTAACTGTAACTTTTTAAATACTGCTTGTGTTTAATTCTATTTTAATCTTTGCATTTTTGTATATTTTAAATTGTATATGAATGCTTTTATTAGACTTGTGCACAAATCCAGTTTAGCCGTTTTACTTCAGCCAAATCGGCTTCTTCAGCTCTAATGGGTGGCCATCAGAGGCAGTCCACCTGCGAGGCTATTTAAGCGGTCGCTTGTGGCACAATCATTCCGGGGGGTGCAATGAGGCCCCCGGGAGGATGGCGCCACTCCCCGCCTCCTTCTTTGGGCCTTGGGGGCCTTCTTTGGGCCTTGCGGGCCTTCTTTGGGCTTTCTTTGGGCCGCCCGAATCCTCTCAGCATTTTAGCCAGAGTGCCCGACGCAGGCTCCGGAAGGCACTCCAGAGCCCGCGTCGGCCCTTCCGGTGGGCTGGACAGGCCTTCTGGAGCTCGCGTCGGGCACTCCGGAGCCCGCATCAGCCTTTCCAGTGGGCTGGGCGGGCCTTCCAGAGCCCGCACTGGGCCTTCTGGAGCCCATGTCGGGCACTCCGGAACCCGCATCGACCTTTCCGGTGGGCTGGGCGAGCCTTCTGGAGCTTGTGTTGGGCACTCTGGAGCCTGTGTTGGCCCTTCCGGTGGGCTGGGCGGGCCTTCTGGAGCCCGCTGCCATCTGTTGAAAGCAAAGCAAGTGGGGTTTATTTGTCTGTGGAATAATGTCCAGAGTGGGAGAAAGAGCTCTTGTCTGTTGGGAGGCAGGTGTGGATGTTGTAATTAATCACCTTGATTAGCATTTAATGGCCCTGTGGCTTCAAGGCCTGGCTTCCTCTTGCCTGGGAGAATCTTTTTTTGAGAGGTGTTAGCTGTCCCTGATTGCTTCCTGTCTGGATGTCCCCTGAGTGTTGTTCTTTATTTAGGCTTTTCCTTAATCCCTCCTTATTATCCAACATTTTCGCTTATCCAACGCTTTTATTTTTCAGTGATTGGTTTTTTTGGGGGGGCACCAAAATTTCTGTTCGCCTATACTTGAAAATTACCTTGGACCTGCTCTGGTGGCCATTACAGCAGAGGCCCAGCTGTCATGTTTTCCCATCCATAACAGGACCACATGACAGCTGATCACGGCTCCCCCTCCCCCATTTGACATCACAGTTGCATCTTCAGTGTATTTTTGGCTTGGCTTCTGGCTTGGCCTCTCTCGAATCTTTTAAATTTTCCTTTATTTTCTTGATTATTTTTATTTAGTGGGACTGATTGGGAGTTGGGAATGTGCAGGATGGGTGGGTGGGGTGAGCATTTGGGGGCTTGGAGAGGCACAATCTCTCAGGTATCATGCTCAGCAAAGATATTCTAGAAGTTGTAATTCAAGAAATTAATTACACAGAGCTCTATATAGACTTCTCTGAAATAGCAGGTCAGGCTTTAGCTGCTGTTCTGGAGGTGGGATGAGCTTGGCCCAAGAACAAGGAAAACAAATTTGAGGGGGAAATGAACAGGATCTAAGAGCTCCAAATCAAATAAGCAATCAGAGTGAGGACAGAGGGTTGAGTTCCTTCTTGAGTAAGGAAACAGGAATGTTTTTACAGCCAAGTGGGAATCACTGTTTAAGACAACAGTATTGCAAAAATACTGCAAAACTCAAAAGTAGACACGAGGTCAGAATTAATTCAAAATCCAAGGCAGTTGGCAAGGAGCAGGCTATATCTTCAAGACGCGAAACACTTTTTATTGGTCAGCTAACTGGCCTTATCAAAATACACAATGTAAAGAAAACAAACAGTATACATCTAGTCCAAATAAAATATTAATATTAATATACATTTATAAAAGGAAAAGGTGGAAGAGGCCAATTGGTAGCCAAATATACCTTAATCCTAAGTATAGCTATTAGGTGACCTTGTCCCCCTTACACTATATACCAATCTGATCAATATTCTCTAATCTCCTTTTAGATGCTTTATAAAGATAAAGAGAAACTTTTGATTTTAAGAAGGAGCTAGAATCAGCTAGTAAAAATTTAATTTTGGCTGAATTATTCCAAGTAAAAGGCCATAAGTGTTGTTTCTTATCTTTTTGGTACAGACAGCAATTATCTATATATATAAATGAGTGATGGCATCACGGCGACTCACAAAACAACAAAACTAAAGGCCCCCCAACTTCGAAATTTGACAACACAACCCATCATCCATGCCTCTAGGTTGATACAACAAAAAGAAAAGAAAAATAAACTCCTAATTAGAGGGAAAGGAATAATTGTTTTTATCCAATTGCTGCCAGTTACAGGGCTAATCTCTGCCCACTTGGTCTCCTAGCAACCAACTCAGCCGAGGGGACAGGCAGACTTAGGCCTCTCTTAGGCCTCTTCCACAGATTATCTAATTTGTTTTTATCCAATTGCAGCCACTCCATGCCTTAGAGGAGTCTACGGACAACGCCGGCTCTTCGGCTTAGAAATGGAGATGAGCACCAATCCCTAGACTCAGACACGACTGCACTTAATGTCAGGGAAAACCTTTACCTTTTACCTTAACTACCACCTATTCCTCAATACTTTATTTCCCATACCACCATACTTCGCCACAGCAACGCGTGGCCGGGCACAGCTAGTGTAATATATGGTTCAAATTTTCAACATCAGGGACACCGCAGATACAGTCTTTCTTCAAGTGGGATCTGATTAAATCTACCATGTCTCTCCATTGATTCCATTTGTTTAAATTTGACCTTTATAAAAGTAATTTTAGGTGTCTTGGCATATTAACTTTAAAGTAAAGCACCCACTGTAAGTTTTGTTTAAAATGACCTAATCACTTCAAGGAGCCTGTGTTTAATAGATTTGCTGTCTTTCTGCGCTTCAATATCTAAAATCCTTTGAGTTACCAACCTTTTTTCAGCACCCCTGTTGTGACCTAAGGAAGAGATTTGTAATGCACAAGTACAGCAACAGCCAGAAAAATTGAAATATATGAAGCCAGAATCGTCCAGTACAGACAAAATCAACTGTTTCAATCAGACCAAAGACGGTTCTACCAGAGTCTGAATCAAACAACAGACACAGTAACCATAAAGCCAGAGAAAACTGCAACAACGAAGTTCTGGAAAGAGCTTTGGGAAAATAATAAGAACTACAACAAAAACGCTGGGTGGATAAAGGAGTTTGAAGGAAAATTCTCACATAACAAAATGGAAAAGATGGAAATAATAACTGAAATGATCAGCAAACGAGTGCAAAAAGTCAAGAACTGGACATCGCCTGGTAGTGATCAACTTCATGGATTTCGGCTCAAATATCTGATTAGTTTATATGGAAAAATGGCCCAACAATTTGATGAGATGCTGCAGAAAGGAAGTATTGGTGAATAGCTAACAACTGGAAGAACATACCTGATACAAAACGATCCAGCAAAAGGAGCAGCACCAGGAAACTACAGCCAATAACTTGTCTGCCCAGTATGTTTAAACTACTGACTGGCATCATAGCTGACAGAATTCAAGACTATCTTGAAGAAGAAAAAATATTGCCAGATGAACAGAAAGGCAACAAACGGAAAAGCAGGGGCACAAAAGACCAATTATTAATTGACAAAATGATTCTGGAGAACTGTAAAAGCCGAAAAGCTAATCTTCATATGATGTGGATTGACTACAAAAAGGCCTTTGACTCACTCCCACACAGCTGGATCATCAAGTGCCTGGATGCCATCGGGATTTGTAAGAACGTTGGCACCTTTATTGAAAACATGATGGAGCACTGGAAAACTGAACTGTTTGTTGGAAATGAAAGCTTTGGACTTGTCAACATCAGAAGAAGAATTTTCCAGGGAGACTCACTGTCCCCTCTGCTTTTCATTGTTGCCATGATCCCTCTGTCAACAATCTTACAAAAAACAAATCTCGGCTATCAAACATCTATGAAATCTCACAAAATTTCGCATCTGATGTACATGGATGACCTGAAGCTGTATGGGAAAACACAAACTGAAATCCAGTCTCTGGCTAACACTGTCTGAATTTATAGCACTGATATCAGCATGGAGTTTGGTTTGGACAAATGTTCGACAGTGGCATTGAAGATGGGAAAAATCATTGAAAGTGAGGGCATAAATATGCCTAATGGCCAAACAATAAAGTGTCACCAGCCAGAGGCCTATAAATATCTGGGCATATTACAGCTGCACAACATCAAGCATGAACATGTGAAAACTGTGGTCAGCAAAGAATACACACAAAGGGTCAGAAAAATTCTCAAAAGCAAGCTCAATGGAGGCAACACCATCAAGACCATAAACACCTGGGCCATACCTATCATAAGATATACTGCTGGCATCATAAACTGGACACAGGTGGACCTGGACAATTTGGACAGAAAAACATGAAAACTCATGACCGTTCATCATTCACTGCACCCTCGGAGTGATGTTGACAGCTATATCTGCCTAGAAGATCTGGTGGCAGAGGACTCTTGCAAGTAAAACAAGCAGTCAAAGAAGAAGAACATGCCCTGGCAGAATATGTAAAGCAAAGTGAAGAACCTGCTTTGGTTGAAGTCAAAAATCAGAAACTCCTCAAAGCACAGCAGACAAAAAACCAGTACAACAAAACCGCACTACAAACTAGAGCTGACAGCTGGCACAACAAAACATTGCATGGAAAGTTCCTTGACAAAATTGAAGGAAAAGCTGACAAGGAGAAGACCTGGCTATGGCTCACGAATGGGACACTGAAGAAGGAGACAGAAGGCCTGGTCCTTGCAGCCCAGGAGCAAGCCATCAGAAAAAAAGGCAATTAAGGCCAAGATCGAAAAATCAGCTGATAACCCAAAATGCAGACTGTGCAAGAAAGCTGACGAAACCATTGATCATATCCTCAGCTGCTGTAAGAAAATCTCACAGACAGACTACAAACAGAGGCACAGACATCACAGTTGTGGAAAAGAAAAAGGTTTGGTTCATTGATGTCGCCATACCAGGTGACAGTTGCATTGACGAAAAACAACAGGAAAAACTCAGCCGCTATCAGGACCTCAAGATTGAACTTCAAAGACTCTGGCAGAAACCAGTGCAGGTGGTCCCGGTGGTGATGGGCACATTGGGTGCTGTGCCAAAAGATCTCAGCCAGCATTTGGAAACAATAGACGTTGACAAAATTATGACCTGCCAACTGCAAAAAGCCACCTTATTGGGATCTGCACACATCATCCGAAAATACATCACACAGTCCTAGACACTTGGGAAGTGTTTGACTTGTGGTTTTGTGAAACGAAATCCAGCATATCTCTCTTGTTTGCTGTGTCATACAATGTCGTTGTGTCAATAATAATACCTTTATTCATATGTATTATAGGGAATAATTTGAGGAATAATTTAGGGAATAATTTGATGAAACAAAAATTCAATGTTTTGGCTTTACTACTAAGGTTTCTTCCACACAGCAAAATAAAATCCCACATTATCTGCTTTGAACTGGAATATATGGCAGCGTGGACTCAGATAAACCAGTTCAAAGCAGATATTGTGGGATTTTCTGTCTTAATATTTTGAGTTATATGTCTGCGTGGAAGGGCCCCAAGTCCTGTGGTTGCTCAGCTTCAACCTACTTGAAGATCAAATTCTTAAAGTTTCAAGGCTTCCAGTTGTCATTGTGAAGGATGTATTCCATAGTGTGATGCCCTGTGGAATAATATCTGCTCTTAGCAAATACTGGTGTGCGGGTGTGGTTCCAGTGGGAGCTTTGCTCTGTAAGAGCAAATTTTATACTTCCAGAAACATCAGCCAAAACATATCTTAGAAAAATGACTCATTCTTACTTCCCCTTGTGCCCTGTGTTTTCAAGGAGTATCTTACTGCCTGCAGCTCACTTTTTGAAAAACAAGTCTGCTAATGTTGAGTGGCACTGTATTTTTTTTGACAATGGTAATTAATTGCTGAGCAAATTAGTGACTGTAGCATATACAAACAAAACATTTTTATGTTTTTTTCATTCCCTTCACTGATGAGTTACTCTTCAATCATGTTTTTTTCTGTTCTTCACTGACATTTTGTCTGAAGCAGTAACAAGAATTGCACTCCTCCTTCCTTCATCTCCTGTTAATCAAAATAAACACACTTTTCCCCATTAGAGCATATTGAACACTACTGAAAAGCAGAATCCAGCAAAAATTGAGAGTGCTGTAAATCAAAATGATGGATGTTTCCATAAGTCGCAACATTGGCACAAAATCAGCTTTCTGCATGAATCCAGTGTTATGATTGGGGAATAATTTCCCTTTCCTAAGTATAAGACTGCTTTCTGATTTGTTTCAGGATGATAGAAGATAATGTGTTTTGCTAAGACCATTACAATTAATCTTCAGGCAATCAAATGAACAAAACTCTCCAGGAAGTATCCATGTGAGCAGCTAGCTGAACACAGCCTATTTGTGGGGACATGACAATGCCAATTCAAGTAGGCAGAAAAAACAGTGGGTTTATCATGATCTTTTTAGACTCCCATTCATGGATAGTGTTTGGCTTGTTTGATGTCAGAGTGAATATATACAGTCTGCTACCTTACACTGAGTGAAAACATCCTACCCAATGGACTGTGTCCAATGATTGTGCTGGGGACCCACAAGTTGAGAACCACTGTTCTAGGTAGTATAAGTTCATAGATGCCAATGATGTGTCCATTAGTTATGTCTAGCAAATACATAACTATTCATTTCAGTGGGTTTCTGTAGGCAAGACTGAGCCTAGTATTCTCTACTCTGACTAGTGACGTTTGGCTTCAGACATTGATCCCATTCCCAATGTTAAGAATTGAACCCATAAACCCTTTTATGCAAAGCAAGTGTTTGATCACCCTTCTCTAAACATATTTAGATGTTTCATATCATTTACAGATCACCAGTGCATTGTGCCAAATATAAATTTATCTGCCAAATATAAATTCTTCTGGTCATGCAGTGTTCCTTTTTTGAAGTGGTACTGTTATCTATAGCCTAACTCATTAGTTTACTTTGGAAATTGAAAACATAGATGCAAATTTCCCATATTAAAATGAGTATTGAAATAATTACGGTAAACTGTATACATAGGTGATACACAGAATAATAGAATAACCCCAAAAGAGAGAGCAGATGGGATTGAACTTATAGTTATTTGCCTTGCTTTGTTTATACCTGTGCAACATCTATCGAAATTTTATATATATTATTTGATATTATTTTAGTTGTCAGTTTTATGCCGCATTCTTTGTTATAGCTGGAGTTCAGTGCTACTCAGTGTTTATGACCATATAGATTGGCTTGAAAGCTGCAATTTGTCTCACTTTTCCTTTTGCTTCTCCATGGGCCCTTCCACACAGCCATATAAACCAGAATGTCAAGGTAAATAATCCACAGTATCTGCTTTGAACTGGATTATTTGAGTCCATACTGCCGTATAATCCAGTTCAATGTGAATTTTATACAGCTGTGTGGAAGGGGCCAAAATAGCAGGCCAGGTAAGAATGTGTTGGTGAGTGGCTGGCTTGTGATTCTTTTGCAAGCCAGTTCTTGTAATTGCTTGATGATTCTGTTCTTAAAACTCAGTAGGGAAATGTTATTTCCTGTGCATTCTTATTGAATAATAGTAACAGCAGCAGCAGCAGCAGCAGCAGCAGCAACAATGATACTGATGATAATAATAATAATAATAATAATAATAATAATAATAATAGTAATGAGAAGAACAATAATGTTTCGATTCTCTTGTTTGCCTTGCTAGAGCGCATATTTATTCTCAGTGGAATATGTACCTGCTCTATGAAAGCAAGTTGCATGTTTAATTAAAAATGCCATGCTTTTACCCAGTATTAAGCAGCAGATTGTTTGGAGCCTAAGTGGGTCAGACATTGTATTGAGCAATTGTACTTCATCTTTAGCCATCTGGCAGCATGAATCAATGTCAGCTGGATGCAAATGGAATACTGCAGAGGTGACCTTGGTGACAGGACTGGATCATGAAGAGCCATCTGTAAGAAGCTACCTGCATTTAGAAATATGTATTTTCAATGAAGCTGGAAGAAACCCACAGCTTTGATTTCCAAGTTCTATGGACACATAAATTTACATTTTTTTTCCTGGTGAGCTTGGTAACAAGAATATGAAGTCTTAGAGAGAGATTTCTGATTTCTTTTTTGCTTATAAGTGGATTGTAATTCTCAAGAATTCAAGAAAATAAAACTTGAAGAACATTTTGCCATAAGTAAAAATTGTAACTGGAATAGGGTTACCTTTAATACCTGGAAAGAGTGGGCTAAGAGAGGACAGGGTGGGCAAAGGGATTAGATCGCATTCTGTAAGGATGGAAGAAAAAAGTAATTGAGATGATTAGAAGGATTTAAAATATTCCACTGGATAATGCTGATCAAATGAGGAAGGAAAACTGGTGAGGATTTAGGACAAAAGTAGTGAAGATCTAAGGAGATTCCACTTAAACATTAGAGAGAACATTCTGACAGTAAGAGCTTTTTGATAAATACTTTGCCTTGGAGTGTGGTGGAGACTTATTCCTTGAAGATTTTTAAACAGAGATCAATAACCCCTCTTAAGGATGCTTTGATTGTGGATCTGTGCATGGTAGACAATTGGAGCAGATGGCCCTTGTGTTTTGTTCCAATTCTATTATTCTGTGAAATACAATTGCTAATCCTAGCTGAAATAGACCTGTGGAATCAGTGTAATGTAATGTAAATGTGGTCTTAACAAATTCTGCTTAATTGAATGGGTCTACTCCAATGAGGACTAATAATTGACTTTAGGCTGAAATTTGGAACATTAGGGTGGGAGAATCAGAGACTTAGAAATTGGTGGGGGGAGGTGGCAGTGAATTTATGTGACAGTTGATGATACTGGAAAGAAGGATAGTTAGATTTTGAGAGCTGTCCAAAATGTTTTATCCCATTGAGCACAGCTAGCACTCATTTAAAATACCTCATTAATTTGAGATATCCATTTTGGTCTCCCTGTTGCTTAGAAAAGCTAATCAATATTACAGGTGATAATGCATTGAAATCCATTCATTCAGGTAGACTGCACACTAATATTTTTACTCTTATTGTGTTACTGTTTATTTTCATAATTCCTCTGAACAAAGTCAGTGATAATATTTTAAGTATTTATCCACATTTAAAATGACTGCTCTAGCTGATGTGAACATTGACTTATCAGGTAACAGATAGGGGTGCTGGTCTCTCACTATAACTAATGTCCCACTGATTGCCATTCAAAGTTTTCAGCAGGAAAAAGGATTTGCTCATTCTGTTTAACTATTTGTGCTGCACTTGGGATTTCCTCCCCTCCTGACTATGTTGGCTTGATTTTTCAAGAAAAGATATTTAGGGGGGAAAACAAGCAGTTCACTTTTACTTCCATCATAAGCCTTGCATTTTGCATTGAGAAGTTTAATAACATATTGGACATTGAACCCCAGAACCCATGAAGATTCAAATTGACATTTAGTCAATGGATGATGTTACCAAGGAGTCAGAAGATGACACAGTTTGGTTATAAATACTGTGAATCTCATTTGGAACATTTGCTTATGTCTAGAAGTAGAATAAAAATTAGACTTTCTTGATGTTTTAGAGTTTTTTATGCCTATTTTATAAAACAGATTTTTCTCATAGTGGTATAAGTATGCTTGTTCTATTTTGCCTTTTACTAATATAATATAAGGATCTGTGCAATATGAAACCACACAGGCAGCATTACTGGCCTATTGATTCATCCCGTGCTGAATCCAGAAGAGGGGTAATATCTCTTGGCTAATTATGTTATGAATATTATGAAACTGTGTGTAGTAAAACCATTCACATATGTTCATGTAAATTGCTCTCTGAGGAAAAGAGCCAGGAACAAGTCATATATCCTCTTTAGTTAATATGAAATTGTATGTTCTATAGCTTGCTTTATTTTTAGTTATTTTACATTGCTTCAAATATGCTGTAGTTTATTTTAGGATTTCAGAGCTCGCCTTATCATCTGCATGAAGGGGAAATACATTATTTGAAAACAATACATAGACTATGTTCAGTGATCTAAACAGAGTTTAGACATTGAAAGGAAAACACAAAATTAGCAACTTGGTAAAAACATCAGTGATGCTCTGGAGATCAAACAAATTCCAGGGAGAAATTATGTTAAAATTTTGTAAGTCACAAGAGCCAGCATGGTGTAGTTCTTTGAGCATAGGACTGGGAGATTAGTGTTCAAATCTTCGGCCACAAAATGTGACCCCAAGAAAGTAATGTTGTTTCAGCCCTAGAGAAAGGCCAAGGCAAACCTCTTCTGAACAATCTTGGCAAAAAAACCCCTCTGTGATATGGTTATGTGTGGGTTGTCATAAGTCAGAAATGTCACGGAGATGTATAACAACAATATTGGCCCTTTTATAAAATGTATGTCTCTGAAGATTTGCATCACTGTATTCCTAAGGCTAGAAATATTTTTATTGCATTTTCCAGAATTCTTCAGCCAATTTGCTCATCATAGTGGAAGTTGCATTCCAAAAAACTAATTTTCTCAAGTTCTGCTGTTTCATTTTGATTTTTGTTTCTGTCTTGGTATTTTGTTTCTTTGTTTATTGCTGGTCTGCTTACTGACTTTCAGATATTGATGTTCTGCTTTGATAACATACACGTAGAAATTCATATTCACAGAATGTAAGGAAACCTCCAGCTCAAAAGAACTGAGTTGAGAATTGTTTTTCTTGAGCTTCCATAGAAAATCCCACCCCTTGTAAAAAAAAAGCTAGACAATTTCTTTGATTAGTTTTCCTAACTTGAAAGCTAAGAGAATCATATATTATAATATTGCAAAATTTAACAAAGGAGTGAAGTTTTTTGTTAGGTGCTCCTCTTTCTACCCTTCAAATATATGCAGTAACAGATCAAATGTCTTTGAATTGAGTGTCTGTTCTTCAATTTGAGACTTTGGTGACTTTGGGATGCTGTGAAGCAGACATTTTAACATTTCCCTGCATGCAAAAATGGGTAGACTTCTAAACTATGCAGCCTTGCTTACTGACATTAAACCTTGCAAATTCATTTTGTGTCACAGAACATTCTGCTAGTGTGAACAGTTAATCTTGTAGTGTACTCAGTTTTTCCCCCAAATCATGTCTGATGTGTTTTCAGGGGAACACCATTGATACTTATGTGTAATTTTCTACATGGATTATCTTACAATTTATAAATGTGTTGAGAATATGAATCCACATCTCGTTAGTTCTTTATTTAGTTGTCTACTCACTCATAAACTCCATTCTGCTTGTTGGGACATATTGCCAGAAAACTGTGTAAATGGCACTCGCAATCTCCTTATTTCAAATTGCTTCAGCTTGAAAGTGTGATACAGCTAAATTATTGTGCATTTGGGCAATACAAAAATCAAATCTTTCCAGTTAGAAAAAATATATATACATTGTAATGTAAGTTGTCTTTGTCAGTTTTGTTACTAAGCTACATTTTAGGGTTTTCCCTCACAAAAAATAGCACATGTTAAGCAATGTATTCATATTGTTTATTTTTATTTATTTATTTCAAATATTTCTATCCCGCCCTTCTCACCCGGAGGGACTCAGGGCGGCGTACAATTGGTCTAGTCAATTAGTATTTCCATTCTGATACTTCCGGTATTTTGTGTCACTGTGAAATTTGTATCAAGGTTGCCAAAATATTTGTTAAAACGTAGCCTTCTGCCAGTTTTCTATCATGTTTTTACTCAAAGTACTGCCAAGAATGGGATTTTAGCTATTAATATCCTTTGGCTATTCCTGGAGAAGTATTATTTCCTTACTTAGTTGTCCTTGACTTTAGCCATAAAAGGGGCAGGGGGCAACCTTTGCTTTAGCAACTCAAATGATGGATGGATTTATCTTCTGCTCTAAAGGCAATATCTTTGTTCCCAAAAAAATGATTGCATCTTCGTTGATATATATGTTTATAATGTGGAAAAAAACACTGTTCTGTTTGGATCAGTTAGAAGGGGCAGAGAGGTTTCATTGCCTGATCCATGTGCCAACCAGAGAGCAGATGAAGTAGTGTTATTAAGTTGCATGAATTGGGGGAATAAAAGGGTGGAATGATGGAGGGGGGAGATGTTACTGGCTTTTGTGAATAAAAATGTCATATTCTAGTCTAGAGTAATTGCTATTCACCTAAAATTGAAACGATCCTTGGTTTTGTTTTAAAGAGCATAGAAGAACCAGAAGTAGAGGAGGAAAAACAGAAGTAGAAATGGAGTATGAGACTAGTGAAAGTGAGTGAAACATTTGCCTTTCTTCTCTAGTAAAACTAATACCTCTCATTTTATCCATATTTATAGGAACCCTAACA
Organism: Anolis carolinensis; assembly: GCF_035594765.1. Lineage (NCBI taxonomy): Eukaryota > Metazoa > Chordata > Lepidosauria > Squamata > Anolidae > Anolis > Anolis carolinensis. The sequence continues at coordinate 160,346,729 of NC_085841.1, forward strand.
TAACAGTCATTGATTCATCCAACCCTCCCATTCCAACATACCTTTGCATGCTTTAGTCACTGAAGATCTCTCTTGATAATTAAGTGAATATTATCACTATTTAATCATTTTCCAATTGAGAAACCTGTATTGCAACTCCCATTGCCTGCAAATTTCAACTCTTCCATTAATTCTCCCTTTGAAGCATTGAGCTGTATAAATGATATTACTACTAATCAAGAGGGCTGTGAAGTATATGTAGAATTGCTCAGAAATATTACTCAGTTTTATACTGTGTCTTTTCAGCTGCTGAAATAGCCATCACTCTGAATTTACAGATCACATTTATAATAGGATAATGATAGCTGTCATTTTGCTATGAAAATGCTGCCATTGACTGCATCATTACAATCCCTTGTCCAGCATTTACCTAAAATGCTGAACTGCAAATTGTGAGCTCATGTCAAGTGCATATTAACATTTTCAAAATGATTGAATGAATATTTCATGAGGGATCCTGCTGGACAAATCTGATAGCAAATCCTATACAAGCAGTCCCCGAGTTACAAATGTCTAACTTACATACAACACCTAGTTACAAACAAGACAGTAGGAAATGAGAGGAAACTTAACTCTTGTAAGGGAATTTCATTTCCATAAGGGTTTTATAAGAAAACGTGCCTCCACTGAAGCCTTATCACTTGAAGTAACACAGTGAAATAAGAGACCAGACAAAATATGGAACAAAGGGCCATTTATTGACTTGTTTAAACTGCAGTCAGGAGCAGTAAAAACTAACCTGGATGGAGCAACAAAGAAATAGGTCATGATCGAGTCCAGGTGTCACACAAAGACTACCTCCTTGCCCACCTCTGGGAAACCACCTGTCCCCAAGGGCAGTCCTGACCCCATCCAATCCGGCCTGGATGGTCATTACTGGAAGGCCATTTCAGGGGCACTCCCTCCCGAGCCCCAAACCTCTGTAAGAGAAAATAGAAACCTCCCGGTCCAGCTCCAAAGGCAAAAATCCCAAGATGCCCCCAAGCCCCAAAACTTGTCAAGGCCATTCCAGGTATCCCCCTTCACCCTCATGTAGAGTGTGCCAAGGTGAACACCAATAATGTTCTTCCCCAGTTCCTGCCACTGGAAACTTAATTAGTAATGCCACCCAAACAAACTCCTTCCTTCACAATATGGGGTAGACAAAAAATCTCCTCCGTTTAGAAGAAAAATTCTTACCCGACCCGCTAAGGTGACCAGTATTCACTCATAATGTTGGGTCGCTGGATGAAGAACTGAAGCAGGAGGGAGGGGTCAGCTGCTTAACCTTCAGCCCTCCTGCCGAGACTGGTGTAAAACACCAGTCACTACATTAATTTTGGTCTCTTCATGGAGGCTTCAATGGTTTGCCCCCAGTCAAAGCAGGCAAGGTTAATTTTTGTTTCTACAAAAAGCCAAACTTTTCAAAATTGAATTATCACAGGGACAAAAACTGGGGTGAAATCTTCTGAACAGGGGCACAGACAGCAAAAGAAACTCCACAGAAATGTTCAATCTTCCCTATGCTATCCAAAACTTTTTTAAAGAACCAAACTATTTGGCTGGAGTTACACTTAAAATATGTACTTGTTCCAACTTATATACAAATTCAGCTTAAGAACCAACCTACAGAACCTATCTTGTCTCTCACCCAGGGACTGCCTGTGCATATCAATTCATAAATATGTTCAATTGAGTTCAACACGGTTTACTCCTGGAGTCAATGGGTGATACCAAAGAAAAAAGACAGAAGGAAGAAAAGATAATCCTAAAACTAAGAACAACATTAAGGCTTCAAGATTGAGCATTCACACTGTTTCCTCAACATGAGAACAGAGTATACACTAGTCACAAAAACTGAAAGAATTCAAGGACATGAAATATTGCCAAATATTGAGTCATTAAATCAGAAAATGGCTATAGTAAATATTACTGAAACATTTCCATTCCACTATTTCATTTTTTAAAGTCTCCAAGAAACTTAACAGCAGCATTTAGTGTAGAATGAAGATCAAATTATTTCATCATTAGTGATGGAGGAACCTTTCTATATTGGTGTTATGAAATTTCCATTTTTTCCTATTTGAACTTTGTTTTTTCTCATTTTGTATACATTTTCACGTGCATTTTTCTAAGATAATGCATACATGATTTCCTTAATATATGCATTTCTTCACGCATAATAACCCAATATAATAAATCTTTGGAACTTATTTTTTGTTTGTGAGCATGTATTCAACTTTATTCAAAATTAGTCATATTACATACACATACAGACATATGTATGCAAACTGTTACTCTTTATATGTATTTTATGCATGGCACATTGCTTATTTATTTATTTATTTATTTCTCACATGTATATCCCACCCTTCTCACCCGAAGGGACTCAGGACGGCTTACAACAGTGGCAACAATTAGATGCCCATACAAACCAATATAAAACAGCACATAAAACAGTTAACAGTTAAAACAGTTAAAACTATTAAAATACATTATGAATTACAAAAGATACATTTCAAACATAAAATTAGATCCGTTCATCCTCATGCTTTGCAAAATCAATAAAAATGCACATACCAAATTTAAGTCATTTTGTGTCCTCTATCAGAAAATGCAAACTAAATTATTTTCTTCTTCATTACAGTCTCTTCCCTGCTTAAAGTAGTTGACATCTGGGAAAGAGAAGACTTACGCATTTTTTATTTTTGTTTAAAAAAAAACCCAATATGATTTCTGCAAAATGCTCAATTGTCCTGTAAAAATTAATGCAAGGTTTACAGTCTGGGTAAGTTCAGTTACACTCCCAGCTGAACCTGTATAGAATTTCAACCATAATAAAATATTTTGGACAACTAAAAGAAGGAAATAGATAAACAAATGGGAAATCTCTGAGGGTAAGGTAAATTACGAACAAGAAAAGCACATGAATAAAGACTTTTTGAGATATTTATGTGAAAAGTGTATAACAGTTATAAAGAATTATTTGAAATGTCTTATAGGACAAATTCTCATGACAGCTCTTTTGTCTTTGATAATGATGATGATGGTAGTGGCAGTCATAATGGTGATTATGTTGTTTTGAAATTAAATCAGCACATTAACTTTGCTTCATAGTCCAGCACTTCAGAATTAGCAAAAAAAGAAAAGAAGTATCTTTCAGCTGCTGTGTACCCTTTAGAGAATAGTGACATCAGTGGAATGCCACCTTTTTGCAACACTGCTCTTGCATGAAAATGTAAATTAACCTTTCTGTGTATGACAAGGGAATGTGCATGCTAACAAGCACGACATGCTCAAAAGTAGAATAAATCAATGTTCTGAATCATTTTGAAAGATGTTCCTCCCTTTCCCCATTATTCCCTGGATTTGGCAAATATAATTATTGAATAGTTTCTCTGTGACTACTCATCTGTTAGCAATATACTCCTAGAGACTCCTTATTTGCCATTACTTGTCAGAGAGAGAAAAAATGACATCTCTCTCCATAATAGGAGTACATATTCTGCATTTGAGGAGGGTGTCATGTTTCCACTCTCTGATAATATTCCACACTCTGGAGAAACCTCCTATCAGAGACTACTGACTAAGCCAAAATTTGATGGTCACGTTTCTCAGTTGTAAAACTTCTTAGTGGCTTTATAAATTGAATGTCATGTTTCTGAAAGAAAGTTTGGTTTCATGAAGTTGTTGCATGTCTATATTCAGCAGACCAAATATACACAGATAAGAGCCATTTTTGGTAATGTGCAGAAGTTCTCATGCACCCCATTAAAATCATCCCTTGTTTTAACCTGGACATAAAACTGTCAAAATTCTCTAAAGGAATACCTGAGCCATTCATATGATTAGGTGGTCAGTGCAGTTACTACACTATAAGCTAAGAGTGAGTTGACTAGAAAAGAGAAGAAAGGGGAAGATTTGGCTGCAGAGACAATTGTAGGAAATGCTATGAGTTCTACATTAGGAAAGGCTTGTGATTTCCAGACTTGCATAAAGCAAAAGCAGGCAAGCTGTGTAAAGAAGGAACTTCTGCATCCCTTCATTCAGTTGAAACTCTGAGTTATTCTACAAAGGACCAACTGACCCCTTTTATCAGAAGGTTCTTGCTTCAACGAGAATCTCTGTTGTGTTCCTTTAAAGCCTCCTAAACCATTCCCTGTTGGAGCACTGGAACAAAATCCTTGTAGTCTAAACTGCCTGGTTAACATGTTTAGTCTGAATTGCTGTTGTATAGATGGTGACATTAGCCATTAGTCAGCTGCATGTGCACTGAACAGAAGAGCCCATCTAGTCCATAACCTCAGGCAGCAAAATGCCCATACAAAATGTATTAGATATCCAGACCTATGCAGTAATAGTAGAGAACATCCTGAACAAATGTCTAGTATTCTAGATTAGACACAAGGGGAAATAGTCAGTTGACCAAATACATGCCATTCAATTGCCCCAGTTTAGCAGGTGCACTCCCAAATAATCATTTGTCATCTAAACTTTTCAGCTGCTTTTAAAATGCCTCAGTTTCATTCTTCATCTATTCCCCTCTTTGTTTACAGCTCACCATATATACAATACTCATAAATCTACTTCAATGTATAAATCAACAGGCTGTTTTGGAGCCAAAATTACAGATTTCCATATGACATGTGGATAAGTCAGGAGTCATTCTGCGTAGAGGGGAAAGCAGCCACCAGGATTGCCTTGGTCATTCTCCTGCCTAAGCATTCAAAAAGGCCTGAAGCAGTGCCACAGTGGAGAGTTATGGGAGGAAGTACTTCTTTAAAGACCTCATCACATGGGGAAAATTCCCCATCGTAGAACACTTTGTCCATGCAGACAACATGGAGCCTGCTGGATCTCTTCATGTGACACACACCTACTTCTGGCAGGGCTCTGTGCTGGCTGTGAAGATGAAATGTTCAAAAAGGGGGAAATCTGAATATGGGGGACTACCTGTGTTCAGATAGTAAATCTGCATGGGAGCATGCCAGAAAGGTACACTTTCCGGCATGTGATGGGCAAGTTGGCAGTGTAGGTGATGTGGGGTGCTAGGTGATGGATTCACCCCACTGCGCCACAATTTGCCCTACTGCCCTACGGATCCCCCCACTGCCCCCTGCATCAAGGACCTCTATGTGATGAGGTCCTGAGGTTCTGCCAAGATGGATTAAAGTCCTGTCCCCATTTTACTCAGAGAAAAGAATGGTTCCTTTTTTGATAAAAGATAAAGTACAATATTCACCTTGACTTGTGTGGATTGATTTTGTCATCATAATTATTGTACAAGTCTCAAAATTCCAGTACCAAACCTGGGTCTTTATTACAAAAAAAGGTCAAGGTTTCCCCTGACATTAAGTCCAGTCATTGTCTGACTCTGGGGGTTGGTGCTCATCTCCATTTCTAAGCCAAAGAGCTTAGTTGTCCGTAGACACCTCCAAGGTCATGTGGTCGGCATGACTGCATGGAGCGCCGTTACCTTCTCGCTGGAGCAGTACCTATTGATCTACTCACATTGGCATGTTTTCGAACTGCTAGGTTAGCAGAAGCTGGAGCTAATAGCGGGTGCTCACTCCGCTCCCGGGATTTGAACCTGGGACCTTTCGGTCTGCAAGTTCAGCAGCTCAGTGCTTTAACACACTTCACCACCGGGGCTCTATTAGCTTTATTACTACCTAGATGTTTTCATGCTATCTACGCTTGCATGAGTATTTTTATGCTGTATACTCACAACGAATGCTATATACTCATTTATATTACAGCATACTTCAACTGGTGCAAATTGAATTCAATGTACACAGCTAGTTTGCAATCAATTAAATTTGCAGGAAGAGAGGAGAAGAAAGACAAAGTATTGCCCTTCCCAGTAGACTCAATCAAAAGCAAACTGCTGCAATCTCTGTTAGCTTGCCTATTTTTCCTCATGAATAACCCTTACCATTTTGTCCACACACTGATGCTGCTTGACCACATGTCTTCCCAGCTACGTCTGTGAAATGCTGGCAAGGATGCAGACATTTGTGAAATTGACCCAATAATATGTGGATTCAGTTAAACTCACTGGGATTTACCACTAGGATGATTAAATGTTCATATGAATGCATTGCTAATGCCATGATTCCTTCCCACAGAAAATACACCATGGGGTTCCTTTCAAAGCTTTTGGTCTATTTTCAAATAAAAGCATCTGTGGGTGGTAGTGTTTTTATAAAATAATGTTACTAAAGGGAGAGGGAGGAAAAAACTAAATATGAAAATGTTTTTCCTGTTAGTTCTGGTTTTAAACTACGGTTGCATTAACCTGATATTTTAATAAGCTGGTTTCAATCTCTGTCCTTTCTTTGGATAACTATTTAACATTATACTTCTAAAATAAAATAATAATCAGTATTTTTCTGCAGATATTTAGCTGCAAATCATTATAGGAGTGATATCTTGATGAATGGCCAAGAGGGCAGCCTTTTTAATGATGCCCTTTATTTTGGTTTTCACTAAATTCAGAAATCAGAGCAGAAACAAAATGACAGTCATTCTGGTTGTCTTAAATGCAAAATAATTTCACCTCACCACTGATATGCAACTAAAATCAACCAACTTTACCTAAGTATGTAAAATGGCTCCAAAAACACCCATGTTCACTTAATACAAACTAAATCTTGAGTTAGAGGAGTAATGGAAAGGTACTAGGAAAAGATTTGAATGTATTCCTAAAATATGTGGTGCATAGTAATTGTATTTCATGGTATGACCATTAGGTTTCTTACCCTTTCTCCCTTAGAGCTATTCCATCCAAGCAGCTCCAGCACTTTGGAACAGATTTGGCAGGGAAGAGGTCTTTTCTAACATTCTATTCTGCTGGAACATATAGACTCAATGGAAAAGAACTGAAAAAAAATTGTTTAGCATGCTTTAGTAATATAATAATAATAATAATAATAATTATTATTATTATTATTATTATTATTATTATTATTATTATTATTATTATTATTTTATTTTTGTACCCCGCCACCATCTCCACAGAGGGACTCGGGGCGGCTTACAGATATAAAACCAGCATACAGTATACAGCATACAGTAATATCAAATACAAAAACACACAAATAAATTTAAAAGGCATTTAAAAATCATAAATCATTATAAAACACATGAAAAACACAGCAATAAAAACATAAAATGAGCTGGGCAAAGTGCACTGAGTGGAACTTGTAAACAAGAAGGAAGTTAAGGTGCTACAAGGTCATGGGAAGAGCCTTAAACTGGGGTACTTAATCGGACCTCATCAGATGGGTGTAGGGCTCTGTTTGAATTGTTGGAGTCCCACAGGAGTCTCATGGGGGCCATCATGTGACGTAAGGGCATTTCTGGTGGGACTTCGTGGGGCTCCATTTTGCAGTGCATGGAAACTGAGCCCTACACCTGTCTTGAAGTCTTACCCAACTCCAAGCAGTCTTAAGACAGGAGAAATCAGGGGAAAGACAGGTAAGGACTGAGATGACTGGCCATCCCTCGTGATGGGGAAGGACAGGAGGGAATGGGGTAAGATTTCCCCTCCACTTTCCCCCACTTTTCCCATTTTCTGCCACTTTGTCTTCTTTAAACCTGAATCCTGACAATGTACACATGTATAGAAGGAAAGCTAAGACAGTCTTCTCCAACCTGGTGGTCTTCAGGTGTTTTGGAATATGAGTTCTCACAGCCCAACACAGTATAGCTTTTTGTTGGACATTATGTGAGTTGTATTCAACAACATCTGGAGATTGGAAATGGCTAAGGTAGGTTGTGGGGGGACTGAATATATAGGACTTTTAAGAACATAGGCCACTCATTAACTAAAATGGTGGAGGGCACTTCTACCCACAGTTTCAGGAGAAGCAACCCACTTCCTGGTCACTCAATATTTTGGAATATAAGAAAATAATAAAATATATTGGGTAATGATAATATTGTGCAGAGTTTTGTGAGATTTTTTTAAATCACAAACTCAACAAACTATATATGGTTTCACAAAGTGAGACAATTATTCAGGGTAGGAACTTATTAGGTTACAAAAAAACTTACAAATAAATCTAATCACAATATTATGAATTCCACTTGTCTTCTAGCTAGACACCTTGGATTATTTATATCCTATTAGCAGCTCAAAGGGGTCCTGCAGAATTGCAAGATCGTTTACTGGCATTCAATCTACCTGCTGGATGCTTCAAGGAGAGGCAAGCCATTTGCAGGAAATACTTGAGCTACAAGGTCTTCATGAATATCCCAGGCTGGGAAATCAGCTAAGCCTTTGCTCTGTGGCTTTGACTAATCTCTCCATTGATGTAGCTGTTGCCAGGCAAGAAGTGGCCACATCTTACATAATTTCCTTCTGGTCAGGCAAGATTTTTTAAGGTTTTTTATAAAGATACATTTACACTTTCCCAGTTTCTTCACCCAACTTTCCACAACCCAATACCCATTTATCTTTTGAGTCTGATTTGCTCTACATGTGTTGCTTATTACATTTGATTCCCATAGAAAAAAGAAAGGGAATGCTGGAGGCATAACAAATGAAAAAAGATAAAAGCAATGAAAAGGGAAAAGAGAAGAAAGAATGAATGTGCCTGTAACAGTATATATAACATACAGCCAAAGTACAAACTATGCTATGTTGGGCATTTGGCTTCCTTTTTTAGAACAGGAATATTGTTCTGCCTTGTAAAAAGGATATTAATTTATCAACTTTATTCATATCCCACCTTTCTTTCTGTCAGGACTCAATAACAATCTAAAACAAAACAATTAAGAATAAAAAACAAATATTCATGTGTGGATATAAAATTAAAATACAATAAATACAATTAAAATAACATTTAAAGGTGCTTCCAGACAGGACTCAAATTCATGCTGAAGCAGGCTTAAATAACACCCTAAGGCACGGGTTTGAGCTCCCACTCTCCCTCTAAAAAAAACCCGAACTTTCCTGGGGGGAGGGGTGGTCACCCCAAAGTCCTCCGAATTTAATACGTCATTAGATCTGGGCCTTCCTGAAAGGCCCGGGTTTAATGGAGTATTGGGCTTGTGGAGACTAACTTCCATGTAGTCTCAGGACTACTCAGGGGTGCATCTCAATTGCCATCTCCACATTTTGGGCTCCTGAAGCCCAAAGTGCTGTGTGGCACCCACCCCCTCCCCTAAGCCCCCAATTTTTCCTATAGGTTAAGTAAAAGGTACCTGGCCACCCTAACGTTCCTCCTTGCACCCTCCTGGTGTGAGGAAATGATGCCTGAAGAGGTGGGAATGGCAAGAAGGAAAATGTCTTCTCGCCTATTCCCGTCTCCTCGCACATCATTCCCTCGTGCCAGGAGGGTGCAAGCAGGAACATTATGGTGGACATATGTGGTATTAAATTAATTTGGAATAAACCAGGGAAACCTTGGTTTGTTCCAAATTAATTCATTTTTATCAGAGGCATTGTTTGGATGCCTCAGGTAAAAACCGAGACAGGTCCCGGTGTTTAGACCTGTATGGATGGGCCATAAGACTCAGAATCCCACCCACAACTTCCATAGCAGTGTGCCCCTCATCTCCCCAAATGCCTGCTGGCACAGAATTGTCTTTAGCTGCCTGTGGAAAGCAATTAGGGATCTGTGTCCTGCCTTGTCTATCATTGCCATGACATAAAGCATGAATGGAGATCTTTCAGCTATCATTGGACTGCAGTTGTCAAGTTTAAAATATATGCTCCATGGATGTGGAATTCTGCCCGCAAATTGTCATTCCCTTTATCTAATTGTAGCCAAGCTTCTGAGAAATGATTTTATTCTGTATGGCAGATAACATTTTGACATCTTTATGTGCATAGACTGTTAAAAAACAAGATGTAAAACACATGGCATGCAATATGGAAGTCTAGTTAATCTTGTCAAAAGGACTTAGGTGATTTTTTAATGATACATGACAAATTCATTTTCTAAGAGATAACGATAGTCTGCTTTACAAGAAAAAATGGAGAAAGATTTTTATTACAAAAGAAAACCAACAGATTTTTTTCTGACAGCTTTTAAGACTTGCATATGATTTTATGGATTACAATCTACTTCTCTGAAAAGGTGTATTTGCACAGATGCTTAGTTGTGGGGGTTGCAGGTATGTGAATGCTCTGGTCATAAACCTTCAAAGATTTGGTTTATTAATGACATTTTGGCACTTTTAAATTAATCCATGGGGATGCTAAGTTATTAATTGTCTCTGAAAATCAAAAGCCACACATGTGACATGGTTACACAATTTAAATCCCTCAGGGGAAAAGGGTTCAGGCCCAGTCTCTGCTGTCTCAGAGGCCAGAACCAGGTTTAATGGTTTTAGGCTACAGGACAGTAGATTTTGATTAAACGTTGGAAGTTTTACTGGTAGATTTTGCGCTGAGCAGGGGGTTGAACGGGATGACCCATGAGGCTTTTTCCAAATCTGGGATTTTATGATTCTGCTTTCAAGAAAGGTAATTCTGTAGAAGGCAGATTCTTTTCTTGGAGAACATTTTGCTGCTGCTGTTGTAATCCACAGCATATTGTTGTGGCCTCATTGGAATTGCTTTTTTCCTCTCCCCAATCTTCCCCCGACACACCTTGTTTTTAGCATTTCTGCCCACTCTTGACTCTACCATGCTCATGTGTCAAAACCAAATGGGTCGTTGAAAGTGGGTGTGTTTCTAAGGGTGCATCTGCAGTGTAGAAGGAATGCAGTTTGACACCACTTTAAATGTGATGGCTCAATGCAATGGGATAATGGGAGTCTTAGCCTTCCCTGCCAAAAAGTTCTGGTTCCTCACCAAGCTACAACTCTGAGGATTCTATAGCATGGAGCCATGGTAAAGTGGTGTCAAACTGCACTGTAGATGCACCCTAAGGTATGGCAGAATATCCAATGCTCTTCTCGTTAGTTTTTAGCTGGCATCTAATTGCACAGAGAAGAAACCACTGTTTGAAATTTAAACAGGTTGGAAGAATTGAAGAGAAATAGAGGGAGAGAGATTACATGTGCAGAACAGACCGATGCAGAGCTCAAGCTACAAGATCAGAAGCTTGATCAAAGCAGAATGGTTAAACAGAACTGGAAGTCACAGTCAGTCTGAGGATCAAACTAAAAGGTCAGATGGCAGGCCCCACTCAATGCACAGCATGCACCTGCTGAAATAACAAGTCAGGAAGACTTGTGGTAGGGTGGAGGTGGGGTTGAGATTCTGTATAGAAAAGAACTGACTCCGACCAGTCAAGTTTCACTAGTGTCTTTCTGGAGCCACCTACAAGAGTCAGCCAATGTATTCATACTCTGAAGGTCAGCTCTCTCAAGTAAAGAAAAAGAACCAAATCTGTGTACTGTACGCAATAAGGCCCACTCATTATCTTTATATGCCACTAGGAGTACATCTGTATTGTTGAATTAATGCAGTTTGACACCACTTTAATTGTCATGGTCCAATACTATAATAATATAATAATAACATTATTCTTATAACCCGTCTCCATCTCCCCAAGGGGACTCAGGGTGGCTTATATGGGCACCAAGCCCCCCCAAAACCTCAGAGAATTCAGGTACAAATTTAACACACATAATAAAGGCAAATTGATTAAAAACAATTAAAACCAAGGAAATAAAAGCATAATAGAAGACATCAATCAACATCACAGGACCAGAAAGTGAGCCTATTGAGAATTGCTAGGAAAGGGCAGGGCTTGTGCAAAACACTGGACAATAGGACCAGTACTAGGAATAAAGTGCTGGAAATCGGAACAATAAATAAACTTGGCCTGGGCAGGAATGGTTACAAGCTAACCTCTTATTCAAAGGCACGTTGAAAATGTATGGTATCTGAGATATGCAGTTGGATGAGACATCAACATCCCTTGCCAGAATAAATTAGGGTTGATGGGAATTACAGCTCAGCAATATCTGGAAGCCAGCATGAGTACAACCTTTACTTTTTACATACATAGCAAAATAGGTTCATCTGCATGCCCCAGATCTATTTTAAATTCATTTGGAGGGCCTATTCTAACATTTGGTGTTACATTGATGAATAATGGAAATAACAAGAATGAGCACAGTAGCTCTGCTGCTTTGTAGTTGGGCCCAATTCCCTTCAGAGTTATACCCCCCACTGTTTGGACATCTTTTCTACTTCTATAAGTTGCTTTAATGTAGGACTGGTTTTCTAGGGTTCCCTCTCACGAGTAAAGTAAATGAATAGAAAAGTTTCATCCAAAACTTCCTTCTGAAGTTATCCTTCCAAGGGCCAATGAGGACAGTGAGTATGGTACACAGAATTAACATGCTCATCTTCATTCTCCCATCTCAGGTGTTACTCAGATATTGATAAGAAGCTCTTAAATGTTCAGAACAGAAATCCACAAGGGTACAGATCCCTTAAAGGAGGGGAAATGGACAGTTATTTTTTGCTACTTGTTCAGGTCACCTCTGTTTCTAGACAGCATCAGCTATTCCAGAGGTCAGTTTCTGAACTTCTCTTCAAGCATTTGGGCTAATTGTGGTTTTCCCCACCCTTTCAAATCTGCTGGGGATAATAGCCTGCTAACTGCTTTGGGAAGTATTACATTTCCCCATAGCTTCCTGTGGTTGATTCTCTTGCTGTATTAGGAGATGTTCCTTACTTTCTTGAATAACCTACTTATTAATTTATTAACCTTATCAGAAGCTATGAAACTCTAGAGGCAGTTCTTTAAATTATCCTACTTAATGTAAAACTGTGAAATTTGAAGATCAGTTCTTCATGGCAAGGATGCATTTTGTCACTGGGACCCTATCAGGAATCATGTTGTTTTTTATACATAGTCATGCTCAATAACAAGACTAGCATTCCTGAAAATACTACACATTTCGGGAGAGAAATGTGTAGTTCTTCAAATATTGCCAGATTCCAAATCCCTTCAACCCCAAAACAGACAGTAACAGTGGAGAATGAGAATAGCCATCTAGCAATATATGGAATATATTATCTGTTACTGTTCCATATATTTGCATTTGACAGAGATAACCAGTTTGGAACACACTAAAATAATATTAATCTGTCCTTTATGTATCTTTAATTCAGTTTAGTTAACATTCATATCAACCACATTGATCTCAATGAATTAACACTTTCTATTAAAAACTACCCTCATTAATACACAGTGTAGGTCAATGGCATACACAGTAAGGCCTCCATATCCACAGACTGTATTCACGGATTCAACCATCAATGACTTGAATATATATATATATATATATATATATATATATATATATATAAAAGCAAACTTTGAGTTTGCAAATTTATATGAGGAGCACCCTTTTGCTCTGCCATTATATATAATGGGATTTAGGTATCCGTAGATTTTGTACCATGAGCATTCTGGAACTGAACCCCAGTGGATTCCAAGGACCTACTGCACTACTCTTTTTCTCTCTTTTGTCCCCCTTTTTTAGGATTTGGATATATTTGCAGAATTGTTTTGTGGGTTTAATTATTACATTATTTGCAGATTTGATTAATATTATTTATCTGGAAATCTCTAGGTTCTCTAGGACAGCTTTATGATCAGCTTCCAACAGAGATTGACCATGGAGTTGTACTAGATGATTGGAAAATCTTGGAGAAGTGTAGTCTCAGTTTAAAAAGTATTTTATATTTGAATTTTCCCACTGTGCCCCATGAAAGTAGAGGGCCTACTATATTGTAATATTACAATTTTTAGGTAAGGCTATGTAAAATTCCCAGGAGGAACCTCATTGTGTCTATCAGAATATTTCTGTGATGAATGGAGAGTTCAGTGAAGATTTTTATCACTACTTTTCAATACTTTTCCGTGATTAGACACCAGGATGACATTACAGTCATAATGCATGAGAATCTGTTTGCAGTCATGATACACCATGGATCCTACAGTCTGAGATGCCATTGATAAGTGATTTTTGTGCATGCTCATTTTGGTTACTAATGGAAGTAATTGTCAAACAGACTTCCTTAGGTGCAAAATTGAAAATGTATAGGTATCTCTTCCCAATCACAGCATAAATCTAGGTCTTTATCAGCAAAAGAATTCTGGACATAAGTCCTCACAGATATATATATATATATATATATATATATATATATATATATATATATATATATATATACTGCTACTATACACATCATATTCTATGCACTGTTTGCACACACATTATAATGATCTAATATTTTAATATTCTGTTTTATTTCTATTGAGTAGTTCTGCATTACAATAAAAAGAAATATAAAATACTAAGCATTTAGGCTGATTAAACCTACTGAGACTGTACATTGCCATTCAGTACTTTCAGTAATGGCAAATCAGGATAAAGTCTCTAGAGGGATTAAGGAGATTTGGGCTCATTAATAAACATTCTGTGCATATAATGTCTCTTTCAGAAAGAGAAATATATATTATTATTATTTTGCTTTTTAGTTCATAATTATTGGGATCATCAAAAATTCCCTTTAGAGTTTATTATCCTACCATTATTATGACTAAATAATATTTTAAGGCAGTGTATTCACTAGACCAAGGCTCATTGATTTGGTTTCTGGCTATGTTCTCCACCAAAGTGAAACAACCCAACACTGTGTTGAATGCCAAATGTGGTTAGCTTTAAATCCTCTTCTACTTGCCTGATGATATACATTTTGCACTGATGCTGGAGCAAAGACAGGATTTTCTTTTTCAAGCAGAAGGGCTAAATTCAATTTCAGAGACATTCTTGGTAGCTTCATTCTAGTTATGCACAGGGCTAAAACTAAGGGGTTGTTACCAAAAATGCCAGCATATTTTAACTGAAAATTATTCGTGCCAGTAACTAAGCCATTTGAGAGCTATTTCAATATTTCAGAGTTATGGGGGATCTGTACAAAGTGGGTATTTAAAAATTACTTTATCGAGTCTACAGGATTCAGCTCCAGGGCCTGAAGTCCCCAACTCCTGCAAATAGTATAGATATGAATAGATGTAATTCCCTTTCCTAATGCTAAATGAGGGGCAATTGGGAGATGTTAATGGTGGTGGTGGGAATGCAAACATTAATAGACAGGACACTGTTTCTAGCTCTGTGAGAAAGGTCATATTGTCCCTTTTCCTGTCATGTTTTCATGAATGGAGGAGGAGATTGCTTTCACACTGAAGAATCATTGTGTGCCAATGATGTGGCTTGGAAACACAGAAGATCTGTGGCCGCCTGAGGCAATGTCCAAAAGTTCAAACAGTTGAAAAGGGCAGTGCTGCATTAATAGTGGGACACCAGGCCTGTGTACACATTGCCACCAATAACGTGATATCTGATATTCAGCGGAAGTGCAGACTTCTGCTGTTTTATTTCTGTTTGCAGGACCATGATGTTTCATCATAGGCCTGCCCAGATACCTTATATTATAGCACACCCACACTTGCAATATATGCTCAGAGGCTTTGTGCTCCACTGCTTGCATTAGATCAGCTTCCTTCAGTGGGTGCTCTTCAAAAAGGACTTCATTGCATAATTGAAGGAGGACATGGTCTTATGTGATGACGCTGTATGCATCTCAATGCAAGTCTGCCTCCTCCCCTTGATTAACCTAACTTCTTCTATTGGTAGGAAAAACCCATCCGTTGTTGTCAATCCTGCAGCAACAAAATTGAGCTCCAACTTACAATTAAATAGAAATAATTATTTAACCATTTCTGTGACTCTTATTTAAATTTCCTGTATGCTTCTAAGTCTTTAGGCCATCTGTTAATTGCTGCACTCTGTAGCAATCTAGAAATAAACTGTACTTAAAACTTATATTTAATAAAATTAATGTAAGAAGCAAAGTGAGCAAAAAAAATATCCAACTCTTGCTTTATTTTTTAAAAAATCTCTCTGTGTGTGTATAAAGAGATAGGCACTGGGATGACTTTATTGTGAGGCTGGGTGAATTGACCACTTTAGTAATTTCATTTATCATACCAAGTGTTTGTGTGCTTTTATATAGAATGCCACCACCTTGACAGAAATGACAAGCAAGATATATCTTTTCGCAAGCCGTCCTTGACCAGAATAGCCTCTAAGAGTGCTTTCTTCATGTCCTTCCTGCCCACCTTCATTTGAGGGCAGAACAATGGGCCCAAACTAAATATTGCAGTTGATGAAATAAGGGATGCCTGCCTTCCTTTCATCTTCAAGGGAGGGATTGTAAAGGAAGCATTTGTGCAGAAAGAAAAGAGTAAATCCCTCTCACTCCAGCAGTGAATAAATGGGCAACCCCTTGTAGCTGTTTGGAAGTGAAAAGTAAAATAAGACTAGACTTGGTTTTACTTTTCACCCCTTAGAAGATAAATCACACTATTGTACCATCATGATACACAGGATGCACATTGTGAATGGTCTGCCATGTTTAGTAAAAGGCACTGAATTTTTTAAAAAAGTCTTCTATCCAAAGAAAAGTATACGGACTTTGGATTTTGAAAGCAAAATTTTGATTGAAAACTGATCCATCATAGGAGATTTAAGATTAATCCGTTGTTTCAGGTGGGATTTTTCTCTCCTTTCATGTGTGCCCCAGCACTTGCTTTTTATGGGGTAAATCATATATTTTTTTATATTTTTAATGAAGATACCAAATGTTCATGACAGCTCCCAGCACATCCAAGGTCAGAAGTGTTCTTCTAATTCTCTTTTTTGCCAATCTTCTTTTCTTGGGGTTTGGCTATACTTGGTGGAAATACTCTGCTTCTATTATATTGTTTATGCTTTCTTTAAAATTAGCCAATATTTTATATTGGTGACCAGTAAATAAGTGTGTGAGATCATAATGAGCATTAATAGATAGGCAGCAAGTGTTTTCCTTCATCAAACACTGCTGTGTGTGTATGACTGTGTTAAGAGGGCATATTTTGAATAAAGACAAGGTAGGTGTATTAGTTCAAAGCAGAGATGTACCTCTTCCTTTCTATAACCAATTAGCAATCTCCATATGGATGAGATATTTTTATGTTGATCCTGCAAAGAGACATGTTAATGGTTGCATATTAAGACTGCAATTTGAGCATATCTGAACATATCAAGTCAGTTCAGTGTGTATGTAGATGCTTAGTGGTGGTATTTTTATAGACTGGGGAATGGGAGAGCTTCTCACTCTAAAACAGTGGAGTAAGACATCCCTCCTCAGTTCTTCTGCC
Source organism: Anolis carolinensis (assembly GCF_035594765.1). Taxonomy (NCBI): domain Eukaryota; kingdom Metazoa; phylum Chordata; class Lepidosauria; order Squamata; family Anolidae; genus Anolis; species Anolis carolinensis. The sequence goes on from NC_085841.1 coordinate 160,363,933, forward strand.
ACCTATGCTACCTAGTATGTAATAGGCTTGTGAAATCCGGGTCAACTATGATCTGTTTTGGTGAACCGGATTTTGATGGGGGTCCCGATCAATTTTTCAGGAGCCTCCTGAATTCGGGAGGGCAGAAATCCATTTTCAATCTAGAAAGCCAAAAAAGGGAAGGAAAAGGGATCAACCTGGAGGTATAAAATGCTGGGCTTCCTTTAAAAAGCTCTCTCTTCTCTCCTGATTTGGAGATGCTAAAATGGTGCCCTTTCCCCTCTAGCACATTTTGTTGTAGCAGCTGCCTCCCTCCCTGAGCTCCATGTGTAACCGAAAGCAGCCAGTTTTTGACAGCCACTGTTCTGTTGCAGCCAGTAATAAAATGGCGGAGGAACCCATGCCGTTACAGGCTTCTGAACCAACTGAACAAGCCAAAGGCAAATGTCCATAACAAATCTGTTCACAAGCCTAGTAGGTACTTTGTTGTTGTTGTGTGCCTTCAAGTTCTCTCTAATCAATGGCAACTCAAAAGTGAACCTATCACTTTCTTGGCAAGATTTGTTCCAAAAAGGTTTTCAATTTCCTTCCTCAGAGACTAAAACTATGACTTGCCCAATATGAATGGATCTCTAGCTGGTCCCTCCAGTCCAATACTGTAGACAAACATGAGGATTATTTGTGATGTTATAGTTGCTTTTTACAATTTGCACAACTTGAATTAACCCAATTATTCCTTTTTCTACACCACCAGTTTTATCAGATTCCTTGGAAAACGGAGCTTGAAAGAGGAAAGCAATGGGGCAGGAGAGGGAAATGTATAAGTAATGGTATATTGAGATTTTTTTAAGCATTTAATGCCTTTCATGTGAATGTGACCACTTTAAAAAGATGTCATTGTATTTTGGGTTGTTGTGTATTTTTCAGGCTGTATGGCCATGTTCCAGATGTATTCTCTTCTGATGTTTCGTCCACATCTATGGCAGGCATCCTCTGAGGATTGTCATTGCATTTGTTTCTCAGTAGAAAAAAAAGTATCTGTGCCATCTGTCACCAGCATGTCACACAAGTCTTTCACTGCCACCACTTGAACAAGCCAAAGGCTCCCTGTAATTACTCCCTCCAGCCCACCCCCACCCCCATTGGATCATAAATTTCCCTTTTGTGACTTCATTATAGCGGGTGACTTTAATGTAAAGGTAGGATCTAGTTTGGCTAATGTGTTGAGAGAAGAGGGCCTGGATGAAGACCCTTTCATCTCTGTTTTGACACCAGAAGCCCAACACTCTAAGGACCAAGTATGCAACCAAGCTGGAAAGTGCCTGATCAAAATGGCCACGCAGCTCAGCCTGATCTGGCTAAATGGGCTCACTCAGTTCCCTAACTCTGGAGAATATACATTCTAGTGTAATAGACTATTTTCTGATTTCACCTTCCATAGCTAGCGACATTGATTCATTTGCTATAGACAATTACTTGCTCAGTGATCATCTCCCACTTACCCTTACCCTGGATTTGGAGAGAACCAGTACTTCCCCACCTGAACAAACCTACCCACAATACACCAGACTGAAGTGGAATGTTAAGATGGAAGGCATGTGCCTAGATATCTTAGACTCTTATGAAGTGATGTCCATGGAAGCTATGATATGATTTCGAGGAGGCAGTCAACGGGTTTGAATCCCTTATAAAATCTGTCTTCTTAAAACTATACGATTGGCAAAGAACACCGAGGCAACTCAGGGCCAGACCCAAAAACTGGTTTGATAAAGAGTGCATATTAGCAAACAAACAGATCCGCTCACTCTACAATGATTATCGATCCACATCAAACAATCCCCTCCTCACAAAAATTCAAGAGTTCAAACAGCAGCTCCAACTGCTTATGGGCCAAAAACATAAATCCCGCATTGTAGCTGACTGGAAGCAACTGTTGGAGGCATCCCAAATAAACAATACCAAGAAATTTTGGTCAATAGTAAACAGAACAAATTACCCCCAGGGACCACCTAGGGCAGACATCTCCCTAGAGGGATGGGACGAGTTCTTCTCAAAAGTATTTGCCGAAGAAAACTCTCCCCAAGCAAATGGCAAAAGTAAAGTCCCAGCAGGACCAAGCTGGGAGCCAATTGCATGCCAGTAAATCATCCACCTGATACAGAGCTTAAAGTCAAACAAGGTCCCAGGTAGTTATGCTATTATCCCCGAAATATTGAAGGCAAACCCAATATGGTGGGTAAACCTACTAGCAAATATATTCACAAGGATAAATGAAATTGGGAAAATGCCGAAGGCATAGACCTCCTACATAATGGTCCCAATATTCAAAAAAGGTGACCAAAACGATCCAGCAAACTACCGACCTATTAGCCTGCTCTCCATCATAAGGAAGACTTATGCTAAGCTTCTCTTGTCTAGACTAGAGTTGTGGGTCAAACAAAAAAATATAATTGGCCCTGATCAAGTGAGATTTTCTAAGGGGAAATCAACACTCGACCAGGCCCATGTCTTGGCCCACTTAGCCAACAAATACTCAAAAAACAACTCTAACAAATTAAGTATGGCCTTCTTGGATCTTAGGGGGACATTTGACTCTGTAAACAGAGAAAAGTTTTGGGGGAAACTAGCTGCCCTCAACATTGACCCAAGACTTCTTTTTCTGATCAAGCAACTTCACAACCAAAACTTATGTCAGGTAAAAGATCACGGGATTCCTGTCGAACCTGATCCAGGTCAAAAAGGGAATCAAACAAGGGTGCATACTACACCCCTTACTGTTTAACATCTTCCTGCACAATCTCCCTATAGCCCTGGCCCAAGTGGATGGGCATTCCCCCAAAATTGGCCCAAAGCATGTTCCTTTCCTGTTATTTGTGGACAATGCAGCCCTATTATCCCTCTCCCGTGTGGGATTAAAAAGACTCTTGCATAGGTTTGTTGACTTTTGCGAGACAAATGACCTCCAGGTGAACTATGACAAAACCAAGATCTTGGTTTTTGGTAAAAGCAACAAGAAGCAAGTCTGGAAAGTAAAGGACCACTGCATTGAGCAAGTAAAAAATTTCAAATACCTAGGGCTCTGGTTTAGCAACAACTTGTCATGGTCCATTCATTTAAAATACACACTGGGCCCAATCAAGCACCAGTGCCATCAGGAGGTTCTACCACTCCAGGGGCAACCAATATATTCCCCCAGCCCTGCAAGTCTTCCAAGCAAAGATGAAAGTACAAATACTCTATGGAGCCCCTATTTGGCTAACCCCAAATAACAGTGCCATTAGATCATTTAATTCAAAAATTCTGCACAAACTATTTGGCGTTCCAAACTACATTCCCTATGCAGCTTTATGTTTAGAATCTGGCTAGTGCTCTATAGAGGCCACCATTTGGCTAACCATCATAAAATTTTAGTTACATATCCACTTCCATAGCTCCAGTAACTCACTGACCCAACTCACCTTGAGCGAACTCCACCACTCAAAATGGTGCACAACAGTCCTAGCAAAGATCGAAAAACTGGGCTATGATAGTGACTACTTAAATATACTAACTTTCACTGAGACATTTGCCCTCATTAAAGAGAGGCTGCTAACAGTGGACCACCAACAACTGCAGAACTTAAATAAATCTTGTTTGTCAACAAACATGGCATTTACATTCACTCAGCGAAATCCATCCTATTATATTACAGCACTCACTAACCCCATATACAGGAGAGCTTATATGCTGGCCAGATTCAACATTATGCCATCCCTGCTTCATAGAGGTAGGCTCAATGGACTACCGAGCGACAAGAAGCTCTGTCTCTGCAGCTCAGGACAGCTGGACTCCATCCCATATATTCTTCTCCACTGCCCATTCTACCAGGAACTAAGATCAAACTTGCTACTGCAAGCTATAGATTCTATGAAACACTCATCAGAGCCAGACATAGTAATCATGCTTTTAAATTCCCAAGATTTTAATTGCTGCCTCATCATAACTTTTAATTGCTGCCTCATCATGACTTTTTGAACAGCTCCCAAAATCCCATAGCCAATGAAGGCATGACTTGGGAAGTAGTAAACTGAAAAAATAACTTTTCCAAACTCTGTGCTAACCAATGCATTGTACCCATTAGATGCTAGAGCCACTGACCATGTTGACTTAAGGATTCAGGGAATTCTCAAAACAGGAAGCTGACTTTTTCTCATCTTAGCTCAAAGTCCTCAGTGAGGCAAGCATTTGAGATAGTCAGTTTTTCTTCCATGCAAAAGCTTTTTACCTCTCTTGCTTTATTGGTTCTGAAACTTACATCTGGGACCAAATCCTGCAAGATTTGTTGACATCTCTTAAACCGAGGATGTTGCTTGGTGTTCTTTGAAATCAACTTAGTTCTAACAAGATGTGCTAGTTCATCTGCTTTGTTTTCTTTTCTGCTGGATGAACACACCCTCCGCCCTTTTCATCCTATTTTGTGCTGGTTTTATGTAAGCACAATCTTCATGTCTGAAAAAATCCTTTGAGATAAATGCTCCTTTGCTCCTCTAGTAGTTACATAGGAAATGTTCATTCCCTTGTGATAAAATGAAAAACATGCCTGTTTCCTATTAGAGTTGGTGTCATAAGTCACTTCATCCCTGACTTCTGTTCCTTTTTTATTTTTGGTTTCAGAGGGATTCAGTGTAGCATGTTCAGCTTCTGCGGATTTCAAATGGGGATGTTTCTTTTATAAACTAAGTAGAGGAATCAAAGCTATGGAGATGACAAGCTTCAGAAAAGCTTGAAGTTATCTCTGTCCGGTCCAGAAGTTAACCTAATTGGCAACTCATTTGTTTTATATATGAAACACCCCTTAGTCTAAAGTTGCCTTTCTCTTGTTATATCCAAAGTTTAATGTCATTTCTGCTTTAATATTAGATTAATTGAAATGCATATAATGAAAAGAAGTGCTAGTATATACAATCTCATATTGCTTCATCAAACCTTAGCATAGATTTGAATAATTGAAAAGTGATTAGAATTATTTCACCTGAGTTACACATATCAGCACATAGTAATTCAAGTGTTGTACTAGGATTCTCTGGGCCCTTCCACATAGCCATATAACACAGAATATCAAGGCAGAAAATTCCACAATATCTGCTTTGAACTGGGTTATCTGAGTCCACACTGCCATATATTCCAGTTCAAAGCAGAAAATGTGGGATTTTATTTAGATGTGTGGGAGGACCCTCAGAGACCATAGTTTAAATCCCTGCTAGGTGTCTTGGGAAGTCACATTGTCCCAGAGGGACAATGGCCATGTGACAATATCATCCCTTTGAATTACTTTATGATCTTGTATTGAATTGGAATGCATCAAGTGGACTTGAGAAGAACCATTACTGGTCAATCATCTTGCCTTTATTTCTTCAAAAGCATACAGTATTCAAGAGGGGAAACACCATACACACACACACACACACACACACACTCCATTCACTGCTACCCCAATGTGAAATAACTGGTCCAAAAAGGGCCATCGAATAGACAGGAGTGATCTGCATCTTATTCCTGCTGCAGAGATTAATTGGAAAGACCCTCACTTGTATAGAGTACTTGTTTACAGCATTTCTTCTTGTTTATGTCACCTTTGTCCAACAGTCCTGTCTTTACAACATTCCTTCTTGTTTACAGAATTCATTGTTGTTTTCAACATTCCTTCAAGATTCCTGTCCTATCTCAGGTCTTTGCCCAACATTCCTTTGTGTATGCCAAAAGAATCCCAATTTAGCAGTTTCCCTTGCTTCACTTGCCAAGTCTCTGGTCCCATTATACATGTTGTCCAACTCCATCTTCAGTCTTTCCAAGTCCATTCATACTAAACCAATTCATTCTTTCTAACCCTTCGAGCAAATATTTCTTAGGGTTGAATCCTATCACAAACATGTGTGTGCCTCTGATACTGTAGCTGAGGGACTGTTACAATAGTTTTCCTAAAGAGTAAATTAGTTTTCCAAAGGAGTAAAAGCCAGGGCCAGCCCAAGAAATTTTGTTTCCTGAGTCAAAGGGGCAGGATGGCAGCCCCCTGAAATGTATGCACATGACTGGACAGCCCTACTTCAGCCTCACAATAAAATTGGGTGCTCCGTTACAAAAAGCAATAATTCCAGTTTAATGGCCCACATAATCCTGTCTTCCAAAAATGGGAAAGATGTGGGATGTTCAGGGGAACAGATATTAGGCTACCACTTGTGCTCCCAAGCATCTGCCTCCTGAAACAGTTGCCTTTCCTTGCCTAATGTGACAGTTGACCCTGGTGAAAGTAGTGGAAAACTTGTCTGATTTTCACATTATTTCTGTAATTGGAATACTTGACTTTATCTTACTTTCCTATTTTTTTAATGTACTTGGTATCACCCATCATTACAAATAGAAAATTAGGGTAAGATCTACTTTCAAATTCACTGGGAGATATTTCCAACCTGGAACTCATCTACTGAAATCAGTACAATTTAAAAGTCAAGAGTATGCCTAGAGCTTGGCAGAAGCATGCCAAGAGTTATGTTATTGCCTGGAATCCATGCATTTGGGAGCAAGGAACACACAATGATAGTAATTTTTGAATTTAACTTTTGGTTTACTTCATGAATTGTTTAGCTTAAGGCCTAACGAAGAGTTCTAACATGTTTTGGAAGTTATTCAGAATAATTTGTGGACATTTTTATATTTTATGATATGTTTTTAATTTTAAAAACTTTGCGAAGTGACAGGCTAACATTGTTAAAGCACTCTTTTAAAACAACAGTTAAAACAGAAAGTTATTTTTTGAAAATATTTAAAAGTAGTCCCTTTAAAATGTTCCCAGCCCTTATTCTGCCTTAATGGTCAATATTTGTTCTGAAAGATGTTTTTTAAAGGACAATCCCAAAAACTTGAAACTGGGAACTGCAGCAAGGACATATTCCTTTAGTAGTATTCTGATGTTATTGCCTTCCTTCCGTGCAGGGGGTTTAAGTTGTTGACTCTCATACACATATGGGCTGTAGTGTTATTCCTGGTGTGACTGAAAGTGAAATAGGTCACTTCCAGTTGTGTGTTTTGGCCAAAGGAAAGCCAACTTGTTTCATTTTCTAGAGGTTGGAAGATTTGGGTGGGCAGTGGGAACCAAATTTTCTTATTTATGTGGTGGTTGGGAAGCATAGTTGGATTATAGAAACCAGTAATTAAAAAACAAAACAAAATGGTTTGCGGCACATTTGGGGTGGGGTCTTCAGGTGACTTTTGGACCTGTGGAACAGTGGCTCATAATACATTATCCGTCTCTGCTCTACTGTAATAAATCTGTGTATTTCTTAATGTTGTATTTTTATTGTAAAAATATGTGGTCAAAACAGTCAATATACAGGATATACACCTAAGGCCTTTGTAGCTATGAATTACTGTGTTACTTCTGGGCCAAATGAGGATGAGAACCCATCTCAGGTATGGGTGTTAATGTTGAGCAGCAAAAGGGCTTTTGTTTTCACTTATGTTTGTACAGGTGTAGCGACTCGCATTGTTATTTAACTTCAATTGTGTTCCCACAACTGTTATATTTACAAATTGTCACAGGTAGGATCCTGATCATGTCAGCGTTATGATGTGGGATTCCCACATGCCTCTTACATGTCACCGTGGGAACTTTCAGCACCATAGAAACAGAATGTTTGACTAGATAACATTGTGATCCAATCCAGTACAAGTCATAATGATCTTTAGATATCTAAAGGGCTGCCACAAAGTAAAAAGTGCAATTTTACAGGTAGGACCAAGTCTAAAGGTTTTTAATTACAGAAGAGTACATTTCAATTGAACATTAGAATGACCGTTTCATGATAAGGGCAGTTCAGCATTGGAGTCAATAACCTTAAGAGTCTGAACCTGATAGGGATGCTCTAGCTGGAGTTGCTGCATTGTTAGGAATTGGACTTGAGGACCTATGTGGCCTCTTTTAACTCTATATTTCTGTAAGTCTTCTTATGCTCTTCAGCTCTCCAATTGCCAGTAAGAGGGCAAAGAAGAACCAATCACAGCCTAATCTCATTCCTCCCTACAGCTTGAATGTATCAGAACTCATATGTGTGATCCAGGGCCGTAGCCAGAAAAAATTTTTGGGAGGGGTTTTGAAAATTTCAGGGGGGGTTGAACCCCTAGCACATACCCCTCCCCGCTACAAACCTGTCAATATCTGCTTGAGATAGTGCCTGGAGGGACTCTTAATGTTTTGCATCTCATAGACTTAGCATGGGGATTTGGTTAACCAGTTAAAATTCATGAGTAAACGAGATTTTTTTTATAACTTGAAAAATTTCGGGGGGGGGGTTGAACCCCTAAACCCACCCCCCCTCGCTACAGGCCTGGTGTGATCTGTTTTTCCAGCCACTTCACATTTTCTCTGTTCTGATAGAGGATTTGGAGGCATTTTTTCAGTCACACATATATCCCTGTGTATGTTGAACAAAAATTAATTTATGTGTCAGAAAAAATAACTTCTGGTATAAGCCTGAGTGTATGATTTTTTTTGGTCATTTTTTAGAGATATCATCTATTATATCTCTGAGAGTAAAGTAAGCTGGAAAACAACCATATATAATATTGGTCCCCATCAACCTTGTACAATTGGAGGAGAGGTTCCATAGGGGACACTGTAATAACCAGCTTGGACCCTTGAGGATGTCACTATATTGCAAGAAGCTTCCATACTTGTGTGTATTTTCCCCAGTATCCTGCTAAAAAGATATTGAACAGATTTTTTCCATTAGTTTTCTTCATGAAAATGCTGTGCTGTTCTTCAGTGGTTAAATCACCTGCATTCCAACTGTGTTATATCTAGTATAAAGACAGGGCCAGCTGGGGTAGAGTCCTGCACCTTGTTTCCAGTGTCAATACCCTAATGGATTAGATAGTCATAATGATGGAGAGCAGAGTTAAGGTGTTTTTTTTTCATTTTGAGTCTTCATTTCACACATAATGGCAGTGGCAGACAATGGGCCAGGTGGTTACCTCATAGTGCTATTATCTGTATATGGCACCAGTGGGATACTTTAACAAACTTGTCATTTCTGAAATGTACATGAAGGTAGCTCAAAATGTGCCTCGTGAGCCTAGATTCTATGATGGTATGGCTAGGCTAATGCTGAATTTGTCAACCTTGTGAAACACACATAGTACAGATACAACAAATACTTGCAATCTTTCTCGTCTTCAATTTTTTTAAAAGAATTTATCACCACATTGACACAGCTAATTGAGAAAATGGTAAACTGTTGAAAAATTCTCAGCATCTCATGACTTATTTTTCCAAAATTATTTACCCAGAACCTCTCACCCAGCAACATTTTTCTACCCAATTTATTTCTTAGAAATTATGCTGCTTTTGTACGATTTTTCCAGAATAAGGAACTTTATGCACAAATGAATTTTGACACCCTCCCCAAATAATGACAAGTGAAAATGCACAGAAATCTTAAAATCTCACCCAGCAGAGGTGACAAATAAAAAGGAGCGTGAAAGAAATGTAGATTTACAATTGTAAGTAATAAGTCAGTGGTTCAACAGTATACTATGTATTAGAAGGCTTGGGCAATGTTCCAGAGCTGCTCAAACCTCTTGCATGAAATCCTAGAGAACAGACCATTCAGAATAAAACAAGACTTGGCTAGGTAACTCAGACCTTTTGACACAAATCCCTTAAGCAGTGGGGGGCAGGAGGGTGGCAACATATTTGTTATTCTGTCTTTTAATCCATAAACCAGGACAACACTCTTTACCAAATCTGTGACCAAATCTGAAGCTGAACAGCAGTTGTGAAAGGCAAACATACATCCACAGGGCTATCCCCATTGTCTTCATCTATTTGTGCCATGTTTGCTTTCTCAGACAGAAACATTTCTCTCACTTCACAAATTTTTGTAGGGAAGATTTACAGATATTTTTTGTCAACTCAGCGTTGCTTCTGTAATTTCTAGAGATAGTATCAATCTTGTAGGTTTTGTGTTCCAAAGTTTTGTTGTCAGCCTCTTGGAATAAAACAAATTTACTCCAAGTAATTTACTAATTACTGAATAAGTAGCAAATTTTCTGAATATCATTATGTCCCAACCAATTTTAATGTTTTAATTATTTAGGGAATATTGAATATAATTTCATTTTTATGGACTTCCTCCTTTCAAGGCATTTTGAATTTTTATTTTATTATTTAAAAACATGCCCATTAATGGCATTGCTTCCCTCCTGTCTTATGGCTGAGTGCATAAAACCTAAAGCTGTGGGAAAAATAGCCCTACTCCCATAGGTTATCCTCTCTGAAAACTAAGCAGGTTCTCTGCAAAATTGGATAAAAGCAAACAAACATTTCCTGCAGCTCAGTTATTCACCATTACTGTTCTGAGTAGCCAGATGGGAATACCGAATGTGTTCTAGAGCCCACTCTGTGTTTATTGTGCACAATGAAAAGGCACAGCATTATTCCTTGCAGACAGTTTGGCACCCATTATTTTACCCCAGAAATCTTTGCAATGCATAGGGACTTGTAGATGTAGAAAATAATATGGAAGACTTCTCCAGTTTTGAAGTAGAAAGCATTAGCATCACCATGTCATATAGAACTGCAGAGCATCTAGCAAGCAACCTGAATATCAGTTATCAAACAACAAAGTTCTAAAGATCAAATATTGAGATTGTTTCAGATTAGATGTCACGCATTTAGAAGACTGTGTAAGCAGTCTCAGTATATCTGGAAAATAGAACATTGTCGAGGAAGTTGTTAAGGAGAATATTAGGAAAACAACTATTTGAGCTGTAAAAAACTACTACTTTTCTTTTTGTGCTGCAACGGTAAACTCATTAGGCACTCAGAGTCACATACTTCAGTGAGAAGTTGTGTGAACATATTGTACATGAGAGTATTTAAGTGCTCCAATTTTACATATCTTTCTTTTGATTTATCAGTATTGTCCTCATGACTGACGATAGTAAATAACAAGAACTTTGCTCATTTGGCTGAATGCCGAAATACTTGAGATGGAGCTATATCCACTTGCCTCTTTTGCCTTCTGCAACCATCTGTTTTGAAATGGTGACAGTGATAAGCAGGACTTCTATTGGTCATGTTGACCATCTACGACAGGGGTCCCCAAACTAAGGCCCGGGGGCCACATGTGGCCCATTGAAGCCATTTATCCGGCCCCCGTGGCAGCAGCTCAATCCTCCTCTGCCGAGGAAGACACATGCGGCGCAAGGGAGGAGGGAAAGGTGCACACCTTTCCCGCCTCCTCCCGCACTTTCCAAAGCTTTGCCTGTTTATAATGGTATTTTAATTATTATTTAATTAATAATTAATTATTAAGGGGTACTATGCTAGTGCTTTTGGTGCACAAAGGCAGAAGGGGGTTGGACTAAATGGCCCAAGGAGTTTCTTCCAACCCTTATTATTATTATTATTATTATTATTATTATTATTATTATTATTATTGACACAAAAACACAGTATAACACAGCAAACAAGATATAGATGTTGGATTTCATATCACAAAATTACAAGTCAAACACTTCCCAAGTGTTTAGGGCTGTGTGATGTATTATTATTATTATTATTATTATTATTATTATTATTATTATTATTATTATTATTAACAACATTGAGGTTGGGTGGCCATCTGTTGGGGGTGCTTTGCTTGTGCTTTTGGTGCACAAAGGCAGAAGGGGTTGGACTAAATGGCCCAAGGGGTCTCTTCCAACCCTCTTTATTATTTTTATGATGATGATGATGATTATTATTATTATTATTATTAACATTGAGGCTGTATTTGTTCCCATTTTGTTTGTTTATTTCAAAATAAGATATGGGCAGTGTGCAGAGGAATTTGTTCATAGTTTTTTGTTTTTTTTTAAAAAACACACACAAAAACTATAATCCGGCCCTCTAATAGCCTGAGGGACTGTGAACTGGCCCCCTGTTTAAAAAGTTTGGGGACCCCTGATCTACGATATCACATTAGAATTCTAAAGCACAGTTCCACATTTCCCTATTGCCCAGTTTGCTTTTGCAGAATTCTGGGGTTTGCAGTTTAGGGAAACCCAAAGAATTATCTGCTTGAATTCCAAAGATCCCACTCTAAACAACATTTCCCTGAATCCTACAGAAGCAAACATGGCAATAAGGAGATGGAAACCTCTGCTGTATAACGCTAATGTGATCTCGTCCTATGACTTACTCCTCTCTTCAGCCACCAGCATTTATTTTCCTTCTGATAGCTCTTTGAATGACTGTGAATCATCCCATATTGTCAAGAAAGTGGCTTATAGGGGGAATCTACAACTAGGGTTCCCATTTTTTCTGTGACCAATATTTAGTAAAGCTTCTGAATGCTCAAGTGTAGTTAGGGTATGTTTGCCTCCCACCTCCAAAATTCCTACCCTAAAAAACTCATCAAACCAAAATTTCCCCTGTTTGCTAGTCACAAAAGGGGGTTGGTTGTCATTTTCCCCTTTGCTTAAAAATACACTCAGTCAGTCATAATTTATTATGTTGTTTGTGGTGGTGTTGGTGAAGATGATCCTGCTTTTCCTCCAAGATTGGGACTTCAAAGTAGCTTGCAATTTAAAAGAACAATATAGATGCCCCCTACCTTTTGACGCCTTAATTTCTGATGACTCACTCTTTCAGTGCTTGCAAATTACAGATAAATTTTATTAATTTTATAAGGGGTCCATTCTTTCATCAGTTCTTGTCTACAAAGCTCCCTTGGGACTGTTTGTGCACACATGCACAGTTCCAAGGATTGCCTATGGAAAGGACAAGCCCTCAATCATGCTTGCATTAAGCAAAAATTCTGTTAGTTTTATTACATTATTCTGCAGCCAAAATACATTTGTAAGATAAAATAACCTGCACTTTACTTTTCAAGCTACTCTACTTGTGCTCTGGACCCTAAAATGTGGTCTTCCTATGAAAAGCATAAAGAATCTAGCTATAGAAATAGAATTAAACTAATTACAGTATTAAAACAGTACTCTTGTTTCCAGTTGCAGGCTGAACTCGATCAAGAATATCAAGACAAATTCAAAAGACTCCCACTGGAAATTCTGGAATTTGTACAAGAAGCAATGAAAGGCAAAATTAGTGAAGATGGCGACCACAGCTCTACCACTTCTTCCCTCACATCCGATGGTGGAAAACTGAACCATAAACCACTACAAAATGAGGAACTGGAGGATAATCCAGGAAAAGTGTTTGATACCCCTCTCTAACCACTCCTACAAGACCCATTCCTAAATTACTGTGGCAGAGAATGTCACCATTGTGCTCCCTGGATTCTCTTCTCTTTGTGAATAGTCATTGGACGCCTCACATCTGGAAGACTTCTGTTGGGATGGCTCACATTTCCAAAACAAGTGGTCAGTGAGGACTCTATATGTTGTCTGTAACCCTTCTTTGTTTATTAGCTGAAGAAAATAGCTGAATTGGCCAGTGCAGCCCTTTCTGTGGCCACATTTATTAGGATGGTTTTCCATTTGGGTGCAGTTGGAGCTTCCTCCGGGACCAGAACATGTTGTGCAGATACAAATGCACAGATCTTCTTGTGAAGCAGCAATGGGAAGAATAAATAATTTATCCACACACAACCATCATAACATCCTTAACTTAATGTTTCCTCCTCCCTGCACCCTGGAAACATCTACCATCTTAATTGCACTGATTTTTAAATATGTGGTTCTTTATTTTTCTTTGTTTTGCAAGCATCAGCAGCTTGCTTTGTTGACAATGTACCAGAGAATGAATCTGCTTTGAGATGTTCTACTGAAACTGTGGTAATGAACCTAAGTTCCCAAACTGAAATCTCTTCAAAAAGTATATATATTTTATTTTTTTCATCATTCACATTAGGGATGGGACGTCTATTTGAAAACTGTCAGAAGAATGAGTTTGTCAAATTTGGGGAAAATCCTGATGAGGACAGTCCTATTTATGGGATAATCTTTGCAGTTCAAGACTTTATTTGCATGAAAATGTGTATGTATGTGTGTGTTTTATGCAGTAAAAACGTTTTTGTGCAGAAAACATTTTGTGCAGAAAACATTTTTGTGTAAAAATACAGAATTTTCTGCATAACACAAGTTCTCTTTGAAGAAAACAAGCTTCCTGCAGAGCAAATACGATTTTCTTTAGAAAGAAAGCATATCCTTCAAATAGAATATGGTGTTCTTTGCAAGAAAAATGTCTCACAATGCAGAAAAGTCAAGATTTTATTTTAAACTAGATAACCCCTGAATTGCAAATAGTCTTCTAAAAATTACAATTTTCAATGTTTTTCTTGTAGCAAGAAGAAACATTGAATGTTATATATTCTTGCTTCAAGAATGAAATTTATGAGGATATACATCCGCATAATTCATACAGATGTAAACAAATCTATAAAAACATAGCCCCCTCTGTAGAAATAGAGCATGGGCATCCTTGCTGGGCTTTCCTTCATGGTGAAATGGAAAGATTGAGGGATATGGACTAATACAGTGACAACAAATTAGAGTCACTATAAAGCAATTTTTAATCTGTAAACTTTAATTAAAAAGACATTGTTTTCAGTTATCATTTCTGGGTACATCATGTGATCCAATTATTTTAAAATGCTTACCAACTATAATATTGACACAAAGACATCTCTTCCATAGTTGTTTTATTAATATTATTTTTTTATTGTGGTATGCATGTGGGAGATGTCATCTCCAAAATGTATATAAAACAGACATTTCAGAGCTGGAATCTTTGTGAAAATAAAAGGAAATACTGAAGCAAAAGGACGTGGAGGGTGAAGACTTGAGTTCTAATCCTGAAATTTATTTATATGGAAAGATTATAGCCCCTCTGAACTTAATAGATTTATGTGGTGGATAACACTGAAACACTAAAAAATTCTGAGTAAATACTTTAATATGTAATAGCATATATGTAGTTAGCTTTCCCTCAGGAGTTCAGCAAAATAACTTATTTTATTTAAATGTAAGCAATAATAGAGATCAAACTTCAAGTTAAGTGATATGTGTACATAAGAAAATTAAAACTTTGGCTAAGCAGTATTTTTTTGTTCTTAATATGCAGCACGCACGAAGAAAAGTTCCACAATATTTGAAGAGTACATAAACAACATGCACTCTGCTTACAATGTGTGGAGTAATTAAAGGGTGTAACTAAGACTTTTGTTTTGATTTTAAGAGTATGACGCCTGTCATTTATTCTACTTTTTGCACTTTGAAGATCAATATTATTAATCATTAAATAAAAAACCTGGAAGGGTCAATGTTTAATGCTGCATTTTATAAGATAAAGGTTCAATAAATTTGTTTTAAGTTAGATGGAATACAATAATAGCAGTATTCATGAAAATTATGAGACTATTTCTCTGATGTGTGCTTGTATAGTACAGCTACAAATAGGTTAGGAGAAATTCTAAGGAGCTTTTTAATTTGAGAAGTACAAGTGAATGGTTGACAGAGTCTATTAGCAGTTGTGGTTGGTTTTCAGTACATATGTATTTGATCATTGACTGTACTTACTTTTTTAATATCTGTACAGTGCCCCTTTTTGCAGTTGTAGTTTAGTGTGTAATAATGTATATCTTGCCTTGTTCAAACTTACAGTGATACTATCATTTACCATTAATATTACTTGAAATAAAGTAAGATAATGAAAATAAAGGAGTCTATGATGTGAGAGTCGTGTGCCTTTTATGTATTTGCCTTGTTGCGTGTTGAACGTATGGAAGTAATATACTGTGGACATTTTGGCTTTAGAGAATAGAACTACATCGTATTCCATCAAATTCCATTGTACACTTCAGATAGCTTCACAATACCAAGGATCATTTCTTTTATTAGCTTATGATGAATTTTAGCTCATGGACACCAAACATTTCAACCTAACATGGTTGCAAGGGACTCTAACAGAACTAAAGAGATATATGTCTTGCCTTCCTTTGAAAATTAATGTTGCTCTTGTACATTGGTATAAACACGTGTATGTGCTGGCTGATTGGAAAAAGTGATATGCTTTAATTAGGGGAAAACTTCTCATCAGTCATCTATATAATTTTCTTTCACAACCTTTTAGATGCATAAGTCACTTTTTTTGTACAAATCCTATGCAATTTTGTGGCATGTTGTTTCTTCCACTTGTAATTTATGTGCTTTCATCACAGATTCAAATAAAATTTCTAAATGCTGTCTGTATCTTCTCCCTTAATTGCACTTCTAATTTCTGTGCTTTCATTGCAGATCCAAATAATATTTCTTTACACTATGTGTTCTGTCTCTTCTGAGCATACTGGTGCTTTTCTACAGGTCACAACTGTGAGGAAAGTGTTTGCTGTATTCCAGAGTGACTTCTCAGTTTCACAGGGCATTAGCAGTATGAACCAAAGGGCTGGTCCTCCTCATGAATGTGAAGGTTTTCTTGCAACAGAGGAGGCAACATAGGGCCCCCTGCACATGTTATTTGACTACAGCTCCAATCATTCATTGCCACTAGCTATGTTCAATAAGGTCTTAAGAGAGCTTCAGTTCAACAACATGTAGAGTTCTAAATGTTCCCCATCCCAAACTGTCCCAAGAAGAAACCATCTGATGGTTTGATGTGCTTATTAGTCATGTAAAAAATTCTGCTAAGCAATATAGTCAATCTAATTTTTTTTAAAAAAAATCAGGGATTATCAAATGATGGTTGTCCAAATGTTGGTTCACTTAGAGCTTGAAAGTTTTTTTTCCATGTCAGGAATGAGTTGAGAAACTGCAAGTTGCTTCTGGTGTGAGAGAATTGGCCGTCTGCAAGGAAGTTGCCCAGAGGATACCTGGACGTTTTGATGTTTTTAACATCCTTGTGGGAGGCTTCTCTCATGTCCCCGCATGGAGCTGGAGCTGATAGAGGGAGCTCATCCACGCTCTCCCTGGGTTGGATTCGAACAGGCAACCTTCAGGTCAGCAGTCCTGCCTTTAAATCAGCAGTCCTGCCAGCAGAAGGGTGGCGCCACTGGGGGCTCCGCTAGCTTGAAGATAATGCATTATGAATAAATTCAGAAGTAATTATTGAAGGCAATAGGTTTCCCATGCTCTTTGTCTACCAGCAACTGTAATCTGGAGGTATGCTACTGTTGTACCTAGAGGTATTATTTAGCTGCTGATATACCTTTCATATAGAAATGTGTGTAGCTTCCTTTTAAAACTATTTATGCTATTGCTCATCACTATACAGAAGATAATTCCACAAGCTAACAAAACGATAGTAGCATATGTTATTTGATAGTATGGAGTTGTATATGCTAATTAATCCTTCTTTCTTGAACTTACTGCCAGTTTACTATTCCATAAAATCCATTGGGCATCCTTGATATTTATAGCCTGTCACAGGAACAAAGAATAGTCCCTGGTATCTATATGCCTTGCCATGGATCTTAATAGATTCCCAGTGCCAACCACACATTAATATCATACGACAAGAATTATAGATAATAGAATTCATTGTGGTCATTTTTTATTTTTTAATTAGATGTACTATCTGGATACAGAAGACAATTTTCAAGTGGTTACTGACATAGAATCATAGAATCATAGAGTTTGAAGCCATCCAGTTGAACCCTCTGTCAAGAAGCAGGAAAATCTCATTCAAAGCACCCCCAACAGATGGCCATCCAGCCTCTGCTTAAAAACCTCAAAGAAGGAGCCTCCACCACACCCCGGGACAGAGAGTTCCACTGCCGAACAGCTCTCACAGTGAGGAAGTTCTTCCTGATGTTCAGGTGGAATCTCCTTTCCTGTAGTTTGAAGCTGTTGTTCCATGTCCTAGACTCCAGGGCAGCAGCAAACAAGCTTGCTCCCTCATATTTATACATGGTCATCATGTCTCCTCTCAGCCTTCTATTATGCAGGCTAAACGTGCCCAGCTCTTTAAACCGCTCCTCATAGGGCTTGTTCTCCAGACCCTTAATCATTTTAGTTGCCCTCCTCTGAACACATTCCAGCTTGTCAACATCTCCCTTCAATTGCAGTTCCCAGAATTGGACACAACATTCCAGGTGTGGTCTGACCAAGGCAGGATAGAGGGGGAGCATGACTTCTCTGGATCTAGACACTTTACTCCTATTGATGCAGGCCAAAATCCCGTTGGCTTTTTTAGCTGCCGCATCACATTGTTGGCTCATGTTCAACTTGTTGTCCACGAGGACTCCAAGATCTTTTTCACACGTACTGCTGTCGAGCCAGGCGTCCCCCATTCTGTATCTTTGCATTCCATTTTTCCTGCCGAAGTGAAGTATCTTGCATTTGTCCCTGTTGAACTTCATTTTGTTAGTTTCGGCCCATCTCTCTAATCTGTCAAGATCGTTTTGAATTCTGTTCCTGTCTTCTGGAGTGTTAGCTACCCCCCCTCCCAGTTTGGTGTCGTCTGTAAACTTGATGATTGTGCCTTCTAACCCTTCGTCTAAGTCGTTAAGAAAGATGTTGAACAGAACCAGGCCCAGGATGGAACCCTGCGGCACTCCACTCGCGACTTCTTTCCAAGATGAAGAAGACGTATTGGTGAGCACCCTTTGGATTCGTTTGCTTAGCTAATTACAGATCCACCTAACTGTAGTTTTATCTAGCCCACATTTTACTAGTTTATTTGCCAGAAGGTCGTGGGGGACTTTATCGAAGACCTTACTGAAATCCAGGTACACTACATCCATGGCATTCCCTGTATCGACCCAACTTGTAACTCTATCAAAAAAAAGATCAGATTGCCTTCTTGTTCTTCCTTTTCCTACCGACATAAGCAAAGAAGCCCTTTTTATTGTTTTTAATGCCTCTGGCAAGCCTGAGCTCGTTTTGTGCTTTAGCCTTGCGAACCTTTTCCCTACAGGAGTTGGCTATATGTTTGAATTCTTCTTTGGTGATTTCTCCCCTTTTCCACTTCTTGTGCATGTCTCTTTTGAGTCTTAGCCCGGTTAGAAGTTCTTTGGACATCCATTCTGGTTTCTTCTCACTTGTCTTTTTTTCTTTTCTTTGCTGGCACTGATTACATTTGCGCCTTGAGTATTTCACTTTTTAAAAACTCCCATCCATCCTTAACTCCCTTGTCTTTTAATATTGGCGTCCATGGAATGCCACTCAGTATTTCCTTCATTTTTTGGAAGTCAGCTCTCCTAAAGTCTAGAATGCATGTTTGACTTGTCTTAGTTTCAGTCTTCCTTTGTATGACAAACTGTAGGAGCACATGGTCACTTGCTCCTAAGGATCCGACCACTTCGGCTGTATTGATCAGGTCTTTCACATTTGTTAAGATTAGATCAAGAGAAGCCGATCCCCTTGTTGCCTCTTCTACCTTCTGGACCATAAAATTGTCTGCAAGGCAAGTGAGGAATTTGTTGAACTTTGTACTCTTGGCTGAGTTTGTTTTCCTGCAGATATCAGGATGTTGAAATCGGCCATGACTACTATATCTCTTCTTTGTGCCTGTTTGGTCAGCTGTTGACAGAAGGCTTCATCAAGTCCTTCATCCTGACTTGGAAGGTCTGTAGTATACACCCACGACGAGATCTTTTTGAGTCCCAGTTCCCTTGATTCTTATCCAGATGCTTTCAAGATGGTTTCCCGGATTACAGTCTTGCATTTCTTCTGCAACATAACTGCATTTGACATACTTTTATTACAGTCTTACCATTTATGTGTTTTAAATGTAATTTTTATCCTGTATTGTTGTTTTAATTGATATATTATATTGCTGTTTTATCTTTTTTATATTGTGATTTGTATTATGTTGCTTACATTTTGTCCTTATGTTGTTTGGGCCGCTGCCCCATGTAAGCCACCCCGAGTCCCCGCGGGGAGATGGTGGCGGGGTATAAATAAAGTATTATTATTATTATTTTATATAAAGCTACTCCCCCTCCTCTCCCTTTTGTTATATTTCTGTGAAAGAGGTTATAGCCCTCAATGGCTACATTCCAGTATCTCAGTATCTCATCAAACAAACAGACATCCACTTAATCTGACTTTCTCTGTCTTGTAATTCTTAATCTCTTACTAAGGGAAGGGCATACTTCAGTGGAATATAATGATTCTTTGGGCCCCAGTGTTTCTTATTGCAGAAGGCTGCAAAGTGGGCAAAGGATTTGAGTGTGCAATATCCCCTTTTTCCAGATCCTTCCCAATCAACATACCATATATACAAGACATGGGCAAACTTCATCTCTCCAGATGTTTTGGACTTCAACTCTCACAATTCCTAACAGTTTAACAGCTGGTAGGAATTGTGGGAGATGATGTAAAAACACCTGCAGGGCCAAAATTGGTCCATGCCTGGTGTATATAAGTTGACTTCATGCATAAATCAAGAGCAAGTTTTTTTTTGCAGGGGGATTATGGATTTTGATATGACCATGGATAGGTTGGGGTCATTCTATAAAGAGGGGAAACACCAGAGGGTCAGAGGCCACCCATCCCTGGCCACCATCACTATTTCCCCCTACCATGGAGGAAAGAATAGTGGGGGTTGGTGCTTCTTTTATGTTCTTTTGGAACAGACTAAGCCAGTATCTTTTGCCGCTCTCCTCAGAGAAGGAAATTGTTCCCTTTTATAACATTTAAGATACAATATTCCCATTGACCTGTAGATAGATCAATCCAGGTTTTTGGGGTTGATTTTTGACTACATTTTCTGGACATATACGTTTTTTTTGTACATAGGATAATACTTTTGAAAGAATACAATATGTTTTATACCCACCCACACACATTGTGTACAAGTAACATGATGAAGGGAATAGGGCTGAGGAGTAATTGGATGAATTACTTTTGCAAAGTAACAAAGTCTGGTATGGACATGCACTCCATCTTTAATCAGACTATTTGACCATCCAGTGCTATTTTGTTGATCTAAATTTGCAATAACTTTTCAGAATATCAGATGGTATTATTTCTTTTCTTTTTTTTGAAATTATTTTTATTAATTGTTTGGCACAAACAATATAATATACATTCAAAAGTAATGAAACGTGTCTACATTTGTAATCAAATGACAACTTGTGCAAAATAAATATAGCATTCTTTGGTGCTCACTCTAATTCAAAACATTTTCAAAGCAAAATCCACCATCTACTTCCCCCCCTCCCTATCATATACAGAAATCATAGTTTAAAACAAAAAAGAGACTCCTTGCAAAGCAGGGAATATATCTTCATGATCAAGAGAATTTCAGAGTATATCTAAACACATCATGACATCACATCAGTTAAAAAAACCCCATAAGAATGAGAACAAGCAATAAAATATTTTCTGTGTTTTGAGCTTTTTGACTGTTTTACATACACCAGTATGGATAGCTATACAACCCCAATTTGCATAAATTGAAAGATGTTTAAAGTCATAAACAAATGCTTCATTAACATTATTCCAACATATTTAACCTTTTCAGGAATCACTTATTTCTAATTTTGTAACATTCCAGCTTGTCCAAATAGCATTACATATTTCTTTTTCTTTAAATATTTTTTCTTTTTCTTCTTTTTCCCCCCCCCCCCCCTTCCCTTCCTTGACAACTACACACAATACCTTTTCTGAACACAAACTTAACGTTCACATCTCAAGTGTTCTGCCATAATACATATACTAAAGAAAATTAAGTCACATCAGATACAGTAGAGTCTCACTTATCCAACATAAACGGGCCGGCAGAACGTTGGATAAGCAAATATGTTGGATAATGAGGAGAAATTAAGAAAAAGCCTATTAAACATCAAAAAAGGTTATGATTTTACAAATTCAGCACCAAAACATCATGTTATACAACAGATTTAACAGAAAAAGTAGTTCATTACACATTAATGCTATGTAGTAATTACTGTATTTATGAATTTAGCACCAAAATATCACAATGCATTGAAAACATTGACTACAAAAATGTGTTGGATAAGTGAGACTCTACTGTAGTTCCAAAGAATTCTTCATCATGGCATTCTTCAGAAAGAAGTTAAACAATGTGATGAAAAATTAGCTTTTATAATAGTCAAACTTGAAAGCCCTACGTTGAAATAGTCTTTCCTTCTAAGAACCTTTTGAAGGGCTCCCAGTCTTTCCTAAACTCCGCAGGGTCTTTTGACTGAAGATATCCGGTCAGAATGTCCATCTCAGCCACCTCTGCCACTTTCACAATCCATTCCTCCATTTCTGGTGTTTTCTCCATTTTCCAGGCTCGTGCATAAACGATTCTTGCAGCAGTTATCATCAAGGTGAAGAGTTTATTGTGTGACTTCAGCAGTGATCTTTCAGTTATTCCTAGTAGAAATGCTTCTGGGTGCATAGGTATTTTTAACTTTAATATTTTCTCATTAGTTTTATGGATCTCAATCCAAAAGTTGTTTGCCTTCTTGCAAGACCACCACATATGGAAAAATGATCCTGTTGCTTGTTTACATTTCCAACAAGTGTTTTTTAATTGTGGCTGAATTTTGGTTAGTTTAACAGGTGTCATACAGAATTGATAAAACATTTTGTAGAAATTTTCCAGAAGGGAATAGCTTCTGAAAATTTTTATTTTTACTTTCCAGAGGTATTCCCATTCGTCTAAGCTGATCGAGTGGCCAATGTTTGTGGCCCATTTTACCATACATTCCTTGATATATTCATCTTCTGTGTGTAACTTTATCAGGAGATTGTAGAGTTTGGATAGTTATTTTTTGATTGAAGTATATTTTCAAAATCTGTCTTTTCTCCTTCAAATCCTGTCTGCTCATCTTATTGATATTGTTGGTGTATTTGTGCATATTCAAACCAGTTCACGTTACCCTGTTGGTTTATTTCTATTATTGTTTCCAGTTGGAGGTTATCTCATGTTCTCTTGAGTATTTCCTCACATGTTGGCCATTTTTTACTACCCTTGGAATTTCCACTTTGTTTGAAAGCTTCCTGTAGAGGTCCATTGTGGTATTTTTGTGTAGAATTTTTTTTATACTTGTTCCAAATATTCATCAGGGTTTTCCTAACTGGGTGTTTGTTGAAGTTTGAATCTTCTGCCACTTTTCCATAAATTAAGCACAATTGATCTAGACAACAAAAAAACATTATTAGCCAATATATATGCCCCACACAATGGACAGTCTGTCTTCTTTACCAAATTGCACAAAGAAATAGAAAATATAAACTATGATGAGCTGATTATACTAGGAGATTTCAATGCAGTAGTGGAACAGAACATAGACAGAAAATGTGTGAAGAAAAAACAAAGCAAAGGGAAAGAACTTCCACAAAGAATTTGGAAATTAGCAAATGATCTAGAACTTATAGACATTTGGCGATTTCAGCATGGACCTGAAAAAGACTTTCCATTCCAATCAGACAGACACAATTCGCTTTCAAGAATTGACATGATCTGGGCCACAAAAAGCCTTACTACACAGTTATTAAGTTCCAATATTCATTCAAGGTTGGTGTCATACCAGGCCCCCATTTCGATGCAACTAAAATGACAAGCCAGACAATTTGCCCTGTAGGCAGCAAGGTAAATAGCCTTGGACGCCTCTCAGCCTCTCTGGTTTTGCCGATTGCTCCTTGATTTAAGAGCCAAAGGTCATAAATATAGGCACCAGATGAAAGCTTTGCAAAGCCCCTCTGATTCCCTCTTAACCCAGAGAGAAATTGGGAGAATACAGAGCCCTGTATTCAGCTGACTAAATACCTTGTATGCAGCCTCTTTCGGATGCTGCCTTCATACCGCCATGCTCCCTGGAAGTCCCCCATCTAGTGCTGTTTTGCTGATCTAAAGTTACAATAACTCTTCAGAATAGCAGAAGGTATTATTTCTTAGCCCCACCTGGAAAAGATGGACTGAATCTAGGCTCATCTGCATGCAAGGCATATGCTGCTATACCCCTCCCATTCAAGAGCACCAGCTGCTAAGGAAAAGAAGATGAAGAAGAGAAAGCACAAGACAGATTGAGGCAAAGAAGATTAAAAGGGAGATCAAACATTGCAATCGCAACAGCACAACACCTGGGCAAAAGTAAGGGTGAAAATACTCACAGAAAGTTAGAAACAGCCATCACCACAAGTGGGGATATTATCCAGGGAGCAAATACAAAAGGTGAAAATCAGCTGGCTAGATTGCACATATAATTAGGAGGCCAGAGCATCTCCTAGCAACAGCCTTCTGTCTTAATAATTCCTTCCCTAGGTACATCAACTGTATTTGCCTTCAAAGCAACCTTATGGCAGACTTTTCCGAATGTGTCAGTCTGATGACGGATAAGATGCTAACTGACCAGCAGGGTTGCCAGACATCATCATTCTTATCCTACCCCAGCCCTTGCATGACTATGTAGTAGTGCCATTATGTAACCCTGAAATAGGTTCAGTGACTAAATTTAATTTGCTAAATTTGTTTGACATGTTGTATAAAGGAATATAATTATTTAAAGGAAATTGACTAATGTATTTTGTTTTAAGGGACCGAAAGGTCCCAGGTTCAAACCCCGGGAGCGGCGGGAGCGGCCGCTGTTAGCTCCAGCTTCTGCCAACCTAGCAGTTCAAAAACATGCCAATGTGAGTAGATCAATAGGTACCGCTCCGGAGGGAAGGTAACGGTGCTCCATGGAGTCATGCCAGCCACATGACCTTGGAGGTGTCTACGGACAACGCCGGGTCTTCGGCTTAGAAATGGAGATGAGCACCAACCCCCCGAGTCGGATATGACTGGACTTAACGTCAGGGGAAACCTTTACTTTAACCTTTATTTTGTTTTAACTACTGTATTAATTAAAAAAATAAACACAATGTGATTCCTGTATCTATGGGGGAATATGCTTCCAGCCTATAGGTAAAGGTAAAGGTTTTCCTCTGACGTTAAGTCCAGTCGTTTCCAACTCTGGGGGTTGGTGCTCATCTCCATTTCTAGGCCGAAGAGCCGGCGTTGTACATAGACACTTCCAAGGTCATGTGGCCGGCATGACTGCATGGAGCGCCGTTACCTTCCCTCCGGAGTGGTACCTATTGATCTACTCACATTGGCATGTTTTCGAACTGCTAGGTTGGCAGAAGCTGGAGCAACAGCAGGCGCTCCCGCCACTCCCAGGGTTTGAACCTGGGACCTTTAGGTCTGCAAGTTCAGCAGCTCAGTGCTTTAACACACTTCACCACCGGGGCTCCCTTCCAGACTATATAGATGCACAAATCATGGATATTAATTAATCCTTTTGAAATGAAGGACTTCTGATCCAGTAAAACCATAGTCATGCTGGATGACCTAGAAAATGTCCAGAGAGCTATTTAAGTTTTGTTTTGCTGTCATTTAATGGGTTGAAACAAGGACATATATTCATCAATTTGACTATGGTATTTCAAAAGCTAGGCAGAGAAGTCCTATGCTCACATCTTGCTCAGACATGTTGCAGTTACACTAGCAGAAGAGCTACTATAACTAACAAGTGTTTGCTGGAAGAGAGAATGGGAAAACACATAACCACCAGAAAGTCTAATAACTCCTTTTCTCCATGAGCTCAAGGTGTGGAATAAATCTTTTTCTTTCAGCCTATGGAACCTTGCAGCCTTTGGAAAGCAGAGGATGAAGAGAGAGATTGAGAGAGATTTATTTATTTATTTATTTATTTACTATATTTATATCCTGCCTTTCTCAACCCCTGGGTGGACTCAAGGCTGCTTACAAATGGCACTATATAGTGCCTACAGCATAAAACATGAGAAGGTTACATTAAAATAAAAATAATCATGATTCTATGATTCTATGAAAATAAGCATGCATAAAAACATATTTAATTACAATCTAATGTTAAGACACAGTATCCAAAAAACAAGGTCTAAGCCCGATCCAGAGTCAATTGCACAATTTAAGTAAACTTACTGCTTACTACAAGCAGTAGTCAGTACCTGGAGTATCTACTATACTATAGATAATCACTTGTGGCTGAGTATGATTCTATTCTAAGTGTAGCATCTTGGTGATGGGTCCACAAATGACTGTAGAGACCTATTCTGGATCCACATGGTCTTTCAGGATGAGGACAAATGTTTCCAGGTGGAAGATAGTCACAACAAGGGTTTGCTTGACAAGCCTTCCTTTTGGCATGGTTCTCCCCTTCACCTTCAATTTATGATTCCTCAAAATCCATGGTGTCTTTATTAACAGCTGACATCCAGTTAGAACACTCAAGCACCAAGGATTCCCAGTTCTCAGTGTTTATACCACATGTTCTAGAAATTTTCCAGCACAACTCTATGGTAACTTCTGGCACAAGAATATCATAAAATCATCTTGAAGAACTAGTAAACTTCTCTCAAGATAAATATTTTAATGTATGTTGGAGGAAAACCACAAGGTATCCGTCCCATAGGCAGAGGCAGTCCAACAGTGAGGCGAATTAGGCAGTCGCCTGGGGCGCAAAACATACGGGGGGTGCAGTCGAGACTGCTTTTTCTGTTGACATGATGTTTTAGTGCTTAATTTGTAAAATCTTAATTTAATTTGATGTTTAATAGGCTTTTCCTTAATCCCTCCTTATTATCCAACATTTTCACTTATCCAACGCTTTCATTTTTCAGTTATTGGTTTGGGGGGGGTGCCAAAATTCTGTTCGCTTACACTTGAAAATTACCTAGGGCTGGCTCTGCCCATATGTATGGGAGTCATTCTGTATTAAATATCAAAATTAGATCTGCTACTTACGCAGTGTCTACTCAAATCCACAGAATGTATTAACGGTCTCCGGTGCCTTTTGCCAAGTTTGTTTGTCTGTTTATCTAACTGGGTAAGAGCTATCTCCATCTTGAAGAGTAGAATCTTCTTAATAAAAAAATACAAAACTGGGGAGGGGGGAATAGATAAACTACATTTGCAGACAAAATTTGCAAAGCAGCCCAAAGGTGAAATTCAGAAAAGGCCAGTGAAAATACAGTTTTTGGAAGTATTCCATAAAACTTGTAAAGAAGAGCACTGACAAGCTCCTGAGAAGTCATAATTTACGTGGAGCAACCAG
The DNA here is from genome assembly GCF_035594765.1 of Anolis carolinensis. Lineage (NCBI taxonomy): Eukaryota > Metazoa > Chordata > Lepidosauria > Squamata > Anolidae > Anolis > Anolis carolinensis. Next base: position 160,390,926 of record NC_085841.1, read on the forward strand.
AAAGAGCACTAGTTTTGTAGTTTTCAGCCTATGTGTACTTGACAACAGGCTAGTGTGAAGGAACTTCTGCTGATTGCTCTCAAGGCAGGCCAGCATGGATGAAAAGCAGCCCTTTGGGTATTTGAGGTCCAAATGATGAAATCTTTAAATGCTGAAAGCACCACGTATGATAGAAGCTGGCTAGATCAGAATCTTCTTATTGACGTGTGCTTCCAGCCGAAGTACATTTTTTGAGATTGCACAATGAGGTGTCCAGAACACTTTCTACAACATTTTTTCCCAGGCTAATCAGCAGCAGTTGGGTGAGAAAGGTTGCTGCTCTGCCCTCTCTGACCCAAACAGCCTTTAATTAGGTGTCTCACATCATCATCATCCCACCATCATCCAGACTAAATGTATGTTTTACTTTTTATCCTGCTTTATTCCCTATATGCCAAGAAGTCAAAATGTCCCCACCAAACTATTTGTGAGTAGAGGGCAATGAATAGACTTCAGAGTGAAATGTATTATTACAAAAACCTCTCCCTGCCACTTTCCAGTACTAAGAAACTGAAGTTCTCTTCAAGCAGTCATGGCAATCTATTGTGTTTCTGCTTTTAATAATTGTGATGACAGATTCCGACAAATCTTTCATGGTGCCTTAATACAAATCTTCTGGGAAACCTCAAATATATTTCCATTCTGATGTCTCTGACAGCCTGTTTCCCATGGGAAAGAATGAAAAGTGGTAGTATACATTAATGAAGCTTACTGAGCTTTCTCATGAGCAGTTTAACCAAGAAAGTATAAACGGATATTTATTGTTAAACTCCCATTACATCAGGTGTTGATCACTGAGTTCAACACATGATGAACAAGAGAGGCTGTATGGATTGAGGTAATTAAAAAAAATCTTTTGCAGTAACAGCATAGGCCAACAATTGACATCAATTGTTTATTTCTCCAAAAATGCCCACAGCTATGCACCATTTGTAAAGAAACAAAATGTCATCACTACTAGTTTATTTTTGTAAAAAAAGGTGCACTGTTTTATGACTCACTTATGACTGTGTGAGGTTTGGGCACCACAATTCAAGAGAGATATTGACAAGCTGGAATGTGTCTAGAGGAGGGCAACAAAAATGATCAAAGGTCTGGAGCCCGTGCCCTATGAGGAGCATAGAGAACCTCTGCTATATGTGGAGACTCATTTAAGTAACCTAGATATTTCTATGAGGGTGTTCTTCCTGGTAAAAAAAATAATAATGCTTTTATTGATGGTTTTCCACTTCTGTGAGGATCCTGTGCCCCTAAACCCAATGAATGTGGAGAACCAACTGCAGATAGTATTGGCCTAGATGTAGTTGAAAGGGTTTGTTCTAGAAGTTCCCCTGGTTTTGTGGGATGGTTTATCAGACCTCCAATAGTTAGGGGCGCATAAAACAAGAGACCTGTGCACACTCCACAATTATAGTGCTGTTACTCTATCTTCCATGAATCCATCCTCTGCAATCCTGCGATTTGTAGCTCGGTTGCAAGCACCAAAGGAGCCCCTGGGTGAGGAATCTAAAGGTCCCTTTCCCTAAAACGGAATCCTAGGATTCAATGGGATCGAACCATGGCAGTTAAAGCAAAATAACAATGCTACAATTCTGAAAGGAGAATGGGCTATAGTTCATGATGCTATTGATTCCTTCCCTCCCTTTTAGTTTTCTTCCAGTGCTTCCCAAAGGCAATTCCTCGTCCAAGTCAGACAGCAGAAGGCTGCCTTAAGGAAACAGACAGGCATGTTTCAAAAAAAAAGGGAGAGAGAGAAGGAGTGGGTAGTTTATTTATGTCTTTGAAAACACCATAGACTTAAATAGCCAACCTTTTTAACCATCACAGATGGGACAGTAGCAGCAACATAAACATTGTATTTCTGAGTAAGCGCAGATGAAGGCATGGCTGCCAATAGTGTGGGCTGCCGGATTTTTCACACTTTTCTCTCTCCAGCCTCTATGCGCAACACGATTACTTTTAAACAGTCTGACAATCATTGGGATGTGTTGGGTGGGGGACAGGTCTTCAGCATGCCCATTTTTCATCCATCTGCAAAAGAGTGTCCTGGATGTCTAATGTAAATCAAAAACCCTGTCTATTTCATTGCAACAGTGCCCCTGTCGAGAGGCTGTCTCAGAGGTTCCAGCAAAATCCTCTGGACTCATTAAAATTATCCTGCTCTTGTGACAGCTTGAGCTGACTGCTCCAATGTATAGTCAGGAGAGACAGACAGCACATACCAGCTGGATTGTCAGTAATCAAGAAGTACAAGTTCCCTGAAGCTTTTAAAGATAGATGGTGGCAAGCAAAGCCTATCCTGGGCATCACTTACGGTCTGTGATGCTATTTAGAAATCCAGACATAAATACAGTTTGACCTCCTTGCTTATGGATTTGATACTCGTTATTTTACTCCAAAAATACATCCCTGGAAGTGTTTGAGGGTCTCTCGAGCTCCTCCAGTGCTGTTCTATAGTATTATTTTGACCAAAATGCAGCTTGAGTATCCCTTATTTGGAATTATGAAATCTGAACTACTCCAAAATTATCCCCATGGGTGGTTGAAAGTGTGACAACTTGCTTTCTGATGATTTCATGTAAACAAACTTTATTTCATGCACATAATTATTAAAATATTGTGTATAATATTACATTTAGGCTATATGTGGAAGGTATATATGAAACATAAATGAATTTCATCATATCCAAGATATCTCATTGTGGACATAAAAATATTCCAAAATGTAAAATAATTTCTAATTAGGGCTACTTAACCACATAAGTTTTGCTATTATTCATGGTTTCAGGTATCCACAGGAGATCCTGGAATGCAGCCTAGCAGATATGTGGGTAGTACTATATGTCTGGCATTTCAATATAGATAGCCATGAAAAGTGTAGTGATCCTTCAGTTTACTTCATTTGAACATAAAAGGGAAGAAGAGAAAGCTAAACCTGCCAACATTTTAAGCAACCTGAAAATAAACTGTGTCATTTCATGCTAGTTGATCTTCTGGGACAGACCTGGTTATCTGGATATTTCAGCAATGTCTCATTGCCATGGTTTGAGAAAGTAAAATGTTGCGGGATTGTCATTTGTATTAGACCTTGTCAATATAACCAAAGAGGAAAAGGCATGGGAGATACAACACAACAAAAGCCAAATAAAGGATTGTATGTTCCCCAATCCCCTCCAATAGCAGTTTCTTCAAATGCAGACACCTCAACATTGCCATGGCTCTTGGGTTCAAGATTTGTACACAGAATACCAACAAATCAAGCATTATATCACAGAACACATTTACAGACACACATGATCTGTACTATTGGTCGTTATCTTGGAGAAATTAATCTTGAGGAGCCATAAGATTCCATGTATTAGATCATAGGTTCCCAAACTTATTTGACCTACTGCCCCCTTTCCAGAAAAAATATTACCCAGCGCCCTGGAAACTATTTTTTTTAAAAAAAAATTAATAGCAATTAAACAGAAAGATATATGTACCGATGGCCATCACCACTCCCCTGGATTGCTGCAGTGCCTACCAGGGGGTGGTAATGCCCACTTTGGGAATCACTGTATTAGATCAATGTGTTTCTGCCACAAAGTTGCTAACATTTGTCAGATCTATGTATGGTTTATTTTTCTCTAGACACCAATGGTATTTTAGCATGATCAATTGTACTTTCCCTTTTTACTGGAATGGGTTCTTCTCACCCATGTGCCTCTGGGAGTATTTAAGAATGAAAGCAGATAGGTAGCTGAAGGGTCAGTACGTGCTATGATGGCACAGATGCCATGAGAAGCAAAAACATAAGCAAAATCCAGAAAGGCATGATCAACAAAGTGTTGCCAGTGAAGACATCTCTCTAGGCATTCTAGCTGAAATATTTTGGTGTCTTGGGTTTTTTTATTTTTTGTGGGGGGCATTGTTTCAGAAAATTGCATTAGATAGACCACATCTTAGATATGGTTGTCATGATTTTCTATGGGCAAGCAGATAATAACTGGTAGATGACATATTCTGTATCTCAAAAACTAGAATTGATAGTGGGAAACAGATGCCATTTTTTGGCATCAGAAAGTCAAACATACCCAGAAACAGGTCTACCTTTTGAGGCACCTCTTGACCAATCAGAACATGGGAAATACCGGTCAGCTTTTTGGCACTGGCCAATCAGGGAGATGGGAGGGAATTTCGAACCATAGCAATATTAATGCATGAAAACTCTTATGTATAATGATGCCTGCTTTTTCCATATACTTTAGGTTTGTATCCTTTGAGCACCCACTGCTGTACAAGTGTTCCTTCTGCGCAGACTGAATAAATGCTTGTCATTTGCTTCCAACCTGGTGAAATTCATGATTCCTGACCCGAAACATTCATGGTTAGTGAAGCTTGCCAGGTGTCCTTCGGTATCCATGGGTTCTTGAATCTCAAATTTCTGGCATCAATATGGGCCTCTTGAATGTTGACCATAGAATTGTGCTAGAGCACCAACCAACCACAACTAGACTGGCAGCTGGCAAGCAGAGGACCTTTTTATCTGCTGTCCAAACACTGTGGAATGATCTACTTAAATTTTTGAAGATCTGTCTCTTTGGCAGGCATACCCAGTTAAACTATGAATTTAAAATTTACATTCTATTTGAATTATATTTTAACCTTTGTACTATGTATTTTAATATACTTTATTCCATTCTAAGACATATTTTTTCTTTAAAAGATCTCTAAAATGTTTAGAGAATCACAGGTGTATCTTATGTATTTTTGTTGGTGGTCATAGTACTGAAATTACAATGCATCTTAGAATTGATAGTGTTTTACAAATGAAAAAGTGTGGGTATGTATTTTATATATGTGCTGTAGTTATTAACTTTGAACATGTTTTAGTGGTTTTAAACTGGGAGTTTTTGAATACTGTTTATATTTAATCCTGTTTTAATATTTGCTTATTTGTATGTTGGACACAACTAGAGTTAATGTCGGGGAAATGTTTACTTTTTATCTAAGAAATATTTTATGGTATACATTTGATGGTAATGTGTTTTAACTGTGTTGTTACCTGCTTCCAGCTATGAGGAGAGGCAAGTAACAAAGCAATAATTATTCTCACTGTCGTTTTGTCTTTGCTGATATTACTATTATTTAAAGAGGTTCCTTTCTATGCATTTCTGGGTCTTCTATGCAGGTATCTTTGGTATGTGTCCACCAGAAGTCATTTATTCAATAGCTTTCTCTGTTACTTATGGTTTGGGGTATTCATATAAAGTCCTGGAATGTGTTCCTCATGGATATGAGGGTCTAACTGTACAGTGTAAGCTGCTTTGGACCTAAAGTGGGATATAAGTGGGAAAGAGACTAACTAGTTAACTAATTAACTAAAGGACAAGTAACACTTACTTGAATGAACACAAGAATAAACACAGTATTGTGTAATATAAGTAATTCCTTTTTTAAAGTACAATTCTGGTATTTGAACAAGCCACCCCTTCTCGGAAACATAAGAGTACAGCAGGTACATGTAACAGATGGATCCTGTCTCTGAAGTGTTCACATTAAGTTATATTTCACATAAGGCAAAGAGGGAGAAAATGAGCAGACGGTTGCAGGGTGTGTGGGTTAATATTTCAAAACAAAAAGGGAGCTGAGAAAGTCTGTTCCCTGTCATTCCCTTCCCACATTTAGCCAGCATCTGTTATGTCTTGGCACTCACACCTTAAAGAAAGTCAAGTTGCCTTCTCCCCTTTTCTTCTATCTCTATCCATTGTCACCCACAAGTCCATTTTCTACTTTTACTTTCAAATACTTTTCCTTCATCCTTTCTTCCCTTGACATTAGGTGGGAAGTAATAGCTATAAAAACCCATTTAAGAATTGACAGCTTTGAAAGTGTTAGTTCAATGTATCCCTGAGGAAGTAATGGTGAAACCCTTGAACTCTTCAACTTCTGTTTCAAGTTTACGTAAGCAAATGTTTTGGTAATTGGCCTCTCCACAAGAAACTAGAAATGAAGGCTGGACTCTCTATCCTATTGTTGTGTGCCTTGAAATTGTTTCCAACTTACAGTGACTCCAAGGTAAGCCAACATGAGGCATTTTTGACAGAATTTGTTCAGACGGGAGTTTGCCGTTGCCTTTCTATGATGTTGAGAGAGTTTGACTGGACAATGGTCACCCAGTGGGTTCCCATGGTCAAGCAAGGATTCAGAACTTGGTCTCCAGAGTCATAGTCCAATACTCAAACTACTACATCATGCTGGCTCATTTTTGACCTCATAATATGGACTGCCGGAATTGCCACACATTTTGGTGAATCTGGTAGTGTCCTGCGCATGGTGTGGAGAACTCCTTGCCCCATGCCCCACATTGCCCGGCTTCCCCCTACCTCACCCAATGGGTGGAAGCATCTGCTGCCCAGCTTCTCCCCATTGATTTCAATTGAACATGGGAAGCCTCCTGTGTTCCTGCAGCAGTGGCATACAACGGATGTTCTATAGTTTTGCGACTAAGCCTCACCGGCGGTAGTTCTATGTTGTGGGGTGGGAGCTGGTGGGCTCCATCACAAAACTATAGAGGATCACAGCCCTGTTTCACCATTGCCTCACCACTAGCTACTTTCAGTGGGACACTGGATTCTATGAACAGAAGGATGGAGTGGCCATGGGGAGCCCTCTCAGACCAGTAGTAGCAAATTTCTATATGGAATACTTTGAAAAACAGGCCCTAGAAACAGCACCAAAAAAGCCAACTGTTTGGTTCAGATACGTAGATGACACCTTCACAATTTGGAGCCATGGAGAGGAAGAACTCAGCAAGTTCCTGGACCATCTTAACAGAATCCACCCAAACATCCAATTCACCATGGAAAAAGAAAAGGAAGGAAAACTGCCATTTCTAGATGTTCTGGTCATCCGCAAACCCAATCAACAATTGGGCCACACAGTTTACAGAAAACCTACACACACAGATAGATACCTTCATAAAAACTCCAACCATCACCCAAGTCAAAAAAGGAGCACAATCAAAGCCCTGACAGACCGTGCACAAAGAATCTGCGAACCTCACCTCCTCCGAGGTGAACTAAACCACCTAAACTGGGCTCCACAGGCCAATGGATACTCCACCACAGAAGAGCTGCAAGGCCAAGAACAAGCCATGAGAGTCAAGACAAAGATCCACCCAGAGGAAAGGTGTTCTTAACATACATCAAGGGAACCACTGACCGCATAGGCAAACTGATGAAGAAGCACAACCTACAAACTATCTACAGACCCACAAAGAAAATCCAACAAATGCTACGGTCAGCGAAGGACAAGAGGGATCCTCTCTCTTCTGCAGGAGTCTACCGGATACCATGCAGCTGTGGACAAGTCTACATAGGGACCACCAAACGCAGCGCCCAAACAAGAGTCAAAGAACATGAAAGGCACTGCAGACTAAGTCAACCAGAGAAATCAGCCATAGCAGAGCATTTGATGAACCAGCCTGGACACAGGATATTATTTGAGAACACAAAAATGCTGGACCATTCCAACAACTATCATGTCAGACTACATTGAAACGCCATTGAAATCCACAAGCATGTGGACAATTTCAACAGAAAGGAGGAAACCATGAAAATGAACAAAATATGGCTACCAGTATTACAAAACTCCAAAATCAAAACAGTAGATGGGAACCAAAACTCTGAGGGCTTGACTGAACAAAGGATGCCCCCAGGCAAGAGACAAAACATTTCCAATGCTAATTAGGGTGATTAACTGAAACATTAATGCTGGCTCCCAGTGACAAAGGACTCTTGCCACACCCTGGACTCTACACAGATATATATTCTTTCCTTTCCTTACTTAGTTTATCCATACCTCACAACCTCTGAGGATGCCTGCCATAGATGTGGGCGAAACGTCAGGAGAGAATACTTCTGGAACATGGCCACACAGCCCAAAAGACATACAACAACCCTGATCTGGCATATGCTGCTGAAAGTTACGCTGTCTGATGAGGTTGTTTGCCTCAACTTACTTGGGAATGGGTGTAATGAAGGCAGGGCAAATAGATTTTCAGTGGAGCTGTGTCGTCTACTGAACCACTGCTATCATTCATTGTTCCCGCAACATTTTTGGAAACTAAAGAGCCAGTTGGAACTCAGGTTTGGGAATTGAGAAATCACGTTTCTAGTCCTCATTGAGCCATTCACAGTAGATGAACCTGGTTCAGTCACATAATTGCCACCTTGGTGGTTGCCAGGATGAGAGCCTTATCCAACATCTTAACCTCACTGGAGAAAAAGTGGAATACAATATGACTAATGTAGCATAATAGGTAAATGGATTGTGTACCTGAACTTCAAGATAGAACTTACTTCTTCCTTGTCTGTCATTAGAAAAATGAATTTCAGATGCTCTAAGACAGTGGTTCTCAACCTGGGGTCCCCAGATGTTTTTGGCCTACAACTCCCAGAAATGCCAGCCAGTTTACCAGCAGTTAGGATTTCTGGGAGTTGAAGGCCAAAAACATCTGGGGGCCCCAGGCTGAAAACCACTGCTTTGAGAGTTTCCCCACAAGGGCCTTTCTCTCTTCATCCTTAAATTTCTTTAAGAATATGCACTTTCTAAAATTGGCCCATATCCATTTTCTAGCTGACTGCAATGATCTCAGACTATTTTTTTCATTCTTTTTTCTCTATCTCTCCAGAAGCCAAAGTTTCACAGTAACATATATAAAAAGATATCAATGTTGGATCCAATTTTAGTCTTAAATCAGATCAGTTACAATGACAGGAACTGTCTTAAGGCTTATTGATTACAATGGGTTCACTCTCAAGTATGACTTGGTCTGGTTCCAGTCTAGTAACTCAGGTTAAGCAAATGCCTTTCTTCTCCTAATGTTCCTGTGTAAGAGTTTGCCCCCTACAGACATAATATAATTGCAGTCAATATATGTGACGCTAATAACATAAAGCTGCCTAATGCTCTGCCAGCTCATTTCACTCTCTAAGGGTGCTCAGTCTTCCAGTGACCTTTGAGAAATCAACTTTAGACTGAAGGTCCCCCAGGGCCTCTAGCCATGAATTATAGATAACCTATACAGCAGCTACCCATTAGTTGCAACCATCAGTGGGAGCATTCATAAACGCCAAGCAGCTGTTTTATAATATACATATTTATTTTGTATCAAAAGCATTGCGTAAATTAGTATAAAACTGATAAAAATAGAAGGAGCACAAGCAGCTAAATATCTTTTGACCTAACGCGGACATCAGGGTCTCCCTGATAAACAACAATGATGTTGTTACCAGTAAACTAGCATCGCTAAAAGGATTTATTCTGTTTTCTGGAAAAAAACTGTTCAACTTAGAGAGCATTCAGACATGTTCAGACATTTCTGCCATTCTTCGTGTACTCCCTTTTTAATGATTTTAATCTCCCATGGTGCTTAATTGCCCAGAGTGAAGAAAAATGGTTTACAACCAGACACAATGAATCAGCATCAGAGCATTTCCCAGTGGACATGTAAGCTAATGCTAGACAGCAGCACAGGATGCAGTAATGCCCATGGGTCTACCATTTTTTACTCCCCTTGCTAACTGAGCAAAACTTGTGATTGAGAAGTACATCTTTGTTGTTCTCCAGATAACCATATACACTCCACCAAACAATGTAGTAGATGTGCAACACATTGACTTCTTCACTGCTATAAGAACAACCACTATCAGCTTGATACCCATATACATATATGGCCTTTTGGGTCGGTGTGCTTCCACTATGCAAAAGGATCTTGTAGCATCATACGGAAATATTCTGTCAACAATGCCGTTCAGCACGCTGTATTGGACCAAAAAGCCAATCTCTGTGCCAGAAGATAAATTGGACATTAGGAATGGAAATGCACAGAAATGTGTTTTGGAATACTTCAATCTTCTTGGGCGTTCTATCCGTAATCTCAGAACAGCTGTCCTTGAACAAACAAACAAAAAAAACTTACAAAAAGAAGATAGGAATCGGAATATACAGAGGAATTGAAATATATCTACAAACTCCAAACCATAGACCATACATTGAAAAGAGACAATGGTTTCTTGTACACTACACACATTATAAACTAGTTAACAAGCCAGCTTCATGAGAGCCCTCTTGGCCAGTTTAACAGGCCTTCCACTGCTTCTCAGCCAGCACCACACTGTACTCCAATAACTCCCCACCATCATGACTCATATGATTATCTACTCATCTTGTATTTAGGCAACATTTTCCTCCTGTCTTTGTCCCTCATTTTTAGTGAAGTGAGTCCTGTTAGCCTGGGATGTCATGCACATTTTACCTCCAGAAAACAACATTAAAGACTGAGACACTTGTGTAGCACATTTTTTCCCCATGAATAGTGTGATGCTCTTGCTGCTCAAAACATGGAGGTACTCACAACCTCTTGGAATGAACAATGCCTCTAGCAGGGAAAACAGCGGTGTGGGAAGTCCATGGCATCTAGCATATATATATATATATATATATATATATATATATATATATATATATATATATTCTACCTTGCCACCATCTCCCCGAAGGGACTTGGGCAGCCAACAAAATACAGCAAAGTGCCACATATAGATAACACATAAATCTGAAATGATAAAAACCACAGAATTACAACCACACACATACATAATTACAATGTAAAACATTAAAATTTATAAAATGTAGTAATAGCTGCAGAGAAAAAAAAGTTGTTTCAATTGGCATAGCCCAGTGCCAATGTGATGCCCACAGTAAGTCTTCTGACTAATCCTAAAATCCTATGTAAGATCAAAGGCTTGCTTTAAAAGCCATGTTTTAAAGCTGGAACAGAAGGCTTGAAGCAAAAGGGCTAGCCTGATCTCTCTATGGAGGGCATTGCAGAACTGGGGTGCCACCACTGAGAAGGCCCTCTCTCTCATCCCCACCAACCGTATTTGAGACAGTGGTAGGACTGAGAGAAGGGCCTCCCCTGCAGAACTCAATGCCCATGCCGGTTCATAGAAGGAGTTATGGTCTCAAAGATGGGTTGTACCCAAAGTGTTTAGGGCTTTATAGGTAATCACCTGCATTTTGAATTGGATCCAGAAACTTGTTGGGAGCCAATGGAGCTGTTTTAGGAGGGTCATAGTATACTCTCTAAAGCTTGTCCCAGTTAGTAATCCACACCAATGTCAGAGAAGTAGTATCTAATCATCCTCCTACAAGAGGTTGGTGTTAAGCTATCAACCCCATTGTGGTTTAATTCCAAGGACTGGTCAGAGCCAGGTATTAATGAACCAATGACCCTCAAAGAGCCTCACAACAAATCTTGAGAAGTGCAGAATGGATAGTTTTATCAAGAAGTTCAAAACCACTGAAATTCTCTTTTATCTCTAAATAATTGCCAGACATCCTCCAAAACATGGAGCTAAAGAGAAGCAAAGATGTTCACTCTGCTCTCATCCACCTCTGCAGTTATGCAGCTGGGGGGGGGGGGGCTGGAGAATCTGGTTACTTGTCATGTCCACAGGTCAGTCCAAGACCTTTTTATCATGGTGAGATCAGTCTCTGTATTTTAGCACAAACACAAAGTCACAATAGCTACAGTGTCCTCCAGACAAGTAGAAACAGAATAAGGACAAAATTGTAAGTTGTTCTCCTTTAGGCAAGAAAACATCGGCATGACACAATGATGGTTGGCTTTTCCCTCCCTGAAATATGCCATCATTTCAAGGCCATAATGGCCAGTTGCTTTTCCCTTCAAAAGGTATCTCAACAAGATGTCAGAATAGCCCATCCCTTCAAATAGCAACAGAAGGTTAAAATGCCTAGTCTCTCCTACTCAAGAACACAACGTTGGCATGAGGACATAATGGGCATTCTGTTGGGTTTCATCCCTGAACTACACAACTCTCTTGAGTCATCAGGTTTCCAGTCCTCAATGAGTAGCTAGGCTAGAGACAGGGCTAAGGGATTCCTTTCCTCTTCCTGCTAGCCATTGTCTCCTCCCATCATTTGATGGAATTCTGTGAGGGAATTTCTTTTCAAAGTTTTATTGCTATGGGATGGCCATGTGGTCATATGCCATTTTTCAGTCTTCTGTTTTTCTTTCTACTTATGAGGATGCACATTTTGCCTCTCTCTAGGCAAAATGTAGCTGCATGGACTTTTTACCTTTTTACCTCTTTAGAAAATCAGATTTAGTAAACTAGCTAGCTCCAAGACTTTTTCTCTCAAGAACATATTTCTTTTACTTCAAAAAAAAAATCTTTTGAACCTAAAGTTCTGACTCTGCAATCCTAAGCCATCCTAAGGAATAGAAGCTTATCCCAGTGCATCACACATATGTTTCTGCTGGTTATGAAGTTTACTTCTGGTACTCTGCTATATTTATGGTGGAATCACCCCAACTGAGGGTTATTTTGAGCCTAACAGCTCAGATTCCTCAACACGTTCTCTCTCCTTCAAGCAGTGACACCAACATGAGGTCACAATGGGCTATTTTCTTTCCTTAACGCAAATGAGACACCAGCATGATATCACGAAAGTAGCTTCAGGATGAGGTTACAATAGCCTGTGTCTTTCCTCCTCAAGCATGAGTGTGAGGTCATAGGAGCCAATATTTCTCCTTCATGAAAACATCACCCTGTGGTTATAGTAACCAGTATCCTACAGGAAGGCAGCATCAAAATGAAGTCACAATGCACAGTCTGGATAGGCAGCAATGGCATGAGTGTATAGTCTCTCCTTCAGGTAGGAAGCATCACCACATAGTAACAATGACCAATTGTTTAACTGTAAAAAGTGATGGGTGTAAAAAGGTAATGACTTAAGTGCCCTTAAAATGGGTCTATTATTAGGTGTTCCAGGGCTAAGTGTGTGAGAGTCATCCAGGTTCACCCAATAGGTTTCCATGGTGTTTCTATGGCTGAACAGAGAAATGAACACTACCTCCAGAGTTGTAGTCTAACCACTACACCACACTGGTTCTTTTGGGAAGAATCCCATTGTAAAATAGAAAACACCTTAGTGAAATATGGGCTATCTTTTAATACATGAAAGCACAACAATATAAACCAATTGTTGTATTAGATACGGAAATGTTGGAGATAGAGGAAGAATTGTAAGAGTGAAGGTTACTCCTAATCTTTCACACTGATAACAACTGAGCTCTTTGTGTGCTATTATGACATCTCACATGCTATGATCAAACTGACAAACCTAGAATATCTATGCATACAAAGCTGTGTCCTGACTTTAAAAAAACCTAATCCATCTTCCATCCTATGTGTAGGAATATAGCTTTCTGAGGCAGAAAAAGCAGCATGCCCTCTACACATAATTAAACTAGAAAGTAGATCCATTTAACTAATGCAGAACTTTCAAGGTGAGTTAACTAATTGATCAAAACTGGTAACATTCTGAACTCTGCTTTCTGACTTTTAGCTAAGTCAATTTATAAGTTTAGTTAATTTAGCAACTAGGGTATTTGAATAATGAACAGGAAAATAACAGGAATGAAAAACAAGATTAGCAAACACTGGGAGTGAGTAAGGCTTCTAAGGATGATAGAAGTGATTTCCAAACACATTCTTTGTTTCTACGTACTTGTCACTTGTCATGCAGTAGAGGCATGCTCAAAGCACATCATTTTACACTGAAGAGTGTGTGTACATTCAAATGTGTGGTCAAATTATTTATATCACCAGTTAACAAATCAAAAAATCCTATGCACGAGTCATGTGATTTTTTTTCACATGAGTACAAAGAAAAATAAAAAATCTAAATCCACATTACCTAGAATACTTAGTGATATTCAATGATTTATGGTATGGTTAAACTAAATATGATGATGCAAACATATGGACACCATCCGCTCTGTCACTGATCTTGATGAGATTGTCCATGAGAGAGAGAATCTGAAGAGAACATGAAAAATCTGGATTGGAAATCACATAGAAAGTGCTTGTTTGAAAAATATCTATGTGATTAAAGTGAGCACAGTATAATGCCTATATCCATGTGGGATATGATCCTGGAGTTTGTTTGAATACACACAGAGATATTGGCAGACCCCATTGAAATGAAGGACCTTCAGCCCAATAATAGCATAGAGTCACACTAGAGCAATGTTTCTCAAACTGCTCCTCCAGGTGTTTTGGGCTTCAACTCCCAAAAATCCCAGCCAGCTTACAAGCTGTTATGAATTGTGGAAGCTGAAGTCCAAAACATCTGAAGGAGAAAAGTTTGAGAAACACTGCACTAGAGAACAGAGAAAATGACTAGAGGGGCCATAGTTTGCCAAATGTGTATAAATGAAACCATAGATATGCGTCCCTCAGATACAGGGGTTGTACTATACTGAGGGGCAGGGCAAGTGTGCACAGATCTGTTCTATATGTTCACTGTAACCCTATTGCAATGTTTGAAAGACATACTTTTGATCATGCACAGTAAAATTGTGTGAGATCAGCTTCTGGTTGTGTGACTAGTTACCCATAGCCCTTGAGCATGCAGAAGAGCATCAGATACATTCAATATTGGGCATGGGTTCTCCCTTCAGATCTTTAGTTGAGGGAATTATGCAATGGATGACTAAAAGTTTGCTAAGCAAATAAAATATATGTGTCTTAAACTTATTTTTTATTTTTACAGCAATATAACATATGTCTAATGGAGCAGAGAATACTCTAATTGTTAAGTAAATATTAACTTGGCCTAAGTTTAGGTGGAGCACTTACAAACTTAGCAAGATCAACTCATGATATGTACAACTTGAATCATCATATTGAACTAAGGATATAAAATGGACTCTTGTGAAGGAGTGAAGTTGGGGAATCTAAACATGGTTGGTTGCAAATGCCAAATTATACACTGAGCTCATAATGAAAAATCTTCAATAACTGTACCCAATGCCATTGTCAAGGCTGAGATTCTATTCAGTCCAGTGTAATGGGAAGTCCACCCAGCACAGCTACAGGGTAATATTTGGTATTTTTCTTCCATCAGAACTCAGTTAATATAGAGATGCCTATTTCTTCAGTGTCTGGTGGCTTTTCCACAACTTTCTGCATCATCTAATGAATTGTGGTGCTGGTAGCAGCAGTGGGACTCCCACATGTCAAAACTGAATAATCCTAGGAACTGACTGAAGCAGCATGCAGTAGTAAAAAAGAATGGCAAGGTCAGGAGGAAGCAATGGAATGAGGAGGAATCCAGTTTCTGATGCATTCTGTGAGCCACAACAGTATGAGAAGACTGCTTTCTAAGCTACTTCTATCATATTGTTCTAGCCCCAAGTCCAAGGATATTTCAATGCTAGTTGTGAAAGAAATGTAGAACCAATATTTGGTGAGAAGCATGTGCTGTTTCATGACATTCTTCCTCCACAGGGCTAATTATTTGCATTTGTTATATTTGTTGTATTTATTGAGATGCGTACTTCACAAGCCTGGAAAAACAGTGGCCTGTGGACCATTTGCGCTCCCCAAAGCTACCTCCCAATGCTAAAGACTGAAGAAACGTGTCCCAATTTAGGCTTGCAGGAGAAAATCTTACTAGAGGTCTAATTGCTGCACAGAGCTGAAGGAATTTTGAGGGAGTGGGTTATGTAGCTTTAGCTTCACCCTTTCTAAGGTCTGGCTCCTCATCCTCACTGAATGATAGGGATGTGCACAGTGCCATTTTTCAAAACAGGATCTGGGAAATTCGGCTGATTTGTCAACCAAATGTCCAAAAACGGGGCAGGCGATGGGGCTCGATTTAACTTCCCTGAAATGGACCATGGGGTGGAGAATAATAGCTGCTTTCAGTTGCGCTGTGGCAGGAGCCACGCCTGAGCCAATCTGAGCAAGAAAGTGGATCACATATGTTTTTGCCAAGCTGGTCTATATATACCAGGGTGAGCTTCTCAATTTTATGATTTGACCTGAGCTTGAGTAGAGCAAATATACATGTGTATGTTTGTACATTTATAAATTTTAGTCAAAAATACATCATAAAAGAACTAGAGTTGACTTATCCATTGTCACAGACAGAACGCCACCAAATAAGGTTCAACACAGTTTATTAAAGTTACAGAACCAAAAATGCCCGTAAGAAACAAAGGGCTAGGCAAACACTTGCCTTCGATGTGAAAAGATACAAAAAGACTTTGCTGGAACTAAAAACGGTTCAAAAGATAAACCGGATTAAACAGGAGTTTAATCCGGGTTAAATCAAAAAATGCTTACTTCAGCCTGGCACTTTAAACAAACAAAAGTTGATAAACAAAGATTCAATGAAACACAAATAACTGGCAGCAGATTCCTCTCTGCTACTCAAAAGCTACGATTGAGTAACTAAGTTGTTACTCCTCCGTGCAACGAGCGAACTCCGGGTCCAAACACATCAATCAGGGTAGCAGCGGTCAGCAGGGTCCCAATCCAGTCCAAGGTCGAAAGCCAGGTACAGACGTCTTTAGTTCACCAGTTCCACCGATAGCCACAGAAGGGATAGTCCGAGGTCGAAGTCAGTCAGTCAGTCCAGCGTCAATCCAGAGTAGGCAATAAATGTCCGTCAAAAAGACGACGGAGGTCCAAGCTATCAAGATTAAACACAGGTTGCATAACAAAAGCCCACACAGTTCCTCCCGCCGTCTATGCCCAGTGTCCTTGGTAACTTACGTATTCAGCAAACGAATCACACCCGTCTTCAGGAATTTCCCCAACAAGAGCCCAAGCGTTCGTCCAGATTACCTTGCCCAACGCAATTAGCCATTGATTCTAAACCCCATTTTATGCCAGTTCATAACTCCTCATCACTATCAGCTGCTATCCTAATTCCCGGTGCCTCATCATCATCATCCTCATCAGAGCTAAAACACCTTTGACTACGCCCCACAGCATCCCCAGCTGTGGATCCCGTTCCATCTCTCCAGCCCGTCCACGGGTCTGATACTGCAACCCGCCAGTCGCCTCCCATGCTATGATTGCCGGTGACACCCAAATCCTCCCTCACATGAGTCCATTCCATGTCATCCTCCTCTGAGCTAACCATCTCTTCCTCCATTCTCTCGGTAAAACCCTCAAAGGAGTCTTCGTCTGTTGGTTCTGCAAATAAGTCTCGGAGCCGTTTCCTTTCGCGCTCCTCAAGAGAGTCTGACTCTAGAGGAGTCTTACGACCTCGTCTCCCAGTATCGGAGCCATAAGGCTCAACCATAACATCCATGGGTCAATGTAAGTACTGTACTTAAGTTAGGAACAATGATTTGGCCAGGGAAGAGTGGAATTTGTTGCTCCATTCTAGGCCTTAAAGTGTGTTAGGCAACCTTGTGTTAAATCAGAACTTATGTTCACTTCAGCACTGAAAGTCTTAGCAAAAGTAAATGAAAATTGTCCTCAAGTTTCATGGCACAGATGTCTAAATTGAGGACACTGCTTAGGGTACCAAGGGAGGAGTTCTTGTTACATAGCACCATTGCCGATATCCAGGTGTACTGGAGAGCAGCCAACATGATATCAGAGTGCAGAGATTTCTTATTAAAAGTAAAGGTGGGAGAAAGTAGGTCTGTATTTTTAGAAGGTAAAAAATGCTAATGGCAGAAGACATCTGTAAAAAAGCAGGGGTGGTTTGAAGACCTTGTACAGCAAATCTATTCTGCAGGACTATTTAAGGCAATATCACCTTTGTGTGGTAGGAAATGGAAACTTTCAGCTAAGGGTGTATTACTCACCAAAGGCATCCTGATACAATTTCTTTGACAGGGAATAGCTGGTACAGGGCTCTATTATTTAAACTTAGCAATAACTAATAGAAATTGCTTCTGAACAGAAGCAGTCTGAATTTTGCCCTAAAACTTCTGTTATTCATATTAAAGCCTGAGTAAGCATGGCATGCAGAGTTTGCCTAATTCAAATTTTCACCTTTGTAAAATAAACACTGCTTTTGATAACCTCCCTCGAAAACTCAAGTTTTTTTTTGTTAAACAAGATTTTGCACTGAATTGATTTTCAAGTGGTGGCATAAAATGTGAGTCTTTCTTTTGATACTTTTGGCTTATTAAAAAGTGACTCACTCTTAAGTGTAGACCTTGCAAAGACATTTCTTTGCCCTCTTTTTTAAAAAGGTACTGGTTAGAAAAATCTTCCCGATCTTGCTTGAGGAAAGATTGGCTACAGTCCTGAGAACATCGAGGAGGAATCCCCATTTGAGCTCAGGGAAACTTTTATGAACATTTTGTTGTTGTTGTGTGTTTTCAATTTTCAATTTATTTCAGAATGAGCAACAAGAGATTTTGTGAAATAGAAAAAATCTTGGCGATTGTTTTCATTTATTAATCTGTTCCTCTAATTATTGTTGTTGTGTTCCTAAAAATCAGTGGATGACCCAAATGTTCTGAAACTTGATGGGCTTGCAGTGTGTCCTCCAAGTGTGGCCATTTCATTCCATTTGGCCCTAAAAATGACAGAAAGGGGAGCCTGGGAAGTTACACCACTGGCACCAATGGGCTGGATTTTCCTGGAGAAAAAATTGATTTTTGGGCTGCCAGGCAAAAACAAAAACAAAAAAAAACCAAACACATTTTGCCCTCCCAAATTCAGGCAGTTCCCAAAAAAACAGAAGGAGGACACCCGAAAACCAGACATCAAAAATGGAACAGTGTTTACTCGAAATGCACACCTCTAGTGAGTAGCATGTTAGATTTAGATTTAAAAAAAGATCCTGATTCCAAATTACATTGAGATTTGAGGCTTACTCAAGTCTCACTTTATCATCCGGATCTACCTCACAGGATAGTTACCCTGTTTCCCCGAAAATAAGACATCCCTAGAAAATAAGACCTAGTAGAGGTTTTGCTGAATTGCTAAATATAAGGCCTCCCCCAAAAGTAAGACCTAGCAAAGTTTTTGTTTAGAAGCATTCCTGCCGAACAGAACACCAGAGCATGCAGGATCGGTAAATGTACGTACAAGTGTTGTACATGGAAATATTGGTAGTAACAAGAAATTCTTGATTCACAGTTTGTCTGGTTATGCTGGTTTATGATGACAACTACTGTACAGTATATAATAAATGTTCATTTTTTTGTTCAACAATAAATGTGAATTCTTCTTCATGGAAAAATAAGACATCCCCTGAAAATAAGACCTAGAGCATCTTTGGGAGCAAAAATTAATATAAGAGACTGTCTTATTTTCAGGGAAACATGGTATGAGGATCCCATAGGTTCCCTTGTATGCCGGGATTGTATTACACAGTTCTTTGATATATTAATTTAATTTTTTCATTCATGGAATTAAACAGTTGATAAACTCTGAGTTTTACAGCAGTAAATTATAAGAAACAGTTACCTGTAAATAGCTCATCTTCTGTGTAATGATGGTTTAATATTTTAAAAATAACCAAAGATTAAAATCATGTTACTGGTGTAATGAACTATGGTTTCTAGTTACCTTCAAATGTTCCATTTAAGAAGTATTTGTGTAGGAATGTTTCGCACGTTATGCCAAGGACTTCATCCCACCCATCTTCTCTCCATCTTCTCTCAATTTTTCTGCACTTCCAAAACGTAGTCTCACAGAGGTCATTACATGATTCAAAGCCACTTTCTGTGATTGCCCGTGGGACTCTGATGCAGTAGGGAAACAGAGGGATGACTCCATTTCCCAACTCCCAATGTCAGAAGCCGGAGAGAAGCTAGATAGAAGCATGGAAAGGGGGGGGGGGAGGATAAGGGATGACTGCCATCCCTGAAGAAGGAAAGTCATGGTAGGGAACAAAAAAAGACAGTTCCCTCTGCTTTTCCCTGCTTTTCTCTGTTTTCATAGAATTAGGTCCTTTATCAAACCTGAGGGGTTTTCCTCCTTCAAAATTAACAAAGCACTGGCAAAGTAGCAAGAAATGTTTATAACAGCAACAGAAGCAGGCTACTTGCTAAAACAATAAAAGGAACAATGGAGCAAACACCTTTTAAAAAGTATTTTCCCTATTGTGATATACAGTTGAGCACAAGTGAAGCTATTTTAGATTGTGAAGTTATATTCCCAGGTATAAATAAAATTAAACATGGGTTTTCATACAAAAGGTTCTGGAAGTACATATTAAGAAATCAACAGTATTTATCTGAGCAGTCTTCAGTCATGGAAACACTGGCTTGAATGATGTAATGCTGCCTCCAAAGAGGCTTTGAGAGGGTATAGCTAGTCTTGTGAGGTTTTAGGAGTTAGAGTGGTGTAGGGTCTTGAGCACTGGATTGCAACTCTGGAGGTGAGGGTTCAATTCTCTACTTGAAATTCAATGGGTGACCTTGATGGGTCTTGCATTGTCAGCCCTAGAAAACCCTGTGATAGTTACACTTTAGGACCACCATAAGTTGGAAACTACTTGAAGATAAAAAACAACAGCAACAAAAACAACAGGCTGAATGACACTGAGTATATTACAGAATTTATTTCATGGTGAAGAAAGATATGTATAAAAATGAGAAAATGAGCAGATGAGAAAGCAATGTGAGAGTCCTTCTTTTTATTGAGTAATAACCATGGTATAATTAAATGGAAGAGTTTGTTTTAGGGATGGATGAGTACCCTTGTATTCATGCCAATGGGACTCTCTACTTTGACTATGTTCCAAGCCCACTTATATTCAATACAGGCATTTATTTTTTCTCACTACATCCTTTCCAATTATCCAAGAGGGAAGGTAGATGGGATCCCAGCTCTTAATGGAGCATCCATTCCTGCCAAGAGTCATACTGAGATGTAATTTTTTGTGTGCTAAGAATGTGATTCCAGTAGTAGAAATATTCTAATGCTCCTGCCAAGAATGGCAAGCTGGTACACCTAGCACCACCAATGTTTCTGCTTCTCCTACACTGGGTAAGCTTTTGAGGCAGAGAGCAAGGAGGCAAAGGTTTAATGCAAGATGGATTTGAGGTAGACTCTGCTCCACCCACACCTACATAATAAAGAAATCAACAAGTAGTGCTTCATAATTCATAATTCCTTTATTCTAAAGCGGGTATATATAGATTGCAATAGGGACCTATTTTGGAGGCAGCACGTGTTGCCATTTTTCAAGACAGCAAGTAATGTCCTCCTTGCTTCTGTTTTTTAAAAGTGGGTGTGTGAGGAGACACAGTACTTTAGCACAAAACCACTAGACCTTTTGGACAAAAATGTGTTTTCAGGCAGCTATGTATATGTTTTTTGAACTGTAGTTTTAGCAAAAGGATGAATGCAGCAAGGCCACAATATTCCTATATCTGCTTTAGGCATTGTGCAAACTTGTTTATTTCTAAATGGATGCCATTGTTCTCTCAAGTAGCATAAATACTACAATGCCAAACTGTATCTGAAGCATTCTTTCTATAAGAACATCCACTTTACAGCAGTTGAAAGGATTGAGTCTCCTTGCATAAGAGAAAAGTGTGTCATTTCAGTTTAGCTTTGACTTGAATCTCTGTTTGAATGAGTCAGACCAGCATCCTTATGCTAGTTATCAATAACCTGGTGCTAGTTTACGTAAGCATTGCACAAAAGAGTGATAATAGCAGCTAGAAAACAAACAGTTTGGAAAATTCATCCATGATAGCATCATAATAGCAAACTGTAGGTTGAGCTGTGATGAACACTTCAACATTTCTTATGTTGATGAGAATGTATTGTGTTATTAACCATGTAAAACTGTGTGTATACACACACACACACGCACACACACACACTATACTCAATAGGTTTTTCAACATCGATGATTATTCTGAAATATGATGGCTATTGGGCTGGATACACACATGGAAATCAAAATTATATAATTGTTTGTATATGCTTATGGTATGTTTTTGTGGCATTCCAGGGCATATTTATTTTTAAAGGAGGTATGGGATCAGGCAACTTTCTCTTGTTCAGCCCTTGAGGCAATTATATGGTGTTACTGAACCCTGGATAAAAGAGAACAATCCTGTCACAGTTTGTCTTCCAGGTCTCAATGAGAAGCAAGGGGAGAGAAGGAAAGCTCCAAGTAAGCAACTAATTCTAGAAAAACTTGAATTAACTTTAATTAGGAGTGAGAAAATTCAGTTTTGATCAACGCTAATGAACATGACTAAGGATAAGGGATTATAGGAACTTGGACCCAAAATCTCTGGAGGACCAAAGCTTCTCCATTCTGCTGTAATGCTTCCAGTACTAGAATAGCCTTCTGTGCCTCTACTGTGGAAACTGGAAGATCATAAAGACCTTTGTTCTGGAACTCGGAAAGCCCTTCTTTTCCCCGGACAAGCCAGCTAATGTTATTACATTTATTCTTGTGCTGACATGTGGGTACAGGTTCCAGGAACAGACATGCAGGTTGGTTTCTTGGGAAAGCAAACTTTGAAGATACTTTGGTGTTCTTGATAGGGATGCCTCAGTTTCAAAATTTAATTTAAAATGAGATGTGGCACAGATCTGGTCATGATGCTGGCACATGGATTAAGCTTCCGTGATGTTGAATTCGTAGACTGAGACACATGGGTCCCATGGATTTGAGGTCCAATAACATAGCTCATAACAGCCCAAGCATATGTCTTAAATGTGGCTTGGCGTGCTCTCTGCTAGATTTTATTATGTGGTCCTTACCATTGATTTCATTCAGGATCATTCAGGACATTATTTATTGCCATATTGAATCCTCTCCCCATGTGCTGCCATGACTAAGCAAATTATGCTTTTGTAGCTAGCATGAAAATAATGTAATCCTTTTAGGGAGCACTTCTAGTTACTTGTTTTAAAAAATTGATTCGTCATATTTGGGATTCAAAGGAGAAAATGTACGTTAAGAACTTCCATTGATTTCAACAGGAGGGTTAATCCAGCAATAAAAGCTACTGTATTGACAGTTTCTAAAAGTTACATTAAAAGTAAAAAAACTTTCAAGAGAATATAGAATTAAGAAAAGAAGCACAGAACAGAAACACAAAAGGTGCCAAGAAAGAGAAAGTAAACAGAAAGAAGCAGATAAAAGAATAGAGCAAAAATAGAAGAAAGAAAAAAGAAAATTGTTCACTTCCGATCTATCTTTATTCAGCTATGAAGACTAACATTGCATCACCCTCCAGGTTTCCCAGTGTTGACTCATGTCTTGAAATGAATAGGAATTTGATTGGATCATGCTTGATATAGGCAGGCCCGGTCCAATGCAGTACGTAGATTACGCCTTGGCGTCGGGCGCAGGCGAGGGGGGGCGCTGTGTGGAGTCCTTGGCAGCACCCCCGTTTTGCTCCGGTCACAGTGTTTGTCCAAATTGTCCTGGCGCCGGCAATGGAGGCCCTGAGTGCAGCGCATGCACACAACGGCACAGGACTGGCATGCCATCGCCTAAAATGGCCGATGGGGCTTCTTTGTCCTGGCGCCGGCAATGGAGGCCCTGAGTGCAGCGCATGCACAGGACTGGCATGCCATCGCCCAAAATGGCCGATGGGACTTCTATGCGCACGCGCACAGGACTCCCATCAGCCATTTTGGCTGTTTTTGTGCAGGCATAGCCTCCAGCCACCCACCACGTGGAACAGCCAGCCAGGAGGTGCTAGGGCCCGGCTGACTTATTGTAGCAGAGCAGCTTCTGTCTTGCTGTTAAAACCATCTCACTTGTGCCTGCCTGCCCAGTCAGTGCCCACCTTCAGGTCAGTCAGCAGCAGCAGCAATGCAATGCATACAGTCATGATAAAAAAATTGTTTTTGAATATTTTTAATTGATGTTTTTTAATTTACAATTAAAAATAAAAGAAAAAACATGGAATTCGTGGTGGGGGAGGGGGGATTGGGTGAGGGGGAGAGGATCGGTATATTCCATTGGATCTTCGGTTCAATGAGTCTAGTCTCTTTGTGGAGCAAGTTGCTGGATGTAGAGGAGTAGTTGTTTTATTTTATTAGGGGGCAGATTGTGCCCCCCTTTTATGTTGCCTGGGTTGGCTATTTCTTATTTCAGTTATAGAGTTCCTTCAATCTGTGTCTGTCCTTTTCTTATATATTCCTGTTTCTTTGATTGGTTTTCCATTATGCTTCTTCATCAGGAAAGTCAGTCTGTCCATGTTCTTTATTTCCCATATCTTTGATTACCATTTTTTAAATGTTCCCTAACTGGCTGCTCTCCTCATCGCCACCATCCTGATTTACCTTGATTCAGACCGCTCCACATGGAGCTGGAGCTGATAGAGGGAGCTCATCCGTGCTCTCCCCAGGTTGGATTCAAACGGGCAAGTCATCAGTCCTGCTGGCACACTGTGCTATTGGGGGCTCCCACCTTCCCTATGATTAGTAGGTTAAAGAGCTGTGTCTGTTTAGCCTGCAGAAGAGAAGGTTGAGAGGAGACATGATCACCATGTTTAAATATCTAAAACAGGGGTCCCCAAACTAAGGCCCGGGGGCCAGGTAAATGACCTTGGAGTCACCCTCATTTATAATATAAATGAGCCACCCTCATTTATAATATAATATTTTTATATCAGTTTTAATAATATAATATATTGTATATACATATGATATTGATAATAATATTATCATTTTATACAATATAATACTAATAATAATACCATATAATAATATTAATTATATGTTATATATTACATATAATGTTACATATAGTGGTATAGTTCAATATAGTAATATATAATGCTAATATTGTGCTATGCTAATAATATAATATATTGTATGTACATAGAGCTGCTCTGAGTTCCCTTCAGGGTGAGAAGGGTGGGATATAAATGTAGTAAATAAATGTAGTAAATGAATAAATAAATAATTTTGGACTTCGGCTTGCCCAAAGTCTGAAATGACTTGAAGACACACAACAACAATAATCCTAATTAACCTGACTATCTCATTGGCCAGAAGCAGGCCCACACTTTCTATTGAAATCCTGACAGGTTTATGTTGGTTAAATTTATTTTCATTTTTAAATATTGTATTGGTCTTTCATTGTTATTGTTATTGTTTTGCACTACAAATAAGATATGTGTAGTGTGCATAGGAATTTGTTCGTTTTTTTTTTCAAATGATAATTCGGCCGCTCAACAGTCTGAAGGATCGTGGACCGGCCCTCTGCTTTAAAAGTTTGGGGACCCCTGATCTAAAAGGAGCAGGCTTGTTTTCTGCTGCCTTGGAGACTAGGACTCAATGGAGCAGTGGGTTCAAATTACAGAAAAGGAGATTCCAACTGAACATTAGGAAGAACTTACTGACTGTAAGAGCTGTTCAGCAGTGGAACTCACTGCCTCATAGTTCAGTAGAAGCTTCTCCTTTTAAGGTTTTTAAATAGAGGCTGGATGGCCATCTTTTGGGGGTGCTTTGATTGTGCTTTTCCTGTATGGCAGGGTTTGGGACTGGATGTCCCATATGATTCTATGATTAGCTGACTGGTTATTTCTGACCTCATCCTGAGTAATCCAGTTTATGTGGGTTGGGTGTCTCCATTAAACTGTTTTGGTCTATGAAAGGATGAACTAACTGGATTTCCTTTGTAATGATTTCATTTGGATGATTTCATTTGAGCAGAGCTACCTAAAGTGGGAGCCCTGATGGCGCAGTGTGTTAATGTGCTGAGCTGCTGAACTTGCGGGCCAAAAGGTCCCAGGTTCAAATCCCGGGAGCGGAATGAGCGCCCACTGTTAGCTCCAGCTTCTGCCAACCTAGCAGTTTGAAAACACGCAAGTGTGAGTAGATCAATAGGTACCGCTCCAGCGGGAAGGTAACGGCGCTCCATGCAGTCATGCCGGCCACATGACCTTGGAGGTGTCTATGGACAACACCGGCTCTTCGGCTTAGAAATGGAGATGAGCACCAACCCCAAGAGTCGGTTACGTCAAGGGAAAACCTTTACCTTTACCTACCAAAAGTTCTGTGTTCATGCTAGGTGAAAGATTCTATAAATTGTACGGAA
The DNA here is from genome assembly GCF_035594765.1 of Anolis carolinensis. Classification (NCBI taxonomy): domain Eukaryota; kingdom Metazoa; phylum Chordata; class Lepidosauria; order Squamata; family Anolidae; genus Anolis; species Anolis carolinensis. Next base: position 160,416,837 of record NC_085841.1, read on the forward strand.
GGTAACCTTGCCCAACTTTCATGATGGGCCTGAGGTTATTATGGAACTTTTCTCTATTGGATAGAAGGAATAATAAGCAGATATTGGCAAAATATTTAAGAGACATTTATTTATGGTAATTTCTTTATGACTGATCTACAAACCATCAGCTTTTTTTCCTTGTCAGAAGCGACTTGAGAACATACTGCAAGTTGCTTCTGGTGTCAGAGAATTGGCCATCTACAGAGATGTTGCCCAGGCGATGCCCAGATGTGTTACCATCCTACTGGGAGACTTCTCTCATGTCCCTACAAGCTAGAGCTGACGGACAGGAGCTCACCCTGTCTTGCAGATTCGAACTGGCAACCTTTAGGTCGGCAACCCAACCTTCAGTTCAACAGTTCAGCTGGCACAAGAGTTTAACCCGTTGTGCCACCATACCTCCTATCTTCAGGCCTTGGAAAGTTTCCAGGAAAAATAATGAGTACAGTAGAGTCTCACTTATCCAAGCTAATCCTTGGATAAGCGAATATCTTGGATAATAAGGAGGGATTAAGGAAAAGCCTATTAAACATCGAATTAGGTTATGATTTTACAAATTAAGCACCAAAACATCATGTTATACAACAAATTTGACAGAAAAAGTAGTTCAAAACGTAGTAATGTTATGTTGTAATTACTGTACTTACAAATTTAGCACCAAAATATCATGATATATTGAAAACATTGACTACAAAAATGGCTTGGATAATCCAGAGGCTTGGATAAGCGAGGCTTGGATAAGTGAGACTCTACTGTAATACTAAATGATAACATGAATCTGTCTAGAGGAGAGTGACTGAAATGATCAAGGCTTTGGAGAATAATCCCTATGAGGAGCGGTTTAAAGATCTGGGCATGTTTTGCATGTAGATGAGAAGGTTGAGAGGAGACTTGATGGCCATGTATAATAATGTGAGAGGAAGTCATAGGGAGGATGGACCAAGCTTGTTGCCTTCTGCCTTGGAGACTAGAACTTGGAAGAATGGCTTCAAACAAATAACCCACATTACGTGCTTTGAACTGGGATATATGGCAGTAAGGACTCAGACAATCCAGTTCAAAGCAGGTAATGTGGGTTATCCTGCCTTGATATCCTGAGTTATAGAGCTGTGTGGAAGGGCCCAAATTCTTTCTCCTTCTCTGCCAAATAATGCTGGAAAGTGTCCAGAGGAGGGCCACATCTAAGGCAGGCATCCTCAGAGGTTGTGAGGTGTGTTGGAAACTAGGCAAGTGGGGTTTGTATATCTTTGTTGAGAGGTGTTAGCTGGCCCTGATTGTTTCATGTTTGGAATTCCCCTGTTTTTGAGTGTTCTTTTTTACTGTCCTTTTTTTACTGTCCTTTTTTTTACTATTTATTTATTTATCCCATACTTCTGTCCCGCCCTTCTCACCCGAAGAGGACTCAGGGTGGCCTCACAACTGGCAACAATTCAATGGCCGACATACAAATTCCAATAATATAATGACAATTAAACTCAAACATTAAAACAAAAACAACTAAAAACAACAATTACAACCACATAAGTTCAAAATCATAGTCCAGAATCAGTCCAATGGTCAATACTTAAAAAGTCCTCAATTATTGCACTGCTAGGAATAATGCTCAATAACCATAACCATGTCTAGCAAGGCTATTCTATGCTAATCAAAGTGATCAACTGCAGTTATTCACACTTGGCCTTCATATTATCCAACATTTTTGCTTATCCAATGCTCTGCTGGCCCGTTCATGTTGTTTGGTGTGTGTGTGTGGGGGGGGCACCAAAATTTCTATTCGCTTACACTTGAAAATTATCTTGGGCCGGCTCTGGATATAGGCATGCTCCTAGTTTCACATTTCTATGTTCTGTTCCACCTGTTTCGGCACTCTTCCCTACTGTGAGTCAGTGAATGCCATGTGTGTCTATGTGTGTGTGTGTGTGTGTGTGTGTGTGTGTGTGTGTGTGTGTGTGTGTATATATATATATATATATATATATATATATATATATATATATATTAATGCTAACCTTTTTAAGAAATTCTGTCTCCAATTCAGCAATTCTAAGTCCTTTTCCTTGCTTGAAAAAGATCTGTTAAAAGCTGATATGTGGATGATATCATGCAAAACAAGAGGTGTACATTATACTCTCTGCTAATATAATTTATACTATTATCCTCAAAAAGATTCAAATGGAAAAAATGACAGATGTTACATGATAAGTGGACCTTGTTACATGATAATAACAGGACCTTAAGAAAGAATCTGCACCTGAAATGAGTGATAAAGGGGTATTTTAGACTAACTTTTGAAATCTTCAGTGGCAGGGGTCCACGACAGAATATTTCATATATGATTTAATGGATGTATTTGCTATCCTATAGGGGAAGCATAATACAAAAAGATCAGGTTTTGGGGTCAATTGTTTTTTGTGTGTTTGTTTTACATATAACTCTTTTTTGTACTATTCATATTGACTGGAGGTTAATAAAGATAGATGTATCAATTGTTCCAATGTCCTATCTACTTTAAGATCCTGAAAATAAATGGTTTAAAACAGTGGTTCTCAAAGTGTGCTCTGTGGAGCTCTTGGGGCTTTGTGAAGACACACCTGTTTTGGCAGGCTTTTGATCTCCATTATTGCTGTTTTTAAATTGCTTAGATTTTAGCTTGTTTTTTTAAGCCACTCTGAGCCCCGGGGGAGTGTTTTTAAGATTTTTTTTAAAAAAAAGATATTTAAGGATGTTTTTAAATTGTTAGATTTTAGCCTTTCTTGTAAGCCACCCTGAGCCCTAGGAGAGTGGCGGCATATAAGTTTAAATAATAAACAGTACTTGTAAAACTCCCTTACCTATATTCATGTCTTCAAAATTTCAAAACGGCTATAGAGAATGTCAGCAGAGATACCACTCCAAATGCAAACACACAATTTATTTGATAGCTTTTCAAGACTGCGGCACTGACTCCTGATTGGTCCAGAAAGTGTCTAGGATCCACTCCCTGGTTGGTCTGGGGCTTCATACGACATCAATCCTGGTTGGTCCCTGCCATGGCAGGAAAGTTTAATAAATTCTCATTGGATTATTTTTAAATGTTATGTTCATTTATTGATCTGCCCAGGAGAAGGGAACAATTGCAAAGAAATGTGGTGTGGCACGAGATAATAGGCTGAAATTGATCTTCATATCTCAGCTCTGGTTAATACAATGGATGCCAGTCCAGCAGACAATGGATGCTCAGGAAGCTTAGTCATTTCAATGGGATCCCAAAGGAAAAGTCTGATTTGGTAAACCGGGATGAGGAAATGTTCCCAAGAATAAGTCCAATCATATCAAAGTAAAACAGGAAAAGACCTAGAGGCCTTTATGCCAGCTTATTGTGTGTCCCATGCATCTTCCTGGGGCATTGTGAGGGGATTGTGATAATCATGAGGCTACATCTGGGGTGCGGTGAGGCAACATTCTAAGGTAAATTTATGAAAGGTTACTACAAAGCAAAGGGAAAGATCAACACAGACTTGCTGTATGTCTTAATGGAGTCATGGTCAATAATTTCAATGACACAACAACAACAACAACAACAACAACAACAACAACAACAACAACAACAACAACAACAACACATGAGTATTTCCTATGGTCAAAATACCCTTAAGGAACCAGATCTTATCTGATCCTGGAAGCTAAGAAGAGTAAGCCCTGGTTTGTATTGAAGATTGCCAATGAATATCAAATGTTACTGGCTACATTTCAGAGGGAGAAACTAGCAATGCCACTTCTGAGTATCCCTTGCCTAAGAAAACTGTGGATTTCATAGGATCACCAGATTTCAATAGTTAACATGAAGGCATATATGCACACAATATATTTTGTTGTTATTCTTCTTCTTCGTCTTGAGAAAAGAAAGCTCTTGTGTAGATTTCAGCAATCTGTCCATCCTCTAAGTATCCTGTGCTATTTATTTGCCTTTCAAAAGGAGCAACACCTAGGACAAAAGTATGGCATTTTCCAAGGCTTAGTCTGAGATGTTTTGCTGTCAGAGAAAAAATAAGATGGTATGTCACCCTTTCCAAAAAAATGTTCACTTGCCTCCAAAAAACAGGGACACTTTTTTTTTAGCCACTCATCCTTTACTGATAGTTATGAAATGTGGTCTTGATTCCATAAACTGATCCATACATACAGTGCCAGGAAAATAATGCAACACATTTCTTTTCAGGTTGGAAACCCACGGAAGGAGAAATTGATAGTTCAGAAATCAGTTACTCATTAAAAAGCTTCCTCACACCAATACAAATTGTGAAACTTCTTGGTGAACTTGGGCACATTAATTTTCCATATAGTCCTTTTCTTCGGATGTGCCACACTCTTCACATTAAGGTTTAAATTTTCCATCAGTAGCAGCAAATGCTGCTAACCCAGAAAAAATGGAGCCATGAGCTCCAAGATCTTCCAGGACTGGTTTGAGATGTTTTTCTCCTGGAAAAAAAGGTAAGACAGCATTACTTTCCCATTACATGTACCAAACTCAACTGGACACACAACTGAATCTTGCTTCAGGAATGGTGATAAGCCTACATCTTCCATTGCACTTGAGAGAGAAACAAGCTCTCTTGTTAGGAGGCAAAGAGCAGGTCGCATGAAATGTGCCCATCATGTTGTGGCTAGAAGCTTCCTCAATGCCAGTGATGAAGTAAATTGCCTTTGCGTTTAGTCTGAATTTTAAAGGAGCTGTCCCTGACACTTGGATAAAATACAAAGCATTTTACCTTGAACAGCTGCTTTGAAATTCATATTAGAAACTAGAATGAATTCACATTCTATTTACCTGAAATCTATCAATCACCACTACCCACAGCTGTCCTCCAGTATCTTGCCAACATTTACTATTTCTCTGTATCTGCCAGTGGAAGATTGCTAAGGTGAACTCTGCCAACTTACTACTTAATAAAGTGTGGCTAAAACCTCTTATTTATCCCCTCTTAGACCAGCTTTGAATTGTATATGTTATGGAATATATAATTATAACACATTCTCTGCCGAAAATCATAGAGTCATAGAGTTGAAAGAGATTAAAGGTGCCATCCAATCCAGTCCTCTGCCATGTACATTCAAAACACTCCCGACAGATGACTATCTAAAGGTAAAGGTAAAGGTTTTCCCCTGATATTAAGTCTAGTCGCGTCCGACTCTGGGGTTGGTGCTCATCTCCATTTCTAAGCCGAAGAGCCGGCATTGTCCGTAGACACTTCCAAGGTCATGTGACTGGCATGACTGCATGAGCGCTGTTACCTTTCCACCGGAGTGGTACCTATTGATCTACTCACATTTGCATGCTTTCGAACTGCTAGGTTGGCTGAAGCTGGGGCTAACAGCAGGAACTCACTCTGCTTCCCGGATTCGACCCGCCGACATTTTGGTCAGCAAGTTCAGCAGCTCAGTGGTTTAACCCACTGCATCACTGGGGGCTCCTGATGACTATTTAGCATTTGTTTAAAAACCTTCGGAGAAGGAGACTGAAGCAGCATATGCCAACCCTTTAATGTGTTCAGGTTTGTGCCTCAAGCATATGCCATTTCTGGATGTCACACAGGGGAGAAATAAAGGGAGGGGATGGATGGAAACCACAAGTCCTTTATCACGTCTTCGCTCTTCAATACCAGCTTTCATCCCCCAATGTGCTGTATGTTATTTCTTTTACCCAAAGTGCAAAAAGCAAGTCTCTCTTGAGGTGTTTTCAAGGGATTCTGTGAAAATGCATTTTTCCAGCCAGTTCCTAGCTGGGGGCGGAAGGAGAATCTCCACAAAACAAAAAGCAAATAGCACTTGTAGATGTTTTTTTCCCACTCTTGCAGAACCCAATCAAGTGCAATCAACTGCAAAGCAGGAATAAGCCCATTAATGTGTTTTAAAATGTAGGGAAGTGGTTTGTTTACCTGGGATGTTGTTGTTCTGTTGGAGGCAGTATTATGCCTATTTTCCCATGTTTCTTAACAAAAAGAAATGGCAGACGTTCTTGCAGAATTGTTAAACTAAATGAGTGGCTTCAGTGCTGTTCACTAACAAGTCAGAAATCCCTGCAAGTTCCCTGCCATGCTTCCTTATGAGGATCCCGCTGAGAGAGAGAAAAGAGACCAGTAATGTTTTTCTTTCTCCTTGTCATTTTCCAAAAGGGGAAAAATGCAAAATAAGCCACTCCAAGTCATTTATGTTATGTAGTCTAATGAATGAATCCTTAACGCTATTCCTTGATATACCTCTTTAGCTTGATTTCCTTTTTCTCTGTGAGTAGACTAATCATTAAAATGAAGCCCATTTGTCTTGCAATCAGTGACAGACAGCATGAATCTTTGCCTCAACATTTAAATTCTTTCACTGCTTGGGATACTAGCTTGCCTATCCAATCTCTCTTTCCGATAAGGTACAATCCTTGTAGGAAGGAAGGAAGGAAGGAAAGAAGGAAGGAAGGAAGGGGCTACAATGAGAGCCATGTTGTCGTGGAGACATTGTGAGGTCCTCCCAAAGCTGGAGAAGGGGGAGGGGAAAGAAAAACAGAAATAGAAAAAGAATAGTGTATATCATGCATCATGACATAAAGAAAGAATGACATGTATCCCCAAGGACACAGTGTTAGTAATATCTATTACTATTTATTTATTTATGTATTTATTTACAATATTTATATTCCGCCCTTCTAACCTTGAAGGGGACTCAGGGCAGATCACAATGTACACATACATGGCAAACATTTAATGCCATATGAACATAGAGACAGAGACAAAGACAGACACAGAGGCAATATAACCTTCTCCAGCTTCCTGAGGGTATGCTCAATTCCAGCCACAGGAGGAGCAGCTGCTTCATCATCAACTGTGACACCGAGTCCTTGGATACTTCTTACTTCCTCATTCCAAATGCTGCTGGATGATTTTTTATGGGGTCGTAAATTCATTAAATTAGCCTCCCCACATAAGTGGTACCTAAATTTCCTACTTGATGGATGCAACTATCTTTCGGGTTGCTCAGGTCAACAATGAGCAGGGCTATTTTTAAATTTTTAATGGTCAAGTGCTCACTCCGATACGGGCTGGCCTCGAACTCATGACCTCTTGGTCATAGTGATTTATTGTAGCTGGCTACCAACCAGCCTGAGCCACAGCCCATATAACCATATGGCCATATAGCCAACAATGATGTAACAGGCCAGTCTATATTTTATTAGAGGTGAAATCCTCTTCTTCAGTGAGTCTTGGGATGCTTCCCCAGCATGTGTCCCATGGTAGAAAGAAGACTTGCCACCTCATCACACAAGGGGCTTTTGGCCCCTTGCTCCTCTTTGGCCATGTGGCCTGGCAAAGCACCATCACATGACACTGGCCATGGTCCCACCCCATTCATGGCAAGGAGGAACTCCTCCCCCCCGTTTCATGGGGAAAATGGCAACGCATCAATGGGCATTGTTACCCTTTCCCCTGTCTAACACGCTTTGTCTTGATGCCTCCATGTGATGGGGAAGGAGCAAGGGTGCATGGGTTGCAATGAGATGCCACACATGCCTTCCAGGTCCCTGGTGAGCACATCCAGGTAATCTAACTGAACTGGACAGAGGGTCATTGAGAGAATGTGCTTCCTACCTCCCAGAAAAACTGTCATAGCAAGGAAAAGGACAACTTGGACCTCTGTCAATCAAAAAAGGATTGGCTGAAGGAAATATGCCCCACTTCTCACTTCTACCCTTCATGGTGATGTTTCTCGCTTTTATTTTTTGTAACACAGTTGGGCCCTTCTTGCTATCTGTTTTTAATGATCCCATCCCATTGACCCCTGAAATTTTTACTGATGATTGTATTAGAACTATTTCTAGGATTGTTAAATGCTGCAAGAGGAGGAACATACTGAGATGACAACTAGGGTGAGCTAAAATAAAAGTAAAAGGTAAAGGTTTCCCCTGACGTTAAGTCCAGTCGTGTCTGACTCTGGGGGTTGGTGCTCATCTCCATTTCTAAGCCAAAGAGCCGGCATTGTCCGTAGACACCTCCAAGGTCATGTGGCCAGCATGACTGCATGGAGCGCCGTTACCTTCCGATCGGAGCAGTACCTATTGATCTATTCACATTGTCATGTTTTCGAACTGCTAGGTTGGCAGAAGCTGGAGCTAACAGCAGGCTCTCACTCTGCTCCCAGGATTTGAACCTGGGACCTTTCGGTCTGCAAGTTCAGCAGCTCAGTGCTTTAACACACTTCACCACCGGGGCTCCCAAAATAAAAGTAGTTTAGCCTTTTTAAAAATATTGTCTGCAAGATCTCACTGATTCCAGCAAAGAATATAAAGAGGAACAGTGCTTGTTACGTAAGAAAGATACTGCAGCAGTCAAAACAGAGATTATTGTGACATGAACCTAGTCTGCTTTTTTACAAGTGGAAGTTAAGTCCTACTATATGCATGGATCTCTCTATGCTCTTTGGGGGATTGGAACAAAGGCTACAAGAATAAAGAAGCAAAACCTAGGAATATCAACAGGCAAAATGGGCCTAGCTATAACCCAATGCCCACAATTCTCTGTAAGTCATGCTGTGACTAAAGACCATCTCAGCCAGTCAGAGGATAGAATCAGAAAAAGAAATGTCCAGGCTGTGTACACATTTTCATACCCTCCCCGCACTCAAAGCTGCTTCAACACACACTGTTCCCATCCAAAAACAAGAGAGATCACCATGACAATGTCAATATTTCACTAGTTTGTGAAAAATTCATTTGTACACAAAGATTTCCTTCTACTACTTCCATGGAACATTTCACCCTTTGGAATTTCTTTTTAAAAAAAACCCTCAAAGTACCTGAACAGAAAATGGTGTTTTGTCCAAAATAGTATTTTATTAATGAAAATGATTGGCTGTACAAAAATATCAATTAAAGAGTCCTAAAATTTTATCACAAAACCCCTCATTAGAATTTACACCAAAAAAACCCATTACCATATGAATGAGACAAAAATGTTTGAAATTCATCATTCTTCTATGCAAGGTTGAGGTGAGTGAAGGTTTACACCCATAGTGATCCATAGTTCAGGACTAGGTCTGGAGAAATTTCAAGTAGTCACAATCCCAGGGCACCTTGACAATTGTTAAAACTGAAGTTTTTCAGTTTCAATTCCACAAATGTGAAACTGTATAGTGTGCTGTGATTATGAGCCATCTTAAGGAAAACATCCTTAGGCTAACTAAGCTAAGGGTCAACACAGACACTGCTCCAAAGGGTTTGGTAGCTGCACTGCCTTTCTCAAAGCTAAGTATGTTGAGTTCCAGTTTATTCTGTAGTTAAATAAAATTTTCTCCTGGGTCTAAAACAGCTTGAGTTTCCTGCCCAAAAAAATGTAGCAAAACCCCATAAGGATGGGGTGAGTAGTGTTTTGAGTTCTTTTTTAAACTGATAGTTGGGGATCCAAGTGGTGCGCCCTCCTCCTATCCTCTGGTAGTTCCCTTTTGAAGCATGCTATAAAACAACTATTGTATTCCTTCTTCCCTCCCCTACCTATCCTTGGCAACATGTGTGCTGTTTGGTCATCCTTCAAATCCAATATATTGTGTAGGAGAAATTGCCCTAAACACTTTTTTAAAGCCTTTAAAAAAAACTATGATTTGACTCGCTATTCCCTCCTCACCAACCAAACCCATAACAATTCCCAAACAACCCGGCCTTGCTTCCAGTAACTGTCTTGTTTTAATTGCTTACCTGCCATCTCTGCTCTATTCCAATAATGACTGATACATTCGTTTTGTTTATAGAATTGTTCATTTTGGTATGATAAATCAAAATTTATCATACTAAACAGTATGAAACGAGAGAAAAGGTTAAAGAGAACAAACTAAGCCATCTATCTGGGTAGCTTCCCTTATTTTAAATGCCTAACTTAAGCACTCTACAACAGACTAGGTTATCAAAGGGATGCAGGAGTTCAGAAAAAAAAAACATTCAAGAAATCTGTTTTTAGCAATAGAGACATTACTTTGGCTCTAGGCTCTTTGTACAAAGTGTGTATCAAGAACACATGTAAAAGGATTTAAATTTTCCCCAAGCTGCTGGGGCAAAGCCTCGCATAATATAGAATACTCATAAACCTGGAAACCACACTCCAGTGCTTCTGGCCATGAATGCCTTCGACAATATATATTTACTTGTTGTGTATAGGTAATAAAATATAGGCCAATTTTTAACATGTGCTTCCCCCATATACTGTTCCAAGTGCATTATGTCAATCTCATTAGTTACCATCCAATGACCAGTTCTTTGGCTCTATAAAATCTTGGAGAATAGGTTAGGAAAACTCTATAGTTATTGATCTCAGTTGCTGTATACTTCAGCCAAGAGCATTTATGATCATCTATACATCTTGATCACATATTAATACCCATCTTGGCACCAGTGGAGACAATGTGAAGCTAAAACTTTAACTTTACATCTGAAGTTGTACAAATGACAAAATCCAAACTAATTTCAGGTGTAAAGAGGACACATCTCTGCTACTAATAACAAATTCATATCAAGTGTTGATCATAAACAGACAACATCACCAATTCTATGAAATGGAGGTCAGGGACAGAATCTGTAAGAGACCACAAGGGCCATGCTATGCAAGAAAGCACAATCAAAGCACCCCCGACAAATGGCTATCCAGTCTCTACTTAAAAAACAACTTCAAGATATGCAAAAACACAAGTTGAGTTATCTGAATTGGTTGGGAAGTGTTTTGAATGTTTTAAGGTTTTGAAATATCTGCATTTGCATATACAAACCTAATGAAATACCTTGGAGATGAGACCCAAGTCTCAACATAAAAATCATTAATGTTTCATATACAACTTATAGCCTGGTGGTAAATTTATGAACAACATTTTAAGTAATTTTATGCCTGAAACAAAACAAATCGTAAATTGAACTATCAGAAAGCAAAGGTATCACTATCTCAGACACCCAAGTGGAAAATTTTGGATCTGAAGTATTACTGATTTCAAGTTAAGGAATACTGAACCTATATAAGCATGAGGAAGAGGAGGAGGAAAAAGAGAAGAGTGATGATAATCTAAGCATAAGTGAGTAAGCTCAGTGGCCATAACATGTTGTCCAGCCCAACATAGCTATGCAGGTTGGAAAGATAAGAAGAACATAGTGGATTATCTTGGAAGAGGTCATCACTGCTTCAGCATTGCCTCATCATCATCACCATCATGCTGTTGTAGCTGCTGCTGCTGCTATTTTACAGATTCCACTTGTGTTAGTATGCTTGCTGCCAAGCAAATCTTAATTGCAACAGGATTCTCTGAGAGCGTAAGTGGAAGAACAGTCGTTACACTGTAAGCTTAATTACCTGACAGTTTTCCTATCATCTGGTTTAAAAGAGTTGAGTCTAAAAGGGAGACTATTACATGACTACAGGGTGTGTGTGTGTGTTTTTCAAGAAGCCACAGCCCAACCTTTAAATAAATAAATCAGTCTGAATATATGGAGCTCCCATAAAAAGAGTCAGTCCACTAACTCAGTATTTTCTTCACCTTAGAAACAGGATGTGGAACATTTTGGACAAAAGCTCTCATCAATCCTGACCGTTAGTCATGCTGGCAGGTGCTAATAGGATTTGGAACCAGATATCTGAAGAGCCACGTGTTCCTTATCCTTGGCTTATGCTCTGCTTTTAAACTCAGTGGAAAACAACTGAAAGCCCACAACCACAAATTATAAAAACCATATTTTCTAACACATTTTCCTAGTATTTTCTTGATTATAGTTCTCTTTCCCCCTCCAGACACTCATCCCTGTAGAACTATTTAGTGTGTATTTCTTTCATTCTTCTGAATTCACAGAAAGTGAAAGAAGATATAAACTGACATTTGACTCAGCAGTCTGCTGGATCTGAGCAGCTGGAGTGAAACTGACCAGAGTTCACTCTGCTACTGTTTGGCAATGTGGTGGGATGGGGTGGGTAGTTTCAGGCTGAGCCTCACATAATTCATAGTTCTTTAGCTTTCCTGTTCCCTCTGTGTCTGTGTGCGTTTGTGCTGAGGGAGAGAGCAGAACAGAGTGAGAGAGGCTGCCTTACCTTTTCCTCTTCATTCTTTTTAAAGCACAAAATCATCCTCTCTAATTGTGTGTCCCCCTCTCCCTGCTGACTCCCAGAAATAATACATTGAAAGTTATTTATGTATGTATACTCTACTATACATCTAAATGTATTGTGTTTGTGTGTGTGCACCTTCAGGTCATCTGTCGATTTATGGTGGAAGTCTTCAAATATTTAAAGCCAAGGGCCAGTTCATAGTCCCTCAGACGGTTGGGGGGCCGAACCATAGTTTGGAGGAAAAAAAATTAACAAATTCCTATGCACACTGCGCATATCTTATTTGAGAGACATGGAAGAACACTACAATATTTAAAATGAAGTATGACGACAACAACAACACTTTATTTGTATACCTCTCTATCTCCCCGAAGGGACTCAGGGCGGTTTCCAACATAAGTAAAACATTAAAACTAACACAAAAACATACAACACAACCGTAATTAAAACATAAACATAGTTACTATTAAAACAATATACTCATTTGGAATTAAAACCAGTTTTAGTACTACTCCATTGGGTGAAGTTCAACTACCAATGGTCAAATTCCAGGCTGGGTCAAGGGAGGGGGCAAAGTACAACCTAATGGCCAGGATAAGGCTTGGGCTACTTGATCTCAAGACCTGCTGAGCAACTATGAGAGAGCTAGGCAAGTGCAACAAGACATTGTAGGGCTGGGGAAGTGGGCAAAGTGCAAAGCAGGGTCCCAACTGGTGGCCATGGCAGGGTTTGGGGCTAATCATTTTCAATGGCCTGCTGGAGCCATCAAGTTTTCAGGTCCCTGCGGAGGGAGTATAATGGTGGGGCCTACCTTATCTCTCTGGGGAGGGCAATCCAAAGGTGGTGGGCCATTACCAAGAAGGCCCTCTCCCCACCAATCATGCTTGGGGCAGTGATGGAAGCGAGAGGAGGGCCACCCTGGAAGATCTAAGAGCTCGAGACAGTACATATTTATTATTTATTATTATTTATTTATTTTATTTGCATCATTTATATTCCACCCTTCTCACCCCGAAGGGGACTCAGGGCGGATCACATTACACATATTAGGCAAACATTCAATGCCTTTTTAACACAGGACAAAGACAAACAAACATAGCTCCGAGCGGGCCTCAAACTTATGACCTCCTGGTCAGTGACTCATTGCTCTCCCGTCTGCGTCACAGCCCCGGGCCATAGAGGGAGATGCGATCATGGAGATAGGAGAGGCCCAAACCGTTTAACCAACATAACATTAATCAACATAAATATATCAGTATTTCAATGGGAAGTTTGGGCCTGATTTTGGCTGATGAGATATGCAAGTCAATTAGTATTGTTGTTGTTTGTTTGTCTTCAGGTAGATTTAGACTTAGGGTGACCCTGTCTAAAGTTTAGGGTGGGGGTTGGGTAAATGAACTTGGAGGGCTGCACATGGCCCATAGGCCTTAGTTTGGGGCTCCCTGGTTTATGGCAATGGATTGATTCCTAGGATTTTCTTAGGCAAATAATAATCAAAGGTGATTTTCACAGTCCTTCCTCTGAAACATAGCTTCCAACACCTTGTATGTCTTGGTGGTCTGCTACCTCAAAATTAACCAGGGCTGGCCCTGCTTAGCTCCCAAGATCAGACCGAATCTGGTGCCCTATAAGATGTTTAGATATAAATATTTTTGCCCTCGGGTTTACAATTTCAAAAATGAAGGATGAAGAAAAACCACTAAAATCCAAATGTTAATTTTCAATATTATGAAATTAGTTGTCTTAGGCCCCTTCCACACAGTTATATAAATCCACATTGAACTGGATTATATGCCAGTGTGGACTCAGATAACCCAGTTTAAAGCAGATAATTGTAGATTATATGCCTTGATATTCTGGGTTATAAGGCTGTGTGGAAGGGCTCAGTGACAATTGAGAGAGAAGGAAAGTACAATAGAACTGGTTTCACACAAGAGCTGATAATGCTGTCTTTGCAGATAGTGGGTATGGATAAGTGAGAATTTTGTTTCAATTGTGGTTTGTCCAATTTTTTTCCAAGGTTTTCCTATGCTTTTTTTGGCAGACTGCTATTTTGTATTCCAGTTCCATTATTTAACATGGGGTAAATAAATCCAAATATTTAAGTAGAAAGGGTAACATGAAAAAAAGAGAATTAAAAGGTTGGTGAGTCTGTAGAATTCTCATTGATGTAGTTTGGATTTGACTGTGTTAATAGAGTCAATCAGGAGGCAACAATAAAGAAAGAAAGATCTAGAGATGTTGACTTCCTGGGCTTCTATGGGATGTTTCTTTATCTTTTGTCTTTCCAGATTAGAGGTGGACAGAATATTCTGTTATTTGTTTCCCAGTTGGAAAAAAAAGGTTTCCCTGACATATGGGAAACCTATCAGGAAGTATAACAAAACAGTGGTGCTTTTCTGCAGTTTTCTTTCCATATTCAAAAATCCAAAAGTATGCCAAGGAGAAATATCTGTGGGGTTTGTTTACAAAAAATGGTATTTCCTTCACAGGAAACACACTTTTGCACAAAGAACAAATCTCCCTAAACACTTTGGGATATTTCAATATGGAGAGAATACTGCAGAGAAATAATGACATAATAGGGAGTTATTTTTCATCCTTACACAGGAGGACAAAATAGTTGAAGATTTATTCCAAACACAAGGTATTATTTTCTAAAATAGTTAAAGGTAGGGGTACATAATGTCTGGGAATAGGAGATCAAACATTTCAGCACCCCGCAGAACATATAGTTTTCTTAAGACTACAGGCTAGCTGAATGCCTAATTTATTTATTTTCTAGACACACAAACAGATTTCCCTAACATATTTATGTTCTGGAAGTCACACTATTAGCCTCTATGTGTGATTTATGACTTTGAGAATAAGATGAAAGTTATGGAATGTATATTCATCCACACCCACACCTAATAAATATGAACACATCCACACTAAAATAAGCATACAATTTATTTTATTACAATATAAGTTAATTCTCTGGAACAGGAAAAATATTTTAAAATAACACTGGAAACAAATCTGGATTTTTACTTTAACATTAATCCTGATGGGGAAAATACAAAGAAACATGAATAGATCTGAAAGTGTGTGTGTGAAAGATTTTTGTGTGTGTGCTTAGTTCACATGCTTCCTGAAATCCATTCATGGATCCTATGTGAAGGACCTCTGGCTTAGGAACACCCTACATCACAACCAACTTCATTGTTGGTAATGCCCTACAGGCCTGTCTTTGAAGAAAATGATACACTTTTGAAACTGACGTTTTCTGTCAGTTTCACTGAAGGACAGAGAAGGACTTTGAGGAGGATATGAAATGAGAAACCAAGGGCTCTCAATCTTTTAAAGCAGCGGGCTGGTTCACGGTCCCTCAGATTGTTGGGGGTGGATGGGGGGCAGACTATAGTTTGAAAAAAATGAATGAATTCCAGTGCACACTTCACATATCTTATTTGTACTGCAAAAAGACATGAAAGAACAATGCAATATTTAAAATAAAGAACAATTTTAACCTGCATAAACTTACCAGTACTTCAATGGGATGTGTGGACCTGCCTTTGGCTGATGAGATAGTCACGTTAATTAGGATTGTTGTTGTGTTTTTTCAAGTTGTTTCAGATTTAGAGTGACTCTAAGTCAAAAATGTAGGGTGGAGGACAGGTAAATGATCTTAGTGGGCCTCATCCAGTCCACAGACCTTAGTTTGGGGACCCTTGGGCTGCACCATAGATGCCCAAAGGCATTAAAAAGGTGTGGGTGGGAAGCAAGCAAGGAATCAGGGACATGTTGATATGGAAGAGACACTTCAAAAATTTATGTGGCTAAACATACAAGTTTAGAAATAGCTGAAATGACTCAAAGACAATTCAAGTTCAAATGCAGTTGGGAAAGCCATGTTTCAGACACCTAATTTCATTCAAATTATATGGCAGGTCTTGATCTAGAATCCTCAAATTACCATAGTCTCTATCCATACTGGCTGCATGATTTTAGGAATTGTGTTCCCAAACTGCAATTTGACTGACCTCTGGATGGCAATCCACATTAAATTTTTATTGGGCAAATACCTTCCTGCAATTTTGCAAGGGCAGATTACATTTTCTATTTATAATTGACTGATCCCTGCCCAACTTTGTCCTTTTTTAATTAAAGAAAACTCTTTAAGATGGAGAGGGTGGATTAGCTCCACAATGCCTTCTGGCTAATGAAGCTCTCCATCTGAAAGCATCTTCCAAAAGTTGAATACAGGCCCTTGGCCCTTTTCTTGCTTTACATAACTTTAAAATAACCCTCATGAAAGCTTGCATTCCAGCTGTCAGTCCCAGTAATCATCTTCTACCGCTATCCAGAACAGTTCTTTTGATTATTGCTTCTTTTGGCAAGGGAGTTAAGGTGTCAGGTCATTGTATTACTAGGGAAGTTAAGTTTTAAAGAGTTCTTGGCTATACTTCGGCCTTTGCTACATGAGGCCATTTAACCACCTTCAAAAGCCTCTGTCTTCTACTGAGCTTCTGCTTTAACTGCTTCCTTTAAAAAGAAAGTTAAAAGAAGAATTTATGCAACATACAGGGCTTTAAAGGGTGGTGAAATTTGGCTGGGGATTTTATTTTAGGAAAAAGGTTTGTCTAGATTGGCACTATGTTTGAAATAACTCTGGGCCTATCCAGACAGGTCCAAAATGTGGAATCCAAATGATGGCCCAGGTAAAAACAAATTAATTTGGAATAGCCTCCGTTATTCTGAATTAATTAAATATCCCACTGAATCTGGACCTTCCTGAAAGGCCCAGGTCTAATGGGGTACTGGGACTGTGGAGAATCACTCCGGGTAGTCCTGGGACTATTCAGGTGTGAGTCCCCATTTGCTATCCTGAATCTTTTGGGCTCCTGGAGCCCAAAGGTCCAGAATGTTGTCCAACCCCTCCCCTCCCCAGCCTGCAAAGTACCCCCTAAAAAGTAAAGAAAACTTACCTGGCCACTGTTATGTTCTTCCTTGTGCTCTGTTGGCATAATAAAATGATGCACTAGGGAACAGGGAACATAGAGGGATTTTCCTCCCCCCCCTCCCATTTCCTGGCATGTCATTTCCTTGCACTGGGGAGTGCAAGGAAAAATGTAATGGTGGACAGATAAGTTTTCTTTACTTTTAGGAGTACTTTGGGGGACTTTGAGGTGACTGCATGCCATCCCAATTGCTATTAGGATGGCATGTAGCCACACCCCACCCTGGGAAAGCCCGGGTTTTTGCGGTGCAGTGGGGATTGAAATTAACGCCAAAGCAGCTTTAAAAAAATCAATTTGGCACACATTTCTGGCCTGCCTGGAAGGTCCCTCTGTAGGTATGTATGCTTGTGTGCAATGGCAGCTCAAAAATTGGTGTAAATGGGTGCTCTAGATGTGTAAAACCTAGGAGAGTGTAATGGTCTTTCCTCACTTCTCTTCTCTCACTGGTCCCATCTACACTGCCATATAATCAAGTTTCTGAATGCAGATTATCTGATTTAAATTGGATAATATGGCATCATATATTCCAGTGTGAAGCAGATAATCCAGAATCAGAACCTGGATTATATGGTTAGTGTAGATGGGGCCACTGAAGCTTTATGAAAGTGCTTGGCTGTGAAGAGCAGCAGAACTCACAACTTGCCCCAATGAAAGCTGATCTCCTCTCCTTGGGATTTCCTGGAGTAAGATAGAAAGGAAGGGAGGAAACTAGGAGTGAGAAGAAGTGGTCTCATTAGTCTGTGTTGCAGCAGACAGAAAAATAGAGGGAGCACAAAAAATGGAATATAGCAGTCCCTTCAAATCTTACTGATTTGTATTTTAATATGAGCATTTGTAGTCATTAGTTTGTAGTCATTTTAGTGTTGGGTTATAATTCTAGAGACTAGGATATGAATCCCACTCAGCAATGAAAACCCACTGACACTCTGCACCCCACCCCCACCCCCCAAAAATTATTGCTCAGAAAATCCTGTGATATGTTCATTTTAGGACTGCCATAGGTCAGAAACAATTGAAGGCACACAACAACAAATGAACAGCTGTGACTGTGGAGTTTTTTACTAATGCAAAACTTACCTGACCTGCCTTGATTGTTTTATCTCACATACAGATATATTTATTGAAACATAGAGTGTTATTCCTTTTCCTTGTGTTATTTCAGCCACTGGTACCAACCTTTCTGTTAAAGAAGTAATGCTGAAGAACACATCTACTGCTTTAACTGAAGTATCTGCTTACTGAACTTGTTTCGGCTGGTTAGGCTGCCATTTAATGAACTCAGAAATCCCCTTCATTGGCAAAGCAATAGAATCAAGTTAGCAAAAAAAAATTAAAGTTGAATTTGGCTGGTAAGCAATGATGTTTTTCTTCCACTTCCCATTTCTTAAAAAGAAGGAGAGGAATGACAAAGAAATGGAAACAAGGAAGAAATCAGCACTGAAATGTCATGTCCGTAACTTGGGCAGCCCGTTGTGCAGGTTAATTTTTTGCTGTTAGGTATCTCCCAATGTAAATGGAAATCAGAACTGTAATATGTGTATATAGCCATTCCAAAGACCTGATACTTTCTTTGGCAGCATATAAGGTTATATTTCAGCAACTGTATATTGCAGTATAAATGTAGCAGGACTGAATCCCAAAAGAAAAGAATGTACAGGATTTCTTTGTTGGCAGGATGAAGCTAGACCCAATCATGGTAAAATATTATATGCAGCACAATGTTTTTCTCCAACTATCCCCTGCATTGCAGACCAGCTGAGAGAAACAGAGAGGAGATAGAAAGGGATAGCACTGGCATCGGCATCCTTAGGCTAAGATCCAACACTTATACTAGTACAGCAGAAATTTCTGCCAGTTAGCAACACTGGCACTGGGATCAGTGTTTTTTCTCTTCTCCTCAGAAGGTAAAGGCAACCAGGGAACTGAGGAGCAGCTCTTTCCTGGGGCATTATAGGGAACTACCTGGAGCTGTCCTGCTGCCCTTCTGCCCCTATGAAAGGAAGAGAAGCAGTTGTTGCTTTCTGGACAAAGGTCAAAGCTACTGCTTTGGTTCCAGGTATGCAAGAGCAGGTGGATGCTCAAGGATCTGTGCTCAGAAGCATCTGGGTTCCCTTGGTGCCCTGAGGGTAAAACTGTTGCAGGGAGGTACAAGATACTTACCTCCACAATGGCCTTAAAATGAGTGTGCTGGTATACTTGGGATTTTGCCAGCATTTACCAACTACAGCAATAGTTCTCGAACTGATATGGGGAAAATGGGCAGCATTTGCACATCCCATAATACCCCTTGAATGACACTAGGCCAGGGGCAATGTGGAAAGTTAAAATGATGCTTACACTCATCTGCCTAGCATTGCTGAAGCCATTGATATAAGAAAGACCTCATTAAAGGGCTTAGGAATTGCTTAATCTTAGAGCCAAACCTAAGGAGTGATTAAGTGAGCTCAGAGTTTGGCAAAAGTTTTCTGTAGGATCCCTCCACCCAATATGTCGACTGGCCCTGCTATCAGGGAGTTCTGAGAACTGCAGTTCAATAAAGTAATTTTTCCAGCTTCTATTAGGATTGTGCCTAGAACAGTGGTTCTCAGTCTGTGGGTGCCCAGATGTTTTGGCCTTCAACACCCAAAAATCTTAACAGCTAGTAAACTGGCTGGGATTTCTGGGAGTTGTAGGCCAAAACACCTGAGGACCCACAGGTTGAGAACCACTGGCATAGAAGCAATTGGTGGCTGCACAACTAAGGATAACATTGGCTGTTGGTTGTCCAAAAGATCTGAAGGACCAGAACTTAAGAATGACTGACTTTGAGCTACTATGGGCCAGAACCCACTTCACAAGTAGGCTCTTGCCTGTAAAAGTCATTTGTTACAGTCCAGCCTGGGCAGTAACATAATCTGTGTTTTTTTTAGAGTTATGCTCATCAGGGTTCAGTGTGGCTTTCTCCCAGATAAGCAGATGATTGCAAGCCTAACATTGACTTTGTAGTACATGCTCTCCTTTGCAGTGCACTCACAGGAGGGAGAGAGAACAGTGGTGTTGTGGTTAAAGCTGGAGTTGGTTTTGGGGGATCCAAGGTGAAGACCTCACTGAGCCATGAAACCTGTTGAGTGGCCTTGACTTAGTATCTCTCTCTCTCTCCCCATTTCACATTAATTTGCTTGTTTTGAGTAAGAAATATATACCTCCTGAAGAAGAAACCCAGAGCTATTTTTGAGGATCCTCAGCATTGAAAGGCATGCTGTCTAGTTGGAGATTCTTACAGAGAGGGCAAATTACTTTTCTTATCCATTGTCACTGAAACATATTCAAATGTGAATACTCTCAAGGTAGAATACATAGCTAGAACCATCCCCCATATGTTCAGTGTAGATTATGCCTACAGGTAGATTGCAGGCAGCCTTATTGGAGTATTGAGTGGTTTCCAGGCTGTATGGTCATATTCTTAGTACCATTTTCTCCTGACATTTCCCCTGCATCTGTAGCTGGCATCTTCAGAGGATCTGATGGTGGTAAAGCAAGTGGATATATATACCTGTAATAATAACAAATTTTACTGATAAGGCCTTAGACCATATCACAATACCAAAACAAACAACAAGGCTTGATAGGACTTTATTACACTTTATGTAGTAAGATAAAAGACACTTATAATAATACAGTAAATAAATATAATAAAATTGAATATATACATCATATTTCCTTATCACCCCTACAATTTACCCTGATTAACCTCACATATGTGATTCTCCAATATTTTATTTTGCGTATATACAGAGCTGTTTTATATGTTGTTCTGATGTGAGATTCCCAATATTGTACATTGTCAATTTGACCAAGGTGAAACAATTCACAATCATTCATATATATATATATATATATATATACACACACACACACACGCACGCACACACACCCCTGTGGAATGTCCAGGCTGGGAAAAAGAACCAATGCCTATTAACTAAGGGTGAAAGGTGCAATTAGTAAGCCTGATTTGCAAGTGTTTGAGCATGTGAGTAACTGAGAAGATTGCATAGTCAATGGTGAAGACATCTTTCTGGAAGTAGCCAGGCCTTTGTTCCTTTGGAGTGTTTATTGCCTGGAGGCATCCTTTGTCTGAGTGATATTCATTGGCCCTTCAGCCAAAGGGTGATTTCATATAAACATACACAGAAATAGCCAGCTTGAGCATCAGTACTACTTACTTACCAATTTAATGCATAATGTATTAACTGAATACTGTGCAGTAGTAAGGAAGGTTTTTTTTTTAAGCTTAAGAGCCAAGTTCAATTTCAATTAATAAAATGAGAACTATAGACCAAAAAGCACATAGAGGGACCATATATGCCCTGCCCACCTTGAAAACATCAGCTCCTAAGTATTCTCCTTGAAATGGGAATAACCTTAAAAGTATTACAGTAGAGTCTCACTTATCCAGGCCTCGCTTATCCAAGCCTCTGGATTATCCAAGCCATTTTTGTAGTCAATGTTTTCAATATATTGTGATTCTCCAGCAGAATTTGGGCCAGCTATGTTTAAAAATTGAAAGGACTGTCATTTAGAAGACGGAACAATCTCAACTAGAAAACAAACCAATGTATTCAAAAGACAAAAACATTAAGAAGAACTTTTTAAATGTAAGAGTTGTTTGAAAGTAGAATAGATTGCCTCAGAACATAGTGGACTTTTTTTGGAAATCTTTAAGCAGAACGTGGAAGGATGTCTTTCAGGGGTGTTTTAGTTGGGTATTCCTGCATGGCAGAAGGTTGGACTAGATACCCTTGTAGCCCCTTCTAACTCTGCAATTCTATGAAAATGCTGAAGGCGTTATTTACTTAAAACAAAGAGCTAAATTAAGAATAAATGGTCAATTGTTAAATCTTGTAGAGATAAAAAAAAGGGACAAGACAAGACTGACCCTTTTACCTTTATTGTTCATTTGGATACTAGAAATACTGAACATTAGAATTAGAGGACATAGCTGCATCAAAGGAGTGAAAATAAAAGGACAGAAATTCAAAGTGAAGGTATATGCAGATGACATGGTATGCACTTTAGGGGATCCAACAAGGAGCATCGAAATTTTAATGGAGATTATCAATAAGTACGGCAACATTTCAGGATTTAAAATCAATAAAGAGAAATCTGTGTTTTTGATTAAAAACCTATCCACAGGTGATATTGATAAATTGAAGGAATTATCAGTGTGCAAGGCACTAATGAAAGTAAAATATTTATTATTATGATTAACTGATAAAAACAATAATTTATACCAAAATAATTACAAAAAAGGCTTGGAAGGAGGTAAAAAAGATTGAGAAAGATGGCAGAAAGTTCAATTAACTTGGATGGAGAGGGTAGCAGTGATAAAATTGATGATATTAACTAAAATTTTGTTTTTTCAATCAGCAGAGGAAGGATGCAATTAAATTCATATGGGCTGGCAAAAAAGCTAGAATCGTATATAAAAAATTAATAGATGCAAAAGATAGAGAGGGTTTAGCCCTCCTGGACTTTAGATACTATTATGAAGCAGCAGGCCTTTGCTGATTGAAGGAATGGATTTGACTGGAGGACCACACCTTACTTAACTCGGAGGGATATAACTTAAGATTTATTTATTTATGATATGAAAAAGATAAA
Organism: Anolis carolinensis; assembly: GCF_035594765.1. Taxonomy (NCBI): domain Eukaryota; kingdom Metazoa; phylum Chordata; class Lepidosauria; order Squamata; family Anolidae; genus Anolis; species Anolis carolinensis. The sequence goes on from NC_085841.1 coordinate 160,439,593, forward strand.
CTGAACAAAGAATGTAACAGATATATAATAAGATCTAGCCTCCTAGCAATTTTGAAGAGATACAAGGAGGGGATGGAATTTTTTTAAAAAACCCTCTCTAGCTGTTTCCATTGGAAGCAGTACTCAGGTCAACATCTAATGAGGAAAGAAGAAACTATAGTGAGTATCTAACTAAAGAAAAAGATCAATGGAAATTAAAAATGAGAAAAGAGATAGGGATAAATGACTGGTTCCGTTACCACCAATTACATGATTGATTTAGGAAAGATGTTAATGTAGGGTTTGCTGATAGAAAATCAATGTTGGAATGTATTCTTGAGAAGGGGAATAAGGGCTTAGTCTCTAGATTATATAACTATATTTTAGAATGCAATTTAATGCATAACCTAATAAAAATTGCTATGATTTCTTGGGCGAAGAACTTAGGGAAAAATATTGATCTGGAGAATTGGGTGCATCTATGAAGAAGAGAATTTAAATTCTCAATAGCTAGCTCCATCAGAGAAAATATGTATAAAATATTCTGTAGAAGTCATATAATGCCAGAGATAATAGCTAAAATGGACAAATCTCATCAAGGGGAATGTTGGAGGAGTAAGATGCAGAAAGCCACCTTCCTACACGTTTGGTGGACTTGTAGGATGGTACAAGATTTTTGGGAAAAGGTGATTAAAGGAAAACCCATAAATGTGCCTTTTAGGATTATTTAGGGAGAGAAGTAGTAAAGGGGATGAGGAAATTTGTCAATATAGCTTTGTTGCAGTGAGATTGACAATAGTGAAATCCTGGAAAAGTGAAAAAGAACTATCTAAAAAGGATTGCAGAGAAAAGTTATTAGACTATATTCAAATGGCTAAGCTATCTAATGGTAACAGGGGAGGAAATAATGAAGAATTTGCTAAAAAAAGAAGGAGGAGGAGGAGGAGGAGGAGGCTGGCATTTGATTATTTGGAAAGAAAAACAAATGTTGACTTTAAAGTAGCTGCAAGGAGAATTTACTGAAGTAGTTATATGGGTAGGTTTTATTAGAGATGGGATTCACAGTGAGTAGTGTTGGAGGTCATGGGTGGTGGGTTCATAGGTGAGAGATAGGAGGGAAAAGATTTGTTAGAATATTGCAATGTACTTGTTAGGGGGAATGGCATATCTGTATTATGTGTACTTGATTATCTCTAGTTTTCTTTTTTTATATTTTTTATGCAATAGAAGAAACTTTTATTTCTTTTAGATAGAATTACATTATAAAGCCTGATACTGGGCTGTAGAATGCAACCAGGAACTGGTATGCTAATTTAGCTTGTTTGATAGCCCATGTGTATATTGTATGTGGTGTTGAGCTCATAATGATAAAATTTATTTATTTTATTTATTTCCGATATTTCTACCCCGCCCTTCTCCCCGAGGGGACTCAGGGCGGTATTCAGTTGATAATGACCACAAATAGTTTATTTTGCACAGCTTTGCTTACCCTGACACATGTAGGGGATTGAGTCCCAATAACCCATTCCAGCAAGGAAATTGTTGAAGGTACAGAAGTGAGGTTGGAGTATGGGGGCCAGCTTGGGTAAAGATATCTGTCACATATATTTGCTGGAAGTGGCAGTGGCAGGATACTGTGAGCATCTTGTGATGAGACCTGTTTGGTTAAAAGAAAGCCAAAGAGAGGTCTTAAGTAGACATTCAGTAGAATTTTGCCAGAAGCAGTATGTTGTGGGGAATCGAAGTGCCTGAGGAAAACACAGACTGGATAAAGGGATCTAATACACAGCCCCAGATCAAAAGCAGACAGTTGGTTCACTTTATTTTCTGAAGACTTCTTCTCAATATTTGGTCATCTACCAACTTGTATAACATTTTAATTTCCCAGAAGAATATTATGACCTTTACGAAGCACCATAGCACCTGCTGAAAGGAACTTGCCAAATTTCAGATGAGATTCTTTGTTAAATGTATGCCTTTAAAGTGCTACATTTGTTAAGGAAAAATATTGGGAACGTATGTCTAGCAAGATCAGAGAAAAGGCATAATAAGTCTAAAATTCTGTTCACACAGTATCCTATCAGTTGACAATGGGAACCAAAAACAAAAAAAAAAGAGGAAGGAGGAAGAGGAGGAGAGAAGAAAAAACTGACTTTGGTGTAACAGTACAGTTTTGTTTGTGCCTCCCTGCACATACTATCTCTGCCATGAGAACCAGTGTGGCATAATGGTATGAGTGTTGTTTTACCACACTCATACCATTGGGGTGGGCTTGGAAAGTCACCATCTCTCAGCCTATGAGAAAGGCAATAGCAATTTTCCTCTATATATCTTGCCAAGAAAATCCAATGACAGTCACCATATTGACCCTATCTGATGTCACAAACATGATAACAATATGTATCTATAAAAATTATGCAACATGTTATAATCTAAGTTGCTCACAAATCCAATATCACAAAGTTCCATGCATCCAATATGGTCTCTGTACATGACATTACATATGCTGCTCAGTAGTGCTGCAACCTTAGGTGTAGGCCTTGAAAATTTAATAATACAAAATTGTCCAAATACATGATAGGAATTACACTATAAGGAATGTATCAATTTGTTATTCTATACACAACTAAAAATACTACTTCCTTATTTAAAGTTAAATGGGTCTATTTAGCTTTAACAATTTCAGCTCTTTCCCTTTCAGTGCTTTTTCTATCTTAACTGAATTAGTAAGAAATAGAGATGCAAGTATCTACTTTTTTCTCAAAGGATATAACGGTAACATTAGCTGTTTGCTTACTATTGTCAAAAATTCTTCAAAAACTGACCTTTCAAAGCTTATTCACAATTCAATAATTATTCTGTGCAATATTCACAGGTTTGCGTTGCTCTGGAGAGCGCATTTTCTGCGCAAAAAAGCCTCACTTCTGTGCAAAATCGCCTCTGTATTTTCACATTATAACTTTCCAATTACATATGTTATGCACAGGAAGCTGCTCTTCCTGCACAGAAAACAATATTTTTTGTTTTAGAGGTAATAATTCTGTGCAGAAAATGCTGATTTCTGCACAAAATCCCTTTATACTTGATTGTATTGAATTCCATTTGGCATAGTAGAGTCCCCTTGTGATTTTATGGACAAGTTGGAGCATTACATCACCCACCATTAATAATGCTCAACACTAGTTGGTAGAGTCAAGACCTAGTATTTTTTGTTGGATGTGAAGTGGGGCTGTGCTGTGTGTTTCACAAATGTATAGTGATTTCTAAGCATTAATTTAAAATGTTTCATGCTTCTAGCCACCAGAATTTGTGCTCCAGCTCTTTTCAGAAGTTGGACTTCTACTTCATTTCAGATGTGAGAAATCTAAGTTGATGTATTGTTTGATTGCCTTTTGAAATTCTGGAAGGTGCTGTGGGAAAGTGATTGATCTGCAGGGTGTTGATTTTTTTTATATAAAAAAGAAATGAATACATTAAGGTTCATGTTTGCTTTGGTGGTGCTGCTGAACACAACTCTCAAACATATGCTTTGAAAAAACTCATTTTAGTAATTCAATTTTCAACATCATTTGCATTCTAATCCTTTTAAGTGTTTGTAATTCGGGCTTTTTACTATATGCAAGCTTAAGCTCATTACTGCATTTCAAGGTATAAGTCAAAATAAGACAGCAGCATAAGATCTTACAAAGAGCGAATGAGTTCTCTATTTGGATTCCATTTCTCAGTAACCGGTAGTAACTACAAGTGTGTATAGGTAAGGATTCAAAATCTGGTTATGCCAGTTATGATAATTTTCTGGTGTTTTCCCTGTAAATGTGTAACTAACCAGCCCTATTCATTTCACTGTCTAGTCAGACACTTTATGTCACAAAGCATTGAAGCTTGTGATGGTTCTATCACACTGCCTATTCAACCACAGCTTCACTATTCCTAAGCTGACGATTTTCTGTTTATTTTCTGTTTTAGTTACATTTGTCTTTTTTGTTTTTCATACCTGAAATAGTTTTTTAATGCAAGAGTTCCATTTTCAATGTAAAAACCAGAAAACTTGTACAATAAGAATTTTTCACAAGAAAAATCTTGCAGAGAAAATATTAGTCTTGTACAAGAAATCTCGGTTGTGGAACACCTTCCCCAGAGATGTACGACAAGCCCCAACCCTTTTGAGTTTTAGAAAAGCCCTGAAAACATGGCTATGTGCACAGGCTTTCGAAGATTAAATGATAAAGACGACCCGGACAGCATGAGGATTTTGGATGAACAGATTTTTAACCATATGTTTTATATTTTTATATTGTTTTAATTGTTTTAATTGGATTTTCATTGCTATGTTTTAATTATGTGTAGGCATCAAATTGTTGCCAATTGTGAGTCCCTTCGGGTGAGAAGGGTGGGATATAAATGTTGGAAATAAAATAAATAAATAAAATGTGCCCCCTTCCCCCATTGAAAGATTGATTTTTTTGGTTTAAGATTTTTGCTGTGTAAACTTGCTGTTTTTTCACAGAAAACAACAGCCTTTCACAAAAACCAAACTCTCTGGAAGCAATATTATTATTATTTTTCAAAAAAACAACAACATAGTTCTCATGCAAAAAAATTCTGTTTTATGCACTGAATAATCTTCCAAAGCACTTCTAGATGTGCAAACACTGAGCAAACACTGCAGAAAATTCTCACTACTGTATTATTTTTCCTGATTGGATTTCATGAGTATTAGGAAACCCATTTTTCAGTCAATGCATATTTGGTCCATCTATTCGGAACTAACATCTGGATTTAGCCTTGCAAGGCAAGTTAGAGGCATTTTGATACTTAGGTGGGAACAGCATGTGGTGCCTTTCCTCATGAAGGCAAAGGTGCATCGTATTCCAAAAATAAGGTTTCTCTATAAAAGGAGCAGAGAGTCCAACCAAAAGTGTTTCCCATCACTGACCATAAAAAAATTTGCTGCTCTTTCATGATGCCCAAAGTCTAGTAACTGAGGAAGCTGCCTCAGTCTCCCTACTGGCAGGTTTGATCCAGGGAAATATCAATATGTGCAACCCAAAAGCAGCTTGAATAAAGTAGGAAACATTTTGTGTTCGACTGTAAACATGTTGCATTCATTTTCAAGTTGTTAGCAAGAACAGTATGGAACAGACGCTTTCCATCTGAAGTTGCAATTAAGCAAACCGTGTTCTTCTTTTTCTCACCCAATTTGTATTGAAAATAGATTTGCGCAACAATTAAAATGCCTGCTAAATGGAAACAAGCAGCAGGCGCTCTGGATCTGTATCAGTAATAATGAGCATAATGATATTTCTGTATACAAAACAGCCCCTCTTATCCACAGATTCAATATTCATGGGTCCATTTACCCAGACACCAAAAAAAAAACCTCTCTTCTGGAAGGGTTCACTATTATTCATGGTTTCAGATATACAGAGCATGTGTGCTTCTGTGTGTGAACTGGAATGAATCATCTGTGGATATAGAGACCCCATAATCTCTTCTGCAAACGATATGTAAAAATGATTCAAAGTTGATACAAATATAGTCATACACATAATCATAGTTGGAAGAGACTGCAAGGCACATGCAGTCCAATCCTCTGCCATGCAGGAATTAAACACTCATGAAGATGATCATCCAGTTTCTGCATTAAAAAAAACCTGTCAACTTCACTTTTGAGAGTTCCTGTGTACTTTCCCCCAATGTATAACTGGTCTACTCTGCCCTGTTCCCCCACAATTTTATAAATTCCCTTAAATCTTGTGGGGTTTACTTCTGAAAAGACAAGCACAAGGTATAAGACAAGATCCTTGTCTTTTGAATAGTATTTTTTTTAAAATGAGGGAAGTGGAAGACCTGGTCATGACAAACAGGAAAAATACTGAAGAACTTTATCTTGGAGAGGAAACTATCTTTGAAATGTGTGGGAAGAAGGAAGGAGGGAATGGTTCATAAGGCTTTGCATTTTCTTCTTTGCTTGTTAGAATATTTGCATCATTTTCAGAGATTACCGTTGTGCTAGAAAACAGAATGGGAGGATGCTTTACTGGGAAGGGGGGACAAGGTTGTAGAAGAATGTCTTAGACCAATGGTTTCCAAACTTTGCTCCTAATAGCTGATAAACTAACAGGGATTTCTGGGTGTAGAAGTCCAAAAGAACAGGAGGACCAAATGTTGGGAACCACTGTCTTAGAACCAAGGGACAGGAGGTGCTATATGGATAGTAGGAGCCATTGTTAAAACACCTTTGTCTTTGGATAGCGTAGGGAAGACTGAACACCCCTGTGGTGTTCGTTTTGCTGTCTGTACCCTTGTTCGGAAGATTTCATCTCACTTTCCGTCCCTGTGATAATTGGATTTTTTAAAAATTGGCTTGTTGTGGAAACAAAGATTGGCGAGTAAGCTTCAGTTGAAACAGGCACCTTTCCCCCATGATAATAACTCTTCCAGGAGTTAATTTCTCTTTGGAGGTGTAGATTTCTCTCTCTTCCTTTTGTCTCAATCCCATTCTTAATTATGTGTTGTTTGTAAGTCAGATGTTTGTGTTCCCTCACGTATCGTGGAGGTTACGTTCCAAGACCAGCAAAAAGTGGAAATCTGCAAAGTAGGGACGCTATTTTAAAGTTAATATTTATACATTATTTTATTTACCCCATTGCTGCTGCTTCTCCTCCTCCTCAGGGCCTTACCATGTGGCTCTGGCTGCCTCTGCCAGGGAAGAAGGAACGCTGCTCTGCTCGGTGAGTGAGCGAGGGAGGGTGGGTGGCAGCGGCAGCAGAAGAGCCTGGAAGAGGCGGCCAGACTCCTCTTCTTCTGTATGTTCTCCTTCCGGGAAGCATGGAACACTCAGAAGAGGGGGCGGGACTTGTGGATGGAACTAATGGAACAGTAATATTTATATGTGTGTGTGTGCGTGTATGTTTGTGTGTACGGCAGTCCCCAAGTTACAAACATCCAACTTATAAACAATTCATAGTTAATATTTACAGACACAAACACACACAAACACAGATGTTTAAAATTATGAAGTGTATACATATAAAATTCAAATGATTTGGCAAAAAGAAAGAGGGAGGATCTTTGCATCATGAAGTTTCATGGCTCTGAAGCACAACTTGAGCTGGTGACACTGGTGGCTACCCTTCGGACAAAGTTCTTTTGGCTGGCCAATACATCCATACAGGCCCATAGCCAGAAAAATATTGCGAGAGGTTGAAACTTTTTTCCTCTGAGATGACTTTTCAGTTCAGTGTCTCCTGATCTGGCACAAGATTTCAATAAGGCCCTGAAATCATTATGCATCGTTATGCAAAGGTTCTTCACAGGTAATAGGTCCTGAATGATTGCTTCCTCTTTAAGTAAGTTCTTGTCAGCCACAAAGGACAATTGTTTCCACAATTGGCAGAAGTTTCTTTCTGTTTTCTCCTGCTTTCTTCAAATTTCCTTTATCATGACGACGGGTTACAGCAAGACATTTTCCACTGTAAATTAGCAAGAAGTTTTCAGTCAAGCACAAGTTGGTCTGATGGTACTGTTTTTTGGTGTGTATTGAAGGGCCTTTCCACTCTGCCCTTTATCCCAGGATCTGATCCCAGATTATCTGCTTTAAACTGGAATATATGTGTCCCCATTGCCAGATAAGGGGCCCCTAATGGCACAGTATGTTAAAGCACTGAGCTGCTGAACTTGTGGACCAAAAGGTCCCAGGTTCAAATCCCGGGAGCGGAATGAGCGACCCCTGTTAGCCCCAGCTCCTGCCAACCTAGCAGTTCGAAAACATGCCAATGTGAGTAGATCAATAGGTACCATTCTGGCGGGAAGGTAATGGCGCTCCATGCAGTCATGCCAGCCACATGACCTGGAGATGTCTATGGACAACGCCGGCTCTTCGGCTTAGAAATGGAGATGAGGACAAACCCCCAGAGTCAGTCACGACTGGACTTAACGTCAGGGGAAACCTTTACCTTTTACTGCCAAATAACCTGGGATAAACAGATACTCTGGGATCAGATCCTGGGATATAGGGGCAGTGTGGAAGGGCCCGAAGACTTCTATTGCATTTCTGCATTGCACCAATGGTTTAGCCACCAATGCACAAAGCTTCTGGTGACCACCTTTATCCCCAACTTTTCCTCCAAACATCACACCATATTTACAGAGCAAATCTTGTACATGAATTGATTAGGCTAACCAGGGGAATATGTTAAACCATTTGGGTTGAAATCTTAGATGATGCTTCTTATCCACAGGAAATACATATCCTGGCAATAGAGTCTGTGGATTTTGCACAAATTGAACTTTCACTTGGTTGTCAGAAACAGTTTTCTTCATATAAAGTCAAATGACACAGCTTCTTCTCTTTGCTCCTGTTCCATTGTTTTTCTTTGGCAGGGCTTCCACTATTTATTTATTACAAGAGTCTCACTTATCCAAGCCTCGCTTATCCAAGCTTCTGGATTATCCAAGCCATTTTTGTAGTCAATGTTTTCAATATATCGTGATATTTTGGTGCTAAATTCGTAAATACAGTAATTACAACATAACATTATTGCGTATTGAACTACTTTTTCTATCCAATTTGTTGTATAACATGATGTTTTGGTGTTTAATTTGTAAAATCATAACCTAATTTGATGTGTAATAGGCTTTTCCTTAATCCTTTCTTATTATCCAAGATATTCACTTATCCAAGCTTCTGCTGGCCCGTTTAGCTTGGATAAGTGAGACTCTACTGTAATTTAGTATATTTATATACACCACCCTTTCTAACCCGTGGCGGGGGGGGGGGGGGGAGAGGAAATTCAAGGCAGTTTACAGCATATAATGGAAAGAATTCAATGCCAACATACATATAATTTAAAAAACCATAATAACTAAACACTGACATATAACTATAAATTAAAATCATTAATTAAAATTAAAATCAAAAATGGTACACTGTTCTGATTGTCATTGAACATATTTCCTAATGATTCTGTGCACTGCCTTACTGGCCAAAAACCTGGTCCCACAACCATATCTTTGTTTTCTTTCTAAAGCTCAGGAGGGAGGGCGCTGATCTAATCTCACTAGGGAGAGAGTTCCAGAGCCAAGGAGCCACCACTGAAAAGGCCCTGTCTTTTGTCCTCACCAGCCATGCCAGCGACGCAGGTGGGACCGAGAGCAGGTCCTTCCCAGATGATCTTAACCTCTGTGATGGTTCATAGACAGATATATGTTCAGACAGGTAAGCTGGGCTGGAACTGTTTAGGGTTTTATAGGCTAAAGCCACCACTTTGAATTGTGCGCGGTAGCAGACTGGCAGCCAGTGGAGCTGATATAACGGGGTGTTTGTGTGCTCCCTGTATGTTGCTCTGGTAAGAAATCTGGCTGCTGCCCATTGGACCATTTGAAGCTTCTGAACAGTCTACAAAGGCAACCCCACGTAGAGTGTGTTGCAGTAACCTGCACCGTAGCCAAGTCTGACTTCCCTAGATACAGGTGCAACTGGCACACAAGTTTTAATTGTGCAAAATCTTGCTGCTATTGCAGTGTAAATTGGTTGGTAATGATCATGTAAATAATCAAAGTTTGGTTGAGATAGTGCTTGTAATTCTGGAGGGACTCTAATTTTTGCTTCTCACAGGCTTGGTATGGGGATTTGGTTTTGTTGTTCATTCATTCAGTCGCTTCCGACTCTTTGTGACCTCATGGACCAGCCCACGTGGCCGTCTCCACCCCCAGGTCCTTCAAGGTCAAGGCAATCACTTCAAGGATACCATCTCTCTATTTTGCCCTTGGTCGGCCCCTCTTCCTTTTTCCTTCCATTTTCCCCAGCAACATTCTCTTCTCCAAGCTTTCCTGTCTTCTCATGATGTGGCCAGAGTAATTCATCTTTGCTTCTAATATCCTTTCCTCCAGTGAGCAGTCAGGCATTATTTCCTGGGCTAGGGACTGGTTTAATCTTCTTGCGGTCCAAGGCACTCTCAGAAATTTCCTCCAACACCACAGTTCAAAAGTGTGTATTTTCCTTCGCTCAGCCTTCCTTATGGGCCAGCTCTCACATCCATAGGTTACTACAGGGAATACCATTGCCTGCCGCGGATTGCCCCTCGATGGATTGTCACCTTGACGTGGTGAGGGGGCTTGCATGTTCCAATGAACCTGCGGGCACAACCACGGGAGTCACACACTCCCAGGAGTGGCCACAGGGGAGGATCCAGACCAAGAACAATCTGAAGACCCAAAGACCTCAATGGCGGAGCAGGCGGAGGATAACGTGGTACATGTTACAATGGCTGTGAAGGCGGAAGAAGGTTGCAACAGACTGAGAAGCCACTCTCGTTGTGTTAATCACACCACTGCTGGGACCGCACTCTGCGAAGACTGTGTGTTGACCGGCCGTACACCGACCTCCACACATTAACAAAAATCACGCACAGGAGTCTTCCAAGAAATGGAGGACCATCATCCTCGAACACAGGCCGGGCTGTGGCACAGGCTGGAAAGCAAGCCAGCTGCAACAAATCACTCTGACCAAGAGGTCATGAGTTCGAGGCCAGCCCGTGCCTGCGTCTTGTCTCTGTTCTATGTTATGGCATTGAATGTTTGCCTTTATGTGTGCAATGTGATCTGCCCTGAGTCTGCTTTGGGGTGAGAAGGGCGGAATATAAATGCTGTAAATAAATAAATAAATAAACTACAAGGGATCGCCTAAGGAAGGACCATTGCTTAAACTATGCAGACCTTTTTTGCTAATGTGATGTCTCTACTCTTCGCTATTTTATTGAGATTGGATTTGGTTAACCAGTTAAAATTCATGAATAAACCAGGGGTTTTTTTTTTTTACCTGAAAAAAATTCATTATTTGAGAACACAGAAATGCTGGATCGCTCTAACAACTATCATGTCGGACTGCACAGAGAAGCCATTGAAATCCACGTGCATGTGGACAATTTCAACAGAAAGGACAAAACCATGAAAATGCACAAAATCTGGATAACAATAAATAAAGAACAAATAAAGAATTCCAGACATGAAATAATCAGGGACAGTTAACACCTCCCGACAAAGGATCATCCAGGCAGGAATTAGGCAGGTCTTGAGCTACAAGGCCATTAAATGCTAATCAAGGTGATTGATTACAACAGTCATACTTGCCTCCAACAGACAAGAGTTCTTTCTCCCACAGATATATAAACCTCCCTTGCTTAGTTTCCAACAGACCTCACAACCTCTGAGGATGCCGGCCCTAGATGTGGGCGAAACCTCAGGGGCGAATGCGTCTGGCACATGGCCATAGAGCCCGGAAAACACACAATGGCTTGAACCCCTTGGCTATGGGCTTGCATACGAACATGCACCAAGACACACAATCCCGAAGCCAGCTGCCTTGAGGCTCTGCACTTGCCATAGCGAGGGAGGGCTGGGAGGAGGGAGCGGCGCTGGGCTGTGTGTGCTCCTGCCACTCAGGGCTGGAGGAAGGCCACCTCGGTCATATGATGCGCCTCTTCTTCCTCCCCATCCTCGGCCCCTGGGACCTTGGCATGTAGGTTGCTTGCCTGCCACCAAGCCTGCGGGAGGGAATGCGCGTGCACGCCTGGGGCGGGTGGGAGGAGGAGGAGGAGGAGGAGGAGGAGGGAGAGCCCACGTCTCTGTCTCCCACGCGAGCGCGCATCCCAGGACAGCCAGCCAGCCCGCCTGCTTCTCTTGCGCGCCCTCTTCCTCCTCCCTCCTTTCCCCTTCCTTCCTCCCTCCCCCCTCCCTCCCTCCCTGCCTGGCCCTGGCACCTCACCGGGCAGCCGCCAATGAGGAAGCCCCGCGCTTGGCGCTAGAGGCGGCCTGGGAAGCGGAGGAGGAGGAGGAGGAGGCAGAGGGAAAGCGGAGGCGGACGGGGAAAGCCGCCCTCTTTCGCCTCCTCCTCCAGGGCGCTCTCCTCTCTCCTCTCCTCTCGGAGCATCTTGGGCCATCGGACGGGAAGATCGGCTCTCTCGGGGCTCCTGATGTAAGATCTTGGGGGGATGCGCAGGGGGGAAGGGGTGGTCCTCTGTTCGGGCTGTGCCCCTCTTCTTCCTTGGGCAGCTCCTCCATGGCACGGCCGGCTTCACCTTGGCTTTGTTCCCAGCTCCTTCGTATGTATATGGATACAGTATCTGTATATGGTGGGGATTCAGGAGTCTCCCTCATCCCTATCCTCTTAAAGCGTCTCCTTGTGCTGTTGCTCTTGCAACCTCTTCCGATTACGATTATTGCTGTTGTTGTTGCTGCTTCTTGTCTGCCCAGCAGGTCACTCTGTCTGGGAGGCGTATTCTCACTGGAGGCGCGCTCCTCAGTCCCTGCTTCTTTGCCTTCCTGCTAACTTTCCTTCCAACCTCCAAGGAGGGAAAGGGTTTCTTGGCTCCTGGACTTTCCTTCCTCCTCTAGCCTCACACCAGTGGTTCTCAACCTGTGGGTCCACAGATGTTTTGGCCTTCAACTCCCAGAAATCCTAACAGCTGGTAAGCTGGCTGGGATTTCTGAGTGTTGAAGGCCAAAAACACCAGGGGATCCCAGGTTGAGAACCACTGCCTTGGAATTTACAGTAGAGTCTCTTATCCAACTCTCGCTTATCCAACATTCTGGATTATCCAACGCATTTTTGTAGTCAATGTTTTCAATACATCATGATATTTTGTTGCTAAATTCGTAAATACAGTAATTACTACATAGCATTACTGTGTATTGAACTACTTTTTCTGTAAAATTTGTTGTATAACATGATGTTTTGGTGCTTAATTCGTAAAATCATAACCTAATTTGATGTTTAATAGGCTTTTCCTTAATTTCTCCTTATTATCCAACATATTCGCTTATCCAACATTCTGCCGGCCCATTTACGTTGGATAAGTGAGACTCTACTGTATTTATTTTTTTGTGTCAGGAGAGACTTTAGAAACTGCAAGTCGCTTCTGGTGTGAACAAATTGGCCGTCTGCAGGGACGTTGCCCAGGGGATGTTTTGAAGTTTACCATCCTTGTGGGAGGCTTCTCTCATGCCCCTGCATGGGGAGCTGGAGCTGACAGAGGGAGCTCATCTGCGCTCTCCCCAGGTTGGATTTGAACTAGCAACCTTCAGGTCAGCAACCCAACCTTCAAGTTAGCAGTCCTGCAAACACAGGAGTTTAACCCATTGCGCCACGCACGCTCCTGCCTTAGAATAATAATAATAATACAGAACAATACATCTTGATTTATATCCTGCTTTTCTCCCTAACGGGACCCAAAGGCAGCTCACAACATCATACAATACCAGTCAAAGCGCGCTGAACATAAAGTACAAGACAAAAAGAATCCATACAAAGGTCCAGATATAAATAAATATTTAGCATCAAAACAGAAATGATTGTGGAGACTCATCAGTTCAACAGTATATTTTGCTAAACTCTGTGCAGATCGACCTTGCTGTCATTACTCAAAAGCTTGCTTGAACAGGTAGGTCTTCAGCTGGTTCTTGAAAGATAACAGGGAAGGGGGCAGGGTTGCTGCGACTTTTCCGGGCTTGTATGGCCATGTTCCAGAAGCATTTTCTCCTGACGTTTCGCCCACATCTATGACAGGCATCCTTGCCTGCCATAGTTGTGGGCGAAACGTCAGGAGGAAATGCTTCTGGAACATGGCCATACAAGCCCAGAAAACTCACAGTAACTCGGTTATTCTGGCCATGAAAGCCTTCGACAACACAGTGAAGGGGCAGTTTTAATCTCAATGGGGATTATGGCCCCATCTACCCTGCCATATAAAATCCAGAGTACCTGTTTTGAACTAGATTCAATGGCAGTGTAGATCCAACCTTCAGGGATCTACGCTGTTGCTCTGTGCACAATTGTCTTTGCTGCTTGTGTAAATGTACAGTGGGTTTTATCTTTTGGTTTATGTTATTTTGTATTTTTATATGTCATTGAATGTTTGCCTATCTATATGCTGTAAGCCTTCCTGAGTCCCCACTGGGTAGATAGGGCGGGAGAGAAATAAAGTCTCATTAGGTTGCTGTGAGTTTTCCGGGCTGTATGGACATCTTCCAGAAGCATTATCTCCTGACATTTCATGCACATCTATGACAGGTATCCTCAGAGGTTGTGAGGTCTGTTGGAAACTAGGCAAGTGGGGTTTATGTATATGTGGTAGATCCAGGGTGGGAGAAAGAACTATTGCCCGTTTGAGGAAAGTGTGAATCTTGTAACTGGCCACCTTGATTAGCACTGAATGGCATTGCAGCTTCAAAGACTGGCTGCTTCCTGCCTGAGGAAATCCTTTGTTGGGAGGTGTTAGCTGGTCCTGATTTCCTGTCTGGAATTCCCCTGTTTTTTGAGTGTTTCTCTTTATTGTTTACTGTTTTGATTTGGCTTGTTTTGCTTTTGTTGTTTATTATGGCATTGGATGTTTGCAGTCTTTTGTTGGAAACCGCCCTGAGTCCTCCCGGGGAGATAGGGTGGGTTATAAATAAAGTTTTATTATTATATATGCATTCAACTACATTCAGATAAGAGGCCACAGGTACTGCTGGCTTGTGTTCATGCTCCTCTGTCAGACACCAGGTGATCTTGCATATTCCGAATATTCTCAGGTATTGTATTGTTATTATTATTACCATGAATTAATTATATCCTGCTTTTTCTCGTGTAAAGCTTATCCCCTTTCTATGCTGCCAAATAATCCAGGTTATCAAATCATATAATCCACATGATCTACTTTGAACTGGATTATACGAGTCTACGCTACCATATAATCCAGTTCAAAGCAGATAATCTGGATTTTATATGGCCGTGTAGAATGGGCCTTATTTATCAATATACTTTGTTTGTATCTCACCTTTTCCCCAGCATTGGGACTCAAGGCTGCTAGCAGTGTGTGATTTATTATTATTATTATTATATTTATTTATACCCACTTATTCTCTCCACAAGTAAACTATAAGGCCCCTTCAACACAGCTGAATAAAATCCCACATTTTCTGCTTTGAACTGGAATATATGGCAGTGTGGACTCTGATAACCCAGTTCAAAGCAGATATCATGGGATTTTTCTGTCTTGATATTCTGGGTTATATGGCTGTGAGGAAGGGCCCTCAAAGCGGCTTATGCTAAAAGCATTTCAGTAAAATTTAAAATCTACAACGACTGTATATCAGAATGTGGTGGAAGCTCTTTCCTTGGAAGCTTTTAAATAGAGCCTGGATGGCCATCTGTAGGGACTGGTTTGATTGTGCTTTTTCTGCATGGAAAAGGGTTGGACTAGATGGCCCATGTTGTCCCTTCCAACACTATTTTTCTATGAGTCTGTGAACATTAAAACAGAATTAAATATAATTGGTATTAAAAATCAGTTTAAATCAGTTAATACATATTCAAACTAAAATATAAAATCTAGCAAATGAATGTATTAAAAATAATTAATGAAACTTTGTGTCATGCAGCATCAAAATTAAATGACAACTAAAATCACAGTCAAAATGAAGATAGTCCCCCTCCCCAAATACCATTCCCAGCATCTCCAGTAGCCTGCCCTCTCGTAATTCCCTAAATGCCTTATGGCAAAGGTATCTTTTCACCTTCCTGCAAAAGGCATGCCGGATGGGCCCATCCTGGTTTCTGTGGCCCCTTCTACACAGCTGTATAAAATCCAGATTATCTGCTCTGAACTGGATTATATGGTAGTGTAGACTCAGATAATCCAGTTCAAACCAGATAATGTAGATTATTTTACTGTGATATTCTGGATTATATGGAAGTGTAGAAGGGCCCTGTGGGGAGGGAGTTCCAGAGCCTGAAGGCAGCTACTTTTAACAACTCAAATCAACACACAATGCTAAAAAATGCACAACATAAGACCTAAAACATAGAAACATTACAATGGAATTAAAATAGGACTATTAAAATCAATAAAGTCATTAAAATAATCAAAAATGTATGAAAAGACATATAACACTACGCATCATCCCATGTCTCTGTCTTGAAAATATTCTCCTTTCAAAGTCTGCCTGAATAGAAAGGCTTTAGCCTGCCCATTCCCCCAAGAGTAAAACCTTTCACCTTACC
Source organism: Anolis carolinensis (assembly GCF_035594765.1). NCBI lineage: Eukaryota > Metazoa > Chordata > Lepidosauria > Squamata > Anolidae > Anolis > Anolis carolinensis. The sequence goes on from NC_085841.1 coordinate 160,455,617, forward strand.
TTTGGCTGCTGTTACTTCTCTTCTCCTTTCCACCTCCTCAACCCTTTACTATGATAATACTACCATTGCCCAGAGGAGCCCACAATCTCATAGAGAGAGGGGTTTGAGTTGTAGTTACAACACAGGTGATGTTATTCATTTGTTTAGTGTATTTCCTGCATTTCTCTCACTATGGGACCCAAAGCAGCTTACATCCATGTAAGGAACACGAAAGAAAACATTAACTTAGCTGTTCTGGCTGTTCTCAACTAAGAGAAGGAAGCATGGCATGGTGTACTGCTTTTCAAGCTACCAAATACAGGGGAGCAGCATTATATGTTTCCCCAAAATGCTAAGGATGGCATCATATTTTGAGAGCATTGGTTACCATTGTTCCTTTCTTTTCTGGAAACTCAAAAGGAGCAGCAGCCAATAGCTTGTGGCCTGGCAACACTTTGAATAGCACTAGCGTAATTATTCATATAACTATTTAGATTTGGCCAATTAATACAGTTGATTGCCTCCGTGTCCTTTTGGGGAAATACTTAATATTAATATTAATAATAATTGTGTTAGAGGTTGCAGAGATAGGGTACAATACTAGTGCAATTGCACCAAACAATCTGTGCATTTGACTTGCTGCCTTGAGAGAAAAGGGACAGTCTTGCCATTGATCATATTTTGGTTGGGAGCCTGAAGGTGCTATGAGGCCAGATTTCTGCATGAAGATGAGCTTTTGTTGTTTATGGCACGGATGTCAGTGTTGGAAAAACATATCCTTTGTGCAGCAAGATGCCAAGGCTTTGCTGTGTGGCCAGCATACGAGTAAAAAAAAATCCAGTGCATGAATATTTGACTATTGTAGGAAATATTTGTGGGGTGAGAAAAAAAGAGCAGCATGTGAAGTAGTCTTCCTTTGGAAGCAAGTTTTGTTTGACATGGTTACAGGTGGCATGTATAATTATGCCACATATGCAAGTGGTATGAGATTATGCATTAACAAATGGACATGTCTTGAGAGTTTCAGATTCACTGGCTAAGATACTGCACTCTTAAGAAAGTCAAACACGGCTAACTAGCACATGCAGCGTTCCGTGAATGTTGTTGAACTGTGCAGTTGTGTAACTTGCCAATTGTGGATTATTATTTATGCCGAAGAAGTGAAGCTCTAAAACTCCACGAGAGCAACAGATCGCATTGTCATACTAGTTATGTAAGTAATCTGAAGTAAGTTATTTGAAGTTGTCTACTGAAAATGACCTTGCACAACATAATGTTTTGCTCATAGCTTGCCTTTGATTCTAACTAGCGAGGAAAGATATTTTTTGGCATCTCCAAAGAACCAGATGATATGTTTGAACTTAATAATGCTAATATGTTGAAGTAGGATTCCGTTTGCATCTGAAACAAATCGCTGTCACATAAACAGGAGAAGCAATAAAAGGAGGCTTTGTTATACTATTTTTTAAATGCAACAAATATATTGAGGTGGGTGTAATTCTGGACTTTTGTACACACCATTCAGTTTTGGACTGTAGAATTCATCTTTACCTACAAATCAGAGAGCTCTGTGAGAACTGGAGTTGCAAGGAAACCTTCCTTGATCATTGAGCATAGATTTATATCTACTTGCATAACAATGTGCTTTTTCTTTACAGCCACACTTTACACACAGAGGTTTTCTGCTAAAACATAGGTTTACTTAAAAAAATATCAGAGCCATAAAAGTTGGTTTGGTGTGGTGCATGAAAGAAAATCTTTCCAGGTGGGAGAAGAGGGAGCTGCGTGTCCAGTTTCTCCTCAAAGGCAACATGTTTTGTGTCTGCTTCATTGTGAATTTACTGAAACACTCAAATTAACAAATAGCAATATTTTTTGTCTTTTGTCATTTTTCTTCAGGTGAACCCTTGTAGTTCTTTTGTTTTGACATTTTATGCTGTGTTTGTTTCATTTTTTCAAAAACTAGAGCTGTATTGTTCCAATAATTTTTTGGCAGTCGTTTGGACTGGAGCTCTGCTGGGCGTCTGTCAAGTCTATTTGCTGCCTACTGCGAGGAGAGCAAAACGAATCCTTTGTTTAAAGTAACTTAAGTACTGGATGCTTTGTAAGGTGGGGACATGTATTGGTGCTGTTTGTAGAGGCCTGCTTGTTTGGGCTTGAGTAACTGTTGCCTTGAAGTTTTTGTGGCTTTCTCACAATACTAACCTGTCTGCTCAGAATAGTATATATTGACGTTTCATATATTTGAAGAATGGAGCAAGGTGTCCACAGTAAAGCAATATATTTAATAGTCCCTTTAGAATACTTCATCAGAAAAAGTATAAACAAAACTGACACGAAATTTTGAGGCAGAAAAATCTGGGAATGATGTAGGTCAGTATCACGGTTGAGTCTGATGGCCCTACGCAAGGGTCTTCCTCCAGGGGCAGACCAAGAATGGGCAACTTGGAAGTCCCTGAACAGACTTAGAAGTGGAGTTGGCAGATCAAGACAACTGGAAAAAATTGTACTACCTAGAACAGTGGTTCTCAACTTGTGGGTCCCCAGGTGTTTTGGCCTACAACTTCCAGAAATCCCAGCCAGTGTACCAGCTGTTTAGATTTCTGGGATTTGAAGGCCAAAACATCTGGGGGCCCACAGGCTGAAAAACACTGACCGACCTAGAAGAATCCTCCACCTTGTGTGACTGTGGAGCAGAACAAACAGCATTAATCAGTTTGCAATTCTAATCGTAAATAGCATGAAGGAGGACTTTTACATCATAATTGAAATAGCCACTCAAGGTGTAAAATGTTGTAAATTGCATCCTGGGTCATTTGGAAGCTAAGAGTTGAAGAAGCAAAAAATGATATTTCCCCAATTTGGTAAAATATACAATCCAATCACTATTCACTTTGTACCCAAGCTCTGTTTGTGATGATCTGGTCCTTAGGAATCAGGGAACAAAAAATAAAGGGGAAAAAACATAAAAGTTAAATGGTTATTAGTGAATATGGTGTTGGCTTTTCATATTCTATCAGAATTTTTTTCCATATTCTATTAGAATTTTTATGTTGGTTCTCTGTCTAGACAATTTGTTAAAGGGATAGGTCATAACTTAGAAACTATTAGAAGTGAGCATTTTCTATATGGAAGAACATCAGTTTTACCCCCCACCCCCGGGAACCATATTCCAAAATACATATTTTACCATGTGTCTTCCACCTTGCAAAATGGTCCCGTTATGTCTGCAACTCTTACCAAGATGATGATAAATGGCACCTTTGGGGGGAGTAGCACCTGCACCACAGCCAGCCCGACTCCACGTTCCCTTCAATTTGTTTTACACAAACATGTTTTGCTACATGTTTCGAGATACTTTAGCTATTGCCTCACTGGATTTTGGATCTCCCTTTTGTCCCATAGTTGTGCTTTCAAAGAAGTTTTCATATTCCTTACATATTACTTTGGAGGGATCCAAACCTTGGCAGTCAAGAGTGTGTTCCCTTCACAGTCATCATCCAAGGCAAGAATCTGAGCCCTTCTAAGCAGCCTTCCTCAATCCGATGCCCTCTAAACATACTTCTGCACTCCCTTAATCCCAACATGGTATGGGGAAGATGGGACTTCCACTAAATATATGTAAATACATAATCTTTTTTTAAAAAAAGAAAACCCAATAGGTATCAGATTGGAGATATCTATATACTTAGTGCTTGGTTCCTAACCATTGATTTTGGTGCCTGTTGATTCTGATAAATCCCTTAAGCAATCAGTGTGTGGATTGCATTCAGGGGTTGCCTTTGAAGAAGGCCCAGAAGCTTTAAATAGTCCAATGGGTGGCAGTCAGGTTCCTTATCGGAGCGGCATACAGGGAGAATACAACTCCTCTATTGTTTCAGCTCCACTGGCTGCCGGTTTGTTTCCGGACTGAATTCAAAGTGCTTCCTTTGGCCTGTAAAGTCATAAACGGTTCTGGTCCAACTTACTTGTCAGAATGCATCTCCCCTTATGAGCCAATGAGAGCTTTAAGATCTGCTGGGGAGGCCTTGCTCTCGGTCTCGCCCCTAAGCAAACACGACTGGTGGGGAGAAGAGACAGGGCCTTCTCAGTGGCGGCCCCTTGGCTGTGGAACTCCCTTCCCAGGGACATCAGGCAGGCCCATCCCTTCTGGTCTTCAGAAAAAAAAATTAAAGACCTGGTGTTTGGAAAATAACGTATTACGGATTTCGACTACAATAATCTTAATAAGAACTATGAACTAATCAATAAATATGAACTAAGACTCGGCACTTTATATGTTTTAATCTGTTTTTATTGTCCTTTGTATTTTATTTGCTCATGTTTTAATTGTTAGTCTTGAAGGAGTATGTTTTTATTGTTATGTTTATATGCAGCATTGAATTTTTTCCAGAGTTTGTAAGTTGTCTTGAGTCCCTGGCAGGGTATAAATGAAGTATATAAATAATCAATACATCTGTTATGTATGTAGTCTTTGCAGTGGATTAAGGAGAAGAGTCAGATTTGGAATGCTTTGCCCATGTGAGGGAGGAAATGTTGTTCTCTGTTCCTGCTTTACAAGGGCTGCAGCACTTTTTGGTTCAGCAGGTTTGTTGTTTGCTTGCTTTCTTTTGGCACACTGTTGCTCTTAGCCATTTAGCTGTTGTTCTGGGGAGTTCGTAAATGTTTCATCTTAATGAGATTTTTCATTTGATTTGGTTTCTTTTGGAAAAGCAGCCCAGGAAGAATTTTTAAAAAGAACAAAAGACAGACAATACCTGCAACAAAATGTTTCAATGTGAAAGCCTGTTCTTAAAGCTCCCATTCCCTTAGCTTTCAGTGTTGTTTCCACCCAAAGTTAGCTTTTCATGCCCACTGACCTTGCTATGTCCTTACTGCACATTGCTTTCATTTTTCCTGAAGTACTTTCGCAAACCACAGGTTTTCCTAGGCCTGTTTATACCACCCATTTGTACCTGGATAGTGCTGTTTTGATTGGATGTGACCTATCTCTTGGAGAACTGACATCATTAGTATCTTATGCAGGTGGGACCAACAAAATATTGCAGTATGGCTTGTCCCTTGTTCACTATACTCTACTTCATTTCACCTACAATGTGGGTATTTCATTTGATGGTTTTTGATAGAGCTGTTACCTTAGGGTACTTAAAAAAATTATCAAGTTGTATTGTTTTCTGTTTTCCTATGTTTGATCATGTGCATAGTTGGTGCTGATTTGACTACATAAACAACTTAAAGAATTGAAATAGTTATTATAGCATGTTGAAGCTGCATTTATGTTTCCTTGCCTGCAAGGACAGGCAAAATAAAGGCATATCTCAGTTAACACAATCTCTGACAGAGGAGCTCTTTTTTTAAAAAAAAAAAACAAAGCTTTTTTATGTCCACTAAGCCTAACGTTTCCTCTTCAGCCACCATCTAGTTGGAAGTTTTTCTAGTAACACTGGCACTGGATAGTAAAGGAAACCCGGAGAAACACAGACTTTGATAAACAACGTAATCATGGCTGAGCTAGGGAAAAAATAGAATTCTACTTTACCCAATGCTGCTGTTTACAACTAGCAAGAAAAACAGCAACTGCCACTTCAATTCCTTACTAAGCACATGTTAACATGAAAACAGAAAGAAAAGAGGACAGATAAGCCTGCTTTAAAAGCTATTTCCAAAAGCAGTTAATTAATGGCAAGATTGGCCACTAAAATGGAGAAGATAAGAAAAGTGGATTGTGTTGAATGAATGAAAGAAAGAGAGAAAGGAAAAGAAAGGAAGAAAGAATCCCTGGATACATTTGGAAAACACATTCAGATATTCTCAGGTTGAAAATGTTAGTTTACCCATCTTGATTGTTTCATTTCTTATGTGAATGTTGTTAGCTCCAAAACATGCCGGATTGCTCTTATGGTTACCTTTATGTTATCCCAGATTATATGGTAGTGCGACCTCATATAAAGCAGAAAACCTGGGGTCAGATTCTGGGATATAGGGCCTGTTTGGAAGGGCCCTGAGAAAGCTAGATAGTGAAACTATGATACCTTACGCTGACTTTTAAAAATAGAAAGCACTGGTTATGTTGTTCACATCCTTTTGATCAATCAGCCAGTCCTTCTCTAATTGCAGTTTCTGTATGTGTGGGCTACAGCTTCACAAAGGACAAAGACAATAGTTTTGCGTGTATATATTTTTCAGCATATTACAGAAATGTCAATGGTAAGCAAAGCAGTACTTCTCTTGTAGAGACTGGTGATATCTCAAAGACTTTCTTCCTTGGAACAAGAATCCTTACATTATTTTTAAATGGAAAGTCAAAAACTGTTACAAGCCTATGCAGCATATGTAAAACTGTGGAGTAACTAGCTGCAACTGACTACTAGTTCCTTTTTGAGCCATTATTTTCTCCAGTAACAACCAGCGTTATATTACACTTGTAACATTATTTAGCACAAATGTATTCCTTTTCTGGTGTAATTATAACCAGATCTATTTTTGTAGTTACAAGCTTATAATCTTATTAAAAGGTAAAGGGAAAATATCAAATGGTTCAAATATTGAAATGTGCAAACTCATGTTGTGTAATGAAGTGATTGAGATTAACTTGAATATGGAAAAAAGTGACACCATGGTGTTTCAGCTTGACAGAGGGCCCTTTCACACAGCCATATAACCCAGAATATCAAGGCAGAAAATCCCACAATATCTGGTTTGAACTGAGTTCACACTGCCATATATTCCGCTTCAAAGCAGAAAATGTGGGATTTTATTCGGCTGTGTGGAAGGGACATAAGAAGACCTTTTTCATTCGTGTTTTAAGGATTGTAGAGTGATTGCCAAAACCTTATGGCTCATTTGTTCCTGTGCCCTTTTATTTGGATACAGCAAAGGCATGTAATTTCCAACTCTGGAACATAGATAGGTTCTTGACTATAGAGTCTGGTCATCTGCTTGGCCAGACTTTGGTCTGCCATGTCTGGATTACTGCAAGAGCCTTCTGGTCAGTTTGTCTTCTTGCTCTGTTCTCCTTCTGGCTTTAATTCAGAACAGCACTGTCCAAGTTGTTTTAAATCTCACTAAATAGCTCACAGCTATACCTCTTCAGTTTGAGGCCTATTTCAAACTTTTAATTCTTATATTTAATCTCAGCGCTCTAGTATCCCCAGTCTTTGATTCACCAGATTAAGCTGCTGAATTGATCCTGAGGTTGCTGGGGTGGCTGGTGGGATGTTGGGGAAAGTATGTATATTTATAGTTTTATGTAGTATTGTCTTTGTCTCTGGCTGTATATTAGTATGCAAGAGGATTTGTAACACCCGTCGAGACTCACTGAGAGAAAAATTGGTAGCATAAGCTTTCATAGCCTGAGGGTAAATCTACACAATGGAATTAATGCAGTTTGACACCACTTTAACTGCCATAGCTTAATGCTAAGGAATCATGGGGGGCATAGTTTCACAAGATCTTTTACCTTCTCTGCCAAAGAATACTGGTGCATCCCCAACATACATTTGGCTGCATGCTTCTGCCGGAAAGCAAGAGTCATAGCCATCTTGAAACCAGCCAAAGACTGTAATGACCCAAAAAGCTATAGACTGATCTCCTTGTTGTACCGCCTTTACAAAGTTCTGGAGAGACTTATTTTGCATAGAATTATGGAAAAAATAGACCCATGTATGATCCCACAGCAAGCAGTCTGAGCCCTGCCACAGGTACAATGGAGGACCTTCCTATAGCAACACCAGAGGCACTCCACGTGGCCAGCCACTAGTCAAAGGACATTTAGTATAATGCCAAGTTTTTAAATTTAAGTTTGTGTTTTTCAATACATTACAACTTGTACCCTTGGTGTGCTTCTGCCACAATATATAAATAAAACCAAACTACATCTTCCTGGATGCCATAGCATTGAGCCATGGCAGTTAAAATGGTATCAAACTGCATTAATTCTATAGTGTTGGTATGTCTGTTTCCTCAGGCCACATCTGCACTAGTATTTGATTCAGTTCAATGCAGTTAATCTACATTCTGAAACTGGATATATGGCAGTGTAGATGAGGCCTCAGATGCATCTGATCCTTTTGCAGATTGATATTCCAGACAAACCCAACAATATATTTGAATTTTGATTGTATATGTTCAATGTTCCTCCCTTTGGTGGAAAAAGCATTATAAATAAACATTATTATCATGGAGTTTAATAATTACATTTAAAGGTGACTTTGTAAGTGTGTGCAGAGTTCTAGTCATCTCTTTGAACATATTTATGGAGGCAATGTAATGTGGGAATTATTGTGGATACAGCTGGGTAGGTATTCCTGCTGTGAATGATGAAAAGCCTGCTGTTGAATTTTTGCTGGTTGTGCATCCACAGTGATCTAGCTTGTATGTATTGCATTTGGCTATGTAGTGCATGGGCTATTCATATGAAAAGGGTCTTTGGTGAATCATTATTACACTTAGCAAAATCCCTAAAACAATCTAGAAGCCCAGGAAAGTAATTCAGTTGACACTAGAAATTATAAAATCATCCAGAACAATAAAATAATTGCAATTACAATAATACAATCACAGACAGAAATATATTTTTGATAGCCACAGTTGCAATAACACAAGGAGACAAATATATTTGTTAATGGCCATAAATTACAGGATTATCATTTATGGACTTAACGTCCAATAGCCATCATAAAAGTTGTTAAATACTCTTAGAAAATGCCACTGGAATGCAGTTACCTCAATAATGGCAACATCATTATAGCATTAGCAGTATTTAATAAACACAAAAGATATTTAGCAAAATATTTCTGAGAATACAAAACCCCACACATACTAGTAAGTGGATCAGGAATACATGAAAACATTTCAGTGTCACCCACATCCTTGACACATCTGCTATAGTGAGACTTAAAAATCTGTATATGCCTCTTCGTGTATATGAATTTATGCTATGTAAAAGAGACCTTAATTTCATTTTGGGGTGGTATGTTGGCAGGGAACACAGTGGTTAGTGTTTGCCTTGGGAGTTAAGAAGAGCCCAGTTGGACCACATCAAAAATTGGGGAGTGGGGGATCTAACCTCAAACTGTTTGCTGTCTGAGGCAAATGAGAAGACAGGGAAACTGTTCTAAACTGGAATACCAGCTGTATCTTATTTCAGAAGTGGTGACAGAGTGGCAGAGTGGTTGATGCATGTTGGTTAACATCTGAAATAAGTTATGCATGTCGAGTAACATTTTTGGATCTTGACTGTTGTGTTGGCACACACAACTCCGTCTTCTGAAAATGATGTTAGTGGTGATGGGGTAAAAGTATAACTCTTCCTCCTCCAGTATGTACCTGTCCACTTTGAGAGGTTGATATAGCCACCACAGTGTACTTTATAGATGACCCTGCCAGGAGTGTTTATTATTGTATGTCTTCAAGTCCTTTTTGACCTACGGTGACCTAAAGTGAACCCATCATAGAGTTTTCTTGGCAAGATTTGTTAGAAAAGGTTTGCCACTGTCTTCCTCAGAGGCTGACTGCTGAAGGTCACTGAGTGAGGCGTCAAATCCTAGTCTCCAGAGTCATAGTCAAATGCTCAAACCACTACATCACACTATCCCATTTGCCTAGATGGATCCAGGAGAGTCTTAAAGAGCTGGGTGTGTTTAGCCTGAAGAAGAAAAGGTTGAGTAGAGACATAATAGCCATGTGAAAGGATGTCACAAGGAAGAGGGAGCAGGCATGTTTTTTGGTGCTCTGGAAACTTGGAGCAATGGGTTCAAATGACAGGAATGAAGATTCCACCTGAACATTTGGAAGAACTTTCTGACCGTATGAGCTGTTCAACAGTGGAATTCCCTGCCTTGGAGTGTGGTGGAAACTCCTTCCTTGGAGGCTTTTAAACTGAGGCTGGATGGCCATCTGTCAGGGGTACTTTGATTGTGCTTTTCCTGCATGGCAGGGGGTTGGATTAGATGGCCCATGTGGTCTCTTCCAACTCTGTTATTCTATGATTCTATTGCATTATTTCATCATCCTCTTTCTAATCATGGTCAAACATGTACTTGGCATTTTCATAAGCATACTGTATACCACTTGCAGTGGAGACACATCAGTCTGCCAAAAAGCTCTTTATTTTTCTTGTGCTTCATCAAAGCAAATGGAATGCCTCTGATTCCTCAACCGTGTTTAAAGGATTGGAAGCACAATATGGAACGGCATGCTCTTTCCACCTGCAGTGCTGGATTTATGAACAAATTAATGTTAGTTAAATTCTATAGATTCTAGGGGGGCTGTAAATTGTTTGCAGACAAACAAAATTATGCTGAAACAACACACATTTCTGGTAGTGCAATGTGATCTACTGCTTTAGATGTATCTTCGGGCAAGACCAGGGATGCAGGGCCCTTTTCAGGCTGGTAAAGGCAAAAGGGTTTCACACCCAAAGTGACCTTAAGGATGAGGTGGAGACTAGCTGGCTAACAACAACAACAACATGATTAAGGTAAAACAAATTACTTTTTTATTTATATTTTCATATTTAAATTGCATTACTAACAAATAAAAAACAACCTCATTTGTTACTAATAAATTAAATGGCCCGAAACTCACAGTAGATTCATTTGGATTTGGAAGGACTGGTTTCATTATTAGCAAATAAAATCCCACACACTCATATGATTTGTTAATATTTAGAAAGCCTGATTAATTTTGAACAATTATTGCCCCACCACTCATTATTAGCAAATAAAATATTATACTCATTTATATTGTTTTGTGCCTTGAAGTCATTTCTGACTTATGGTGACCTTAAGACTTTTTCTTGGCAACATTTATTTCATTCCTCTGAGACTGAGAGAGTGTGACTTGGCCAAGGTCACCTAATTGGTTTCCAGGGCCGAGCAGAGATTTGAGACCTGTAGTCCATTGTTCAAACCACTTTAGTGCACTGGCTCTCTATTCCACTCTGGCTATCTCATTTACAGTTGGACTAAAAAATGGATTTTACTTCCACACTGACTCGGAAGTCTCTAGCTGCCATTGAGGAACACATTCCACCGAGGAACATGCTTAGGACCAGAAATGTTTTGGATTTTAAAATTTATTTTGCAATGCCTGTACTTGCATACGTGCACATAAAGAGATATCTTTATAGAACTGAAGTCTAAACACGACATTCATGTTTTATATACACTTTATATATATTAAATTCATGAAGTAGTTTATGTACATTGAACAATAAAAAAGCAAACATATCACTATCACAAACACTCATGTGGACAATTTTGGATTCAGAAATACTTAATAGTTTTGAATTTCAAGTAAAGGGTGCTCAACTTGAATCAAAACCCAATAATTATAACAAATATGAAAACAGAAATGAACAAGAAATATATCTATAGCAAATATGAACAATAGAGGATTAAAATATATTTAGAATTAAATAGAATATCATGTCAAACATACAATGTACAAAACAACATACAACATAGCCAGAAGACACATTACATATATGTCAAGACACTAAATGAAATATGTGACAGTGCACAAATGTGGAACACAAAAAACAAGACAGATACAAGGAAATACACTCTAGCTATAGGATCAAGCAGCTGTTGTTCCAATGATGACAAAGGCTTCTTCTATACTGCCATATAAAATCCATATTATCTGTTTTGAACTGGGATATATGGCAGTGTAGATACATATAATCTGCTTTGATAATCTGGATTATATGTCACTGGAGAAGGGGCCAAAGAATTCACTCAAAAATCCAGCAAACAATTACTGATAACTGGCAAGCTTTAACCTTTATACAACTGAAGTCCAGCAAACAATTACCAATGACTGGTAGTGTGCCGTCGCACCTGGGGCTGTACTCTTAGTGAAAGAGGCATGGGGATTGCTTCTTGCCCTCCTTTAGGGAAACTGGAACTCCCAAGGACCAAAACACTGTAGATAACTCAAAAACTGGGTTTATTGTTCACAAAGGGGATAAAAGAAAATATACATTACAGTCTTTGATTGTTTAAGTCTGTGGAGCTTTTCCAGATCCCTCTTCCTCTGGCTGTGAATGCCGGAGCAAACTCAGCCTCAGTCCAATGACCTATATCTGAAGACAAGAGTCTTCCTCTGTTGCCAAAGGACTGATGTGAAGGCGCTTGAGACTCCTCAACGTTGTTCAGGTTGGCCCTGAACATGAAGTGTGAGTCCCAAGGGTAAGAACCTCAGAATTGGTGCTGAGAGGTAACTTTTCAAGGGCTTTCAGAGCCAAGTCTCTCTCTCACGTCCATCTGGTAGAGAGCTTGCTGGTGGAATGAAAGGAGGAAACACTGTCCTACTCCAGGAAGAGGTGGAGCCAAACAGTTGAGCTGGGTGAGCAATATAACAGGTGCAAACAACATTGATTGACAGATATAAATAACCAATCCAACTACATTTACAGGGTAAGGGCAAAATCAGGCATGATACAACAATTCAAATCTTGCAACTTATAGTTTGACATATAGATGGCGCCACTCGTCACAGGTAAATTACACTAAAGGTAAAGGTTTCCCCTGACGTTAAGTCCAGTCGTGACCGACTCTGGGGGTTGGTGCTCATCTCCATTTCTAAGCCGAAGAGCCAGCGTTGTCCATAGACATCTCCAAAGTCATGTGGCCGGCATGACTGCATGGAGCGCTGTTATATCTGTAAGCCACCCCGAGTTCCTCTGGGGAGATGGTGGCGGGGTACAAAAATATTATTATTATTATTATTATTATTATTATTATTATTATTATTACCTTCCCGCCAGAGCGGTACCTATCGATCTACTCACATTGGCATATTTTCGAACTGCTAAGTTGGCAGGAGCTGGAGCTAACAGCAGCCACTCCTGGGGTTTGAACCTGAGACCTTTCGGTCTCCAGCTCAGTGCTTTAACGCAGTTCGCCACCGGGGCTCCTAGAGGGTTTACACTATGCAACCCAATTTTTGTTCCTGGGTTATGAATGTCATTTTCTAATTGGTTCTTTCATAAAAACATGGAAAACTGCAAAAACTTTGTTTTTACAGGACATCACAGTACATTTTGCTATTGTTTTTCAAAGAATATGTCATAAAATCTCAACCAATTTAACATAGTTTGAGGTAGTCACAAAAACAAAGATTCTGGATTATAACAACTGCCTTCAAATTAAGTACCACACAATTAAACAGGAAATAATACTTTTAAATCAGGAACAGATTTTTTTCAAATTTTGTTACATAATTTATTAAATCACATGAAGCCAGACAGTAGTTTCTGGGACCTGTAAACTGTTTTCTATCTTTTTCAGACACAATTTACATTTTTCAGATCTTCATGTGCCAGGTCACTAGTTATAAACTAAACCAAAAAGTACAAGGCATTAGGAGCTCAAATAATGTTTTGTAAATATCTGAAAATGATAAAATTTGACAACTTACTAGGTAATTTCCAAACCAAGCATCTTCTGCTGTAACCACATTCCTTGATATGCAGCATCTGCTGGCTGTAATGCTGGACATATTAAACAACTCCAATGTAACAGTTCATATTTGCTATAAAATATGCTATAAATATCATACTTATTGTTAATTTTTTCATTTTCATATTTGCTATAATTTGTATACATATTGGCTATTTGCAATTGTTATGTTTTTGTTTTACGTAAGTGATGGTCTTGTGTGTTTTCTGGAACATGAGTAGATGGCTGTCTCCCCAAGTCAGCATCATTGTAAGTAGACCACTGTCAGTGATGCTAACCATCATTGCAAATGCTAATGTCAAAGTGTGAGTAAGCTTCGTGGCTATCCAAAATCTGTTAAAATGTCTTGAAAGCAGAGTGGTGACATTTGAATTTTCCATGTTCACAGAATATGAAATAATTTCCCCACAGGAGAGGAGTTTTTGATGAGTCACATGGCTTATGGGTAGGCAAGAGTATAGTAAGATATGCTGTAGTGCAAATGGTAAAAAAGGAGAATGTGCCTGTGAGTATCATAGTTATTGTGTGCCTTCAAGTCATTTCTGACTTACCATGACCCTATCATGGAGCTTTCTGATGTGAAGAGTATGTGAATCCTATTCTCCAGAGTCACTACACTGGTTCCATGATTATCATACTGTTCATTTCTTTATTTTCATATTTGCTATATTCTCTCTCTCTCTCTCTCTATATATATATATATATATATACAGTAGAGTCTCACTTATCCAACATTTGCTTATCCAACATTCTGGATTATCCAACGCATTTTGGTAGTCAAGGTTTTCAATACATCGTGATATTTTGGTGCTAAATTCGTAAATACAGTAATTATTACGTAGCATTACTGCATATTGAACTACTTTTTCTGTCAAATTTGCTGTATAACATGATGTTTTGGTGCTTAATTTGTAAAATCATAACCTAATTTGATGTTTAATAGGCGTCTCCTTAATCTCTCCTTATTATCCAACATATTCGCTTATCCAACGTTCTGCCAGCCTGTTTATGTTGGATAAGTGAGACTCTACTGTATATAGGTTGTTGGCATTTGTTATATTTTTGTTTCATTTATGTGATGACTTACCAATATTATTTATGTGTGACAGAAAAATGTTCAGATCTCCCAATATAAATATATAAAAAGCTCCTATGTAGACATTTTGATTAGTTAACTGATATGATCACTGCAGCATTTTGAGGAAAGAAGAGCAAAGCAAAATCTGTCAGGTGTTATACACTTACAAATGTGTTACAATCATTCTGAAAGCTTGTTATCACTATCTCGTGTTCAGATCATCCTTCCTTCTGTTTTCATTACTCAATATGTGAGGGTTTCTGCTTATAGAGCCTAGAGGTATGTATTTTTTATTTGCCTCGTAATTTGGATCAAATTTGTTAAATTTTGTACTTACTGACGCATGGCTATGGCCCGTGCGAAAAATTTAATTGAAACTTATCCCATACTTTTTTGTTTTAGTTTTGTAAATCTTGTAAACCTTTTCAGCACAAGGAAACAATGCAAAGCCAAAAAGGCTGCCTTACTGCCTTGCCTTTTCTCTAAATTAATGGTGTCTGAGCATTAGGAGCTGGGGGGGGGGGGGAAAGAGGGTGCTGTGTTTTCTGGGAAAGTACAGAACTCTTGGAAAGGTAGCTTGGTAAGAGAGGAGCTCTATGCCAGAGAATTCAAAAGGCCCTGCCCTAAACTACATCCCCCAAAATGCATCAGCATCAGAAAGCACCAATCAGGGTAGCAGAGAGAGAGATTTATCCCCCCCCCCCCCCCCCAACAGCAGCCAGTGAGAGTTCCAATGAATGGTTGAATCTGCAAAGAGGAGGACTGACAGATACTTCTAGTAAGTAAATCTTTGTGCTGGGCTGGTAAGAAATCCCTAAATGGATGGCCCCATACTATAGGGGAAGCACATTAATTAGTTTAGATGCTGGATGTCCATCTGTCAGTAGAGTTTTGATGGTGCTCTCCTGCCTGGAAGAGGGGGGTTGGACTAGATGGCTCTTGGGGGTCCCCTCCAACTCTAGGAATCTATGAAAATGTAGAGTTGATTAATACTGGTTTCTATTGGTTAATATGAGAGACATTCAATGAGATAACTGTTGTGGCTTTTTAAAAATGTAATTGTCAAAACTTTTTTTAAATCCCTAAAATCAGTAGATATATGTTTTGAAAATTGGGTGGGTGGGTTGGTTGGGGGTGGGGGAAATGATCCCCTGTTATCTCCTATCATTGTATAGAAAATTCAAAGATATTGCTCTTGTAGTTTTTTAAAATGTTGTTTATAAAATTTTTGAAAATTCCCCAAAAAAACATGGATAAGTGAAACGTTCTGAACTTTGATGGGCTAACAGTGGTAAATGTGTTCTACCATTGTAGCGAGATTCACTCCAATAGCTTTAAAATGAGGGAGAAAGGAGTCCCTGAAGTTTCCCCAATTATAGTAATTTCTGCACAATTACTGTAATGAAATAGTAACAAAATTTGGTTATTCTCGTTATAGTAACAATTTTTTTACTAACTATACTTTAAAAATACTTTAGAAATGAAATGCCAGTGCCCCACAGTTTTGTAATGACCTTTGTACCTTTTTTTATGGATCACACATCCCTAAAAGCTACACTAATATGTCCTGTACACATGAAGAAAGGTATCAACCAATTCTGGAAGCTCTGAGATTTGCAGATGTGTCAGGTGGCTTATGAGTTGTTTTTACAGAACTAGATTTCAGTGGATGGAAGAGCTCCTTGTGATTACTACAGTGCAATGGTGAGAATATTAAGACTATCCAATACAAAAAAACAATGTTCCCAAGAAGGACCTTCGGGTTTATTTCAAAAGTGCAGTGCAATATCAAGTTGTCAGCTTGCGTCTATGTTAAGACAACTTTGTGACAGGTCATTCCTTTGGTTTTCTTGCCCTTTTTAGAAATTTTACCACTTGCTCAAGGGGGGGGGGGGAAGGGCTGTCTTCAATAGCCTGTTGTCGCTTGCAGTGCTTCTGATCAAAGTGCTATAAATTCTTTTGAAATATTGCATCCTGTCTGCTTATTGGCTTTGCAGGCAGTCTGCATTGCATGCTGCTGAGTTTTCTTGGACCCCCATCTTCACTGATATATAAAATCCAGATTATCTACTTTGGACTAGATTATATAACAGTGCAGATTATCTGCTTTGATAATCTGTATTATTTGGCAGTATAGAACCAGCCTTGGTCTTCAGTGAGCCATTTTGCACCCCTTCCACTTACTATATATATTTATGTATAAACACTAGATATTTTACTCAAAAATTGACTTTCAAAAGCTGGGTCAATGTATCCATGTGTCAGTGTAAATACAGTGTAAAAACAAATGTCTTAAACCTACACCTATTGATATACTCTATAAGCTAGCTGGCATTGCCCCCGCCCCCTTATGTGTGACGGCAAGTTGCTGCCAATTGTGAGAGAAATAAGGTTGAACACTGTGAAAGCCACCCACTGTATGACTATCAGCCGTCTCCCAGTAAGACTTAAATCAATGGAAAGTTTCATGAGATCCACCCCTCCTCTAAATGTTCCTCCAGTAACAGCAAAAATATCCCATGTGGGCAGAAAAATCAGGCAATCCCAACTGGATGGCCCCCCACGAGGGTCTTCCCCCAGGGGCAAACCTAGAATGGGCAACTTGGAAGTCCCTGAATAGACTCAGAGCAGAGCTGACAGATAAAAAGACAACCTGGCCAAATGGCACTACTTAGAAGAATCCTCCATCTTGTTCAACTATGGAGCAGAACAAACAACTCATGCTTGCCCACAGTGTCCTGCTTCATGCACAGATAAAGAACTATTTAATGCTACAGACAATGTGGTCGCTGTTGTCTGTTTTTGGTCTAAAATTAGCAGCTTGTGATCCTTTTATCAGTTTTAAACTTATTTATTTATGCAATGCTTTTGACACAAAATACATAAATGAAATGTAAATACTGTATCTTAACTCATATTAAAAAGCGAGGTGCCCCCTTCTCTGAGAAGAGTGGCAAAGGGTAAGAGTTTAGTCCATCCCAGAGGAACCTGGATGTACCAGCTCCCTCTACTCTCTCTACCATAGCACCATTTTCAATGCCTGGTGGAAAAATGACCTCCACGATACTAGGAATTGTTTTAGGGGGCTTCAGGGGCCACAATACAGTCTTGGGAGGCAGCATGCAACAATACTTTTTCCACCCAATTTAAATAATATCAACATTTTCTATATTTGTATCTACATATGTAAATTAATATATGCATATTTTTTTAGATCTGCGTTTTCTTCCTCTGTTTTGGTAGTTAAAATATATAGAATAGTTCTGATAAAATTGGAAAAATCATGGTATCCCACTATATTGGTGTTCCTGTGTTGTGTCTCCCTATCCAGCCCAAACTCAACTGTGGAGCAAGACAATATGCAGACTTTATACTTATGAAGGTTTTCTCATGCAGTGGAAGACCATTTCCCACTGCACCTGAACCAGGCCTGGAACACATTGTGCATTCAATACCAATGCTTAATGCTCCATAAGAATGACAATCAAGAGCCAGTGTGGCATAGTGACTTGAGCACTGGACTATGCTTCTAGTGAACAGGGTTCAAATCTCCAGCCAAAAAAAAAAGTAGGTACAGTAGAGTCTCACTTATCCAAGCCTCGCTTATCCAAGCCTCTGGATAATCCAAGCCATTTTTGTAGACAATGTTTTCAATATATCATGATATTTTGGTGCTAAATTCGTAAATAAAGTAATTACAACATAGCATTACTGCATATTGAACTACTTTTTCGGTCAAATTTGTTTGTATAACATGATGTTTTGGTGCTTAATTTGTAAAATCATAACCTAATTTGATGTTTAATAGGCTTTTCCTTAATCCCGCCTTATTATCCAAGATATTCACTTATCCAAGCTTCTGTCAGCCCATTTAGCTTGGATAAGTGAGACTCTACTGTACCATACATGAAAGCATGTACTTTAAACACATTTTGAAATAAATTTTCTTCTCCGTCTTTTTTTTGGGATGGGTAAGAAATTATTCAATCTACTACTGGTCCTGTCTCTTCTAAATTAATTTTGTAAGGCGCTTTAGGGGTCTGTCAGTATCTTTCAGACTGATTAATTCACAGAAATGAATGTGAACAGAAGTACATGATTCCCATAGGGAGTGAAATGCCAGTTTCCCTTCCACTGCACATGTTCACAGTCCCCTGATAATTTAGTACCCTAAAGAATTCAGTGTGGTAATCCTCAGTCCCCAGGGATCAGCATATTGTATTGTCTAGAATCTCTGTTATATAAAACACATGGCTACATTTAGTCATGCTGTTTTTATTCACTTTATTGGTGGTCATAAAGATAAAGCGTGTAAACGTTTCCAGAATTGTGTCTCAGGAATAAATGCAAAACTGATGGGACTATAAAGATAGTAAGCAGAGAGAATAGGTTATGAATGTAACCTGTATATATACTTGGTAAGTGTATTTGGCTCCATGTCCAGAATGCCATTATAGTGAGTGGTCAGAACTCAAATTTACCACACTGCCTTTATATCTCAGGATCTTATCCCAGATAATCTGGGATCAGGTCCTGGGATATATAGGGCAACATAGAAGGGGACTAAGCTTTTAGTTTGCAAACACACAAACAAGAAAGAAAGTGGTGGTTTAAGATCTTGTAAAAAAGCTACTCTTAGGGACTAGAGGTGTGCACCGTACCTGTTTCTTCCATTTCATTCGTTCTTTCATTCTTTTTGTTTTGGGTGGGACACAAAATGGGAACCCCTCCCTCGGAATGAGAATAAGCTCAGTACCAAAGAAAGTGGGAGGGGGTATTGTTTCCTTGCTTGCTTTTTGGATCACGTGGGGCTCCTCACACAGCCCATGGAGAATTGCTATTGCCCTCTGAGCTTTACCTGTTGGGCCAATTGGAGGAGAAGAATGCCGTCTGCCTCGCCTGCTGCCTGCCTCACCTTGACCACCGCCACTCTGCAGACAGAGGAGAAAACCTCTCAGAATTAGTGGCATCTTAACCCCTGTCTTTAAATTCAGTTCTCTTCTGCAGATGGAGAGGAAAAGATTACTGAAATAGTGGTATCTTAAGTAACACTGTGTTGTCGAAGGCTTTCATGGCCAGAGTCATAGGGTTGTTGTGTGTTTTCCGGGCTGTATGGCCATGTTCCAGAAGCATTCTTTCCTGGTGTTTCACCTACATCTATGGCAGGCATCCTCAGAGGTTGTGAGGTATGTGTGTGAGCAAAACATCAGGAGAGAATGCTTCTGGAACATGACCATACAGCCTGGAAAACACACAACAAACCCTTAAGTAACTGATGTTTTTAATCCAGGTCACAATTAAGGATATAAGGACAAACCATGCCATTACCAAAAATGTTGGGAAGGAGAGAGGAATTCCCCCCATTGGTGCCAGTTAAAGAAGAAATGAAATAGTGGGGTTGGGAACTGGGCTGTGTGTGGTGTGTGGAGCATCTTTGACATTTGGCAGGAAGGAATGGTGCCCTGCCCTCCCCTGCCTCCCTCCTGCTGCTGCTCCTGGAGAAGTTAGAGAAAGAGGGCAAAGGGGGAAAGAGAGAATGTTTTTAAGGAGATTTTATTTATAGAAAAAAAGATCTCTATAAATCAGAGAATGATCCAAACATTATAAAACTTGGTGGGCTAAGAATGGTAGATGTGTCCTCCATGTGTGGTGGTTTTCACCCCTCTAGCCCTAAAGCTGAGGGGAAGGGGAGTCTGGGGAAGCTCGCCCACTGCCACCAATGGACCAGAAATGTTAGTATTTTTGGATGCAGGGAGAAAAAACGGCCATTAGGAAAGATTCCAATTTTATGAAGGCACTCAAAAACAAAAATGGGGGCCCTACGGAAAAAACAAAACAAAACCAGAAACAGATAGTGATTATATACAAATGCACAGGTCTATTAGGGACTACAGCTGGCAGAATACTCTTTCTCAAATTCCTATTGAATGTGCCAGGTGAGCATTCTGGTAGCTGTTATTCAAAATCACTGTTTCAAACATTGGCCTACCCTTGTTTGACTGCTACCATTTCCTATTGGTTTAGCATGTCACTTCCTAGCCATAGGCTTCTTAAAGTCTTCTGGCTGAAAAAGGCATATATAGACATATGAGAGGTGCATGGGGCTCCAGTCTTCAAGTTCCTTCACATGCTAACCCTACCCATATTCTTAACTTCAAATCATGTTTTTGGCTTGTTAGCCAATCTCAGGTTTATCATTTTAAATATCATGCTTAACTGGGGCACCTTCCACAGTACCCCTATATCCCAGGATCTGATCCCAGTTTAACTTATTCCAGATTATCTGGCTGTGGAAACTCATATAATCCAGTTTTAAACAGATAATCTGGGATCGGATCCTGGGATATAGGGCAATGTAGAAGGGGCCTAAGTTAGTTGACTGTCTGGATAGAACAATAGTTCCCAGCTATGGTCTTTTTGGCCTCTATCTCACAGAAGACCCTGTCAAGTTGGCTAATAGACAAGAATTCTGGCAGCTGAAGTCCAAAAATCAGAAGGACTAACATTTGGAACCCACTGGAACAGAACCAGCATCGTATTTGTAAGGCAACTATGTACCTTTAAATGTCCCTGATCTGTAACTGCAGCATGTAGTTTTGTTTGAGGCAAGGCTGTAAGTTCTAGTTCAAGCCAGTTGGGTTCACATAGTGGACTGTAATTGTGTTCCAAGTCAGTGTGTGATCCATTTGTTTGCAAGACAAATAGGCAAGCCTTCTGATGGTTGTCCCTAATCCATTTGCTTACAGAGTCAGGCAACAGACAGCTGGGAAATCCTGTCCTTTTCCCCAAACACGGCTATGTGTGTGTGTATATGTGTGTATGTATGGTGCTAGTCCATAGCAACCCTGGTATAGCATTATAAATGAATCATTGTTTTGACTGTTTGAACAAAGATTAAATTTTAATCCACTTCCTGTGTTTTTAAAACATGCCAATAAAGAAGTAATGGCAGTGCTTTAATGTCTTTCTCCTTCAGCTTGCTGTCAACTTGTCTGTCTTTAGGCATTTGACGAGCTTAGTTGTTCTTGAGTCCCACTTAAAACAATATTTTAAATGGGTGCTTATATTCTGCCTCAGACATGGGAATGCCCTTTTCCTTATTTTTAGACATCTATTTCTTTCACAGTCTGAGGCCAAATCTTT
This sequence comes from Anolis carolinensis, assembly GCF_035594765.1. NCBI lineage: Eukaryota > Metazoa > Chordata > Lepidosauria > Squamata > Anolidae > Anolis > Anolis carolinensis. The sequence continues at coordinate 160,477,283 of NC_085841.1, forward strand.
TTTTGTCCCAAAATAAAATGTAACAGCTGACGAGGCAAACTCCATAAGATGGAACAAAGTAAAAACAAAACAAAGAACATGCATTCTTAGAGGTGGATAAGGAAAATTGTCTTAATAATTTTAAGAAATTAATGGTAGTTCTTTGTCAGGGAAAATACCGAGTTGGAAATTCCCTCTCACTACAGAGGTCATTGCTGGTTCACCTGGCACTGAAAATATAATAGTGAGCTTATCAGAATAGAAATGGGACATTACCTCTCCAAAGACCCCCTTTGGCCCATTATCTCAACATGATTTATCTTGATTTGTATTGTCTTTTCTAATGCATCAGGTAGATAACCTTTATCCCCACTTCCTCTCGGATATATATATATATATATATATATATATATATATATATATATATATATATATATTGTGTGTGTGTGTGTGTGTGTGTGTGTGTAATATAATTTTGAAGTGTTTTTGGAGCAACCTCTGCCATTCTGTGCTCTTCATTTCCCCAAATTCCTTGCAGGAGAATATGGAACATGGAAGAATCCATTGGTTTCAGTTTCTGCCACAATTGATTCCCAACCAAAATCTCAAGTATGTTCATCATAGCTATGAAGAAATATGTAGGTTGTAGTAATTTGTGTTAAAACAGAATTTTAATGAATGTAGATATCAAATTCAGAATATCTAGCTATTCCCATCATGAAAGGGCCATGTTGAACTTATATAGATGTTAAAGATGAGGAAAAATGCTGTCAACCTTAATTCAGTATCAACATGGTTGAGCTTGACGTGATTCTGGATGGACATATCTGTCTTTGTTTTTCTCTACTTTCTTTTTTCTTCTTTCTTTACTCTCAAAAGACTTGACACTTCTAATATAAAGAATATGGGTTACTTTTGTAGAAAAAATCAGAACTGAAGTGAAATGAAATTTTTCACTGGTCCCTAAAAGTACCAGAGTTCAAAGTTTCCTCTGTCATTCATTAAAATAGAATAATAATATTAGATCACCACAACAGTCAGATAGATATACCTTGGTGACTTTTTTATTTTACTTCCCTGTGTACCTTGGATGAATTTTCCAGTTTCGTCATGAATTATGAAGGCTTTGTCAAGACAAAGGGAGAAGAGAATCAAATATTTGCTTTCAGGAGATCTTGGCCATGAGAGGGTTCAGATCCTTCTTTTTGTTTGAGTTGCATGTTAACTCAACTGGAATATGTACTGTTTGATTCCTCTGTTTTATGATGGCTTGGTTTCAGCTTGCCATCATAATTTTTTTATTTAAGGGGCAAAAATACTCATAGCAAGAATCCAAAATTATAAAAGAGGTAATCACTTCCAGAGTAAACCTATTGGGATTTTCTTAAGTAAATCACAGTTTAACAGTTGATTCAGTGGATCTACTCCACTTGAGAAACCAATAGGCTTTAGATCTATATACCCCCCAAAAGATGAAGATTGCCATGAAATGTTTTAACAGTCTTGGTTCATGGCTATTGAATTGGCTCAGAATGTTTCTGAAGCAAGAACTAACAGTGATTTGTCACAACAATATTTCTTCAGCAAATGTTCAAGTTATTTGCCTGATAGGGCCTCTGTGTTCAGTTGCCTGCATCCTAATAATGAAACGCCTACAGCAAAACTGATTATATAAGTTGAGCATCCCTTGTCCAGGAGCTGCTGTTTTGCAATGGGTTAAACCCTTGTGCTGGTTGGATTTCTGACCTGAAGGTTGGAGGTTCGAATATGCGAGATGGAGTGAGTTCTTGTCTGTCAGCTCTAGCTTTCCATTCAGGGACATGAGAGAAGCCCCCCACAGGATGGTAACACATCTGGGCATCCCTTGGGCAACTTATTTGAAGATGGCCAAATTTCTCACACCAGAAGCGACTTGCCTCAGTTCACTTCTGACATGATAAAAAAATCCCTTGTCCAAAATTTTGAAATTTTAAATAACACCAAAATCTTAAATTCTACACATGTGTGACTTACTTAGTGTATTTTTGCTTTTTAGTGGTTCAGTGTTCACAGACTTTGTTTCATGCACAAAATTATGAAAGATGCTGTAAATAAAATTTTCTCTGTGTATAAGGTGTATACGAAACATAAATGAAATCTGTGGTTAGACAGGTCCCATCTCTGTATGTATGTATGTATTTATAAATATAGAAATATAAATATTCCAAAATCTGGAAAAATCCAAGATTCAAAACACTTCTGGACTTAAGCTTTTTGAGTAAGAGATATACAACCTTAATTTATAATACTTCATATCAAAAACCTATATAAATTGCTTCATAGGATTGGTGTTAATTTATGGTTTGGATCCAAGTTGCGGGACCTGGGTGGTCACCAGATTATATGCATTTGTAACCTATCTCAGTACTTCATAAATCATCATTAGTATTCTTTAAGAGCTGCAGACGAGACAATTTGTGCAATAGAAAAAACATAACTTGGTTCCCACAAAATCTTTTATAAGAAAGTAATTAACAATTGGTTATAATGCAAGAGGAAATGGAAGGTAGCTTCTCCCCTTGTCCCTGAAGGCAAGTGGTTTTTAATTATTGTTGTCTTTATTTACATTAATTGTCTGGGGACATTTTGGAAATAATTGATCTGCAATCTTGGAGGAGCAATCTTCTTTGTTCGGAAAGTAAATGCTGCTTTTTTCCTATCAGAATAGAATGCCTGCAAATGTTGGCCTACTTCTAAGTGCTAATTCCTACCCAATCAGACCCAATGTTTGGTTTTACTTAAGGTTTGTAGGGCCTTGAATCCTCTTTTCACCACAAACCACACACTGTCCAGGTAATCCAATAAGTAAAAGTTTATTAAAAGCAGAGTATATAAAAAGCAAGCCAATTCAAAAGAGAAAATCAATGTTCAAAAGGTTATTTCCATGAAAACTGAGAGTCCTAAAATCCATTCAAAGAAAGTCTATAACAGCAATGTCTCAAGATTTCCAAAGGCAAGATAACATGAATCCAAGGCAGGCAAACTAGGCCACACATGAACTAAAAGCAAGAACAGTTTGAAACTTGAATACATGAATTCCAAGAATGTAGGCCTCAAGAAACCGAGAGCTCTTCACCTGAATGCAGCATTGCTCTCACAAATATTGTGCCATGTTTAAAAACCCAGAATCCCTCCCATGAGATCATTTCCCCTGCACCTGCCTTCCCACTCCTTATCTCTAATTTGCTGGGAGAAGCGAGTCTGTCTTAATTGCATGCCCTGTTTCCTTGACTCCAGACTCCTTGACTAAAACAAACATTCATCTCCCACATTTCTCTCAGCCTGCACTTCTGGCAGGTTCCCATAGGAACAGATATCGCCTTCACCATTCTCTTGGAAACTGCCAGGAGGAGATTCCAAAACACCTCTTGCTTCCAGTCTCCTCTGGGCCCTCTGAATGTCTCCCAGCATCCCCTTCCTCCTCATTCTGAACACACAGAATCTGACCAGACTATAACAGGTTGATTTACTATTCAGCTGGGTTGTTTAGTGGGTTTACTCTTGCTGAAACTGGGGATAAGTCATTATAATACTTGGAACAGTGTTTCCTGAAGTTATTCATGCTTTTCTGAATTTTTTAAAACAAATGTAAGTTTTTATGACAGAGGTGGGGATTGTGTGATTCTCTGGATGCTGTTGGACTACAGCTCACATCAGTCTTCAATAGACCAGACAATGGAGAGGAATGAATGACTTGCAGTCTATCAATATATGGAAAAGCACATGTTCCTAAGCCTTAAGGAGGTAAAAAAAGGTATATTGTTTCCAGGATGGGGAAGAAACCTAAGTGTAGAGCTTCAGATATTATCTCCATCTGCCTGAAATGATGGAACACTGCTATTTAAATGGATTCAGTACCTAGCAGCTTCGCTAGAATGATGTGTACCATATAAGGATTTCTGATATACAAGCAATGGATTATTGACTATTACACTGGAGAACACAATACCTCTATGGAACTGTCTTCCTCTAGATCTCCAGCTGGAGGAGGATCTCATCCATTGTGATAAAAGGTTGAAAACCTTCCTCTTGGATTTACCAGATTAAGTTATTGAATTCTACGTGGGGTTCCTGAGTTGTGTAGTGACTGGCGGGATCTTGGGGATTTTACATATATTTATAGTATTATGTTTTCATTGATTGGATATGTTTGATGTTCAGGACGTTACAATAAACATTGGGAAAAGGTCATTATAATAAGTGGTGTTGCTGCTGCTGTTGTTGCCCCCCTCCTCCTCCTCCTTGTTTACAGATCAAGCCAAAGATCCTTTTATCTTGATGATCCTATTCCATGGCCCTTAGAATCTTCTGAGGTTTTGTTTTAGGATCCTTGTGGATACCAAAATTAATGGATATGTAAAATGGCATAGTAAAATGCCATCCCTTATAAAAATGTCAAAATCAAATTTGGCTTTTTGGAATTTGGTGGATTTTTTAATGGTTGAAACTGTGGATGCCAAATCTGTGAATATAGGAGGGTGTGTGTGCATGCTTTTTCTAATGCATTCATTCTCTTTCTGTACAGCTCATATAGATGAGATTTACAAAGTTGATAATTGTACACAGCATCTGTTTCGGTCATTAGCTGACTCAGAATGTTCTTTCCATTTTTTTCTGTAAAGTTCTGCACCTGTACCTTGTTTTAAACTGGATACAAATGTCCTTGGGTCCTATGCAAGACACTAAAGTATAACTCACTAACTAAATATGCCTAGTTAGTGCATATTTTTATTTTATCATCTTCTGGATAACTTTGCCAGAGGTTATTTTTTTAATTATCTATGTAGTGTCTTGAACCCATGTTCCATAATGATTGGTGTGAATAAAGGTATAATTGACAGTAAAACTAGCTGGCTAGCATCTCATGGATGAAAATGAATGTGGTGTGGAATAACCTTATTTGAATCAGAAATGGAGAAAGTCATGGGCCTCCAGATGTTTTTAAGTTGGTGCTTTGTGCTAAGTGTATGTGTGCCAAGTTTGGTCCAGATCCATTGCTCATGGGATTGATATGGCTCTCTGGTTGTGGGAGCAATCCTTGAAAATAGCAAGCTAGCTAGTCACTTGCATTATATAGATAGATAGATAGATAGATAGATAGATAGATAGATAGATAAGACAAGGCAAGAATATTCTGCATCCTTTAAATAATACTAACAGCACTTCTACTTTTAGTAACACTGTTCTAATTCATAAATCCTACAATTGACATTTGATCCCATATACTTGTGAAAATTTGACCAACACATCCCATTTTTCTTGACATAAATACAAGATCTCTCTTTAATTCGCATAGTCCATCACAGCTAGTTCATAGATCTTCATCAAGCTACTCTTCTTGCATTCAGATCACTAGTTCCTTCCATATCTGAGCATAAACAATTTTTACTGCAGTGATCATTGATTGTAATAATCATCTAAATTTTCTTTCTAGATGATCATCCATCATTCCCATCAAATAAAACTCTTGTTTCATTATGATTCTAACCTTAACAATACTTACTTGAGTCCAATATTTTTGGGCTTTTCTCCAAGACCACATATGATAAAACATCCCAACATTATGTTCACATTTCCAACATTTATTAGAACTGCCTGTATACATCTTAAAAGAGTCCCTCTTGTGTCAATTACCATCTGTACATCATCTTATGAAAGTTTTCTATCAGATCATTACACCAAGTAGATGTAAAACTGTTTGTCCACATCTTCCATTATTCCGACTGAATTTTTGTGTCAGCACTGGTAGATGGTTTAAACGTGATCACAATTCATATCAGGTCCATTATGTCTGCTTTGGAAGAAAAGTTTCCATTAGTGTCATTTAAAACACTTCTTTTTCAATGCAAAATAGTAGGCATTGAGAATCAGCCAGGAATTGACTGGAAAAGATCTCTTTGACCATCAAGCTCCTGATACCCTGAATGATTTGATTAGAATAATAGTGTGGTAATAATAATAATAATAATAAAACTTTATTTATACCCCGCCACCATCTCCCCAACGGGGACTCGGGGCGGCTTACATGGGGCCATGCCCAAGACAATACAATAGACCATAACATAATACAATTAAATAATACATTACATAAAATAAAACAGTACAACATAAGATCAAAACAGCAATATAACACGAGCGGGCCGCATGAATACTACATTTAAAAACTAGATTAAAAATTAAAACTCTGGGTGAGAAAGGGATCAGAATAAAACCTCGAGGGACGGGACATCAGATAGTGAACCAGTCTAGAGGATAAATATCGGGGGGGAGTAGCATAGAACATTTACTCTCCGAAAGCACACCGGAAGAGCCATGTTTTTAAATCTTTCCTGAAGGCTAAAAGGGTGGGGGCTTGCCTGATTTCAATGGGCAGCGAGTTCCACAAGCGAGGGGCCACCGCAGAGAAGGCCCTCTCCCTTGTTCCTACAAGGCGAGCCTGAGATATAGGTAGTGGCGACAGGAGGGCCTCCCCCGATGATCGGAGAGGTCGGGCAGGTTTATGATAGGAGATACGGTCACGAAGGTAGGCGGGTCCCAAACCGTTTAGGGCTTTATAAATGATGGTCTGCACCTTGAATTGGGACCGGAAGATGAACGGCAGCCAGTGGAGCTCCTTAAACAGGGGAGTAGATCTCTCCCTGTAACTCGCCCCCGTTATTAGTCTGGCGGCCGAACGTTGGACCAGCTGTAACTTCCGGGCCGTCTTCAAGGGAAGCCCCACGTAGAGCGCATTACAGTAGTCCAGTCTAGAGGTAACTAATGCATGCACCACCGTGGTCAAGTCAGACTTCACGAGGTATGGTCGCAGTTGGCGCACAAGTTTGAGTTGTGCAAAAGCCCTCCCGGCCACCGCCGACACCTGCGCTTCAAGCGTCAGCGCTGAATCCAGGAGGACCCCCAAACTGCGGACCTGTGATTTCAGGGGGAGTGCAACCCCGTCCAGCACAGGTTGCCACCCAATACCCCGATCCGACGAGCGACTGACCAGGAGGGCCTCTGTCTTGTCAGGATTGATCCTCAGCTTGTTCCTCCTCATCCAGTCCGCCACAGCGGCCAGGCACTGGTTCAGCACCCAAGGAGCTTCCTTGGAGTCAGGTGGAAACGAGTAGTGGATTTGTGTGTCATCTGCGTAGAGATGGCAACACCCTCCAAAACTCCGGATGACCTCTCCCAGCGGTTTCATGTAGATGTTAAAAAGCATGGGGGATAAAATAGACCCTTGCGGGACCCCACAGGTCAAAGGCCAGGGGTCCGAGCAGGTATCCCCCAGCTTCACCATCTGGGAACGGCCCTCCAGGAAGGACTGGAGCCACTGCAAAACAGTGCCACCGAGTCCCATCCCGGAGAGCCTCCCCAGAAGGATACCATGGTCGATGGTATCGAAAGCCGCAGAGATGTCCAGGAGAACCAGCAGGGTCACACTCCCCCTGTCCAGTTCCCTGCGGAGGTCATCCACCAAGGCGACCAAAGCCGTCTCAGTGCTGTACCCAGGCCTGAAGCCAGACTGCGAGCGGTCCAGAAAATCAGTGTCATCGAGGAACTCCTGGAGCTGCGTGGCCACCACCCGCTCCAGAACCTTGCCCAAAAACGGGAGGTTGGAAATTGGTCTGTAGTTGTTACATACAGATGGGTCTAGCGAGGTCTTTTTTAGTAACGGTTTTACCACCGCTTGCTTAAAACAAGATGGAAATGACCCCTGACCCAGGGAGGCATTTATTATAGCCACAAACCAATCCAACAACCCCTCTTTGGCCTGCTTAACCAGCCAAGAGGGACAAGGATCCAGAGCACAAGTGGTCGCCCTCACAGACCCAAGAATCCCCTCCACGTCATCCGGAAGAACAAGCCGGAAAGAATCCCACAAAATCGGACAGACAGGTGCCTCGGTTACCTCCGCTGGAACTACAATTAAGCTGGAGTCCAACTCATGGCGTATCTGAGCAACTTTGCCTGCAAAGTGGTGCGCAAAATCGCTGCACCTAGTTGCCAAGTCATCAGGAAGCCCCTGGGTCTCAGGAGGCCGCAGGAGCTCCCCAACAACTCGGAACAACTCCGATGGCCTGTTGGCCGCAGACGCTATGCGGGCAGTCGTGAAAGCTTTCCTGGCTGCTCGCAGAGCCACGGAGTAAGCCTTAATAGCGGCTTTAGCCCGTGTTTGGTCAGACACATCCCGAGATTTCCTCCAGATGCACTCTAGTCCCCTCCTCGCACGCTTCATCACAGCCAGCTCCTCAGTGAACCAAGGAGTCGACATGACTCTACGCAGCGAAAGAGGACGTTCGGGAGCGATCGTGTCAAGTGCCCTTGTCAGCTCACTATTATAGCGATCAGCCAGGACATCGACAGGATCGCCAGTCTCCAGAACAGGAAGATCCCCAAGAGACCTCAGGAGTCCATCCGGATCCATCAGCCTCCTGGGGCGGACCATCTTAATGGGTCCACCACCCCTGCGGAGGTTAGAAGACACAGCGAAACTCAAACAGATCAGATGATGGTCAGACCATGACAATGGAAGAATATTTTGCTCTTCCACTCTGACTGTCCCACCGTCCACAATGAAGACGAGGTCCAGCGTGTGTCCCGCCTGATGTGTGGGCCCAGATATAACTTGAGTCAGCCCCATGGTCGTCATGGCAACCATGAAATCCTGAGCTGCACCTGTCAAAGAGGTCTCGGCATGAATATTAAAGTCCCCCAAAACTATGAGTTGTTGGGAGACCAGGGCCGAATTGGAGACCACTTCTGCTAGCTCGGACAGAGAGACTGCTGGGTCGCGGGGTGGACGGTACACCAGCAGAATCCCCAAGCTGTCTCGGGCTCCCACCTTCAGGAAGACACACTCAAACCTCGAAGACTGCGGAACGGCGCATCTGATCAGGGCGATGGACTGCCGAAAGATCACCGCGACTCCTCCTCCCCGCCCCCCAGCCCTGGCCTGCTGATGCACCCCGAAACCTGGTGGGCACAGCTGAGTGAGATTCACACCACCCTGCTCGTCCAGCCACGTCTCGGTGATGCATGCCAGATCCGCCCCCTCATCCAGGATCAAATCCTGGATAACAGCTGTTTTACCGTTGACGGATCTGGCGTTCAAAAGCAGGACCTTAAGGCTGGGAGGTCTGTCCTGAAGACTACCACACCTATTCCTCTCCAGGGTCGCAAAAACTCTGTTGCGCTTCTCCCTGGGTCGAAAGTGACCGTTCTTCCTTCTCCCCCAAACCACCTCAATGAGACCCTGCCCGTGGAAACCCTCTCCCCCCTGGAGAGATGACTGATTGAGGTTGCCCATTGAAGGGGATAGTCAGCTGTCCTGAGATAGAAAATCATCAGCAATACTTGGTTGTTTAAAGGAGGGGCCTATCTCCGCTGGTGTAGGAGGAAAGGAGTCATCTAACAGATCATCATCTAGCGTGGGAAGGGGGCTAGGCACTAATGATGTCTGAGAACGGGACTGAGAGGTAACATAGACATGGCCTAAACCTGGGGGATCTTGTCTACCAAGATTCCGCCTGATGTCCAGGGGGCGAATCAATGGGTCTACTAGTACCCTCCTGAGAGTAATGCCCCACTGTTGAAGTTTGGGCCTATACAAAAACAATTCCTCCATCAGTGTTCTGTCTTCCAATCCAATGAGAAGACAAATGGAGCGGCTCCAGGACTGATAGTCTCTACGAAGCCAGTCGATAGTCTTGATCTTCACTTTCGACCAGCTTAAAGATAGAATTTGTGAGAGAGATGTCCGGACCGCTCGCTTAGATGTCCATCTTCCTCTGTTCAATAGTGAGTCTTGCACTTCCACTGCCACCTTATTAGTTCGCAACAGATGTTGGGAATTGCAGTAAGTGTCCAGGGAGTGTCCAAACAGTTCTGGGGACAGCGTGTTGTTTGTCCTCTGAGAGACTCTATTAGTTTCCTTCCGGCCGTCCCTCCCCTGACTCTGACTCTCTTCCCCAGATAAAGACTCCACCCCATCCCTGGCCCCTTCCAAGCCTGACCTATTGCCTTCCTTCTGCTCCTCTAGCTTTTTTCTTCCCTGGCTTTCCAGAGCATTTAATTCCTCATTAATATTAATAAAGCTGGTTGGTACAGTTTGTATAATGTCTATAGGAGAAGGATTCTTCACCATTAGGGAAATTCCTTTGAAAAGATGGTCAATTTTCTTGTTCAGTGTCTCCAACTGTTGTAAAACAGTACTGAACGATTTTCCCAGTAGATCACATAGGAAAAAGAGTTCGTTTTCCCTCGATGTTTCCTGCCAACTCATTCCTATTACCTTTCAAAAACCTTCCTATAATATACCTCTCTAATCTTTCAAAATTACCCCTCGTTTCTACTATCTCTTTCAGCTCAACATACACATACCTTCATTCACATTCTGGGACCATCAATTTACCAATCAATAAAACTCAAGAACTCTCGAATCCTATGTGATCACTTCCTATGACCTAAGTACCAGGTTCTCAAACCTACTTCCTATCAGAGTCTCCCTGAAATTAGATAAAAACTTTCTCACTCCTATCTATAATACACACACACACATATACACACTCAAAAGAAAAAGAGGGAAAAAAAATTAATAATAATAATAATAATAATAAAATAAAAAGAAATAAAATAAAATAGATGGCAGGCTGCAGCACTGAAGAAATGATCCAAGCTATTCCTATCTAGAACTTCCTCATTGATTCAGTCTCAACCAGTAAAATTAAACTCTCTAAATAAAAAATAAAAATAAAAATAAAATAAAATAAAATAAAATAAAAAAGAAAGAAAGAAAAAAGAAAAAGAAAAGGCTTGATGGTGTCAGGTACAGGAAAACCCTTCGTCACGCGGCACTGGCCCTAGCTGTTGATTCCAACAGGGCAGGGGCAGATGGAGAGGTCGGCCAAGCCCAGGCAAGTCCCAAGGAGCAAGATGGTACACTCCACAGCGCTGCTTCCTGTGTCCTTTAGGAGGATAGGCAATGTAGGAAACCCCAGCGGATGGTGAATAGCAGCTGCAATAACAAGAAGGCCTCCAGGGGGGAAGGTCTCTAACAACAGCAGCAGCAGAAGTAGAAGTATCTGCAGCCTTTGAGCCTTTGAAGTAGCTAGCACTGATAATTGGGTGTTAATGGCTTCGGAAACAGCCCGTCCCAGTCCCAGATGGAGAGCCGCCTCGGGAAGAAAGCTCGCTGTCACGAGTCAAACAGGTAGGCAGTGTTAGGCAACACAGCGGCCAGCTGCAGATCGGCTCCGAAGAATGGTACAGTGATTTGAGTGTTGCACCAGGACTTGGAGAGATCAGAATTTCAATCCCTGCTCAATTATGGAGACCTTCAGCAAGTCACAGTCTCTCTACCTTAGAGGAAGGCAAATTATACATGCTTATAAAGCTCATCAAGAAGATCCTGGAATAGTTTTATAGTAAGTCAGTGTTGACTTGAAAGCATAACAACAATGAATGACAATTAACTGTTTGCTTTTGAAACAGCCTTCTAGTACATATTTTTCAGTTGTATGCATTTTAGTTATTCACATTTTAAAATGTGTGCATTGCTCTATGTGTAATTATTTTTCTCAAAATGCTCTATAAGCATTGCAGAAGTGTGAATTCAAAAAAGTCTCTAGAGATGTCAAAAAGTTACTTGCTTAAGGTTCTTATTAAATTGTTTTCTAGTCCTGGTCTACTCTACACACATACCCAGTAGTGTATCCCTGGTTGTGCTGAATGTCTGCTTTTAGAGGATGTTTGCCAAATAGACTGAGCTAGCTGATCCACGCCGCAAAGGCTTCACTTCATTTATTTGGCGAAGGCATGAATTTGCATGCTTTCCTTGCACATATCAAAACAATTGGCTGGCTGTCATCTTTTGAAGGCCTTAGGAGCTAAATGGGACCTGGCTGCTGAAAAACAAAAAGCAAATTATGCATGAATTGAATGGTAATTTAGAAATCGCTTTTGGACTGTCATCCAGTGGATGATAGTCTGGATGCTGGTAGACCAGAAGAATACCTGCCCCCTTCTCCAGATAATGTGAGCTTCAGCTTTTTGTGTAACATTTTGTTTCCTTGGAATAAAGCTGTCTCTGAAATAACATTGGAGGCAGGAAAAGGGAGGAAAAAAGGAATGTGGGTTCAAACCTTTCATTGAGAAGATTCATTTTGATATATGTACAGTAATAAAAGTAATCTTCTCAGAGTTTTGAATTCAGGGATACTGACTTTTGGTAGGCAAAAGTCAGATTTATTCATGTATGCATATCCACCACTATAAAGAACAGAAAGAACTGTTTCACTTGCCCAGTCCTTTCAAATTTTAGGAAAAAGGGCCGTGATTTGCATATTTCTGGATCCTGTTACTTTCTGTCTCCATTTAACAACTATATATATGGTTTTTAACTTGAGCCTGTAATACTAAAATTCTTTCAATTTTTAGCTTTCTTGGTGCATGGAATCCTAAATATACTTATCTATTCAGAAGAATACCACTAACGTCTAGCAAATAAGACATATGTGGTGGTGGAGATGATGATAATGATGATGATTATGTTTATACCCCTCTTTTTCTTTCCACAATATAACTTCCAACCATTACCACCTGATTTATTTTTGCTGCATGATTGGTGGAGTTTGCTTAGTAGGAGGATAAAATGTGACGGATGGCATATGATTGATAGCTTATATGGGATGTATCTTGTGATTTTGTCAGTGAAAACTTCATCCCTTAATAGAACATTGCAAGCTTGTATGATCTTTGGTTATGAATTCTCACCATTCAAGAGCATTTAAATGGACTTTAGCTTTGATGGATGATTTGGCAAAATAGTTTTACCTATCTCCACTGAGTGTACCCATAGTTTAAAGACAGGATATTCACAGAGGGTGGTCATGATTTTCTTTTGTATTCCAGTGTGTTTATGGCTTCTCTGCCTCTTACAAGCGTATTTATGGAAGCCGTGTCTGCTCCCAAATAGCAAAGCTGGAAAAGATCCCAAATACCTGGTTGAAGAGGCAATGAAATACTGTCTCTAGTGTTTATAATCCTGAAATGCATTTCAGAGCTCGCTTTTTTTTTTAAAAAAAGAAAAGTTATAAAGTAATAAAGGTAATACAACAGAAAGTAGATAATGAAAAAAGCAAAACTAGAAAATCAGATTTTCAGATTATCAACACCTTATATCATTACCCTATCACTATTTATGAATCATAGAATTGGAAGAAAGCACAAGTCCTATCCAGTCTGAACCCCTCCCATGCCGGAACACAAATCAAATTATCATTATCATTATCATTATATTTATTTATACTCCACTTTATCTCCCCAAAGGGGACTCAAAGTGGCTCATAGTGATTTCAGCTAAGACCACAGATAAGAAGATCCATGCTTGGTGAGCTTTTGCTAAACCAGACCAGCCAGGACAGAGAACAAGCACTCCGGCTTGAAGGCAAAGCTACACAATTTGGCCAAAAGGGAATCAAGTACCCACAAAGTGCTTCAGAATGTACAAGCATAAATACACAATAAAACACAAGGCATTTATGCAGTTCTGGGAGATATTCAGACTCCTCCTGATTGGCTGGGAAACCGTGCCAGCTAGGATCAACACAAGGATTAGAGTGACACTGACAGAAGGAGAAGATTCCCATGGTGGGAAGAAGAACAGCTGATGGATGGTCAGTTTAAAGGTCCAGTCTGTTGCAGAGATGCTCCTGGGAGGGGGCAAAACTGGAGGAAGTGATGGTGTGGGTATGCAGATGATTCCATGATTAGTGTCTAGTTTTATGGAAATAAAGGTGTAAGACCCAAGAGAAAAAAAGGTGACAATCCCAAATTATCAGGGGATTGGGTGCCTACTGAGAAGACTAATGTATTCATATTTGTTTAGCATTCTCTTTCATGGGAATGTTTAGCCTCTAGCCTTGTCTAAAAAGGAAAACATCTTAAGTTCATCTTTGTGACAGAAAGATCATCTGCTTCATATATATACACAAAGGGTTTGACCTTATCTGACTTGGGAGATTACTAGAAAGATTCTCGTTAATTGAGTTAATGAGTAGATTTGCATCTTCTAAAGCTTATAGATCTACTGATGAACAAGGCTGGCAGGGAGGGTGAATCTTGTTTAGAAGCAAACATATACTTGGAAAGAAAGGGCATGCTTTTCGTATCACCACACGCCTTGGATTTTGGTGGGAGAGTTGGTGCCAGAGGTGAGGAATCATCAGAGATTCCACAAAGAGCGACAAGGAAAAGACAAGCAGTGACATATGTTTAATTTCATATCTTTGAAATTCTAGTTTCACTGAGAAGCCAAAATAATTCAGCAGTAACAATTCAGGCATGTGTTTCTTGTTGGTTTTCCATGAGCATCTGCATTATTTTGGACAGTGCTTTGATTGCATATTCTTACAGAGCAGGGAGTTGGACAGGATGGCCCTTGTGGTTTCTCCCAACTTTATGTTTCTGTGACATTGAGTTACCTGCTTGCCTTTCATGCTGTGCTGAGAGCACTAAAAGAGAGGAGTGGTACTTACTGAAAAGACCTTAATACTGTAGGTATTCACCCTCATTAATTGTTATGAAACGTATGTAGATGAATTTACCTTCATGTTTTCCCACTACACACTCTGTCTGTATGTCTGACTTTCTCAGTTAAAATGTTCTTTGGTTGGAAGAGAATGGAGTGTGCAGTGTTGTACACTGTGTTTCTGGGAACCCTATCTTTTAATTGTCAGGGAGCCAATTAAAACTCTGAGTGTCTCTCTTTTCCTCCAGGCAAGCTGACCTAGCTTTGTGTTTCCAGCATTATGCTGAAGGGCTGCAGTGCAGTGGGAAAAGAAAGGGGGTATGTACTCATTATGATTAAGCAATATGGAGATGTTGCCTCTCATACAGTGGGTAAATTTTAGTATACAGGCAGTCCCTGAGTTACAAACATATGACTTACAAATGACTCATAATTAAGAACAGGAGTGAGGCAATAGGACGTGAGAGAAATCTACCCCTCAGAAGAGACATTCACTCCTGCAAGAGTTATCACAGGGAAAAGATGCTTTCACTGAAGCATTATCACCAATCTTTGTTTCTACAACAAGCCATACTTTTCAAAATCCAAGTGTCACAGGGACAGAAAGTGAGGTGAAATCTTCTGAATAGGGACACAGACATCAAAACAAACACTACAGAGGCATCAACCCTTCCTTATGCTACCCAAAGCTAACAGATCGATAGATTTGGCTGGAGTTACACTTAAAAATGTACCTGTTCCGACATACAAATTCAATTTAAGAACAAATTCTTATCAACCCATCTTGTTCTGTACTTGTATGGCTTCTTTCCCCATTAAGCCACTAAAACAATGGTCTGCTGGTAGCTTGTGAAAGTGGCCACGTTAAATTGGCTATTTTGACTCTGGCCCAATTTTGACTGTTATACTTGGAAACTGAGAGTTTGCTCTGATGTTTGAATCAGGTTACTGCTATAATAAATGTTTAGAAGCATCTGATTTAGGTCAGTTTGGATTTTTCTCTTGTACTATAGCATGATGCTATTGTAAAGAAGTTTGAATGAAGTTCGAAGTTACATTGAATATCAGTAGCCTAGAGTTGCTGTTAGGCATTGTAAGATAACTGATTCAAGGTAGTAGAGGTTACGAGACAGCTTTCTGTGTTTCTCCTCTGCACTCCAGATGTTCTTCTGTGTTGGAGGAGAGAGCTGTGTTTCCCCATAACTTGCTCTGGCTTGTCCCTTCCCCTTCCAGATTAGCTTCCTTCCTTGGTTATGGTGGGGGACTCCCTTCCATTATCAGGGTTTATTTTCAACTTATTCGTCAGCTTCTCTATGTGGATTGTTCATCTGAACATTGCTCATTTTAATACTAGTGGAAGAGGAGTTCACAGCTGAAACAGAGGGAACTGAATTGCGGGGTGGAGTAGAAATGGGCATGGAAAAAGCTCAGGTGTAACAGCCCAGGAATGAAACAGATCCATACAACTTTTCATGCATGTGTACATTTCTTTTGGTCCTTTTCATTGAACAACAGTAGCACTAGAATCAGCAGAAGTGATGTAAAATGTTGGTAATTTAACCCAAACCCAGACAAAATCTGGGCCATGGCTCTTTCCAAGTCTCTTTTAATTCACCCGATGAGATTTAAATGCACATTTAATTCCTGCTCCCAAGAAGCAGGAGTTAAGTGTCATTAAACTATAGATTTTCCTTTTTGAATATTGTTTGCTATCATTAATGGGACATATCCAAGGTACTTTTGTTTTTTAACAGCGCCATAAATATGGATCTGTAATTTAATTTAAAGTGTTATGAACCTGCCACATTTTTCAGAATTTGTTTTTTTTTTGTTCTAGAGAATTGAGCTGAATTCCTTGAACTGAGAGCTCTGAAGATGTGATCTTGATCTAAAAGGTGTGTATCCCTCTTTCTGTATATATATTCTTTTAAACTAAAAAGGGAAATTGAAACTTGCATGTTAGGGAGAGTTGCCAAGGCCTTTTTTTCCCAAGGAAAGCATTTGAAGCCATGATGCAGGGCAGCCTCTTTCCCACAATGCTAAACTCAATGAATGATGCCTTTTAAAAATAGGCTCAGCTTAACAAAATAGGTGAGACTGGAAATGCATTTCATTAGTATTTGGGATGTTTACTAGATGTGATGTTAATGGCGGGGGGGATGGGGGGTTATAAATCAGTCCAAAGAATATAATAGGATTTGGCATACTGTAATTTAGTAGATGACTTAAGCTCCTGTAAGATTTTTCTAATGAAAGGTTTCTTAACCTAAGGTCCATGGCTGCAGGGGCGTCATGGATTAGCACCAGGGAGTCCATAATTCAAGCACAGAACTAATGAATGCTATATTTGATCACCTTCCTCTTGCTTTGAATTAATCATAGTGAATTCAAGGCAAAACCTGGTATTTTAAAGTGTTCTTTGTAGTATTTTTTTCAGTCTAGTGCAATAAAAACAATATGTAAATATTCTTGTGCCTGTGTTCATGTGTATTAGTCTTGAGGAAGAAGGATCGTCCATAGCCTTTAATAAATTTTCCAAGGGGCCCATCACTGTAAACGAATTAAGTACCACAGATCTAATTCCATGGTAGGTTGTGGTATCCATGGTGATATTTAATATGACTGCTAAAAACGTGGATTGTTACCCTTCCTACCAAGAAAATGTAGTTCTTCAGCCATGAATGTGTCCCAGAAGAGGTTGGCCTGATTTTGCAAAATGTAGGCACCAAGCATCCAGAAATCTACAGTACATATGTTCACTCTTGGATGTTCTTGTAACCAGGACATAGCCAGACTGAGTATAGGAACATCCAGGAGTGAACATATTACATCCATACTAAAGTCACTCCATTGGCTGCCAATTTGTTTCCAGGTAGAGTACATAGTGTTGGTTTTTATCTTTAAAGCCCTACATGTTTTGGGACCAGGTTGTCTACAGGATTGCCTTCTCCCATACAATCTACCTGAACACTTAGGTCCTCTGGGGGTCAGCTACTCCAACCAACCAGAACCCGAGTGGCAACTATCATCCTGAGGACCTTTTCACTGGCTGTCCCAAAACTGTGGAACGACCTGCCGGAAACACATTTGAAGACCTATCTCTTCTGGCAGGCCTACCCAGCCAGTTTTAATTACGAATTATAAATTTGTGTATGTTTAATCTTTGTTCTAAGTATTTTTGTAGAAATTTGTTTTAATATGTGCATTTTATATAATCTTTTTAGATGATTGTGTGTTTTTAGCAATGTAATCTGCCTCAAGCCATGAGGAGAGGCGGATAAGAAATAAAATTATTATTATTATTATGGACTGTGTTCAGGACCACTGCATGTAGACATTTCATTTTGTTTCAGAGTTGTACTTTTAACCTTCATTTTCTAAATAGCTTTATTTTTCCTTAGATCTTTAAACTTTCTCATGTTGACTGCCTGGTCATTTCTCATATCCAAACAAGAATTGCTGCTATTCATTCATTACATAAGTGATTGACAAAGAACAGATAGACATACCACAGGGAAATGACTGACAAATAGCACAGAAATTGAGTTGACTACCGTTCTCTTTTCTAAAAGGAATTGATGGGCATTGGTGCTATTCTGCTGACTGTAGGAGGTGGGGAGTAAAATCTGTCTTTAAAGGCGAGAGAGTATTGAAGAAGATTAAGAAAATATCTGTCTGGTTTAGATTGCAGACAACTTCCTTGTGAATGTGATTGGTAACATAATGACCATTGTGTGAGTTTCCTTCAAGTGAGCAGCCTCCACATGAATTTACAATGGCTGTCACACATCTTCGGTTAAAAAGCATCAGAACATCATTGTGATGAATATCTCTTCTTCAGGGGGTAGGATCAGTACAAGGTTGCAATGTCTAGCCTTTCCCTTTCAGGCAAGCAGCATCAGACCAGGTTTGCCATGGCCAGTCTCCCTCCTTTAGGAAAGTGATCAGAATCACTTGGCCATAACAGTGTCTCTCAACTTAGGCAGGCAGCATGAAGACAAGATTACAGTGGCAAATTTCTCTCTTTTGGACAAGCAGCATCAACGTGAGTTCACAGTGGCTACTCTCCTTCAGGGTAGATCACATCAGCGAGAGGTCATAATAACCAGGTTTTCTCCTTCAAATTGGCCACATCACAGCGAGGTCATAATGACTAGTCTTTCCCCCTTAAACAGGCAATATCAGAAGGTGGTCACATTGTATACTTTCTCTCTGAGTGAGGGCCCTTCCACACTGAGTCCACACTGCCATATAATCTAGTTCAATGTGGATTTTATACAGTTGTGTGGAAAGGGCCTGAGTTAGTGAAATGCAAGAGCAAGTCCTCACAGTATCCTTTCTCTTATGGAAAAGTGGACAACAGCACAGTAGCATCTCACATGGGGCACAGTGAGCTGTTACTGAAATGGGCAGCAGTATGTGAATAAACAGCGGAAAGAGGTGAGCATGGGCAGGAATCTTAGCTGTTTTTTTATGTCAGGAACAAATTGAGAAACTGCAAGTCGCTTCTGGTGTGAGAGAATTGGCCGTCAGCAACGATGTTGCCCAGGGGACGCCTGGATGTTTTGATGTTTTTACCATCCTTGTGGGAGGCTTCTCTCATGTCCCCGCATGGAGCTGGAGCTAATAAAGGGAGCGCATCCATGCTCTCCCCGGGTGGGATTTGAATCAGTTACCTTCAGGCCAGCAACCGAACCTTCAGGTCATCAGTCCTGCTGGCACAAGGGATTAAAAAAGTACCCTAGAATGGGGTGGGACTGAAACTAGCAAAAGCACAAGATGTGTCTTCTAGTTACGGAAGGAAAGAATGTCTTTGTGTCTGGAGGGGGTTTATTGAAATCCTAAAGTCCTGTATTTTGCTTGTCCATATCAAATAAATATAAATAAATAAACAACTTCATTTATATTCTGCCCTATCTCCCCAAGAGGACTCAGCAAGGATGAACTCCTCCCACTAATCCTCATAGGCTAACCGCTTTTTTCCTCCTCCGAATACACACATATCTACTTAACTGCCCTAAACCAGGAAAACTAAGCATTATTTTCAGCCAGCTTGTCAGAGAAGATGTGTCAAATTAAATTAAGGGTAGATGATACAGGAAATGCTTTGATGTTAGAATGGGATCTACTTTTCACTCATTGCATTGTTTTGACAAATGAAATGCTTGCATGCGTGTATGTACTGGTGTCTTGTTATGTTCAGGATTGGATACTCCCTACTTGTCACTCACCTTCCTTCCCCCTGTGTGATTCCAGAGGGAATTCCTTGAGATTTCTTTATTGTGTGTATGTCCTGTTTTTGCAACTTCAAAAAGTGAAGCGGTTGGCAGGGGTGTGTATATTTTCTGGCATCTCACAACTCTTCCTGCCACAACAGTAGAGGGTGCAGCCCAATTTAGCAGATTTCCACCTTCATCTATGTTGTTCTTCATGGCAGATTGAGTTGGCTTTCCCATATCTGCAGTTTAAGAATGTGCTTTCCAGCTGGCAGTTCATTTTGAATTTTGGCATGAATAAAAACATGCAGCTACAAGACACACGTCAAAACATTTTAGAGCATTCCATTTGGTGTGATTGTTCCTTTAGCAGCTCAGAATGGAAGGCAGCTTGGATTCTTCTGGTGTGATGTGAAACAGGTTCACAGCTAGGTATTTCTGGTCCAATGGAAAGCAATGGGGTGAAGGTGGCAGGGGTAAGAGTAGCCAGCTCCTTACAGAGAGATCCTAAAGAGACATCAGAGATGGTTGTCACGTGCTGATAAAGTCAAGCAATACTGTGTGGGTGGCCAGCCACGTTGATGACACATGAAGTGGGAGAAGCTAGCATAGATGTGGAGATTCAAATTATGCCTCCCCTGATTTTTTTTAAAACTGTATTTGAAAGGACCATCAGAACAAGTAGGACTGGACCCTGCCTTGGGTGTAACATGGTGATAGGATTATAGTATCTGTCAGACCTGGAAAGAATTTGATGTCGCACTGGCAAATGAGCAGGAACAGAGGAGAGCAACAGAGATTATCATGATATCCCAGATACAGGACAGCAAGATAGAACAACTTTGGGCAGAGGCAAGCAGAGATGACTTTACTGTAAGATAGGATGAAGCAGTTGATTCAGGCAGTGGATTTTGAGTGGTATGAAAGGTCACCAGATAGTTAACCATTTTATTGATTATTGTACTTTTACTTCCTCAGATGTAGCGAGGAGCTTGTCTTGCATAACATGCTAAAATAATTTAATAGACTGTAGGTATTGTGCCCCTAGACTTGGGAAACAGGGCATCCTTTGCTATCCTGGCCAGACATCAAAATAGGATAGGTTAGGTCATGCTGACTAGGTTTGGAAATGGTATAATATGGGAGAACAGAACAGAAGGGGTCACTAGCACGAGCTCAGGAGTGGGGAGCAGAGAAAGAGAGATGTTGAGATTGAGAGCGGGAGAGATTGAATGACTGACATGAGCAGGGCAGGAATTGCTTAGGCTCACTATCAAAGTTTGTTACCTGTTCCATATCACCAGGAAGTGAGTTGAGTCCAGTAGCTTAATGTTCAAGAATACCAGGAAAAGAAAAAGATGGCAGAGATCAGGAATGTGTAGACAGATGTTTTGGTGGTTTGTGTGTGTGTGTGTGTGTGTATCTGACAGAAGCTGCGAAAAGATTAAAGCGGAAATCAGATATAGTCATAAAAATTGTTTAAGTTAAGGAATGAAAGAAAGAATAAAACTAAGGCAAAATGCAATAAGGAGTAAGCTTCAAATGGGTGTCTGGTTCAGGATTCAAAAACTGCAGGGAAACATCAGCTAAACACTCTGCTCACAGAACTAGCAACAGACGGGAGCTCGGTCCAACAATCCTCTGTAATACCTTTAACTCTATCTCCTTGTGTTTCTGATTGGATATACCGGTATACAAGTGCTGGCATTCTCAAAGAAAGCCATTCGATAGGGTGTCTCTCTGTCTCACAGTGCTATAGGATGCACTTGAAAAGCCACTGGGCCAGAAGGAATGCCCACTCTTTCTATTTTTTGCTTCATGTCTTTTGAATGCACTCTGTGATATCTATGGAATATTTTAAAAAGTTTAGGGAAAAATTTTGAGAAAATCTTGGCCCTTGGCAAAGATTGTCTTTGTATATATTTCATATTCTTGAAGATTTGAGAGTGGGTTGCTTGAAAAAGCGGCTTGAAGGCAGAATTCTAATTTGTAAGGGTGGCAGGTAGCACTGGCCTCAGTCTAATTGACCATAGTGACCCCATCACATTAGCTGCAATTGCATCAGGAAATAGCTTTCTAAAAATGAAAACCAGAAGAGCAGAAGCACACGCTACCATCCCCTGATAAAAATTTGATGTGATGGTAACAATCACACTGGCGCAGTGGATCATAGATGATACAGGATGGGAATTTTTATTTTACTTTATTATATTTATTTGTTGACTTTTAAATAAGTAAATAAAAATAAAAAGTCCAAGCTCTGCCCAGATAAACATAAGACGTCTAGCAAGTTAACTATTGATTTACCACTTTTTTCCTGTAATGTTTAATGTATATAAATAGACAAGTTGTAGACATTGTATCTGTCAGTGATGGTGTGCAGACAAAAGCCATGTTTTTAATATGTACATAGAAATATGTTGAAAAACTGACAGATTAGTTTTCTTCATACTTAGTTGCTTCACAGTGTTTGTTTTTTAAATTCACATTCGTTTGGACAGGTTTACATTAACTATGAAAATTTCCTTCATACTCTTTCCATCTCTTCTGCAGTCTCAGAGTTTGTAATTGCAAACAAAAAAAACCCAGTCTCATTGTGTTCTTATATCATTTTAGACTTTGGGGCATAAATTAAGAGTAAAGTTTAATCAGTAAGCAGCAGGACACTGAGGATGTAAACTTTTGGATTTCCAAATTACAGCATGAATTTGGGATTTAAGTCAAAGATTAGTGGCATCATATTGGTACAAGCAAACATAAGGCATGTGTTGAAGCATTTACTCAGGGTTTACTTGTAGGGGAATGGGTGCCGCCACCTCCATAATAAAAATGCTGGGTTGCATGGTTTATTCTGCAAACAGAACAAATATTTCAGTTAGTAGGGAGCTATAGATTCGATTACCTATTATTTAGTTACAGTTGTAGAGAAGTTTGAAGGGGGAGATGGCAGAAAAGGCAATGATCAGACAAGTTGGAATAATGAGCCAATGTGATTATAAAAAAATGAAAAGCTCATACCAAATAATATGATCAGAAGATGTTAGAAATAAATATGGCATGGGGGTGGCGTGGAGTAGTGATCAAATACTTGATCTGAGATGGTTTGAATACTGCAGAGCTACTTCCCTAGGCAAAGAGTTAGAGGTGAAAACAAGGTCGAAGTATGAATACTCTCTTTCAGGAACAGAGAAAAATCAAAAGAGAACTATTTTGTGAGAGGGCTACTGTTCTATGGGAAATCACATCTCGTTGGGCTCACATCTATTTACCATTTAGTTCTGTTACCCTGGCTTCCTAAGAGCAAGCCACAACATGTTTCCTCTTGAAAAAAGACTGTGATTGAAAATCAGTTTCAGTTAAATCAAGATCAATTTTTGATCTAAATCTCCCTCCTCATAATCCAACACATTGGATCCTTCAGTTTTGAGCCCAATTTCTGCCTCATGTACATTTCTGAAAAATTCCATGCATATGTGTACAACAAAATATGTGGGGTAAAAAACCAATATTCCATCCATGCTTTAAACATTTTGTTTTTAATCCATATTTTAGCATTCTCAGCTACCTTATGTGACTTTGGGTTGATTTGGGGAGCAAGAAATGCATTGTGTAACATAAAAAAATATGTTTTATCCTCTGATGCTCTGTTTGGACTATTATTTTTCTCATGAAAAATGGGATACTTTGCCTCAAGGTACTGGAATATCATTCAGAAATGTCTGAAGAATTTGCTTCTGTGGAAATTGCTGGTAGCAATGTTTGGGGTGTTAGGCCTTGAGTGCCCTAATATGTTATCTTTTCTTGTGAAAAAAAATCCGCATAGAATGAAAGTGGTCCTACTTCTGACCAGGGTTTCCAAAGTATCTTTCAGTTGAAAGGCAGATTGCTGAGTGACAATAACAGCTTTGGTATCCCAGCTATTTGGAATAAAGAGTGTTGAGGTTTAGTTTAAATGTTTTAGGAACATTCCAGGGTACCAAACCTATTTATATATCTAATTTATATGATGAATCTCTCTCAAAGTGAGACCCATCCAAGGCAACTTTTGGAAATATTAAATTAAAAACATTTTCCACACCATTTAAAACAATTTTAAAATAGTATCATATACATTTAAAAATAATCAACAACATGCAAAAGTTAAAAGATCATAAAAGCTTCCCCTTCCCCATCTTATGCATTAAAAGTTGACGTAGATAAAATATATATTTGCCTTCTGATGAAAGACAAGCAGGGAGAGAACTAGCCTAGTCTGGGAATTCAACAAGTGAGCCTGTCCTGATGGCAAGAGAGAGAGAAAGCCTTCCTCTGAAGATCTTAGAGACCAGGCAGGCTAATATCTGGAGATGGTCTTTTTGGACTAGGGCTCAGCACCACAGATAAGCCCTTTCAGGTCCACACTAAAACCTGGATTGCACTCACCTATCTGCATTAGCATGGAAACCATCAGGCATCACAGACCAATAATATTTAGCTTGTGCAATGATTTGTATGAAGCGTCGAACTCTTGAGTTATTTCTGCAAGGGTGGCATATAAAAGGTTGTCTTATGGGGAAACTTGTCTCAGCTTGGCCACTGTTTTGTATTTGTAGGAGACCTGTGTTATTTCCAGTGTTGTATTTAACATATATATAATAGTTGGGATTATTTATAAACCTGAAGTGATGTGTGTGCCTGTGTGAGAGTTAACCAAACATTCAGGACAGGAGTTTTAAATCAGCGCTTGAAGGCCATGGTTGTATGGGGAAAAGCCAATAGGCAGAGGCCTTGTCACTGCCGTTGAAGTCTTGACTGTTTTATAGTAGTTTTTATGACTGGACAGATTTCTCCCTCTTCTTGGGTTGTTACACTGTTCTAGGAGTTACTGCAAGACAAACATTGCTTTGAGTTGAAAGATGACCTTGTAAAATCAATTAAGAGATTGACATTACAATAAAAAGGCTTGCCCCTCCGTGGGCTTGTCCATATGCTTGTGGCTTTCAGTGGCTTCTCTGTGTAGTCTTACAAAGTGGTTCTCAGAGTGGTCCAGAATTTCTGTGTTTTCAAATAATATTTTGTGCCCATCTTGGTTTATCATGTGTTCTGGTATTGCTGTTTTTTCTGACTGAATTACTCTGTAGTGCCTTTCATGTTCATTGATTCATGGCTGGCTGCTGCTTTTGGTGGTCCCTATGTAGACTTGATCACAGCTACACAGTATGTGATAGACTCCTGTAGTGGTTAGAGCAGGGGTCCCCAAACTAAGGCCCGGGGGCCGGATGCGGCCCTCCAATGTCATTTACCTGGCCCCCGCCCTCAGTTTTATAATATATTTTTATATCAGTTTTAATAATATAATATATTGTATATACATATAATATTGATAATAATCTTATGTTATACAATATAATACTAATAATAATACCATATAATAATATTAATTATATGTTATATATTACATATTATATAATAGTATAGTGGTATAGTTCAATATAGTAATATATAATGCTAATATTGTGTTATGCTAATAATATAATATATTGTATGTACATAAAGCTGCTCTGAGTCCCCTTCGGGGTGAGAAGGGTGGGATATAAATGTAGTAAATAAATGCAGTAAATAAATAATTAATTTTAGACTTAGGCTTGGCCAAAATCTGACATGACTTGAAGGCACACAACAACAACAACAACAACAACAATCCTAATTAACTTGACTATCTCATTGGCCAGTAGCAGGCCCACACTTTCCATTGAAATCCTAATAGGTTTATGTTGGTTAAAATTGTTTTCATTTTTAAATATTGTATTGTTCTTTCGTTATTGTTGTTGTTGCACTACAAATAAGACATGTGTGCAGTATGCATAGGAATTTGTTTGTATTTTTTTTCAAATGATAATTCGGCCCCTCAACAGTCTTAAGGATTGTGGACCGGCCCTCTGCTTAAAAAGTTTGGGGACCCCTGGGTTAGAGGATCCCTCTTATCCTTTGCTGACCATAGCATTTTTTGAATTATCTTAGTGGGTCTGTAGATAGTTTGTAGATTGTGTTAACTCATTTTTATTCATTGGTGAACGCACATCCACTCCTCAGCAAATCGGTGTTCATGTCACTGCAATTTATATATATATATATATATGTCTGTTTGTTGCTAGGTGAAGTGGCCCTCTGTGATGCCACTGAAAAATAAAGGTGACGTAGTTGAGGGGAAGGGAGGAAGGAAGGAAAGAGCCACAAAGAGAGCCAAGTTACCATGAGGACATTTTGGGGCCCTCTCAGAGCTGAAGAAAAAAGAACAGAGAGGATACTCTAAATTACTAATATGGGGCATGATGATCCATGGCCTCTGGAAATCATGTTTATGGATTTGGAAAGATCTCTCTCTCTCTCTCTCTCTCTCTCTATATATATATATATATATATACTACCCTGTTTCCCCTAAAATAAGACATCCCCAGAAAATAAGACCTAGTAGAGGTTTTGCTGAATTGCTAAAAATAAGGCCTCCCCCAAAAGTAAGACCTAGCAAAGTTTTTGTTTGGAAGCATGCCCGCCGAACAGAACACCAGAGCATGCAGGATCGGTAAATGTACGTTCCATAAAGTGTTGTACATGGAAATATTGGTGGTAACAAGAAATTCTTGATAGGATTCACAGTTTGTCTGGTTATGCTGGTTTGTGATGATAATTACTGTACAACAATAAATGTGAATTCTTCTTCATGGAAAAATAAGACATCCCCTGAAAATAAGACCTACCACATCTTTGGGAGCAAAAATTAATATAAGACACTGTCTTATTTTTGGGGAAACACGGTAGCTGTGCCCGGCCACGCGTTGCTGTGGCGTTGTCTGGTGGTGTTGGTGAGAACTTGTTGAGGTAGTGGTGGTATTGAATGTCTGTTGTATGGTTATCTTTATGTTTAGTATGCATTTGGTTGTTTGTGTATTGTGAAAGTGGTGAGGGTAGAGGGGGTCTATGTCCCTGTGTAGTATTGTATAGTATTTATACGTTGTACATGTGTTGTGAATGCTTGGATTGTGTCTTGCTGCATAGTAGAAAGGGGTTGGGCTGGATGGCCCTTAGGGGTCTCTTCAAACTCTTGGATTCTATGCTTCTATTATTATTATTATTATTATTATTATTATTATCATCATCATCATCATCATCTTCATCATCATTATTCTGTAGAGGCTGGATGGCCATCTGTCAGGAGTGCTTGGATTGTGTCCTCCTGCATGATAGAAGGAAGTTGATCTGGATGATCCTTAGGGGTCACTCCAAACCTTAGGATTGTATGGTGATGATGTTGTTATTATTATTAGTAGTAGTATTAGTATTGAGAGGCTAGGTGGCCATCTGTTGGGAGTGCTTGGATTGTGTCCTGCATGGCAGAATTGGGTTGGACTGGATGGCCTTTAGGGGTGTCTCCTAACTGTCTGATGCTATGATTCGATGTTTATTATTATTGTGCAGATATTGGATGGCCATCTGTTAGGAGTGCTTGAATTGTGTCCTCCTGCATGATATAAGGAAGTTGAACTGGATGATCCTTAGGGGTATCTGCTAACCTTAGGATTGTATGATATTCTTATTCTTATTCTTATTGAGAGGCTGGTTGGCCATCTGTTGGGAGTGCTTGGATTGTATCGTCCAATGGCAGAATTGGGTTGGACTGGATGGCCTTTAGGGGTATCTCCTAACTGTCTGATTCTATGATTCGATTTGTATTATTACTGTGCAGATCTTGGATGGCCATCTGTCAGGAGTGCTTGGTTTGTGTCATCCTGCATGGTAGAAGGAAGTTGAACTGGATGATCCTTAGGGGTGTCTCCTAACCTTATGATTGTATGATATTCTTCCTCCCCTCCTTCTCCTTCTCCTTCTCCTTCTCCTTCTCCTTCTCCTTCTCCTTCTCCTTCTCCTTCTCCTTCTCCTTCTCCTTATTCTTATTCTTATTCTTATTATTATTATTATTATTGAGAGGCTGGGTGGCCATCTGTTGGGCGTGCTTGGATTGTGTCCTCCATGGCAGAATTGGGTTAGACTGGATTACCACAGTAATTATTTCATATTACACTAGAATCTCACTTATCCAACATTCACTTATCCAGTGTTCTGGATTATCCAACGCAGTCTGCCTTTTAGTAGTCAATGTTTTTGTAGTCAATGTTTTTAATTCATTGTGATATTTTGGTGCTAAATTTGTATACAGTAATTACAACATAGCACTACTGAGCATTGAACTCCTTTTTCTATCAAATTTGTTGTATAACATGATGTTTGATGCTTAATTTGTATAATCATTACTTAATTTGATGTTTAATTGGCTTTTCCTGAATCCCTTCTTATTATCCAACATATTATCCAGCGTTCTGCCGGCCTGTTTATGTTGGATAAGTGAGACTCTACTGTATATTTATAATCTTATATTATCTGTTTAGAACTGGATTATATGAGGCCCCTTCTACACGGCTGTATAAAATGCACACTGAAGTGAATTATCTGCCAGTGTGGACTCAAGATAATCCAGTTCAAAGCAGATAATATAAGATTATAAGTGGGTAATATAGCTGTGTGGAAGGGCCTTGAGTCTACACTGCCATATAATCCAGTTAAAATCAGATAATCTGTATCTTATAGGCAGTGTGGAAGAGGCCTGAGGCCTAACTGTGCCTGTTCCCTGGGCTGAGTAGGTTGCTAGTAGACCAAGTGGGCACAGTTTAGCCTTCTAACTGGCAGCAATTGGATAAAAAACAATTATTCCTCTCCCTCTAATTAGGACTTTATTTTTCTTTTCTTTTTGTTGTATGAACGTAGAGGCATGGATGAGGGGTTGTGTTGCCAAGTTTAGTGTTTCTGGGATGTGTAGTTTTGTTGTTTTGTCCTAGGCCGAATTTTTTTTATCTATCTATCTATCTATCTATCTATCTATCTATCTATATATAGATATATAGATATATAGATATAGATACAGATATATAAATAAAGTTAAAATATTGGGGATGCTGGGCCATAGAATCACTGCTGGAAAGAAATTCCAGTTAAGGCAGTTGAGATTAGGTTTGGATATTCTTGTTTTATTTTACACATGGCCTGCTCTGAGAAAGGCCATCCTGCCAATGACATGAGTACTGCAATTTACTGATGGTGGAAATGGGTTTCATGTAATTGGGCATTATGTCAAGCTGTGTAAATGTGCATTAGGTTGCAATTTCAATTTTCAAATATCTGCTAGTGGTATCTCATGTTGACATTGCTGAATAGTCAATAAAAAGTAACTTTTAAAAAGTGCTGTCAAGTGATCTGATTCTTAACTATTAATGTAAAGTACAGCTAAATTTTATCATAAGAGTTGTGTTATTTGTCTGAATAATCTCAGGGGGGAAAAAGCTGTTTTCACAATTTGCTAGCAAAACTTCTAGTTTATAACTCATTGTGACCAAAATTCTCTTTAGTTTTCACAAGAGTATACCCATTGAATCAATAGGATATACCCATGAATAATTGATTAAATGGATTTACTCTAATTGGGAGGAACCAACAGGATGCCAATCTATATACAAAACAGTAAGATTAATTCTTAGCCATTTAGTTTTCCTATAGACGATTGTGAAAGATGTCACTGGAATAATCGAGAGCATATTTTATTCTCATCTTTGAAAAAGCTCATATTTCCCAAATGTGAAGGATACTAAATTGCCGTTTTGTGCCAATAATAATAATTTCCTATGGGAACTTTCCTGTTATGTGCTGGAGGGAAGGGCTGTATCAGATAGCATATATATTTGGAATGGAGTGAAGTTATGAAAATTATAACCCTGCATTTAAATTTTAATAAAATGAACAA
The DNA here is from genome assembly GCF_035594765.1 of Anolis carolinensis. Classification (NCBI taxonomy): domain Eukaryota; kingdom Metazoa; phylum Chordata; class Lepidosauria; order Squamata; family Anolidae; genus Anolis; species Anolis carolinensis. The sequence goes on from NC_085841.1 coordinate 160,506,855, forward strand.
ACCTTTTCACCAAATAAATTTACAGCTTCGCCTCCAGCATTGTTCAGCAGACATCAGTTCATTGAACAACATTTTCCCTTCTTTTTCTTCCTCCTGTACCATCCCAATGTGTTTCAGATGGTCCCTGGTGCTTTAGAGAAGATTTGGGTGGCAGCACATGGAGCTTGAGGAAAGCCTCTGTTTCATCAATGTGGCCATTGTATTGTTCAGAAAAAACCAATAGACTTCCCCATATATTTTAAATGTGTGTTATGCAGTAGCCCCTCTACCCCCAAATGTCCAAAACTGCAGATAGTACTGAACTCTATACCAGTAATATTTTTGGACTGTGGTTGACTGTGGGTAATTGAAACTATAGAGAACAAACCTGGTGATGGAAGACTACATAACGTTTTCAGACCCTAGTTGACTGTGGATGGTTGAAATAGCATTAAGTTTTCCCATGGATAAAGCTAGATTACTGTATCACTAACCTTTTCTTTTTAAAAAAACACTTTCATTATCTGGTGCCCCCTGGATGCAAATGCTTCCTGAGCAACAACTTCAAACTCTTTGGGTTGGAAGAGATACAAAATGGACATGATTGTCCCTATACACCAGTGGATCTTAACCTGTGGGTCCCCAGGTGTTTTGGCCTACAACTCCCAGAAATCCCAGCCAGTTTACCAGTTGTTAGGATTTCTGGGAGTTGAAGGCCAAAACATCTGGGGACCCACAGGTTGAGAACCACTGCTATGCATGATGTCAGTCCTCCTCCAACTGAATATTATCTGCTACTGATCTCTACCTTCTGGGTGAAATTCGGAAGGTAGGAACACATAATAATCTTTTTGTTTGTTTTAGATTTGGAGTGTCTAAATTATTTACATGCTTGTCTGAATTAACAATGCCCTTGAACGATTAGGGAACTATTCATTTAGTGCTGTAGCAAAAGCATTATTCTTGTCTATGGTTTTAGTAGGTAGGCTTCACCCTTCCAGAAGATATATCAGATGGAAATAGAATATGAATACCACAAATGAATGAAGACATTAAACATAAATCTGGTGCCTTCATTTCAAGGTTTGGGCCACAGGCTTTAGCAGAGGATGTCAATTGAAGCCATTGTTCTGGGGATGCTATGCATAGAGATCCAAGTCCTTGCTAATTTCTTTCTCAAAGGAGAGAATTCCAGCAGTTTACTTGTTGCTATGTGAGAGTATTCGCAGCTGGGGGGCTTATCAAAATTATATTTTCTGAGCAGGAAATGCTACTTTTTGGTTTAAAAAAGTGAAAATTTTGTATAGAATAAGTCCCAAACTGTGAATATTCCTATTAAGATTGTCAAGGTTACCTGATTCTTTGAAAATACATTTGTTTACCATTTTCCAAATATTTCCAACTATTCTTTCAATTTTTAGAGGATACAGTTTATGCATGCAATCAACAACAAATTTTATTATGGTCCAAAGCCAGGATTAGACAACTCCCAGTTTTAGACAAAGGCTGAAACATGCCTGCACCTTTGTAGTTTTTAACCTATGTTCCTAGCCATCATGTGCAGCATCAAGCAGCTTTAACTGTTGTAAATTTTATCCAACTATGTATCTAATCAGTCGGCTGTTGTTAACCTTATTAACCGTGTACACCAATCAACCTATGTCGCAACTGAGAATTCCCAATGAGTACGGTTTGTTAAAATGGACCTTTGCTACTAGTTCCACTTCCTCCATGGCAGCCTTTTGATGGAGATAGCCTGTGCTGTCCAAAAATGCTGCTGTGAGAATTTAATCTCAGAGCTACGATGAGCAACAGAGGCTCTCTTTATCAGAAGACCACTGTCCACAAGTGGAAATGACAAAGAATAAATGGAAAATACAGTATATTCAAAGTCATAGCAGTGTTATGTTGTTTCAACACAAAGAAGATAAATTGTAAACCTGTAGCACCTTTAGAACTTATTAAGAAAAGGAAAATTCTTAGCATACATCTGATGAAGCATGGATTATTTTACTAGAAATTTCTTTTCCCCCCAATTAAGTCTCAAAGGTGTTACAGGATTCCCGTGTATGTATCTGAGGAAGGCTTCAGTTTTGCAGGCATAGATATCCACAGATTGCATACCTACATACCCTTCAACATTAACTCTGTTGAAGACAGCAACAGAAAGTAATGAAATTTAGAAGCTGAGGTCAGCAATGTCTCTAGCCTTAATACTGCTTTTATCATTGGAAAATGACCCCTTCTTTCAAAGAAGTTAACATTGTTAAAGTTGAAAGGGCTTTCTTTCTGAATCAGAGGAGGGGTTTAAACTAGCTTGATGTTTCTCTGACCCCCAGCTAAGAAAAGGCAGCCCTGTGTTCATTGCAACATAGTCACTGCACACAATGGTTGGAATGCAAATTCTGTTTGCCGCAAAACAGTACGTAATCTGTCAAAGCAAAGGTTATCAGTACAGATCTTATTAATTAAACAAGCCAGAGGAAGTTTTGCATTATATATGTGCCAGCAATCTGGAGATGAAAGTGTGAAAGTCTAGGAGTATTTTTGAGGCACTTAAAAGCTGTAAGATTTATAAGATCTGAAGGGAAAACAAAACCTTCATAGAATTACACAGTTGGGTCTCATAGGCTTGCTAGTCCAACCATCTGCTCGATGCTGGATCTCCAGTTGAGGCATATCTAGCAGATACCCATCCAGCCCCCTTTTGAAAAGGGCCAAAGGGGAGACCTTAATATTATTGATTTCATTGCCAAACTTTACTTACTATTATGTAATTCCTTCTAATTGACTGTCATAAAGATCTAATGCTGGAATTCAGGGAAGAGTACCTACGTGGATCTTGCCAACTATAAATCCCCAATCCTATAGGATGGAACTTTGACACTAAAAATTATATCAAACTAGTGTATATACCATTACCCAGCATTGCCCAGATGTTGGAGGGGCAGCAGCCTCCCTCCTTCCTCCCATCTACAGCTCTGAGAAGGCCTATCTCACAATGTCTCCATGGCAGCACTCCATGGCAGTGGTGGATAGGCTGTCTTTGTGGATCTTTCCTTCCTCCCTCAGTTTCCTTCATACACTTTCTCCTTTATTTTTCTTTCTTTCTTTTCATCTTCCCTTGCTTTCCCTTATACGCCTCCCCTTTTCTTTCTTTCTTTTGTTCCTTTCTCTTTCTTCCTCTTTCCTTCTTTTTCTCTCTCCCCTTCTTTCTTTTTCTTTCCTCCCCTCCCCACATAATTAAGTCAGACAAAAAGTGAAAAGATAAACCCACATCTTAAAACCCCAAAACCACAGCACTATCATCCCAATAAAGCAGTAAACTCAGTTATTAGCCTTTTTCAGGATAAAAATCTTTTCAAAGACTGTCTACTTAGAATGCATTCTGGCATTGACTGCTATTAACATAAACATGGATGCATTCTTCACTTCACTTAGCAGAGAGTTTGGGCCTGTACGAAGGCTTAAGATTATCCTCTTGTTGGAAACCCTTTGGAGCACGAGTACAACTCTGTATATGCATTGTTTTTTAGAATTTGGAGTACTCCATTTAAAGTAACAGCAAATCTCATGTGTTAGAGCCATATGTGTACATATAGTACATGTAGGCCAAAACACCTGGGGACCCTGTACTGATATGGTCTAATTAGAAAGCAAATTAAGTTTCCTTAGAGCACAGAAGACTTATCGAGAATTTAATGACCTCCAAGCCTATAGAATAAAATCATGCTCTTTTCTGAAGTGGAGAAATACGTTGGAATTCTATACACTAGAAAAAGTCCCATTGTCATGGGACTAATTAAGAGGTAAGTCTGTCTAGGGCCTAAATACCTTGAAGGCACCAGATCTTATCTGTTCTTGGAAGCTAAGTCTGATTAATATTTGGAAAGTGGATTACCAAGGAATACCAAGTGCTGTAGGTTTGGTTTCAGAGGAGGACAATGGCAAACAAGCTTTAAGTATTGTTTAACGAAGAAACCCCTAAGAAATTCATCAAGTAACCATCAGAGAAGTCACAAATACATACATATGGAACTAGGACTGCAATCTTTGGGATTACAAAACAATGGAATCAACACCTTTGAACTTCTGGATTAACCAAATAGCCCATTAGCTCTAGATTTAATAACCACAACCATGGAAAAATTCTGGGAAGACTAGTGAGATTAAACTGCTGCCGTATTCTATTCATACTACAACACTATGTTAGGAAGAATGTGTTGGAGAAAAAACATATGAATATCATTTGGCAAGGGGAACAAACTGGGTTGCTGTGAGTTTTCTGGGCTGCATGGCCATGTTGCAGAAACATTATCTCCTGATGTTTTGCCCACATCTATGGCAGGCATCTTCAGGGGTTGTGAGGTCTAGGGAAACAAAGCATCATTTGTCATTTATGATTCGTTTTAAATCAAACAGAGATTCTACTAAAGCTGTGAAGTTACCAGTGTGATTATACATGATACTTCAGATACTTTAGAAAAATTACTATAAGTCATGAAGAGCTGCTAAAAGAACACACAAAAATTTGGCAGATTTTTTTTGTTTCAAAAGCAATCTAAAAACTCAAAAGCACAACATTTGCTGATACAATGTATGTGTAGCTAAACATTTTTCTTAGAAGACTGCATGAATTGCTATTATATCATTTTGGATTTTTGGTCCATTGAGCCCAGCAGTGGCTGGTGTTTTCCATGCCAGTAGGGCTATGAATCTGCTCTACATTTACTTTGGATTTCAATGTAGCTGTCCATAGTGCTGAAACTTGAGAAGGAATGGTAGAAGTCTGCAATTTTTTTCTCAAAAGAATTTCTACAAAACCATGTTAAAGAAAGCCCTTAATGTGCACCAGAGCTTTGTGTAATTATCATCTGGCCCTTAAACTGATTCCAGGATTTCTTACGTAATCATCTGTACAGTGAAACTGTTTTTTTCAATACTGGTTTGAAACTGCATTACATGATAAGTGTAGTTGTAGTCTTTGAAGTTTATTATTATCTCCTCTGACTTTACAGGTCTCCCATAGAATAAAGCAACAGTAATCTAATACTTTTAATTAATTAGAGATGCTGGGGATTTAACCAGGATTTTTTTTAAAAATGCAAAGCATGTTTGCTGCCCATAACCTGGACATAGTATTTGTTCAGACTACATCTCTAAAATGCTTGTGCTAGCATGGGAATTGTAATCCAAATGAGTAGTATTTGCAAATAGTTGTGAGGTTCCCAAATTAAGATCAATCATCATGTTGAATGCCAATGTATGATGTTGTTCTTTGAAACTGAATGCTGAACAGTTAAAAGATTCTGGCTTTCAAATCCAGGTTTTGCATGCATTGGAATTAGTTCACAGACTTGTCAAAGTCAGTGCTTAGTAAATATTGACAGGGCGTTTGATATGTTGGGTAAATTGACTTGGTCCTTCGACTGCAATTTGTTCAGACATGGACCCCTTTGGCATTGTTCAGGACTTTTTGGCAGTTTCCATATAGCCTATAGCACCCACGTTTACAAGACCCAAAGGGCCCCTTTCACCCCCACTAAAAAAGCTGTGCTCAGCCAGGAGTGTAGTGATGAAGGGGAAATGATGGAATTGACCACCAAATTAGTATTTTTCTCCCTCTGCAAAATTTTCCTTCAATCTCCAAATTTCTAGCAATGTAGAAAGTGAGAACTTGAAAATTGATCACACCTTTGAAGTCAGCCCTCCACGTTCACTTGCATTAGAGGCACTAGACCCCCCACAAAAGCGAAAAAGCACAAATTTTAAAAATGCATTTTTTCTACCTGAGAGCACCCCTCTTTATAAATCTCTAGATTCTCTATCATGACTCTAGCTTTACTGAGAAATGCAAAGGTGTGTATAGGGGCCCATGGAAAGGGAAACACAAAGGAGACCAGTTCTGTATTTTAGCATTGTGTATATCTTTGTAGTGCACTAAATCATGGAGTTACCAAGCGTTATTTGAAAGCTGATTTGTAAAGTTGCTGTAGATTAGCTATGAAAGGATGTTTAATTACTACTGATTTGGCATCAAATATCACTTACTGAATATCCTTTTGAAAGCTGTATTCCCCCAATTACATAAGCAAAACTAGCTTACAGTTTTAGACATTCATGTCAAAAACACATGATTGAAGAGAATGATTAAATAATACCTTATGGATAGAGAGGCTCTAATGGGCAGAGAGAGGTTGAAGATTACTCAGCATCTGGTGGGTGGAAAATTTGTTTCCTTTCCTCCCCCAACCCCTCAATTCTACATACCAGCAATGCTTTTTTAGATAGTCTTCATGTCCTTTTAATATATTAGTGGCATGATAGTTTTGCTGACAGTGAAAAAGTCAGGCCAATCCAAACTGCCAGTTTTAATCATAGGGTATATTGCAAGAGAAAATTATGTTTCTTATAGCCTATACAAACCATGGTGTAAAATGTCTGAAGATGTCATATCAGGACAAAGTGTCTATTGGTTAAAATTAAATCCACTGTCAAAATTTGTCTTGGATAGCTTGGATAATGGGCAGATTTCACTGCAAACGTTTAACAATGTCTCCCTCACCACATTGGATGATCTTTGAAGAAAATGAATTATATCTGAGCACAAAAACCTTATTTTATGCCTGAGGCTGATTCAACGAATGATGTTCTCTGATACTGTACATCTGGTTTGTTGTTAAAGAAGCCATTATGGGCTTGTTATGGATGACACTAGTGAGTTATAATTACTGTTCTTAAATAGAACACTTGTTATTTCATCCTTTGGAAAAATGATTAATTCGATTTGTACAATGTTTAACTCTTAAAATATAATGTCTATACAGGTAAATGATAATAAATCAGTTGATCAGGAAGATTCACCAGTAATTCTTGGTTGTGGAGTATCTACTGACATTTCTTTTTTCTGTGTACTTCTCCATTGGCAAGCTGACTATGATAGATTTGAACTATGAAGTATTCAAACCTGACTTTCTTGAAAAAGAACATGTTTTCCATCATTCCAGGGCCATTAGCATATACAACTGATTAATAAATGAGCTAATCTGGCTATTAGTAGCAACCTTTGCAGTGAAAAAAGAAACAGAATAGTATAAATAGAAAAAAGTTTGTCAATTATTATTTTTAAAAGATTACGTAATTCTAAACATTTGTTAAAAGCAAAATAAATAACAGAAAGTAAACACCTAGGGCTAGATACAGATTCATGAGCATAAGACATTGAAATGGAGGAAATCACACAGAAGAATAACTATTGTTTCTTTGTCGTCTATTCCCTTTTGTTGTGAAAAAAGGGCAGTCTTCTCTTTAAGCATCAATCCACTACTCACAGGTGACAAGGAACTGCATGCAAACACCACTACTCACATGTGATAAGGAACTGCATGCAAACAAGGGCATGGAATTGCATGGAGCAAAATGATTTGCACCATGGAATTGCACGACACAAAACTGGGAGGGATAGGTAACACTCCAGAAGACAGGAGCAGAATTCAAAACGATCTTGACAGACTAGTGAGATGGGCCAAAACTAACAAAATGAAGTTCAACAGGGACAAATGCAAGATACTTCACTTCGGCAGAAAAAATGGAAATCAAAGATACAGAATGGGGGACGCCTGGCTTGACAGCAGTGTGTGCGAAAAAGACCTTGGAGTCCTTGTGGACAACGTTAAACATGAGCCAACAATGTGATGCGGCTGCTAAAAAAGCCAATGGGATTCTGGCCTGCATCAATAGGGGAATAGCGTCTAGATCCAGGGAAGTCATGCTCCCCCTCTATTCTGCCTTGGTCAGACCACACCTGGAATACTGTGTCCAATTTTGGGCACCACAGTTGAAGGGAGATATTGACAAGCTGGAAAGCGTCCAGAGGAGGGCGACTAAAATGATAAAGGGTCTGGAGAACAAGCCCTATGAGGAGCGGCTTACAGAGCTGGGCATGTTTAGCCTGCAGAAGAGAAGGCTGAGAGGAGACATGATAGCCATGTACAAATACGTGAAGGGAAGTCATAGGGAGGAGGGAGCAAGCTTGTTTTCTGCTGCCCTGCAGACGAGGACGCGGAACAATGGCTTCAAACTACAGGAAAGGAGATTCCACCTGAACATCAGGAAGAACTTCCTCACTGTGAGAGCTGTTCGACAGTGGAACTCTCTCCCCAGGGCCGTGGTAGAGGCTCCTTCTTTGGAGGCTTTTAAGCAGAGGCTGGATGGCCATCTGTCGGGGGTGCTTTGAATGCGATTTCCTGCTTCTTAGCAGGGGGTTGGACTGGATGGCCCATGTGGTCTCTTCCAACTCTACTATTCTATGATTCTATGATTCTATGATTCTATGATTCTATGATTTGGTGAACTTGGAATCAATTCCTATATTTGTCCTATGCCTGAGAGTAAGACCTAGGATCTTATCACATGGGGATATAATCCCTTTATATCAGCATTCATCCCATTTTCTTTAGGACTTGATGCATACTGTCCTCATCACACCTGATTATTACAATTCCTATTATTTGAAAATACTATGCTTTGACTCATCACACCACGGAAGGCTGGCTCTTTCCAATCCATTCAAAACACCCCCAACATCACTCAGTGACCTTTTAAAAAGTATAATTGCTGATGGGATGCATACAGATTTTTCTATCACACACAACTTCAGTCCTTCAGCAATGGAAGAATCTGTAGTATTTCAAAAAACACAATTAGAATTCCGTCTGCAAATAATCTGTTTCTGTGAGGCTTTGCAGGTGGATTCCGATGGAATACTGATGGGATGGGGAATACATCATGTGATGGGACCCGTTCAAAATCATTCTCAGTCTCAGAAATGGAGAATTTCCTAATGTGATAAGGTCCTTAGTGGACATTACCCTGTTTTCAGCATAGAATAGTTTTAGCTTACTTAAGAACAGATGGCATTCTCTGCCTTGGTTGTCCCTACCATTTCTAGACTAGTTATTTGTATGGATGTTGTATAGGGATCCTATTAGGTTATCACAGGACACGTACAACCTTGTGTTCCATAACAAAATACAGATGAAATGTCTGAATGAGATTTAAGATGCATGTTTAGCATATTACTCATGGAATCATGCTGGAGGACCTAGAGATTCCTAGAAATAGCACTTCTCTAGGAAACTCTAGGTCCTCCAGTTTGATTCTATGGGGGAAGTTGATCATAGAATCACACAGGAGAACTTAGATATCCCTATACAAATATTATCTCAAGTTAAAGAAATGCAATTTCTTTTAATTCCTGATTTTCCACTTTCACAGCAAATATGGAAGGTTGTCTCTCCTTGTACAAGTCAGTACTGAAAATTCTACTTTGTAAAGTGCTATGCATATTCATGTTTATTAATACTGATTATGTTAATAGTAAGCATTGCATTTGGCTCTGTAGTTCAGCTAAAAAGATAATCTGCTTTGAAGATGTTCTGAACACTGAGCAGTTAATGGCTCTGGATCATGGGCTGTGTTCTCTCTCTCTCTCTTGATATGAGTTGCACTTTTACATAATAGGCCACTGTTCAGAGATTTGCAGTTGGTAGGTGACTGGTTTCAAGCAGATGGGAACAAGGTGATCCATTTTCCATACCTTTCCCAATCAGATGTGGATTGAAGCCAAAGAAACAGAGTGAGCTCACTGAGGTTTCTGTGCTAATTTTCTGTTTTAATTGATACTCTTAGAATGCTAAATTTCAAGAACTCATTATCCCTAGATCATAGCATATTAAACTGTGCACCTTTTATCCAGGGATATCAGTTCCATTAACTTGGTTCCAAATCAAATTTAGGCCTTTCCCCTGCTTTTACTCTAATTACTAGGTTCAGGTTTTCAAATTTATATAACACATATTTCATATCAAGCCCCATTTGTACAAGAAAGCACATAGGATCTCTTTACTTTGTCAGACTTTAGACTATGGCTGTTTGAATTTTCAGGTGGACAAAGATGTTGCATTGAAAAACTAGCAAGTTAAATAAGCAATAACAATCAAATTAAGTGAATTTCTAGAAGGATTTTAACGAAGAATACAGTGTTCCCGCACTTATCGCTGGGGTTAGGTTCCAGGACCACCTGCAATAAGTGAAAATCCACGAAGTAGGGACACGATATTTATTTTAATATTTATACATTATTTTAGTAGTTATATACTATTTTAAGTCTTTATCAACCAATTGTGTGTTGATAAATCACCTCTTCCTCCTGTTGCTGCTTGGGGTCCTTTTCTCTCCCTTTGGCTTCTCCTTCTTCCCTTCCTTAGGCTGTAAAATGTATTTTTTATGATTTATAATAGTCTTTTAGAATTTATTGAAAAACTGTGAAACAGCAATTCCGTGAAAAGTGAACCACGAAGTAGTGAGGGAACACTGTATATGAATTTTGTAGGTATAATGTCTCCAAGAAAGTTCTAGAAATACAGTAAGACCCTCTATAATCACAGAACCCATATCTGTAGTTTGGCAAATGCCCAAGAAAAATATTATGTCTGCAGATGTTTTCTACAGAGTCCCCATGTGATTTTATGGTATACTCCCCCAGAAGTAGCATACAGTTTATTTATTTATTTATTTATTACATGCATTTATACCCCGCCCTTCTCCCCGAGGGGACTCAGAGCGGCTTACATTCTGCCACGAGGGCCAGCAACAAATATACTATAAAAACAAAACAATTAAAACATGATAAAAACATGATAAAAACATGATAAAAACATGATAAAAACATGATAAAAAGTATACAAAAATTAAAACGCTGCAAAGCAGCAATATTGCACCATCCTCAGTCATTCACTACTGCTACAATTACAGATTTGCGACCCAATTACAACAGCCAATGAGCTTATTCGCTGAATGTCTGGGCGCAGAGCCAAGTTTTTAGTTTTCTTCTAAATCCCAGGAGGGATGGGGTTTGCCGGATATCGCTGGGGAGGGAGTTCCACAGCCGAGGAGCCACCACCGAGAAGGCCCTGTCCCTCGTCCCCACCAGCCGCGCCTGCGAGGCAGGTGGGATCGAGAGCAGGGCCTCCCCGGAAGATCTTAAGGTTCTAACGGGCTCATAGGAGGAGATACGTTCGGATAGATAGGCAGGACCAGAACCGTTTAGGGCTTTGTAGGTCAAAACCAGCACTTTGAATTGGGCTCGGTAGCATAATAATAATAAATAATAAAACTTTATTTATATACCGCCCTATCTCCCGGATGGGACTCAGGGCGGTTTACAGTCATAAAAGCAACACAACATTACATAACGACATAACACACATTATTAAACAAGATAAAATAGTACAATTATAACGATAAATCACACTTACATGACCAGATCAAGGGGACGGGAACCATAAACCCAAAATATTAAAATGTATCATTTTAGGATAGGGAAATCTTGTGCAATGTATTCAGGCTCAGAAATCGGCGGTAGTCCAATATAATTACTCAAAAACCTGCCGACACCACCAGGTCTTCAGTTCCTTACGGAAATTGGATAATGTAGGGGATTGCCTGATCTCTTTTGGCAGTGCATTCCAGAGCCGGGGGGCCACTGCCGAGAAGGCCCGTTCCCTCGTCCCCACCAGCCGCACTTGAGACGGTGGTGGAAGCGCGAGAAGAGCCTCCCCGGAAGATCTCAAGGTCCGCACTGGCTCATAGGAGGAGATGCGATCACGGAGATAGGTATATCGGCAGCCAGTGGAGCTGGCTTAGCAGGGGGGTTGTACGCTCCCTATAAGCCGTTCCCGTTATTAACCTGGCTGCCACCCGCTGCACCAGCTGGAGCTTCCGGGCCGTCTTCAAAGGCAGCCCCACGTAGAGTGCGTTGCAGTAATCCAGCCGGGATGTGACCAGAGCGTGGACTACCGTGGCCAAGTAAGACCTCCCAAGGAACGGGCGCAGCTGGCGCACGAGGCGGAGTTGTGCGAAGGCTCTCCCGGCCACCGCTGAAACCTGAGGCTCCAGGCTCAGCGATGAGTCCAGGATCACCCCCAGACTGCGAACCTGCGTCTTTAGGGGGAGTGCGACCCTGTCCAACACAGGCTGTAACCCTATTCCCTGTTCAGCCTTGCGACTAACCAGGAGGACCTCCGTCTTGTCTGGATTCAATTTCAATTTATTGGCCCTCATCCAGTCCGACACAGCGGCCAGACACCGGTTCAGGACCTGGACAGCCTCCTTAGTGACAGGTGGGAAGGAGTGACAGAGCTGGACATCATCTGCGTACAGATGACATCTTACCCCGAAACTCCGGATGATCTCTCCCAGTGGCTTCATGTAGATGTTAAACAACATGGGGGACAATATCGACCCCTGCGGGACCCCACAGGACAATGGCTGTGGAGCCGAGCAGGTGTCCCCCAGTGACACCATCTGGGATCGTCCCTCCAGGAAGGACCGGAGCCACTGCAGAACAGTGCCTCCAATGCCCAACCCGGCGAGTCATCCCAGAAGGATACCGTGGTCAACGGTATCGAAGGCCGCTGAGAAGTCCAGCAGAACCAGCAAGGACACACTCCCCTTGTCCAGTTCCCGGCGAAGATCATCGACTAAGGCGACCAAGGCTGTCTCGGTGCCATGCCCCGGCCTGAAGCCAGACTGTGCCGGATCTAGAATATCAGCATCTACCAAGAATGCCTGGAGCTGCGCTGCCACCACCCGTTCCACGACCTTGCCCAAAAAGGGGAGATTGGAAATCGGCCGATAGTTCTCCAATTGAGTGGGGTCCAGTGATGGCTTTTTCAACAGCGGTTTTATCACAGCCAATTTGAAGCTCGCTGGAAAAATGGCTCATTTAGGGTCGGGACCCATGGTTTAAGAAACAGTGCTCCATAAAGGACTTCATAAGTCATAACCTACATTTTAAATTTTATTGTATCAGTGTTATATATTAGGTTATATATTACAGCTTTTAGGAGTGGGTTCCTCACCTGTATGATTGTTACAAATCATCACTGGTTCTGTCTCATGCACATGAGAGAAAGAACACATTGAACCACTTCCCATTCTTGTTATGAAGGCTTGCTCTACCATTCAAATTTGTTTCTGGTTTAAATAGTACATTAATTGTGTTATTTTCCATGTGTTGATAAAAATACACTTAAATATAAGTTTTGATTGTTTTTAATTCACAGATGAATGCAAAACCAGAATGGAGTATTTTCAAAAATGCATTTTTCTCTAAAACACAGATTTAAATAGTGTAAATTGCAATGTCCACCGAGTGTTATGTTGAATCTACCTATCAGTCCCAAAGGTGTATATTAGATCATTTTGAAGAGGAACTTGCACAAAATCATATTCCTCTAACAAACTTTACTTCATTTGCCTTTAAACCCAAAAAAATTGATATGAAGAGATTCAAAATAATATTTTAAAGGTTGCCCTCTTTGCATATTCTTCCTTTCTCCATTTATTTATTTTGCTTAATGGGTTTGGGATAGAACAGCCATCAATAAAATTCTATAGGAGCAAGGACAGATCTTCTGTCAAGACAATTTCTCATACCTTTCTGTCTTTCACATATTGTTGACAATATTTTTAATGTTTCATGGTGAGATACTTATCTACTCTTTGTGTGTGTGTTTGTGTGTAGGGCTAATCATGGATGGTTGTTTCATGCTCATGTAGGATTCTCATTAATGTGAACAACCTCATTGAATTTATCTTGAAGCTACATACTGTGTGCTCACTAATATCTAGTTGCTTTTTCATTTGAAGGGCTTCTATTTACTCAGGCAGATTGTTGTGACTGGATCCCAGATCATCCATGTCTTTTTACGTTAGACAAAGGCTGACAGGTCACATATTAGCTTTTCCTGTTTTACGGGGATGCAAGCAGAGGGCTCTTAAATCTCCGTTGCCTTCAACATTCGCCTATAGGTGGCTCATGAGGAGCAGTCAAGGCAGTATTCTGACAGTCAGTAGCTTTGTTCCTCACTGATTTTATTCTTGCAGCCATTCTGTGAGGCAGGCTATGCTGAGCATGATCAGCTCAAAGCCATCTACTGCAGTTAAGCTCCATGGCTCAGTGGGAATTTTCACTCAGGCCTTCCCAGTCCACATCAGACACTTGAAATCATCAAAAACATACCTGGACTGAAATGTAAAACATATCCAGGTAGGCTAGCAGTGTGTTATTTTTTAAAAAAAGAAATATTTCTTATGAGAACAGTAGGACCTCAGTATCTGTAGGACTGGTATTTTAAGGTTCCTTTATCCCCGTCTGATCAAATATGTCCTCTCTAGGCTTTGTCTAGATCCTCCATTGTGACTCCGCTACTATGGGACCAGAAGTTCTTCATTTGAGTAGGATTTGCTATTATCCATGGTATTACATATCCACACAAGTCTGCGAATGTGGCTCATAAAGAACACAAATCTTCTTGTTATGCCTGACCAATGTAAACTCTTTGAATCAATTGGATTTACCTAGCTGTTAATTCAACATTCAACAATTGATGCAGTAGGTCCATTTTACTCAAAATAAACAAGACTGCAGCCACTATGTGTCTTTTTCACTTTCCAGTTTCTCCCATTGCAATATAACTTATAAATGTAGGCCAAGATAAGATAAAATGGAAGCAGGATATGCTTGCCATACATGACAAAACATGTGATTTTTATTATAGCTGAGGAGAGGAAGAACTATGTAAAAGAAACAAATTGGAGTTACCATAACCAGTGCTACACATGATAACCATTTCAGAGGTGTTCCTGTCTACAGGCATTCACATGGTTCTATGTCACTTGTATCTTTAGGGAGAAATAGAATGCTTACTTGGAGACATGAGGCAGATCTACTCTGACCCACTTTTTGGAGTCAATTCTGTGTGGTATAAATTTGATTGCCTCAGGATTGGGTCAGAAAGGCACTCTTCTGGTTGCTGTGGAAGTAGGAGGGAATCCCAAGCATGATTTGGCACTGCTGAAAAGACAACATTACAATATTCTCTTGTTCTCCATGTTGTGGTTGTCTCTGGTTGTGGCATGGATCGTATCAGCGGTCAGTCTTTAGTGATGTCTGCCAGGGTAACATTACGATGAGAAGGGAGGAGAGGAGAAATCACCTCATTGCCCTCCCCTGCCCCTCCCCTCCCCAATTGCCCTGCTTCCCTGGCTGACATCAGTGCAAGTAGGGCCCATGTTACAGCCCAAAATCATGATGATGTGGAGGATGGGAGTGGGGAGAGGAAGAACCTACCCCTGGTTGCTCTGGTCTTCCTCAATTACCCTGGCTGCTGTCATTAAGGCAAGACCCATGTTGCAGCCAGAGACCAGCATGATACAGAAGATGGAAGGGGATGGTAAATGCCATTCTGTGTCTCCAGGCTGCCTGAGCCCAGAAACACAGGATGGCAGTAGGAATAGTTGTAGTTGGTTCAATTTTGAAATCTGCACAACTGTTCAGATGGCTCCAAAGTTAGGGATACTCCGAATTCTGGGGCAGAATTTGGAGAACCCCCCAACTTTGGTTCCGGCACAGTCTGGCTTCAGGCCGGGGCATGGTACCGAGACAGCCTTGGTCGCCTTAGTCAATGATCTACGCTGGGAACTGGACGGGGGGAATGTGTCCCTGCTGGTTCTGCTGGACCTCTCAGCGGCCTTTGATACCATTGACCACGGTATCCTTCTGGGGCACCTTGCCGGGATGGGGCTCGGGGGTACTGCTCTGCAGTGGCTCCGGTCCTTTCTGGAGGGTTGTTCCCAGATAGTGTCATTGTGGGACACCTGCTCGGCCCCACAACCATTGTCTTGTGTGGCTCCGCAGGGCTCTGTATTGTCTCCCATGTTGTTTAACATCCTACATAAAGCCTTTGGGAGAGATCATCTGGAGATTCGGGGTGCGGTGTCATCTGTACACAGATGATGTCTAGCTCTGTCACTCCTTCCCACCTGTCACTAAGGAGGCTGTTCAGGTCCTGAACTGGTGTCTGGCTGCTGTGTCGGACTGGATGAGGGCCAACAAATTGAAATTGAATCCAGACAAGACAGAGGTCCTCCTGGTCAGTCGTAAGGCTGAACAGGGAATAGGGTTACAGCCTGTGTTGGACAGGGTCGCACTCCCCCTGAAGACACAGGTTCGCAGTCTGGGGGTTCTCCTGGACTCATCGCTGAGCCTGGAGCCTCAGGTCTTGGCAGTGGCCAGGGGAGCATTTGCACAACTCAGACTTGGGTGCCAGCTGTGCCCGTTCCTTGGGAGGTCTGACTTGGCCACGGTGGTCCACGCTCTGGTTACATCTCGTTTGGACTACTGCAACACGCTCTACGTGGGGTTGCCTTTGAAGATGGCCCGGAAGCTCCAACTAGTACAATGGGCAGCAGCCAGATTAATAACCGGGGCAGCTTACAGGGAGCGCACAACCCCCCTGCTAAGCCAGCTCCACTGGCTGCCGATATGCTACCGAGCCCAATTCAAAGTGCTGGTTTTGACCTATAGAGCCCTAAACGGTTCTGGCCCAATCTATTTGTCCAAACGTATCTCCTTCTATGAGGCAGTAAGATCACTAAGATCATCTGAAGAGGCCCTGCTCTCGGTCCCACCTGCCTCACAGGTGCGGCTGGTGGGAACGAGGGATAGGGCCTTCTCGGTGGTGGCTCCCCGGCTGTGGAACGCCCTCCCTGGAGATATCAGACAGGCTCCTACCCTGCTGGGATTCAGAAGGGCTGTGAAAACATGGTTATGTGCCCAAGCTTTTGATGAGAAAATGACAAAGTTGACATGGCCTGATTTAAGGATGAAGCATGAGGATCTCGGACAAATGGAATTTATTATATATACGTTTTTAAGGTTTTTATAATGTGTTTTAAGAATGTTATTAATAGATCTGTTTATATTGTTTTGTTTTTATGATTGCATTTTGGGCATTAAATTTTGCCAATTTTTGTAAGCTGCCCTGAGTCACCTCGGGTGAGAAGGGGGGGGTATAAATGTTATAAATAAATAAATAAATAAATAAAGTGATCAAGGCTGTGTGTTAAGGAGTTCTTGCCTGCCTTACTTTGGATCAGCTCTGTGCTGCTTCCCATTTAACATGTAGGAGGAAGGCTACATGGGGATTTCCACTCAGTGGGACTTCATGGGTTCTGAGATGCAAGAGTGCATAAAGAGTTGTTATATTCACTTTACCTCTCCCTTTCTTGTTCTCATCTTTGCGCTCAACTTGACTCCTCTTGGGTATCTTTTGACTCTGCTTGTGGTGATAATGAGCATTTTGTTATTCTGCTTTTTTTAAAAAAAAATATTTCCATTCCAGCCTGTTTGTTGTAATCGGGGCTCAAGCATTTTCCTAGAATAAGAGCTGAGAGGGCCATTTGTTTCTCTTTAGCAATGCTTGAGTGTGGGAGCTTTAATCAGAACAGCTTGGCTTGTTTCCCAATGTGGTTGCATGCATTTCAGTAAATATTCTTTAAAAATAAAGCCAGTGCTCCTCAACACACCAGGGATCTATTTCTCCTTTCTTTCCAGCAAAGAGCTTTCTTGTTGATGTAATGAGCTTTGGTACTAATAAGAATTTCAAGGCATAATTGAAGTATAGATTGAATCAGTTTCTGTGAATGGCAGCAGCGGTGTTGACAATTGCCTGCTCCTATGAGGAACATCCTTTAATTTGAGTGGTTTTTTTTCTTTATTTATAGTCATAACTTTTTTTTCTTTGGTGGGGATGCTTAAGTATGGGGTGTATTCAGTATATATAGCAGGTCACCATATGGTTCAGTTACAGGATCCTAGAATTTTCCACCATGGAATTTATGCTGAGCTGAAACAGAAAGATATATTTTGTTAGAGAACTTCAACCAGATTGCTTTAATAGTGGCAAGGGTTTCTTTTTTCCTCCCCTTTCTGTTAACTATGTGGAGCCAGGAACACAGTGGAGGGGATATGTCAAAGAGCAGGATGCCTATTTTTGGAAACATTTTGATGTTGTACTAAATGTCAGCTATTATTTTTGGGGAAGAAAGTCACTTACCTGCTCAATATAGTGCCACTTGTGGTCTGGTGGGTCTTTGGACCAAAGATGTGGACCAAGGATGGTGGTAGCTTTTCAGTACTTCTCGTGGGTGTTTTCTTAGATCGATTTTGTTTATCTACAGCTTAAAAAGGTGATTGTGCATGGGATGTTAAGAGAGTCTTTTCACTTCCTCACACTCCTCAAAATGAATGACTTGTTGTCTTCATGAAGAGTATTCACTTTTACAAATACAGAATAGTAGGTCTTTCACGCCTCTTCCCATTATTTTCAGTTACCCAGTGTATATGTGAAAGTAATTTATAATTGTTTTATACTTTCCTGACTTGTATAAATGGGTTGGAAGATTTAGACCAGCTATTTTGAAGGTCACCATAGCCCACATAATTCTATGATGATTACATATTGTAGCTTGAATGTCACCTTTTGTATGACCAATCTCTAGGAAAGCTTCCATTTAATTTTACATCCAACCCAAAATGTTGAACTCAGTGGGGCTTTCAATGGTAACCTTTTATAAAATAAGAAGTTATTCAGGGAAATTCTGTAGTCTCGGAGCACCTGCTGTTTTTCTTTGGAAAAGACATTTCATCATATTAAGTTACCAGTTTTATTTATATAAAAGGTTCCTGTATAATTTAAATTGAGAAAATAAATATTTCCTGCTTTGAAGTTGGAATACAAGTCTCAGATATGTCTGAATACATTTGCATTTGGTTCAAAAGTATTTTTAAGGAAAATGTTACAACCTCCCCATTCAATCCAATCAAATCTACAAAGTTCTTGACACAATTGTTTCTTGTCACATGTCATTATGTGTAGATTATATATATTACTCTTGTTAATGAAAGGAACTGTGTGTGAAATGGGAGCATACTACAGTATATACTCGAGTATAAGCTGACCCGAATATAGTCTGAGGCACCTAATTCTACCACAAAAAACTGGGAAAAGTTATTGACCCGAGTATAAGCCGAGGGTGGGAAATGCAGCAACTACTGGTAAATGTGCCAGTGAGGATGTGGATATCAAGAAACCATCCATACTGTAGACTTTATAGCACTTTGCCACAACTTTTATTGCCATGGCCCCATTCTATGGAATACTGGGATTTGTAATTTATCGTGGTACTAGCGCTCTCTGGCAGAGAAGAATAACTATCTCACAAAAATCTCAGACTTCCATAACATAGAGCCATAGCAGATAATGTGGTGTCAAACGGCTATAATTTTGCATTCAAGAGAAGGCCCTCCTCTGTTTCATTGTTCTGTATGCTCCTGCAGACTTGTGGCAGAAGTTATACTAAACTCTTTTGACTCTTGTCAGACCCTCCTGCTTCAGCTTTGTTTGAGATATGAGTACATTTGGCTCCCTAGATCTTGGATCAAAACATTTTGAGTTATGTGGAAGTGATAATCAAAGCTGAGGACCTCACCCCACACACTTATACCCCATCTCTGATGCTCTTTGCCTACTGGTGCCTATAGGTCCTATCACATAACGCAAGGTCTGTTTTGTCAGACACTCAAAGGCGCTTGGAGGCAGAGTCTGCTGTGAGTATTTTTGGAAAAAAAAAAGGAAAAATAGATTTTAATTGCCTTTAATTTTGCTATGTGTGTCAGAACCACAGGTATTTTTTATGTGTGATGGGTAGACTCATTGGCATCTTGTCTTCTGTGCCAGTGGTGTGTATTTTGGAGTATGTTTTGGGGTGTTTTTTTTTAATCCCACTTTATTTTTCTTTGCCAATATGACTGTCAAAACACTTTGCATAGTGGTCAGAGAAAGACCATGAGAAAGACCCATAAATGTTTTCTGCTTTCACAATATTTTTTCCTTTTTTTTTGATTTTTTAAACAAATTCAGCTCTATATGGCCTTAAACAATGAGATGGTTAAAATTGGCCTTCCTTGACACTTTTTGAATGATCTAGGACATAGAGCAAAACAAATACTCATGCAACACACTCATGATATCTATGCTCAATTGGACCTAGCAAGTATAGGTAGGTCTTCTGCCACAAAGTTTTTAGCCTCCCACAAAATGAATGTTCATTTAGAACACTATTTGACTATTCCAGTTCCGTTACCCTTAAGAAGAATATATACCAGGGCCAGGTTTGAACAACTTGGTATTGTGATGCAAACTGGTCGCTACTGTAACATCCCAAGAAATGAGAGATTTTGTGTCTGGGGAGAACAAATAGTGGAAGATATCGAACATTTTTTGATTGACTGCCCAGCTGAACTTTGACACAGATATTTACATCCATTACTATCTAATTTTAGGTCCCCCAACAGAAATGATCTTCTGACAGTCCTCTTGCAAGGACAAGAAAGATCCACCATAATCAGAGTAAGCCTTTTTATCCTGAAAGCTATCAAGAAAAGAGCACATTTCCTGAAAGAAGAATCAGGAAAATAAGATTTTGACGGCAAACAGAAGGTCAGCTGCTGTCCTCCCATCCTTTTTGCCTTGTTTTTATTTATGTTGCACTTTGAAATGGTCATATGACTGGTCAAACAAATAAATTATTATTATTATTATTATTATTATTATTATTATTAAATTCAACTCTATAGAAACCAAAAAGATGTTTTTTATATTTTTCCATTAGAACACAAGCCACAAACTTGTGTGGATGCACAAGATCTGTCAATTAAACAAAAGATGTAGGGAAATATTGCACAGATTGGGAGGTGTCATCTTTCAGGTGTGTGATAAGTCTGATGTGCATTATTTTATTAGATGCAGAAAGGAAACAATTGCATGAAATGTGGTGAGTAGGTATCTAGTCCTCGCTTAGCATTCTTAAATGGCAGATGCCTACTTAAAAATATATTTTTTGGGATGTGTATGATAAGGTCCTTAGTTTGCCTGTTAGGTAGATGTTATGCTAAGGAAACCTTTTATGAAAACAACGGAAGAAAGCTTTACTTGAACATTGGTGTCAAATGCAGGACAGACGGTGTCCAGGGAGAGTTTATGTCCAGCTATCTTAGTAAATAGTGTTCATTCCATGTTATGTTCTATTTAACTTACTAGTTATTTCTAATAGCGGAAGAAGCTAAATAAGCTCAATGAACTTGCAGCAAGGTCACTGCTGTTTAATTTGAGCCTTCATTTACTCCCTTGGGTCAGGCTTGTTATTCCGTATGAGCCAGTACTTAAGCTTTTTGTGAGATAGTCAAAAGAAGAGAGGTCATAAAGCATGACATCTCTAGATGCCTAATTCAAAGCAGCACTTATGTACTTCCTGAAACTCTTGTTTATGATAAAGTGGGGCTTTGATAGAAAGAAATGAGAAATTTGGAAATGGAGTGGCACTAGTGACTGTGACTGATATTATTAGAGTGAAGGGGAGATATACACAAGCTTTTGTTTTTAAAGCAGGCCAGAGAGTCGAGGAGAGGGGTGGAGTCCACATGATAAACTCTTAAGAGAACAAGGCTGATCATATAGAGGCAGGCAGCAGCTTCAGCCATGTGATACACCCAAAGGCAAATTTGATCAATTCGGGAGGCCTTTTAGCTCAGTAACACCGAATATTTTCCAAAGCTGTATCTGCAGGCTGTTCGGATAAGCCTTTTCCCCTCTGTGTACTTTGAGAAGGTAATTATCTATAAAGACAGAGAACTAAGGAATGGGGAAAAAATGTTATTTGGAAGCACAGCACCATTTAGAAGCTGAGACTTTGAGTTTGCAAGCAACCTTTCTAATTATTGGATATAATTTTGAGGGTTAGTATTATTATTTGTTTTTCTCTACTGGAACTATTAGGCAAGGAGAGAATGTGGAAAAATGTATGTCGTATTCAAGTCAGGAATGCTCCTTCTTTCTGGAGGCTTGTTTCCAGTCTGTTTGAGAAAGGGAAGAGTTATTAAACTCTGTTCGTGAATTGTGAAATGTGTATCAGGACACTAGCAGGAATGCCCGATGTACTCATTTATTTATGTATTTACCACACTTGTACCCTGCCCTTCCTACCCTGAAGGGGACTCAGAGTGGCCTTACAAAGGCAATGATTCATTGGGCACTTGAATGGCTCAGCAACATGGTGACATAGCAGCAGCTTTCTACTTAATATGGATATCATGAAACTGTTCAGTACTAATTCCCGTTGATGTAAGTCCACTTATAAAATCTCACGCAGGATTTTGGGCATCATTTTTTTAAATGCAGCGGCTCCTTGAAACCTGAAAATTATTTCAAGGGTTTCTCCAAAGTAAAAAGTTGAAAAAAGCTGGGTCTGACCACATCATTTATAAACACCAAGTTATGCTTGTGTTCTTGTGGTTGAAATATCTGAAGAGGAAAAATTACACTTCTGGTTACAGCCCACAAAATGGTAAGTTTATGGCATGATGGCTAGTATCCATGTGCATGCCAGTGCATTGCAAACATATGTGTTAGTGTCAATCTGTGTCTGCTCACAACTCAGAGATTTAACTTCCAAGAATCTATGGAAGACACTGTTTTTGATGTAAAAGCAGGTTTTAATCATGAAATACCTAATTGTTTAAGCTAGGTTAGCAAAACATTGGGTTCAGTTTTGAAATCCTGGCTGTTTTGTCTGTATAGAAACTAAATTTATGATATGAAGAAATGAGTAGTTCAGTTGATCTCAGCTGAATTTCATAGTGTCATTTTTGATCATTGTGTAAAGATGTGTGATATAATAATTTTTGATTTTTTAAAACATAAAAGGTAGCAGGATATTTGCTGGATAATGAAGCCATTTTGGTTGTTATGTGCTGAATTAGAATCCTGTTAAGGTATTGTAGAGTTCAGTACTGACATGATTTTTCATTTCATTGTGATAAAAATGTCAGTCCCTCTTTTCTATTCTCTATAACTGAGTTGGGAAGAAGGATATAGAATTTTCTAGTCTTTTTTTTTGGCAAGTTTGTAAAACCAAGCTGCAAAAGCCATCATATTTAAATATTAATATATATTCCAGGCACCAATGGAATCCAGTTTGCATCCAGTTTGGGTCGCCTCATCTCAAAAGTAATATCCTGCAATTGGGAACAAGGCAGAAGAAGGTAGTTCAAATGATGAAATGGTTGTAGGTGCAATGCAGTCTTTTATGAGAAACAACTCAAGTGTTTCAAGGACAAGCAAGATCTCATTCATTAAAGCACTCACTCAGTCTATGTGTAAGACTCTGGAAGTTTTTGGAGTTGAAATCAAGCTCACAACAACAATATACTGGAGGCAAATGATTTATTCCATCTTTCCACAATAACTGAATAACAATTCTAAAGATTTCTCGCTCAAACACCTTGTAATATAAAAAGCTCAACTCCCATCCACCCCCTAATGGGAAACTGCAACTTCTATTTCCCTCACAAAACAGATGTCTTATCTATACTACCCTGTACCCAGCCTCCCGTCCCCCCACCTCCCTTCTTTATGGCAGATAACCATATTAGTCAGTTCTAGACTGATATGGTGATCCTGACACTATGTGCTGCCTTCTTCTAGCATGGAAGCTAGGTGTTCAAAAGCTAAAACAAGATCAGCTAAAAGCCTCCCTGGAAAAATATCAACTTAGTGAAAAACTGTTAACCATATTATTCGCGAATAGCCTATTTTTTTCCCTCTTACAAGATTTCCACAAAGGTATGTGTTCAGTCATTAGATTTGCCAGTCATGTCCTTGCTCACTGACCAGTTTGCGGAATGTAAGAGCAGAATCACATGCTTTAACAAAGTGATATATTTTGCTACTTGAATGAGCACATCTTCTAAGAAAAAGGCTGAGTGTATAATCTGGCATGACCCACATTTCTGGAAGAAATGACTAAGAGAAAGCATGATAGAGGTTTACAGAGGATATGGAAAAAAGGAGATTCAAAATGTTCTCAATTTTTTTCATAACAGATATTGCCATTACTAAAAAAAAAACAAAAACCTGATTGTCTATCGATTCTGGATAGACAAAATAATGTCCTTACAGGATTATCTCCTATAAAATAGGCTGATGAATGCTGTCTTAGGAAATTTTAAATAAGGATTATACAAACTCAGAGAGAACAACAGTTTAGGTATAATTCTAAAGCAAGCCTCCAGATCAGAGATTACATTTTGAATATATATTGTAAGGGGCCAATAGCATGGGAGATTAATTTTCTTCATATCTTCATTGTCTGAAGTTGGAAAAAAAGAAAACTGGAGTAGATTTGCCTTTCATCTGATCTAGCATAATTTGTTTCATGCACAAAATGTCTAATGTGTAGTGCAATCAACTGATACTTTGAACTTGTGAGTACTCAAACATTAGCCACATAAGTATTGAAGGTTTGATGTTTCTAATTAGGCTACATTTACATTTTACATATGACTTCTATGTATGTGGAAAAGAGTGAGAGCTGAACCAGATGCTAAATAAGATTTATTCATACCCTAATTATAAGCAAGGCCCGCATAATGCTGCCTGGGAGATTCTGGGAGGTGTAGTCCAAAAATGTATTTTTCCTTGCCTCTTGATGTTCTAGTGAGACGTGTTCAAGTGTCTGGTACATTTTTTTCAAGGAGAGAAATAGATGAATGTAGCCATTAAAGAATCCATGATCAGTCTCTTGGGAATCAAAAGCTTATGCTACTATATTCTTTTTCTCAGTTAGGTTCCAGGGTGTGAGCAGATCTGATATTCCAGTTTAACACAGTGATATCTTTGAATTCTAATGTTGCTTAGAGTATGCGGAGAAAAATCCAAGAAGCAGGGACAAGGTTAGAGCTGATAAGATGCATCTGTGAGCTTAGTATGTGTCTTATAGAAAAGGGATGAGATAGTCTGCTTGTTATATGCCACAATGAGCATAATGAACAATCAGTTCTATGCCTTTCTTACCAGTTGCACTTCTAGATATCCACTTGGTCCTATGTTACTAATGTATTTCAGATTGACTTTATGAATGTATTGCACTATACTATATCCCATGGGACCCCCCCCCCCCCCATTTCAATTTCTTGAATGGAAAGCAGCACAGCCCTCCCCATGACACAGGGGGACTTCCTGTCTATGTTTATCAGAATTCATCATGTAATCATTGAAAATAGTGTCAAAAATGGGAGGGGAAAGAAGATGATCAGAAATCATTTCAGCAGCCTAAAATGCATGACATTCCATTTTTAAACTGCAAAAAACACGTGTGATGGGAGCCGTCAGAATCACCCACATTGATTTGAATACAATGGCATTGGCAAATGTCCTGTGGGTGGTCTCCTAACCAGCAGCAAGTCTCTGGTACTCTGCTGTAATTTGGCTGCTCAATCCATTTAACAATAAGAAATATTGCAACTTTGTTAGATCTCTAAATTTCTGTTCCTTTAATGTAATCTTTTTGATATTTTTGATATTTACTACTTGTTAAAAAACTGGGAAGACAATCCTCTTGCTCGTGGGATAAGGATGAAAATGATTCGCAAATTTTCAAGACTATGGAATGACGTACCTAATATGACACATTTGATTGTCCAGCTAATGTGGCATTTGTGTTGAGGGATTATTTGGGTACCTTCCCCAATTCAGTTTGGAAATTTAGGCTTCTTTGTTATCATGCATATATTCTAGGGTGTTCTTGACATGAAATCTGATCTGGAAACCCCTGTGTGTCTGCTGAAAATTTAATGTCCTCCTGATTAGGTCATATTGAGTTTGTGGACAATGATGGAGGTGTATGCAGTATTTGCAAATCAGAAATAATGATTAAATATGAGTACATTTAAAAAGTACACACTGGTCATAAACCATGTAACATTATGTTTTAAAGAGAAAGCTTATTTTTAGATAGCATCCCAAAATTCAGCATAGCTCACCTGGGCCAAGTAAGGCATTAGTTTCATACTAGAACAACTTGCTTCTTTGTCACATTGTGTATTGTAGTTGTGGACTCAATTTGAGCTTAGTGGTTTTGAAGCCGGGAAAAAAAAATCTATATTTCCTTCCATATTTGCCTGAAGCAGTTGTTATGAAATTTGCATAAATGCTTTTTGAGGTCAGTATGCTTAATCTTAAGCACAATTTCCTTGTGCATTGAAGTTTTGCACTGCTTTTTCATCATAGACTTCAGTTTTAGCTGGAGGCTGTCATTAGAGTCTGGCAATGAGCTAGCATGTGGAGAAGCAATGGATATAATCACTGTTAACGTCTCTTGACTTCTAAGATTTTCAAGCAAATTTGAAATGTTGAAGACAATGGCAGCAATGCTAACTGTAATTGTTTTGTAAACCTTATGAGCTCAGATAACGTCATTGTTTTCCAAAGGTGTTATTGTTCTTCCATGAATGTTTAAGATTTTATCTAAGTAGTTGAGTTTGGAACTATAGAATGATTTTCTTAGAAAACATATTTTAAGAAATTGTTATCTAACTGAGATTAAAGTTTCAAGCTTGAAATACTGTGCAAAAAGCAGTGAGAAGCTAAAAATGAGAACACATTGCAACTTCTGCCCAATTTCTTATTCCCTTGTGAGCCTGTGATGGCAAGGAGGAGGAATCACTTGAGATTTCTGTGGCCTTCTTTCCTCCTTAGAAGTGGTAATGGTAGCATCTAATGTACAAAGAGACCCAGTTGCCATAAAAGAAAGAGGCCATGTTGAGCCATAGGGATAGAGCTAAAAGCCAATACCTTGAGAGCACCTTTTGATGTATGATTTTATTTATTTATTTATTTATTTCCAGCATTTATACCCCGCCCTTCTCACCCGGGGGGACTCAAGACGGCTTACAACAGTTGGCAACATTTAATGCCAAGAACATAATAATAAAACAAAAACAGTACATATAATCAATTAAAACTATAAAAATACATCATTAAAATACATTGTAAAACTTAAAACATATGCAAATTAGATCCATTTGTCTAAAAACCTCATGCTTCAGCCTTAAATTGGACCATTTAATGCTTTTTTATACTTTTGTACTCCATATTGTTTTAAATGTTTAGTTTTAATTTATGTTGTGAACATCTTTGATCAGGATATTCATCAAATAAACTATACTCACACTCATGCCTCTCTATCTTTGGGCTTCTCTACAATGATTTTTTTTTTAAAGTCATAGTCACATTGTAGGTACCTTGATCCTAACACAAGATATATGCCCACTTTAGGAATGAAAGTACTTATTTTAGACTTCAATGCCTGTGAAAAAGATCTTGGAGTCCTTATGGACAACAAGTTAAACATACACCAACAATAAAATGTGGCAGCTAAAACAGCCAATGGGATTTTGGTCTGCATAAACAGGAGTATAGTGTCTAGATCAGGCATGGCAAACTTTTTTGCCTTGGGGACACATTGTGGGCCCAGTCAGGAGGGTCGAACCAGGAGGGAGGGGGGCTGTTCACATGTTGGGCAGGCCAGGCCCATGAAAGATAGGTTCTGGGAGAGGATGGGGCCAGGAGGGAGCAGGGCAAGGTCTGGGTCATCATCAGGTTGTCCTCCCAGCACGCAGCCCTGTCCTTATGCCAGGAAGAAGGCAGAACACACAGCGACTGCCCCGATCCTCCTCCCCTGATTCTCGGGCTGTCATCTTCGAGGAGGACAGGTGGTGACTGAAAGTGCTTCAGAGGGTTCCCAGCCGCCATGTATCTTCCTTGAGCTGTCATCCCAGCATTAGGGTGGGAAACTTACACTGCCCTTATGCTGGGAGGAGGACAAGCCACACAGTGGCTGAGAGTGCTCCAGTGGGCTTTCACTTGCTGCATGTCTTCCTCCACCTTTTTTTGGCATAAGGACACAGCAGGCCACTAAGAGGGCAGGGAAAATGAGGAGGGCTTGAGGTTAGTTCCACCTGAACATTAGGAAGAACTTGCTAACTGTGAGAGCTGATCATTAGTAAAACTATCTGCCCTAGAGTGTGATGGAGGCTCCTTCTTTGGAGGCTTTGAAACAGAGGCTGGATGGCCATCTGTCGGGGGTGTTTTGAATGCAATTTTCCTGTTTCTTGGTGGGGTGTTGGACTGGATGACCCATGAGGTCTCTTCCAACTCTATGGTTCTATGATTCTATACCAAAACTCACTTCCTGCTCCGCAATTGCTGTGTGTTTTGCTACATGTACATACCTAGATCAGGGTGGCTTCTAGATATGAGGGCAGGGCAGGTTGCTAGATGGTAAGTGTTCCTATTTTATTTATATGTCTACTTCAAGTTGGGATGTATGTTTTGTGACATTAAAGATGTCTTTAATTTATTGTGAATACTACAATCTCTGTTTAGAATAAGGAGAGGAACTGCGTACTCAAAATTAAGCAAGTGGTGGGTCACTCTTCACTTCTCCCCTTTGCTATTATATTGGAGGAGAGGAGCATGTTGCTGGAGCCGGACAAGGAGCTGACCTGAGCCAGGGAGAGAAGAATAAACCACTTACTCCCAAGTAAACAGCTTAGTCCAGAGTAACTAACCAAAATTGTACTGATTAGAATTTGGGGTGTGGCCAACAATATGATTTTAATGTAGTATATTGCAGATAGAAGTGGCATTGCCAGGATGAATTTAGGGCAATTCTATGGCTGAAGAAACTGAATTACAGCTGGGTTATTTTGGTGGCATAAACCACTACAGCTTGGTTATTTTGGTAGCATAAACCAGGACTTCTTAAACCAATTTCACTTATGATCCCTTTCTGCCCAAGAAATTTCTACAATATTAATAAAATATATATATAATAAAATATATAATAAAAATATAATAAAATATATAATAAAAATCAAACATTTGCTGAAAATAAACCAACATTTGTAAGGCTTGCTAAACACGCTGATTTTTGTTTTTGTGGAATACAGCTGAAATATTTTCTGCAGAATTCACTGAAAACACTGCTAACAGATTTGTGTAAATAGGTGGTGTTCAGAAATATTTTACTGTTGCCAATTTTTTTGTGATCCCAATATGTAGCTGAGGGGACCCAATTTGGGGTTGGGACCCCAACCCCAAATGCAGTGTTATAGACAAGCCCTCTGTCTCTGTTTGTATCACTATAATGACACAGTTGAATGCAGAATAATAGAATATTTGAATCCGTTGAGGTTTATAGATAAAATCAGTTCATATATGGAGAAAAAAAATCTTGTTAAGCCAGGTACATCTATCAAAGTCCACTAGCAAAGGATAATATGGTGTGCTACTTCTCTGAGAATACAAAAAGAACAGTGGTTGACATCTTTACTTCTAGCCTTAGGTGAAATACACATGTTTCTTCAGTGGTACTCCATCCATATAGTAATCATGAGCATCACTAACATATAATGTCGCTAGGCTCTTGAAGCTGGAATATAGGTATATTTCCTTCCAGGCTGCCAAGAGCTATGAGCCATATAATCCTTAGCATTCCTGAATCCATGCTAAAAACTATGGATTTAAAGAATCTTACCGGTAAGAAAGGGCGTCTCACCAAAATTGTCAATTGATTCCTCTCTCTCTCTCTCCACGCCCCCCCCCCCCAAACACATATTTCAATCTTTTAGTCTTGAAATTTCCACACAGATTTTTGTGTGCAAAAAAAAATAATTTGGTTTTGAAAAATAAGAATTTGTTGTGCAAAAATGTTTTCTACTTTCTACAGGGTAAAAACGTTTGTGTATTTATTGCAAGATATTCAGGAAAAGTGATGAAAAATGCATAGAATTCTAAATATTGACTTTAGAAAAGTGAAAACAACTCTTCCTTCTCCTCTTTTTGGTTCATTGGTGGAAGAATGAAGAAAGCTAAGATCTACTTTCCTGCAAATGTCCCAGGGCCCTTCCACACAGCCATATAACCCGGAATATCAAGGCAGAAAATCCCACAATATCTGCTTTAACTGAGTTGTCTGAGTGCACACTGCCATATATTCCAGTTCAAAGCAGATAATGTGGGATTTTATTCAGCTGTGTGGAAGGGACCCCAGACACAATAGGAAAAATATTTTATGCTATCTAGTGTATAAGATTGTGCCACTGTAGCTTTGATGGATCCTGGCAGATGTAAACAAGTTCATGCTGTGTATGTACTGAAAAAGAATTTTAGAAGGTGGTAGAAATTGATTTGTGAGAATTATAGATGAGAATCAAAAGCTGAAAAGTGTATTTCAATTGAAAACCAAGTAATAATCACTGATTTAAGCAACTTCACTTGTGAAAAATTAATTGTAATGTATAAAGAAAATGTGTGTGTGCGTGTGCGTGCACATGTGTCGTCCAGTCTCCTGTTGACAGATGAATATCATAGATGGTTGTTTTTAGGTGAGAGATACTTATAGTTTTGCAAATTTCTTGCTCTGAAATACAGCCTACAGTACCTGGTATTTGTTGGTTGTTTCTTATCCAAGTACTAAGCATGGCTGATATGGCTTAGCTTCCAAGATAAGGTGGGATCTGGTACATTTATGGTATTTGTGCCACACAAAGCATATAACCATATTTGGAAAATGCACTTTTATTTTAATTAACTGATTTTTAAAATGTGAAATCTGTTCACCAGATCAAAACTGTAAAGCATCTTTATATAATAATTCTAAGGCAGTATAAATATGAAAGGAGGGAGGACAAATCCTGAAAACCACTATCCTGAAGTAAATTGGAAAATTACCTAAATGTACTGAGTTCCAAGTAAAGTGTTAAAAAGGAGTCCTGTAATTTGTACTTCCACTTTATAATTATTTCTAAGGCCTTTGAGGAAGCTATTTCCATGTTCCAACAAATTACGGATGATTTTATGTGCCTTGTGCAGCTGTTTTCTCACAGCACAGTGATAATTGTACATGTGTACTTGAATCTAAGCAGGTGCTTTCCTGATGTCAAAATGTGTATGTTCAAATCTTTCTGCAAAAGAAAGATTAGTTAAGAGCTTGTAATGAGGATACCCCAAATTAAAATAGAGCCTTTTGGGAATGGCTGGGTATCAGATCTGTAGGAGCCACTGCTTTGCTGCTGTTCAGTTCCACAGAAATACTGTAATGATCACTGAAAAGCAGGCTTTCCATGGGAAAGCACAGTTATAGATTCTTGCACATGTATCAATATGTATCCATAGTCATACAAGCACAAACTCAAGATAACTAAATGCAAGAGATGGTATTTTAATGAAAATGATCAGAAATATAGCAAAAGCTAGAAAGTGTGGATTGGAAGTGTGGTCTAAAAGCATACATTAGTGTAGAGATGGACTTTAAGCTTGATTTAAGCTGACTTAGGGTCCATCCAGACAGTCCCAAAATGCAGGATCCATCTCAGTTTTTACCGGAGGTATCCAAACAACGCTTCTAGTAAAAACAAATTAATTCAGAATAAATCAAGGTTCCCTTGTT
The DNA here is from genome assembly GCF_035594765.1 of Anolis carolinensis. Lineage (NCBI taxonomy): Eukaryota > Metazoa > Chordata > Lepidosauria > Squamata > Anolidae > Anolis > Anolis carolinensis. The sequence continues at coordinate 160,538,091 of NC_085841.1, forward strand.
TTGTTCTGAATTAATTAAGTACCCCATTATATCTGGGCCTTCCCAATAGGTCCATGTCTAATAAAGTATTGGGCCTGTGGGGACTCACTATTGGGATTGCTTCCGGAGTCCCGGGGTGAGCCCTCCTGAGCCATCCTACACCTTTTGGGCTTTTGGAGCTCAAAGGTATTGGAGAGCATCCACCTTCCCCCCAGCCTCTGATTTACCTCCTGACTTTTCATAAAAAAAGTGAAGATATGGCTTTGTGACCAAGCCTTTGGAGAACCGGTGCAATAAATAGATACGAAAAGATGTGCAATGTCTATTGGAACGGTCTGGACTATGTTTGTGGATCGCGTGGTTAATTGTGTTGGTATTGTTCTAAATGTTTTTTAATTGTTTTAATTGTATTTTATAACTCTATTTTAAATGTTTATTTTATTGTACACTGTTTTTAAAGGCATTGAATAGTTGCCTATGTTGTAAAGCCACCTTGAATCCCCTTCAAGGTTGAGAAAGGTGGGGTAGAAATGTCGCAAATAAACAAACAAACAAATAAATAAATAAATACAATGTACTTTTAAAGGTCCCTGGCCATCATAAAAGCCTCTCCTCACGTCCTCTTGGCGTGAAAAAATTATGTGTCAGGAAACTTGGGGGGGGGGGAGCAAAGAAGGATTCTTCTCCTTGCCCATCCCATCTTCTTGAGCATCATTTTCTCATGCCAGGAGGACGTGGGAAGAGGCTTTATGGTGGCCAGGGAGCAAATGGGGGGCTTTGGGGGTGGCTTCATTCCATCCCAATTTCAATCAGTATGGCATGCAGCCACCACCCCCACGGGAAAGCCCCGGGGTTTGGGTGGGTGGAAACAAGAACCTGCACCAAAGCAGGTCATTTTAACCCATCTCGGCACAGGTTATACTCATGCATGGAAAGGCCCTTAAATCCTTTCAACCTCAGTGAATCTTCTCCATGTTTGACCAGGTCTGGATCTAGCCTGTAGTGTGATTAATGATTGAAGTCATATATATGTTCTTCAAATACCCACTTTCACAGATAAGCTTCTAAAATTAGTTAGGTGGTCAATGGAAGGTTTTTTATTAGCTGTAACAATGCTTTAGCTATAATAGACAATGTGTTTCATTTTTAATTTAGAAATTCTTTAATGATGGAATTGATTTGGAATTGTTATGCCAAGAAGGTTCATGTGCTCTCTTCTGGTGATGGTGAACAGGGCAATAATCTTCAAAATGGGAGGTGCTTCATTTCAAGGAGCCAATTCTGATCTTTCCCTATTGCTTGGAAAGTGTTTCCTTTCTAAGAGGAGGGACATGCTGTGCTTTTAGTGTGGCCACAAGAGCCTTCTAAGGCACAGTTTCCAGTGTGATTCCTTGATGTCTCTTTGTGAGTGCTTTGCCAAGAATCAAGGGATCTGGATTTGGGGTTTCATACTCTAAGGTAAGACTGCTTTCTCCCTAAAATACAATTGATGTTTTGACAAAGATGATGGGCATCTTTTCCAAAATGGATTTTGTTGAAATATGGCACAAATATTTAGAAATATCTTCTTTCCTGCCTTCTCAAATCCCACTTTCTTTAGAAGTGGTCTAGGTGTGTCTAATAGTGTCTGCCACTTGCTAACAATAACTACCTCTCTTTTTATTTCTGCTTTTCTTCTGTTTGACTGATCTGTCCCATAGCCATGTAGTACATTGCCAAAGATGCTATAGCTATCTAACGGAAGAGCAGTTTGCCAAATGGTAGTTGTGTGTGGTGTAAACATGTTTTACTTGTTCTTTCATTTGGTCTGTTTTTGCCTAGCACTAGGTGCAGCAATGTGATTAAAAGCTAACAGCTGGCTTTTTAAACTACGGGATGGCTTGCATAAATTTCTAACAATAACTACCTCTCTCTTTATCTCTGCTTTTCTTCTGTTTGACTGATCTGTCCCATAGCCATGTAGTACATTGCCAAAGATGCTATTAGTTACTAACAGAAGAGCAATTTGCTATTAGCTTATCTACTGAGCTCCACCAAATGGCAGTTGTGTGTGGTATAAACACATTTTATTTGTCTTTTCATTTGGTCTGTTTTTGCCTAGCACTGGGTGCAACAATGTGATTAAAAGCTTACAGCTGGCTTTTTTAAGTACAAGATGGGTTGCATTAATTTCTAACATATTAACTTTCATTTCCTTTGAGATTGAGTCCACAACTCACTATCTTTCGCCCCCAAAATACAGCTAAGATTTTAAACCCCATGGCAAATTGGTTAAACCCATTGTTTTCAAGAAAAAAGAGAAAGATTTTTTAAAAAATTGAATAGTAGTGCCAGTAAAGGGAAGCGTGGAATTATTAATGCTCCTGTTCTACTGAAACCTGGCCTCATTTACATGCTTTTGAAAAAGGTATGATAAATATGAATCAACAGTAGCTTTAAAATGTTAAATGGGCTGTTATCTAGGGATTTGTGAGAAGTATGTGGCAACATTTCAGTAAGAGTTCTCCCTTGGGAAAGCCCTTGCATTATCAAGATCTCTCTCTCTCTCTCTCTCTCTCTCTCTCTCTCTCTCTCTCTCTCTCTCTCTCTCTCTCTCTCTCTCTCTCTCTCTTCTTTCTTTCTGTAAATCATTTCCTTATCCATTCTTGAACAAGGGGTGGAGTGCTAACTACCTTTTGTTTTCTTGTTTGCCTTTTCCCTTAATCAGGTTAACACATTGCTTAGTGTGTAGTTGCATGGCCACATTCAAGAAAGATAGATATTTCTGTTTGGTTGAAAATGCCTGCCTATTAGAGATTTTCATTCTAATTTTGTGTCTTCCAGACTGATTTAAGACTACAGTACAAAGTCACTGCTGCTATTGACTATTCATTAGCTTGAAATGTCTCTTAGAATAAATGTTTGTTTTTGATATCATGTGTTAGAGCTTGTTACTCATGACCTAATGTGCTAAGTATGGCAGAAAATAAAGGGTTCAGCTGCAATCCTAATGAAGCTTTCATCCAAATATTCAGTGAGATTTATTTTTAAGTAGATAAATGTAGGATTGCGGGGATTCATGGGGACAACATGATATAGTGGCTTGAGCATTGAACTATGGCTGTGCAGACAGGGCTTTGAATCCCTGTTCACCCATGGAAACAATCAGTGTTAGAGAAAGGCAAAGGCACGTTGCTCTGATCAAATCTGGCTGAGAAAATAGCTTTGTCTTAGGGTTGGCATAAGTCAGAAACTACTTGAGGGACACAAGTAAGGTATAGGGTTCTCAGTGTAATCATAGGATTTGAAATTGTTTTGTAAAGGTAATGATCTGCAGACACTTATGGTGGGATTTGTAGAATTATAACATGAAAAGGCAGAATCCTAGGGAGGTGGTAACATCTGGTCTGAAGAACATGCTATTGTAGGGGAATTTATATGTGCATTACTTAGCATATTGTATGCTTGTATGCATTTTTAAGCTACTTGCTAAAATGACAGAAATGGGCCTGCCCTTTAGGGAAAAATAAATATCATCATAGCAGCTTGGGCAAAACGTGGGCTGTGCATACTGGGGAGCATGTCATTGTAAACACTGCATATTAAAAAAAAGAATATTTTGAGTTCCAACCAGGTGGTTTGTATACCTGGCTATTATCATTATTTTGCCAAGTGAGAGCATATGGAGTTGTAATTTATAAGAAGAGATAGCTTGTTTTACATTATGGAAATTTTCCAAGCTCTCTGAATATGAACAGGTTAGGTTGACTGCCTTGGGGTGGATACCAATGAGGGTTTATTCAGGATGCAGGAAAATCCTGGATGATGAGGAGTTTGGAGAGAAGCGAGAGCTGTTTTCCTTTATTTTGTTACCTGATGTGACTTCAGATTTCTAAATCATTTGCAATTCAGCAGGGCTTAATTTTGTTTGTTAGTGTTATTAGTATTGTGAGAGCTTCATAATAGTCAAATTTGTAGTGTTATTTTCTAAATTGGGGAAGCCGTTCTTCCTCTTATGTAATATGCAGTGCGCAGTATTGTGTGCATTGTAGCTGTATTCATTCAGTGAAACATTAATAACTTAATAAAGCATTTCATTTCAGCATGGCAACCTTTATTAGATCAGTTGTGAGCTGTACTTTGCTTTATCGCTCTGAAGTTTAGACTTAGGGTTGCCCTAAGTCTGAAATGACTTGATTGCTAGGTTGCTAAGGCACACAACAACAATCCTAATTAATTTGACTATTACATCAGCCAAAAGCAGGCCTACACTCAAAATTGTTCTTCATTTTAAATATTGTAGTGTTCTTTCATGTCTTTTTGCACTACAAATAACATATGCGTAGTGAGCATAGGGATTCATTCGTGTTCTTTTTCACACTATAGTCCGGCCCCCGAACAGTCTGAGGGACCATGAACCAGCCCTTGACTTTGTGGACCCATGCTGTGAAGAAACCTAGCAATTTGACTGCTTTTTGTTTTTAGCTTTACAGTAATGGTAGTGGCTGGGATATTTCAATGGGGCTTTAGGATCACTGCCAGGCAGCTTCCCATAACCTCCTTAAGAAAATCTCTTCATGTACCTCTGGCAACAGATGTCAAGCAAACCGAATCTATGTTTCCTCTTAGTTTTACCATTTGTCATAAAGGCTTGCTAGCCACTCATTTCTTATTTTTATGTCATTTATTAATTGGTTCTATCTGTAAGAATCCTATTACTTTTTAGTTGTATATACATTTATGTACATTTCTTGGAGGGAAACTTTCTGGTTGAAAGCAGCTCTCAGGAAGCAAAGTAATCTCTGCTGGAGATGCGGCATACACAAAGGGACATATTTTCATTTATGGTGGGAATGCCCCCAGCTGAAGAGTTTTTGGAACAATATATTTAGGGAAATAGGTAACATTATAGGATTAAACATTGCCCCAGATGCTAAGTTAGCATTATTAATGGATGCCACAAAGCTGAACTTAGAATGAAAAAAACAAACAAAAAGAACTGGTGTTTATTTTACTCACAGTGGTGAAACTTATAATTGCAAGGAATTGGAAGATAGTAAACAGTCTCACAATTGAAGCATGTTATGGGGAGGTATGGAACATAGCCTTAAATGATAAACTATCAATGGAAATGAGTGTATTCAGGGAGGGGGATTAATAGATCAAAATTTGATTCATATTGGTCGGTTTTCATTAAATATATTTTAGAGACAACCATGTTGGTCAGGAATTTTGGATATGACATTTGTTTACTAGTTAACTCATACGTTTATGGCAAAGGAAATGATACTTGTTCAGGCCTTGGTGGTGGGGTTATGTGTTTGTAAAATGTTCATTCTTTGTGTTCTGTTTACACTGTAAGCTATTAATATATGTAAATAAAAATTATATATTAATAAAAGAAAAAAAGAAAGCATCTCACAGATGTTAAAAAAAATCTTACATTTTTAATACAGTAGAGTCTCACTTATCCAACATAAACGGGCCAGCAGAACGTCGGATAAGCAAATATGTTGGATAATAAGGAGGGATTACGAAAAAGCCTATTGAACATCAAATTACATTATGATTTTACAAATTAAGCACCAAAACATCACGTTTTACAACAAATTTGACAGAAAAACCAGTTCAATATGCGGTAACGCTATATAGTAATTACTGTATTTATGAATTTGGCACGAAAACATCGCAATGTATTGAAAACATTGACTACAAAAACATTGACTACTAAAAGGCAGAATGGATTGGATAATCCAGAATGGATAAGCGAATGTTGGATAAGTGAGACTCTACTGTAATAAACTCTCCTCCTGACCCAAACCAAAATGGCCAAAGACATGAGATCCTTTCCTTAGATAGAAGATGTACTAATCCCTTGGCATTTTAGCTGCCTCTTCTGTCTTTTCCACAGATTCATGGTATCAGAATAATAACCAGAATAATCCCCAACATTCTAAATGTGCTTGCAGCATGGGTTGCAGAGAAAGCCTTTAGATGTTAGATATTTTGTTTCTGTTTCTTTCTTAATCATACCCGTCACTAAGAATGTAGCACACCCTAGAATCTAGAGGCACATCATTAAAGCATACTTGTGGTTTTCCATTCCCAAAATGGCAGCATGAAGACCAGTAGTTGCCCAGCAGTATCTGTGCATGCAACAAATATTATCCGCAACATCACATTGTTTTACCTTTAAAGGAGAAAGTTGTACCACTAAGTATCAGCCCCAAGAACTTTCCATTCTAAATGGAATTTGAATGATCAAATCTTTCAACCACCCAATATTTTTCACAATGAGGAAAGAAAAGTATGCATATTGAATGGGAACAGTTGTCATCCACCCGAACCAATCCCCAACTGTCAAATGTGATTTCATTTTTGGATTCTTATATCATTGCCAGTTGTGAATATGAAGCATTTGGTCTGAGACAGCTGCTTCTTCCACATGTATTTTTTCTGAGCAATTTCTGCACAAACTGTAATAAAAGTTAGTATCTTCCACATGGATTTTATGATAGCTGGAAGAACTAGCATTAAAAGAACCAAAATAACCAAGTGTATCTGGAAAAATGTGCTCCTAACTGTTGAAGTATGTTTATTGTTGAGGAATATGAACCACAAAACATGACTGCATGAATTCATCCTTATTGGAATTTGCAGTCGGGATGTGCTTTGGGAAGGGCAGGCATATATTGAATTTGACCTTCAGGACATTTGAAATAGATGCTGAAATAAATCTGTTATGACTTATTAAGGAACTTTTCCCACCTTTTAGTACCCCTCATTAAATCAGAGCTCTGGGAACATGAGGTAGGATGTAAAAGTGGAACCTTATCTTGGCTTTGTTTGAGTACAGTGCATATTGAGGATGTTATTTGCTTTATTATGAAGGATTTGCTTGTATCCTATGAGATTTCTACCCCAAGTTGGTGTGAGGAAGTCAATAATAATAATAGTAATAATAATAATAATAATATAATTTTAATCCGTCTGTCTTTGTGGTTCAAGGAGTGTTTGGATGCCCAACATTTCCTGTTGGTAGTAAGAACGCTAGTGAAGTTGTAGTCTTCACTAAGCACACAATAGTTGTGTTGCCATATAGTCAGCTCCTTGCTCCAAAGTCTCTGTCACGAGGAAAGGAAATTGGAAACACCTTTCCTTCCTTGCAGTGGAGGCTTCTCTGTGTTTTCAGACTGTCTAGAAAGAAACTCCTGAAAACCAGTGGCCCATGGTCTACACTGGACACATTTCTTTATCTGTGTGAAGCCACAGCTTGGGTCAAAAAGAGTTATCAATTTGGATTCTACCTCCAAGAATATACCTCACTCCCTGTAACCCTGTCCTTTGGCCATTCTTGCTGTGGAAGTCTGGGCAATGCAAATCAAAAAGTAGTCTTTCCTAATGCTAACTGAAGCCATGATTTAATGCTTGCCTGCAATGTGAACCTTGCAAAATGTGCAGATGCTATCCTTGGAAAACCACCTCTTGATCCATTTCCCCATCATATTGTAAAATTTATGGTAGCCAGAAACCCAAATCAGTTGAAAGTAAATGCACATGTCAGTGCTAGAAGACCTGCAAAACAAGATCAGGTATTTCAGGTTTTCTCTCATTGTTTCGCTTCCTCCTGCCCCCAGAGTGCTGTTGGAGGGTCATGATGATATGTGAACTCAAGACATTGTTTGCCAATTCTGGCATATGTTTTCACCAGCTTATTAGCCAGGCAACATCCCAGGTGAAGAGAACATATGTTTAACTTCTGGCAGTTAGATACTATCTCTTAAACAGTGAGAGCAAAAGCACGGTTACTGCATGCACAAACTCAATGCTAACATCATTGCTTTCTACACATATGCTATTTTGAATTTCATAACAGCAAAACACTTGATAGCAACAATGTGTGAACCTTTAAAGCGCAGAGGGGGATAAAAGCCCAAAAAGCAAAAGCCAGAGAGCCACGTTCATCACTTGCATTTTAAAATAGAGTTCCCTTCCCCATTTTTTTTCCACTGAGTTTTCAGAGAGTTCAATTAAGAATATGTAACCACGGTGCATGATGGATTTATTGCTTTCTCTGGACTACTCTGTTCTGCTGCCAACTTGTGGTTCACTGCTTTCACCCAGCCGCTCCCAGCATTTTCTTCACTTCCTGCCCTAGTTTCAGAAGCAATGAATTGCTTCTGTTGATAGTTTGTATCAAAGGAACCACTGACTATGGGAAAAATAGATTTCAGTATAGAGTAAAGAATAAAAACCAAAGAGTCAGTAATTTCTGATAGAATTGGCAAAAAGATATGCCATGCCACCCCCAGTGACTTTCCAATCCTTGGCGGGTGGGAGATGGCTTAGCAGGATGAGTGGCGAAAGGCAGGATGGCAAGCTGCAGCCTCAAGGCTGTGGCATGGCTTCCCTTTGGAAACCTGTAGAATCCTGAGAGTTGTAGTTTGGTGAGGCACTAGAACACTAACAAAGAAGACTAAAGGCCTTATAAAACATCAGCTTCCATGATTCTACAGTAATGAGCCATGGCAGTTACAGTGGGTGCAAACTGCATGAATTCTACAGTGTGGTTGCACTTTGTGTGATGTTCCAGTGTGGAGGACCTCCACCGGGGGGAAATGAGGCTGGTAAACATTTTGGGGAGCGGAGTGAGCACTTGCTGTTAGCCCCCAGCTTCTGCCAACTTAGCAGTTTGATAACATGCAAATGTGAGTAGATCAACAGGTACCTATCCAGCAGGAAGGTAACGGCGCTCCATGCAGTCATGCTGGCCACATGACCTTGGAGGTATCTACGGACAATTCTGGCTCTTCGGCTTAGAAATTGAGATGAACATCAACCCTCAGAGTTGGACACGACTGGACTTAATGTCAGGGAAAAACCTTTACCTTTACTAGTGTCACTTTATTTATGCTGAAAACTGTAGCTTAGGGCAGTGCTACTTACACTGGAACGACCTCATTAGATGGGGCTTTTGTGGCAGCATACACTGGTTCAGCTATAGTTTAGCCATGGAGCCCATTGGCTTCCATTCCATGATATAAAACTACTTCCGGCAGGGCTCTGTGGCTAAACTACAGTGGAATTATTCTATGCTGCCCCAGCGGCAACACTGGAAGCTTCCCATGTTGCACCAGCAACAATTGGGGGGAGGGGGGCAGGCAGTCAATGCTTCCCACCATGGGATGGAGTTATGGGTAAGTTGGGCAATGCAGGATGTGGGGTGACAGTTTCCTCATGCCCCCAATTGGGCACCTCTAGATTTGCCATAATCTGTGGAGAATCTGGTGGCCAGTATGATAAGGTTGGTAGTCTGCTGGTTCCAATCTACAAACTATTGTCTGGAAAGTTTTCAAGAAAGAAAAAAGCACTTGTTATCAATGGGCATAATCATGATACCGCTTTCTGGTACAATAAAAAAGTTGCCCACCCCACACACATCAGATAGCCTGAGCAACACAATCTTAGAAGATGTTCAAACACTCCTTTAATCTTGGTGAATCAATTTATGGTTTTCTGTCAAGCAAACACTGAGACTTTTCTACTTAAAATTTTAAATCTCATTCTGTATATAGACTGAGCTGGATTAGTCAGTTGTGAACTGTTTGTTCATTTTATATATAGGGGGTTGGAGAGAAAGAGGAAAGGATTGTAATCCTATAAGAAGATAGACCTAAAAACGGTGCGGATTGGAACTATAAAATAGTTGCCACTAATCCCCAGTAATTCATGCAGAAGAATTTTGTTATTGTCTGGTTTTGCTGGCGTTGTACTACATTAATGTCATTTCTTCTTTGTTTCACTGTCCAATAGAACAACTTTGACATTTTCTTGCAGTAGTAACTTGTTAAATAAAATTGGGAGGTATTACAGGTGGTGTAGGCAGGATGTTGAATAACAATGACCCTTGAGTTACAGCAGAAGTCTCATGGAGTCATTAGGGAGGGAAATGATTCCTTGGCCCTTTCTCTTTTAAATATGAGGTTTTATAGTTATATGACTTGGCTTAAACTGACAGATTGACAAACCTAATGGAGAGCATACTATAAAGAAATGTAAACAGAATTGGCAACTGGTTGTGATGTATTTGGGAGACAATTAGAGTTGTCATCATAGTGTTTGAAGAATAGCATAAATTATGTTAAGTAGAAGCGTTTGTTATATAGTTTGATAAATAACAAAGTTTGCATTAGAGGAAGTAGGTTAATGCAAATAATACAATTTGATGGAGAGTTGGAAGCCAATCACTGTTTAACCCTGTTTTGTTTTTTCTGTGTTGTTTTTAACCCATTTTGTTTTTCTGTGGTTCCCCATCCCCTTTGGGGTGGATCAACTGACTACTCTTTGCCTGTTTATATAGTTCTTGATGCTGTTCTTCACATTTGTGATCATATTTAAACATCTTTTAAAAATTGTAGGTGCAGCCCATTTTTCCATTTCTGATGCGAGAGAGCATGACTTTCTCCCTCCATTTTCTCTTAACGTTTTCATTTGTAAATGCTGATATGTCAGAATGGTGTCAAATTTTGGCAAAAGTTTCTGGGTATTAAATTAAGACTTTGACCCAACTTTTCCTCCAAAGTATCAGTTAAACAGAGAGTTACATCAGTCCATACATTTACTGAGTTTCTATCCAGGTCTAAAATATGCACTAGAAAGGAATTAGTACATTAGAGAAACCACACATTGTCTGATGACTTCAGTATTTCCAATGCAGATTTTTTTTACAGACCATCTCATATCCAATGTGTTATACTTTCTTCTAGATCATATTTTGAGGTCCTATTTTTATCCTTCAGTCCAAAAACAATGGGAATTAAAGCCTCAAAGGTGCAAATTGCAGGATGGTTGAAACCTTGCATGTTTCCATGTTATGATTTAGAGGACATTCTAAGACCATGGAACGTATGGCTGCATTCTACTTTTTCTATGTCAATTAATATCACCAATGTAGTATTAGCATCTAGAAAATGTTTGCAATGTGACTGGATGGGAAGAGCCATCTATATTTATGAGGCATTATTTGATAGAAAAAGTACATGTTGACATTAGCCACTGTTAGGTGAACTGTTTTATAGTTGGTTGTATAATTTTTCCAAGCAGTTACACCCACTCAATGGAGGGAACTTGGGTATATTCCAATTATTTGTGAATTACTCCTCTGTGCCATCCAGAAAATGAAAGATTGATACTTATTGCAAAGGTTCATTCTTAGTTGGCCTAGAAAAGCAATCTACTCCCTTCTTGACTGGCTGCATAAAGAGCAGAACCATAAGCAAATGGAAGTGGAGAGAAGACAAGGGATCTGAAGTATATGTGTAAGTAAGGAAGATTAGTTTACACATATTACCCTGAACTGTGGCAGATTTTACACAAAACAGACATGAAGTTACAGGAGGTAACAACTGTGAAGTGAAAGAAGTTTGGACTTTGTAACTTCTACTGTATATGCTGGCATGTGGAGAATAACCCAACTGTTTGTGGATTGTTCCTCCGGGCCATACAAAAATGAGCCTTCACAGAGATAACCAGTTCCTCACTCTTAACTATAGCTTCCATATTCCTCTAGAAAGGATGGTTACTGTGCATGCTGACTGGGGCATTCTAGCAGATGTGGCCCAGAAATGCACATTTCCCAAATGTGGGATGATTTAAACTCTTTGGAATGGTAGGTAGCAATAGACAACTACCAGCATGGTTTGACAAATACACCAATTGGACCACTTGGCAAATGTAGTCACATCAGCGTAGCCCAGGCATGTATTTTGAGCTGTATAAAGTTTGCTGCAGTTTTCAGTCAATGTTACAAAGAATCACAACCTATTTTGTAGAAGACAGTCAAACCTGTTGCATAGCTTGGAGACCCCCTATGGCAGTGGTATTCAACCTGTGGGTCCCCAGGTATTTTGGCCTACAACTCTCAGAAATCCCAGCCAGTTTACCAGCTGATAAAATTTCTGGGAGTTGAAGGTCAAAAAATCTGGGGACCCACAGGTTGAGAACCACTGTTCTTGGGGAGACGTCGAGAAAGGACTGAGCTTGAGATGGAAGTGGGATTGAGAGAAGGGCCTCTCTGGAAGATATTGGGGCTTGGTCAGGTTTGTACAGGGGGATGCAGTCAGCCAAATAACCTGGATTTGAACCATTTAAGGCTTTAAAAGTCATAACCAGCACTTTGAATTGTGCCCAGTAACAGACTGGCAGCCAGTGGAGCTGCTGCAACAAGGGGTTTTCTGCTCCTGTAGCTAGTCCCAGTGAGCAACCAGGCTGCAGCTCTTTGGACATTTCTCAGCACTCTTCAGAGGTAGACCCACATACAGCACGTTACAATAATCCTGATGGGATGTAAATAAAGTATGAACCACTGTGGCCATATCTGTCTTCTCAAGGAATGGGCGCAGTTGGCGCACAAGTTTTAGTTGTGTGAAGGCCTGCAGATACATGGGCCTCCAGATTCAGTGCTGAGTCCAGGAGGACCTCCAAACTGCATACCTGTGTCTTCATGGGGAATGTGACCCCGTCCAGCACAGCCTGGATCACTATTCCCTGGTCTGACTTCAAACAGTACCTCTGTTTTTTCTGGATTAAGTTTCAATTTGTTTGCCCTCATCTAGTCCATTACTGATAACAGGCAGTGGTTTAGGGTCAGGAGAGCTTCCTTGACATTTGGTGGAAAGGAGTAGTAGAGTTGGGTGTCATCCTCATATAGGTGGCATCATACTCCAAAACTATTGATGACCTCTCCCAGTGGTTTCATGTATATGTTGAAAGCATTGGGGGGGGGGGAATGGAACCCACAGGTCAATGGTCAGGGGTTTGAACTGGAGTCCCCCAGCACCACCATCTGGGTCCGACCCTCCAGGAAGGACTGGAACCACTGTAAAAGAGTGCCTCCCAGTCTCATCCCAGCGAGAGGACCTAGGAATGTATCATGGTCAATGGTATCAAAAGCCAAAGGTCCAGGAGAACCAACAGGGACCCATTCCCCCTGTTTAGCTCTTTGCATAGATCATCCACCAAGGTGACCAAAACTGTTTTTGTTCCATAGCCAGGCCTGAAACCAGGTTGAATGGATCTAGATAATCTGTTCCATCCAGAAATCCCTGGAGTTGGGAGGCTGCCAAATGCTCCAAGGGAAGGTAGGATACTGGCTGATAGTTGTCTATTATAGAGGGGTTCAGGGCTTTTTAAATATAGGTTTCTCAACTGCCTCCTTTAGGCAAGTTGGAACTTTGTCTTGTTCCAAGGTGGTATTGAACATCACCTTCACCCACTCTGCCAGTGGCCCTCTGGCCTGTTTGATCAGCTAGAAAGGGATAGGATCTAGAATACATTTGGTAGCTCTCACCTCTCCAAGGATTCTGTCCATGTCCTCAGGCTCACAAAAACTACAACTCCTATCACTTTCAATCATTGGGGTTCTAATAGGAACACAGCTGGTTCTCATGAGAGTCCAAAGCACCTGGAGGATACTATTTTTGGGGCAGTTTTAAGATTTTACTGTCATTCTGCTCTGTCTCTTTAGTTCAGGCTGCTGGAATTATAACTGATTTGTGCTCTAATCCAAGCATCTTTTCCACAGTCACTTTATTGATTATATTTATTATTGGTTTTCAACCTTCTTCACCCTATCAGTTCATTGCTATTACTTTGTTGTGGTCTTTAAGGTTTCCCTAGCTCTCTTTCATCCTCTTCCCAAGGCTAATTCTGCTGAATTGCTTCCCAGGTAAACAGAGGATGAAGAGGAAAAAGAGAGGCAGAATGTAAAAATCCTTTGTAAAAAGGACCTTCTTTTGCTAGAGGCTTTACTATCCAAGGTATGCCTGTATCTGGATTCAGAATGTTAAAGAACAAGCTTATAGTGAAGAATAATGAACATTGCCAAAGGGTAAACCTGAAAATAGAGTTGGGAGCAAGCTCAAGTCAGGATCAAAACACAAAGTAGGATAGAAGAACAATATCAGAGGTGGGAATTATAGACACAGAAGCAGGAAGAAGTGGTTGCTCAAGGAAAGCTCATTGGGGACAGCACTCAAGGCCATCAGCTCCTGACTATCTGTGTGAGCTGCTGGTCTCTAGTGTTGTCTTTGTTTCCACCCCTCACCCCTTTCCGGTACCGCTACCTTTCTTCACTTCAAGGAGCTGTCAGAGCCTTGCCTTTTAGAAGCCGAATGTAGGTGGAGTTGTTTCCGAGAAAGCTGGGCAAAGCTCAGTTACATTCGACAGTAACATGCTGTGCTGGGAGCACCTTGTTTGGGTCAAGGCCAGTTATTGTGATCCTGCATGAACAGGAAATAGGCTCTTCCTTAAGACTCCTTCTGTAATCTTGCCTGACAGAAACTCATCCTGCTTGTTAAAATAAGCTAGCAGATGGCTATTTATTTAATGTGTCGATGTCTCAAGGACACAGATGGGTCATGCTGGATTTCTTTTGGAAAGATACTTAAGTGGGTATATCTCTCTCAGGACTATGGAATCTACATTACCCTCATTTATTTATGCCAGTAGGTGACATGGAAGAAAACACAATTCATGTAAAATGTTTTTCACAAATCTTTATACCACTAAATCGATATTCAGAAGGAAGCTCTAGATTTTTCACTTCCATTTTAGTCTGCCATTTTAGTTAATGCTACAAACACTAATGAAAGAAGTGCATGTTGAACATCCCTTATCTGGAATTCCAAAATTCAAAATACCCCAAAACCTGAAATAGTCTGCATGGGTGGCTTATATAAGGGACATCTTTGCTTTCTGTTTGTTCAGTTGCATAAATTTTGTCTCATGCATAATTTTATTACGATTAGGCTTTGAATGCGATTTAAATGTGATTTCCTGCTTCTTGGCAGGGGGTTGGACTGCATGGCCCAAGAGGTTTCTTCTAACTCTTATTATTCTATGATTCTATGATTCTAGACTGTGTACATAATATGTATATTAAGCAGAAACGAATCTCACCCTTAGATTTGAGTCCCATCTCAAAAGCTCATTATATTCATATTTGGAAAGACAGATATACTAAAATAAAAAAACAACCCTGACATCCCAAACACTTCTGGTCCCAAGTATTTTGAACAAGCGGGGCTGAACTGGTTGTTATTTCTCAGGCTCCCAGGTCTCAGGGTTTGACACAAAAGCTCGTGGTTTTCAATTTCTTTTCACCGACTTTTGACTTTCTCCATAGGGAAGTCACAAAATTTCAATCTAAGGGATAAGAAGCAAGGAAACTAATGAAAAGGAGTTTTTGTTCTTTGCTGTCTTTCCCAAGTCCATTTGTTTTTACTAGAGCTTGGTAGGGTTACTTTTTTAAACTTCTGAATCCTGCAGTGTGTGTGGTCTCTTCTAGTTCAGGATTTCTACTGCTGAGGAATCTGGCATGGTCAGCTTTCCCTACCACCAAAAGAACCAGTTGTTGCCCATCTTCCTATCTCATTTGTCTTTTAACTGCCTGGGTCCATTTCTTGAATCTTACAATGTGAACCCCAAGAAAAGTTGACAAATCTTTAGTTGTTTCACTACACTGTTAGAATATCTTACCTTATTGATCACTGGTGCCCAACCTTTCTTCCCTTGTGCACCCTTTGCTAGCCCATGTTGTGCCCTTCATATTAGCAAATTGTTCATGAAAAATACACCTGCTGTTGTTTCAAATGTATACAGTATAATACCCAAATTGAAAGATTAATTCAAAGCTTTAAATGGTCACAAAGAGAAAAGACATAGCCAGCAGACATATTGAATTCACAGAAGCACTCATTCATTGAGTACTACTCACAGGACAAACGTGGTCTCCTATGTATGTCCCTTAGTGGCGTGACAGCATTCAAATGTTCATGAACTCGAGAAGAATGAGAGTTGAGCCTGTGAGAGGTGTGTTGCAGAGGATTTATGCTGTGGTTGCATGTTCACAAAACATTATTTTGGGATCCTCTAAAATGACAAAGCAAAGGAATGAGGCTTTTCTACAGTTAAATAAAGAAGAAAACTTGCTCACCTACCTGCCATAGTGTTCAATTAATTTTACATTTGGCTTGTATCATGTTTTACACTGTTGACATTTATTTCCTTCTATTATTCATTTTTCCCTGCATACCACTAAATGTCCTCTTAGTGCTTACTGATGAAATAATGTTGATTCTCATTTACAGTGTTTGTATGCATAGATGTGAACCTCAAGGCACTTTGTTCTATAGCAAATCTTCATACGTATATATATTGCAGCCCTTAATTTACCAGCTATCCAGCACTGCTGCTGATCATTACAAAGTAGGTGCTCTGAGTGATAAACTTGATCTTTGATCTCTAGAAATAGTATAGTAGACACCAACCATTTTGCCTTCAGGGCACTGGAATGAGTTATTTCTACTATAATGAGCTGCACTATAAAATCTGGTTGACTTTCTCCATATACTTCTTATTAAGCTATCTAATACTGGGCACTTAAAAACCAAGGCACAGACTGCAAGTGGTCACAAATTCCTAATAAGCAAAAGTTATTTTATGTCCACAATTAATTAACTATGTAACCCAAAAATACAGGGTGAGGATGGCAAGAAATAAGAAATAAGTAATAAGTAATAAGTAATAAGAAATAAGATTGTTTATTTTCTGTTAGCCTTCGATGGACAGGAGGAAAATAAAGGTTGGCTTGACATGCAAGAGACAGCGTCTCTCTAAAATGCCTCAAAACACTGAAAACCCTCCTGATTCTCATTGACTACTTATCTGGTCAGAAACAGGCAAACACAGCATCATGGAGGCAGCATGGCAGCATCCCCAGAGCCCTTTGGTGTCCAGATGGCTTGCCAGGCCAAGATCTCATTGGTGTTGTCATTGCTTCTGCTGCTGTTTCACCTGCCAGAAGCAGGTCCCTGGCAGAGCCTTGCTGACACCATTGCTTCTGATGAGGTCACAATAGGGTGCCCAGCAATGTGATCAGCAGAAACAATGTCACCGACAAAGCTCTGGTGGGGAGCTGCTTCTAGCCAGCAATACAGTGACAGGTCTGTGGGTATGGACAATACATTGGACAGTCAGATTTGAATCCAGCTAGATCTGGCTTTCCACACCTCAAAAACACTGGAATATTCTGGTTATCCTTGCACCAGATGAACAGCTGGATGCAGCACTTCTGTTACAAAATCAATCATATGTCATGTGGACTCCATGCACCAGTTGCAAGGTGGGTCCATTTTTATACCTGTGTAGTCACACCCGTAAATTATATATATATATATGTGTGTGTGTGTGTGTGTGTGTGTGTGTGTGTCTTGAAGTTGAACTTGACATATGGAGACCATGTGATAGGGTTTTCTTATTTAGAGAAGGATTTCCATTGCTTTTTTCTTAGGTTGAGACTTGTTCCAGGGTAACTCAATGGGTTTCTATAATTTCTCAGGGACGTGAACTCTGCTCTCTCAGAGTCCTGATTTATATTCAAACTACTATACAATAAAGGTCCTATGCTAGTTGTAAACATTTATTCTAACACTCTGTGAAGTTAAATCTTTCCATGTACCTATGAAGTTAATAGCTTTTAAAGTTATGTAATGATTGAAATGAGAATGTGGGGATGGGACAGAAGAGGAATTTGTTCAATAACTGTGATCATAGAGCAAACTGCATATCAGACACATCAAAAAGATTCTCTGGCTTTGTTTTTCTTCATGAATTTTGCCTCTTGAAGATAGTGGACCTTAGTCTATCATATCTTGAAGACCGTTTCAACTAATGATTTGGGATTTGTGCAGGTATATCCTTTTCTCCTGGAAAGCAGATCTTGTCTGCAGAAGGGAATGATTAATGTTACAATTTATATTAGGCTTACAGAAAGTCTTATCATTGTTACTACCTTCTATGTTCTTTTTGTGTGGATAGGTGCTTGTTATTTGGGTGTTTCTAAAAGGAGAATGCCAGATACTATCCATTCATTGGTCTTATGCTTCCAATTACATATAGAAGAGTGCTCAACTTCACATACTATTGAATTTTTGTGCTTTTAGCACATAAAGATTCTGTTACTTTCCACTCGATTGCCAAACTGGTGGTCTTAAAATAATTGTGTGGGTGAAGGAGGAGGATAGTTAAGGTTTTAAAAATAGACACATGAAACTTCCAGATTTCAGTGTACCCCAGTCTGTTTTGCAGACAAAATAAAGCTAAAAAGATCAATTCCCAATCATTCTAGAAGGAAACCATTTCATATAGTAACAGACTTCCAAAAAAGATGTATGTATGTTTGTATATTGGCTTACGATTTCTAGCATGAAGAAAGGAAATATTTTACTTTCTCAAATATCTGATGATGAATAGAGTTTTCTGTCAATGGGACTGCAGTAAAAAGCATTCTGAGGCAGCAGTCTTATGTAGCTTGAGTGATTAATTTCTATGTCCAAAATCCAGAGATGCTCCTCAAACCTTTTCTTTTTCCTTCTCTCTGTCGTCAATGCAGAAAGTTGTGGGGAAACAGCAAAGACAGATAACCACTGCATCAAAGATTTCAAGGGCCTTCCTCTTCCTGCTATAGAATCTTGCAGGATGTGACTACAACATCCATGATAAATGACATCCCAAACTCTGTTTAAAGATCTTCCACTGAAGGAAAGTCCTTGTGTTATGAGGTTCCTCCAGTCATTCCACCCATTACTTCTAACCCTGCTCTTCGAAGCAACATACAAATTTCCTTCAACTTCTGTGTGACAATTCTTCAAATATTTGAAGACTGGTATCAAGTCTCCTTTTGATTATCTGTCTTGCAGGCTAAAAGGTACTCAGATCTTTCAACTATTCCATATAGAACTTAAGTTTCTAGGTGTTCTAGCTTGTCAGTGTTTGTCTTGAATGAGCATCAATATGGACTAAAGGTTTTCAGTCAGGCAAAGGAAAACACAATGTTTGTGCACTGCGGTAATAGGTACAACTTCCTGGTAGGTCAGTAACCATGGAAATGACTACTTATCTTTTTGTAAAACTGGACAGACAGCAGAAAGATTGTCTACATTGGTCAGGACTGGGTTGTGCCTCTGTGCTCCCTCCCCAAACACACACACACACACACAATGTGGAAACGCTATGGAAGGTCATTCTTACCATATGGTGCATCTGTTCTGTAGAAAGGGAGTAGACAAAGAATTTTGAATCCAGAGGAAACACCTTGTCAAGAAACATGCATATTAACATTACTGTGCTGCTTGAAATACTTTGGTTCTTTTCTCATTAACTATACATTACAGCATACAGTATAATTGTAGCGCTTGGGCTTTGTACAATGGCAATAAGAGACAGATTGCCGTGTTATTATTGGCAGAGAAAAACCTAAATGTTTCTCCACTCATTTTTCTTTTTGTTTTCTTTTGCTATAATTTAATTTGCAGACCTTCAGGGTCATGTCAGGAATATCTGCTAAGCTTTGTTTTTGCCTTTTTCGGTTATTATTCCTAGTCATTTGATAGCTTTAGTGTTCTTGTTTTGGGAAAATAAAACCACAAGTAAAATGTTTCAACTGGATAGGGCAGTTCTAGCAGTCAGAAAGTAATGGATGGTGTGTGTGCACTTTTTCTTAAGTATTTTCTACAACCCATCTCATTAAAACCTTATACACTATCAGAGTTGGGGAATAGGTGGCTTGTAACTCCCCTCATTCATCACCATTGGTAATGCTAACTAGGGCTGATAGGAGTTGCAGTCCAACAATGTCCCCCACATTTTACTTTGGGAGGTCTTACCATCATATCAGTGACTGAATGCACATCTTTGTGAATTATTACCAAAATCAAACTGAATAAAATTCTTAGTCATTTGGATTGACCAAACCTAGCACTTCCAGCTATGTCCAGGATGAAGAGGGACATTTTGTACCTGGTTCCCATGTTTCTGCCAAAGATGAGGAGTCTGTCAGGGGAAAAATAAATGCTAATCCTAATTCATCACCATAAGGATGGTTCAACACACTGAAATACAAAGCGGAACTTTTAAGAGCTCATCTGTCAAAAGCCCTCTATCTAGATGGGAAAAGGTTTTACTTTCTTTCACATTCAGATTTTTCGAATTACAAGTTATTTTGGTTGAATATATGGGGGAAAAATGGAATCAAAAAACATCTTAGTCCCATTTCTAATTAACCCCATTCAGTTAATTGATAGCAGATTTTTGTTAAAGGCCAAATATAGTGAAGTTATATGCTGGTTTACAAATTCAGAAAACTGTAATCTGAAACATAATGATTCTAAGATCTTTGTAGTGTATACTTAACACACTGCATTTTCTACCAAAAGACATTGCAATAGCCACTGGAGTATTTGCCAAACTCAGGGGACATAGATTATTATATGAATATTGGCCATAACAGTAGTGGAATTGTTCAGTTTGGCAGTGGTGTATTAAAATGTATCGCCTGCTTTGGAGAAGATCTAAGAAAAATGCCATCAACTGAATGTCTTGGATGTGGAATTCATGAAAGGATCTGCTAGCCTTTGTTGGGTGCAGGGTGCTTATCAATTGCAAGGTTTTTTCCTGCTCTGAAATAATCTAATAAAGACAGTTTGACAAAAAGATGGAGGACGTAGTTCTCCAGATGTTGTCAGACTCCCAAGACCTTTGATCTTTGATCATTGGCAATGTTAGCTGGAAAAGATGGGGTGAGAAACAACATCTGGAAGGCCAGTAGTTCCCTCTCCATGAACAAATCCCCAGAGATACCAAATTGTTGTCGAAAGCTTTCATGGCTGGGATCACAGGGTTGTTGTGTGTTTTCTGGGCTGTATGGCCATGTTCCAAGTATTCTCTCCTGACATTTCACCCACATGTATGGCAGGCATCCTCAGAGGTTGTGAGGTAATGAGGTAAAGATACCTAATTCATTTTGCATACAGAGAAATTCTGATGTTTTTATGCATTTCTCCGGTGCTTCTTTTTTCTGACTTTTTTTTTTTTTGCACCCATTGGCAAAACGACAGGAAAAAGAAGACCAGATTCAGCTTTCCCATTGGTGACATTGTCTAGGATCCAAAGAACGAATTGTATTCATACCCAAAGGCCTGAGTGTGTCTACTAGGGTTTGGGATTTGAGCAGCAGAACCTCACATCAAATATTACTTTTGCTATTCATTTTTTTTCCATTTCGGATTAGATTTGCCACATGATGTAGAAGGCTACTGTTTGATGGATGAAACACAAAACCTCCTGATAGTGTTTTATTGATTGTACAATTTATTATACTGATCAGTGCTTCTCCTGTTTCCATCTGTACACAGGCATTAGCAAAATATTTGTGTCTTAGTTCTTTCAAATATTACTTACCGGTATGTTGAATGTAATTCGAATGGTAATGCCAATAATACTTCTCCTTGTTGGAGATAAGTTGGTTAGGTTATGTATGATTATGTTTTCTGCTTATGTTGTGTATGTCCTGTCCATGTGCTGGCATTTATTCTGAAAACAGCTTGTTATTAACTCACTATTTTTAAAAAATTGCTTGTTGAAGAAGCCATCAGAATACAGTTATAAATCACACATGCTTTTTGCTGGAAAGGATATGAATACGACTTGTATTTCTCTTGCTTTTTTGTGTGTGATTACTGGGGATGAGTAATCTGCTTAATCTTTCTGAAACAAAATTGATAATCTTCATAGGTAGACATTAGTATATCACCATACTTTTCTGAATCAGTTGTTTTCTCCACAAAGCAAGAGATAGTTATGCACCTTCAGCATTGGTAATGAAGAAATACCTTGGAGTGAATTAAGATTTTTGTGCTCTCTAGTTCTGTTCCCAACCTGCTGCTTTTCAGATGTGTTCGTCTATCAATCCCATAATCTTCAGACAGTATAGCCTCAGGGAAATTATAGTTCAACACATCCAGAAGGCACCAGGCTGAGAAAAGCTGCTAGTACATATGCTTAGATTATCTTCAGTTGATATGCACTGCCAATACTTACTCTTATATTTCAGCTTTAAATTCTGTCCAATGTTTCTGAGATGAAAGCAGTGCTAAAGCTATCATTCCATTCTCCAATGATCTGTAGTACTGATTGTTAGAGAAGTATGTTTTTGTGTGTCTGATTATGCATGTGGTTATGTATTAGTGTGTAAGCATGCACATATATGTGTAGCAGTCCCAGTGAGAAGTCCGATGTAGCCCCATGGCCCCAGAAATTGTATAACCTTTAGGGAAATTATTTAAGTCAGGTGTGGACAGCTTTGAAAGAATAGGACCATTTCTCCACATAACCATCTCACAAGCCATAGCATCATAATCACAACTGAAAAAAATGTGATTTTCCCTTTTTTCAAAGTTTTAGTGATTTTAATTGGGGATAAAGTGATTCAAACCACTATATTTGGAGGTGTGATTTGAAGGCATTTTTGGGACAAAAGATTGGCAGGGATGTTAACATTCCTTTTTGGTGAGTTTTGGGGGGCTTTAAGGAAGATTCACAAAATGGATTCATGATACCACATTTCTATACACTTGCCTTAAATGAATATGGATAGAGTAGGGGCAAAGGCCTCTCATGGATGATTTAGCCATGGATTTCTGCAATGACAATGTGTTGGACTCTATGGCTTTGGGGTACTAACCAGTTGGACAAATCTATGATTGAATGAATCCTGTTTTGAAGTGATGAAATAGTTACATATATGTTTGACTTGATAAATGTCAGTAAGGCTTTTGCAAGTAACTCTGTATGATCTTCTCTTCTCTCTCTCCCTCTCTTTCAGAAAGAGAATTTTCCCTCTAAAGCCAAAGAAAACTCTGTTTATTTACCCAAATAGGTGCTATTTGGTAAGTTTCTTTTTTCTACACAAAGGTGTAAAAGTGCCACCCAGGATGGAGATATGGGGAGGGGTCATGGACCATGAAAGGGATAAGAAAATAAAAACTCAGAGGTGATTTTTTTCAGAGTCACAGACCGTTTGTGTAAATGGTCTTTATGCAGCTTCAGGCACCAATTGCCATCATTTCTCTTGAGATGAAAGATGCAAAAGAGCTTTTGCTTTTTTAGCTTGTTTCTTGCAGCTAATGACACTTACTGAGGCATCCCCTTCATCCAAGTTCCTTAGATGCAGAAGAGAAGGGCCGTAAGCAACAAAAGGTGTCAAGGGTTACAGCAAGCAAAGTTGGCAGCATTTGAAGAAGATCTCAGGAGGCAATTTATTTTTGTTGCTGTAATCTAATGTAGTGAGATGCTACTTTGGCCTTGAGGAATCTTTACTCCCTTGGTACTTGTTGGAGGAGACATGCTTGCAACTCTCCCCTTCCCCCATCTATAAATATAATGTCTTTGTTGCTGGTTTTCAAAGACATAAATGCAATATTATCACATTTTGGGGTGGTAGGCATCTGTATATTAGGAACCTCATTTCCAGTATATGTTCAGTGCGGTTTAGCTGTGTCCGACTATTTGAAATAGCACTGATGTTAACAGTGCCACTATCAAGTAAAAAAAAAAAAAAAGCTCATGCTTTGGGGGAGGGGCGCTGAAGGGACGAAGGAAAAGTCCTTCAGCTGAGTTGAAAAAATGTATTTGAACTTTTCCCCTCTGCTGTGTGTATGACTGGTGATCCATCTACATGGATAATTCAAATCAAATGCAAGTTATCTTTTAACACATGATGTCAAACAATGCGTGCTGCAAAAGGGTGCTGCAGCACATTTAAGGACTTTAAACTGCCATCAGCAAAGTCAAAGAAAGTCTGAAAGAAAGCCCTTAATGTGCATTGGCATGTTCCAATGTAAAGCACCTGAAGTGATCCACTGATCCACAGATGCACATTCTGGAGGGGGGAATTAAAGAGAAAATGATATTATCTTTGACTGTTAATGCTGTGGATCAGGGGACTGGTTCACTGGATCTGTGGTTTGTATAATCACCATCCAGGCCTCAAACCCAGAATTTCCTTTTTAATCATCCACAAGCAAAACCATTTTCTTTTATAACAGTTTGAAACTGCTTAGTGTAGATGTGCTGTGAGATGTTATCCCTTCTACCCCTCACAGTTACTATTACCTGACAGTAATCCTGAGATGTCAGTGATTAATGCTTCTTTCCTGTGGTTGCCTTGCCTTTCCCCACACAAGGTGATCAATTGAGAGAAATAGCAATGCTTTGTCTGTGATTTGGCTTCATACACACAATTCTGGATTGGCTGTGTAGTGTCTTCATGAAGCCAAATCAGAGGAAAGGCAGTGCTTTCGCCTCTCATGTTGCCAGAATAGAAAATGGGGGAAGGGGGGTGTAGAATTGATCTTGCACTATTGCTAAAACATTTTGCCCTCATTCTCAAATGATTATAAACTATTGAAGTGCAAGTGACATGTTGTATCTGTCAAATAGTGTGATAAAGTTGGGTGCATGCCTTTTTTCAGGACAGTTCTCCCCAGCTCTTCCAACCCCCGCAGTTGCAACACTATAATCCCTGTTCTTCCATAGCCCTGATGTTATTTCACAGCTTTTCTGTCACCTGTCAATGTCACCTTGAAGTAAATGTTGTTGGCTTCTTTGGAAGCTCAAATAGCAATGTGGTTTCCTTCACCTTCTTGCCCTTGGTGGTGGTGTGGAAATGGATAGGTTATGAAATGGTTCCTTTTGATCCTCTGGAGAACTACTGAAAAACAAACTAAAGCTTTTTGAGTTGTGCAGAAGTCAGATTAAATGACTAGGGAAGGAACTGGTGTTTGTGTCCATTGAATCTTTTAATGTGCAGAAAGGGCATCCTTTTTGGGAAACTACATGGTGTTCTTTAGGCCATCCCTAGCAATTGTTTAATTTCTTTTCTCACAGTTGAGTGTCATAAATGTTGTTTCAGCAACATTTTCTTCCAACTGCTTACCATAATCTCTCATTTTGAGAAATAGCAATATGATGCAAAATGCTTTGGCTTGGTAAATGATTTCATATTAAGGAGTATTTCTTTCCAAATCTGTGGTGAAATGATCACAGCATCCTCAGATATATATATGCAAAAGGAGTGAGAACTCTGGGATTTTAGGGACACTGCAGATAGTACTGCATAAATAGGTACTAGAGCAAATCATGCTTGAATTTTCCCTAGAAGCTAAAATGTCTAAATTGAGATTGCTATACTTTCATAAGAAGACATGACTCACTAGAAAAGACAATATTGTTTACCAAAGTATAAAGAAGTAAGAAAAGAGGAAAACTGCATTGCAAAAAGCTATGGCCCTGATTCTGCAAAGCCTGAGCAGGGTAGGTAATGTCTTTTAGTCTATCATTCATATAGTTGCCATAAGTTGAAGTTGATGTGACAACAGTTCACAGCAAACTAGATTTGTTCTGCTTTGGTATCTGGATAAGCATAAGGAAGAACTAGTAATGTGTCTTATTGTTTATATATAAAAGACCATATCAGTCCAAGAGCTGCCTTGTTGAAACACACCAAAGGATAAATTTGGGATTAAGTGGTTACTTGCAATTAATTCTACAAGCAGTAAATAAGACACAAGGTACATTATGATTATAACTTGAGAGTTAACTACTTTATTCTATTTGTGGTTTGTTCTGTTTACTAAATAATGGAGGATGAATATTACATTGTTCAAATGTTGACTTATTTTGGGCTGTGACAAGGGAAAAATGCATTGTAAATCACAGGTCAGTGTTTGTAGCATTGTAGGTTTTCGTTTAGTTACTTTTGAAGAATCGTAATGTAAATGTTATTTTTAAATAATAGTTGGATCAAATTGTAACAAACTACTTTGGACATTTTGGGACTATAATTGTAAGCAATTGAAAAGCACATTTCAAGTACTTAGCTATTTTCACATTCTGTTTCCAGCAACATATGGCAAGATGGCTTTTCTATGACTCAAATACAGGGCAAGACATTGATTGGCATTTTAGTTGAGAGATATAAGTACAGTATAACCCAGACATGGGTAAACTTTGGCCCTCTAGCTGTTTTGGACTTCAACTCCTGCTAGGCTGTTAGGAATTGTGGGAGTTGAAGTCCAAAACACCCGGAGGGCCGTATCCATGAGGGATATGTTCCTGGACTTTGCATGGATATGCAAAACTGTGGATAATAGTGAACCTTTGTGAATTTTTCTCTTTCATAGTCTGTGTCAGAATGTACAGCATCCCTGCCATCCAACAAAGCCAAAGACTAAAAGTATTTAATGTGAATAAAAAAATTGAAGATCTCCACTAAGAGTACCCTTGGCTAAACTAACTCTGGTAGCTGTGTAACATTGTTTATTTGACTCTTGGTTTTCTTTCATAATGTCCAATTCTTAATGTTTGTGAAGGCCGGATTTCGGCAAGGCAGAAGCACAATAGACCAATGTTTTGTGCTTTCGCACCTAATCCAAAATAGTCTGAAGAAACCAAAGAGGTGCCTATACACTGCATTTGTGGATTTCACCTCAGCTTTTGACTCAATTGACAGACAGTGTTTGTGGGCAAAGTTGGCAAAGACTAATGTGGATTGATGACTGTTGTTGTTATTGCATCAGCTATATTCGGGGACAGATCTAAGAGTGAGGTTAGGTCTGTCAGGCAAGCTATCAAGCAACATTGAAACAAAAAGAGGAGTTAGGCAAGGCTGTTTGCTAGCACCTTTTCTGTTTAATTTCTACGTAAACAATCTTGTTGCTGAGTTGAGCTTCCCTGACCACTTCCCTCCATTAGGAGGTAGTAGGAAAATCCAAGTCTTGTTGTATGCAGATGATATGGCCCTCCTGTCAACTATGCAAATAGGTCTCAGGAGACTTTTGAGGTCACTAAGTAGAATCTGTGAACAAGAGAAGCTGATGATCAATCACTCTAAAACCAAAGTGATGGTATTTTCCAAAAGGAAGCAAATACATAAATGGAAATTGGATGGCCACTCAATAGAGCAGTGTCATAGCTTTAAATACCTGGGCATACACTTCTCATATAATGGTAACTGGAAGAAACATATAGAGGCAGCCAAATTATCTGCCTGGAGGTCAGTGAAATCAATCCTAGCCTTTGGGAAAACAAAGGGAGGCTCCTTGGTATGTCCCGCAGTAAAGATTTTTGCTGCTAAGATTTTACCTCAACTGTTATACGGAGCAGAAATTTGGGGACAGGGTAATACAAAACAGGTTGAATGTATTCAGAATAAGTTTGCAAGAGCTCTTTTAGCCCTTCCCCCTGGGACTCCAGCTGCCTTGTTAAGGCTTGAATTGGATCTTCCCTCACTTAAGGCCAGAATGCATAAGCTTAACATCTCATACGGGAAGAGACTTCTGGGAATGGAGGACGAGAGTATAACAAAGCAATGCATGATGGAGCAGTATAAGCGAGGAGGATGGGTTCAATACTGGCAAGCCTTGCTACATCAGCATTTTGATGGGTCAACAACAACTCTAATGCATCTGGACAAGAAGGCGATTAGAGACAAAATCTTTGAGATGGATGCAGCTGACAACCTGCAGATTAGTAAACAGCAAGGTTTCTCTACCTGGTATTCCCGACTAAAGAGTGATCAATATTGTCAGCAATATTTTCAAGACCTAACGTCTGCAGTCCTGAGGAAAGCATTTACAGCCCTGCGCTTCCAAACAATGCCATCAAACTGGCTAGAGGGAAGATACAGAGGGATCCCCCATGTCCAACGACTTTGCATTTGTGGCACGGGGAAAAAAAAAGATCTAACACACTATCTGCTACATTGCCCCTTGTATAATGATCCTAGGAAAAATCTCCTGGGAACACTCTTAGAAGAAAGGGCAGCATGGCAACAATCTGCTGTGATCTGCGACTTGCTAGCAGATTATTCCAAAAATATAACACTAAAGGTTGCCACATTTGCAATTGCAGCCCAAAAGATCAGAGTTAAAGTAGCAAAATCCATACTTGAGGTCAGAAATGGAACTGGCGATGGTTTGGGATGATACAAATCAGACACTGTCATTGTTATGTTGCTGCTATCATAATTTTAAAGAGCTAGTTTTAATTTTTGAATAAGTTTTAATGTTTTTATTGGAAAGTGTTTATAAAGGTTGTATACTACTGATGTCATGGCCTATGGCTAGTACAATAAACAATTCATTCATAATGTTTGTGAAATGTAAGTTTCAGGATTTCTCATGACTTGCACATACAGTATTGTTCATGGTGTTCTGTTTCCATGGTTAGCTGAGTCATATCATGATTCTCCTCCCATTTAAAGGTAATTTCTTATTTGAATACATTGCACCATATAGACTGAATGCAAATATGTATGTGTGTTTGCACACATGCACACATGAGCCTTCAAGTCACTTGTCAATTATGGTGAGTCTGTGAATTTCATAGGGTTTTCTTAGGCAAGAATACTCAGTGGTAATTTGTTTCCTCTAAAATATAGGCCAGAACACCTGGTATTAATACCACTTTATAGACTGTAGCTGAGATGAGAAATAACAGGTTAGAAATAACTGAAATTGTAATACTCATATTAGTCTGGTGAAGCATGACACACTGCCGGCATACTTCTGACCTGGTTCATCTGATATTTTTCATATCACAGTGTGCCGACAAAACCAATTGGTTGCTGGGTAGGGTGGAAAGATACCCTAGCAGTGTCCACCTGTCGTTTCACAGAGAGAATACATCATCTTTCTAGATCTCCATCATATTTATGTGTATACAATTTTAAGACTCCTATTGGCTTATAGTCACCCATGGATTTCATAGGGTTTCCTTAGACATGGCATACTCAGATATATTTTCACAATTTCCTTTCTTTGAAGTATAGCCTACAACTTACTTATTTACTTACTTACTTAGGCGATCCCTCGTAGGCCAAGGATGATGGTCCTCTGTTTCTGGTGTCTTGGGGGTGGGTTCATAGATGGCTGAAGAGACCTATTCTTGAGCCGCATGTTCTCCCGCAATGAGGACATAGTCTACAAAACCTGGTATTTGATGGTGGTCTATCATTTAGGTACTAACCAGGACAAGATGAGATGCAATCTGGGGTTTATAGGGCATCTAGGCTACTACTATATCTACACTTATTATCTAGCCTTTAGGCTTGATTAGCAAGGGAGGAGCACGAGAAAGGGCTACTAATATTGACCAAGGAGACAGCTCTCAGTTTATTTTTCATCAATAAACGTCCCCTGGGTGCACATGCATTTTACTCTAAATACACACATACACGCACACACACACACACACACACGCACACACACACACACATATATATACACACACACACACACACACAGTAGAGTCTCACTTATCCAAGCTAGACAGGCCGGCAGAAGCTTGGATAAGCAAATATCTTGGATAATAAGGAGGGATTAAGGAAAAGCCTATTAAACATCAAATGAGGTTATGATTTTACAAATTAAGCACCAAAACATCATGTTATACAATAAATTTGACAGAAAAAGTAGTTCAATACGCAGTAATGTTATGTTGTAATTACTGTATTTACGAATTTAGCACCAAAATATCATGATATATTGAAAATATTGACTACAAAAATGGCTTGGATAATCCAGAGGCTTGGATAAGCGAGGCTTGGATAAGTGAGACTCTACTGTGTATATATATTCAATTTCTGTATCGTAAAAGAACTCCTATATATTCACACACATATGAATATATGATAAAATAATGATTACAAAAATGAATTGCCTTAGGCATATCACTGAAAAAGTGATGAGAGGTTCCTGAAAGTTATTCCCGACCTGTATAATTGAGTAGCAGGTGTCTGGGGAATGTTGAACTACTTGCGGAGGCGAGGAGCTTTTGCTCTAAATTCAGGCTTGGTCATTAGCCTTCTCCAGCCTTGTGTCTATGTCAGCGGTTCTCAGTCTGTGGATCCCCAGATTTTTTGGCCTTCAATTCCCAAAAATCCTAACAGCTGGTAAACCTACTGGGATTTCTGGGAGTTGTAGGCCAAAACACCTGGGGACCCACAGGTTGAGAACCACTGGTCTGTGTGGTTGTTGTCCTGATTAATCTCCAAGGCTGATATTAGGAAGACCATACTTTTGGTGGCTTATTTTGATGGCCATGACAGTTCAACATATCATCTGGAGACTGGTTTATTACATGCAAAGTCAGCTTCATAATTACATTTAGCAGTAATCATGCCCTGTGTTTAGCTTCCCAGGGGCATCTGGTGGGCTACTGGTAGAGACAGAGTACTGAATTAGATAAGCCTTTGACTTAATCCAACAAGGCAGTGGTTCATCTTGTTTTTCTCTTTCAGAAAGCAGATTTTTAAAAGCATGCAGATAGATAGATAGTCTAATGGACGTTTCAACATTTGGAGGGTAGAATTTAAGTTACTGAAGTGTGAAATTCTCATTCACCACTATTCTTGCTACATTTAGTTGTTTGATCTATTACCTTTATTAATGTATATCAAATGTTTGATTAAATAAACAAAGTTCAGAGACGGGATGTGTAGCTCAGAAATGGACAACGCTGTTGCCATTGAGCTGTGTTTAGTCACTATAAAATGGATGAAGGAGAGGAGATGAAGAAATTAATGAGCACCTTTGAGAGTGATTTGTTATAAGCATCAACCTTCAAGGCCATTCTTCAGATCCTGCGGATATGCATACCTCCATGAAGAAGTGAAATATTGAGTTATTGAGTGGGCTTGCCTATTCCAAAATAGTTGAGAAGAGAAGTTAAACAAGACTCTGTTTGCAGTTGAAATGGGCCAAAGCCTCCAGTAACTTGCTTCCCATCTTGAGTGGCCCATAGACACCCCGTGCCTTCTTGCAAATATATGCAGTCAAACTTAGAAGCTACTTTGGACAAATCTTAAAGCAATTGGTGCTCAATGCTCAGTTGTGAACTTTTGGTTATTATTTTGATGCAATAAACACAGCAAAGAGAGCTTCCTACAACGGGCCCAAGAAGTTTATTTTAAAAAGCAGCATGTATACCAACTTTAAGTAATACCTATGACTTCATTCCACAATGGAGGAAAAGCAGGTGGAATTGTCTGCTCTGCATGACATTCAGTGGTGGCCCATCTTTAAACCAGATGGAGAATTTACTCTACCACACAGGATTGTCTCCTCCCATTTCTAGCTCAACCATTGGCTTAATTTCCCATTACACGGGCTGGCGATATCTCCTCCCATTTCAAATAGACAAGCAAACTTTTGAACACCCTTTTCAGTGGATCTTTCCCCGCTTTGAATCCCTTCTGCCAAGCAGACCAGCACACTTCTAAAACACTTCTTTCAATGGAACCCACACTGTCTTTAAACTGTCATATTGACTTGAGTCTAATGTGCCATTGAATCTAGTGCGCACCTCAATTTTCAAAATGTTGAAACCAAAATTTTTTTTAGTGCCAAATGTAATGCACAGCAGCACAAAGGGCACATTAATTGCCTTGGTTCAATGCTGTGGAGTCATGGGGACTGTAGTTTGACAAGGTTTTCAGCCTTCTGTGCCAAAGAATGCTGTTGCCTCTCTAAACTACAAATCCCAGGATTGCATTGCATTGAGCCATGACAAGTTAATTAGAGATGAGGTTCCTCTAATAGGAGCTCCAGTTGCAGCTCCTGAAGCAGCTTCCTCTTTTGCTTGGGCTCAGCACTAAGATTACCATATTATGTGAATGTAATGTGCATGCTAATTTTGGCAACATCATTTAACCCCAAGATGAGCATTAGATTTGAGTAAATAGGGTACTAATGGCGACAGAAGGAGCATGGAGGGGCACTTCATAAAATGAAGAAATACTCCAGTTCTCATCCCAAGGAACAAATGTCTATTTTTAGGGATTCCTATTCACAGTGAGAAGAGTGGAGTTGATTCCTGACCATCTTTCTAATCCTCCCATTTCTACATATTAAGGAAATGATTCAATTTTATAAGGGTTTATATTAATATTGAAGTTTTTAGCCTAGATTTTAAATTTTGTCAATGATTTAGTTTTATAGGAGTTTTATTAATTCTGAAGTATATAACCTCTTGGATTTCATATGAATGTACGGGACTGGGTGCCCTTGATATGAGCTGGTCATTGACCGTAATAAAAGTTTACATTACATTACATATTAAGGAGTTGTACAATCATGGACAACCACCAGAAGCAGTCCTGTATCATTTGATAGGCTCCCTGGGGTTTGGTTTTTGAAATGTGTAGAAATGGAAGAGGAAAACCACCTGATTAAGTCCTTAACTGCATGAAGATACAATTACATCTGTAATGATTTTACCACCACTGAGATAGATTTATAGTTTACCGGTAAGACATCGCAATATTTTCCAGGAGTTAGGTGTGAGATTGGAAGTTTGAGAGATAATATTGCCTGTCTTGCATCAATAATACTTTTGATGTGTGATCTCTCTGTTTATCATAAGAACTGTACCCTCCCCACCTTATTTATTTATGGTGGGTTAATATCTAGCAATTGTAAAGTTATCAGATTGACTTGGTCTTATGACAGCCCCATGGATGAGAAACCAGTCACCTTCTCATCTTTTTTATTAAGAATTTTCAATACAAATTTTCAAGATAAACAGAATTAGTCAGGAAAAATCAAGAAAAAAAGAAGAGATAGTAAAAAGTGTACAAATTGCAAACAATATTAAGAAAATATTTACCATTTAGCTTCTAACTTTCCCAACAATGATTTACACAACTGTATGAAATAACTTCTGATAATGACCATTCAGGTGCTTATACTGCTTTATCAAGGCTACAGTTATCATGTTATTTTTTATTATTTGCAAAAGCCAATTAAATCATTTTTCCCCAAAAATGTTGCTAGTGAGTTTTCTCTGATCAATGTTGATTTGTTCATTTCAGCTAAATCAGTTGATTTCAACTATCAGTCCTCAATCTCTTTTTTCCCGTGTCAGGAGCGACTTGAGAAACTGCAAGTCACTTCTGGTTTGAGAGAATAATAATAATAATAATAATAATAATAATAATAATAATAATAATAACAACAACAACAACAACAACAACAACAACTTTATTTTTATATCCCTCTCCCATCTCCCCAGAGGGGACTTGGGGCGGCTCACATGGGGACAAGCCCAGTTTCAACATACAATAAAATATTGCATAATTAAACCAATGTAAAACAGGAATTGGCTGACAGCAATGACATTGTCCAGGGGATGCCCAAATGTTTTGATGTTTTTACCACCTTGTGGGAGGCTTCTTTCATGTCTCCGCATGGAACTGGAGCTGATAGAGGGAGCTCATCTGCAGTCTCCCTGGGTTGGATTCAAACTTTCAACCTTCAACAACAACTCAACCATCAAGTCAGCAGTCCTGCTGGCACAAGGGTTAACCCACTGCAACACCGGGCCTGCCGGTGATATTGCTTTATTTTTCCCCTTCAGTATATATTGCTGCATTGGCTGTGGATCGTAAAAAAAACAAAACACTTTTTCTCAATCTGATCATCTGCCAGATCCAGCAAAAACAAATCAGGTTTCAATAGAGCATCAACAATCAGAATTTTTCCTTCTCTTATAATAATTTGAGTGTCATACTAGAATGTCAAGTCATCACATCATCAACAACCTGGCTCAGATCTTACAGTCTCCAAGCTATGGCTTCCTTGATTGATTCTGTAAATCTGGAATGTAGTTTTCCTCGTTTCCTACTGCCTTCTACCTTACATTGCATTACTGTTTTTTCTAGTGACTCTTGACTTCCAGGAGAGTTCAGGTTTGATTTTTCTGGTGCTCATTTGTTTGCCTTTTTAGAAGTCCACAGCTTTTGTAGGAGTTGATTTTTCCCAATCAGCTTTCTTGACTATCCAGCTTTCAGAATTATACACAGAAATTGGAAATATGATAACATGGACAATTCAGACTTCAGTATTCATTGATAAATCTTCAGGATCTTTCAAAGCTGCCCTTCCAGGTCCTGATCTTTTTTCTTATTTCTTGGCAGCAGTCTCTACATTGAACTATTGTTGCTGGATGATAGAATGGAACATTAAGGTTTTGCTTCTTTCCTAAGTGACCAGGAAGCAAAACCTTAGATCGAAACACTGTTTTGAATAATAGACCTTTTCCTTTGAAAGTAATGTAGTTGGCAGGACAAATGTAGATATTATTTACTTACTGCCTCATTGACCCTGAGAACAATGTCTACATTATGAGATATTATTAAAACCTCAGTAAAAGTGGGAGGCTCTCCTTCTTATCTCTGGAACAGTCTTCCTGAAGTTGTCCTTCTGCATGTCAACTGTGCCAAAGGAGGTGGGATTTCAGATCAATGGTAGCATTTGATTTTCCAAGAAACAGCGGACATCAGTGTGCTTTCCTTTTATAAACATGAACTTCATTTGTTATAATTAGTGCAGGAAAATACTTGACCAGAACAAATGCTTATGTAGTCCAACAACCTATTGATCATTGTGACCAAGTGCATGGCTCTAGGAAGTCCACAGATAGGACATTCACATATTAATACCCTCTCTCTTCTCTTCACTTTTTTATTTCTCTTCCCTCCCTTCCTCCCTCCCTTCATCCCTTCTTTCTTCCTTTCCTTTCCCTCTTCACTTCTTTCTTTCCTAAGGAGGAATACCACTGGAAAAGCAGCAAAACTATAGTTCAAAACAAGCACAGACAAACAAAAAGCATCTAATAGTGGTTTGTAGCATCTCCACAATCTGGAATGACAAATGTGAATGTCTTTGTTCTTTTGCAGACAATAGGACTGATAAGGAAAACAATGATTTTGATGTAGAGTCAGATATTCAGGCAACATGACATGATTAAACATTAACTGCACACCTGTGATGACTCATGGGCCTTGTAGTCCTGCTCATGACATTGTAATGCCTGATGAAGAAGAAAACTTGGGTTTTTTACCTTTCCAGTCAGAACTGGAATCTTCTCAGCCAGATCTTTCCCAGGCAGATCTGGGAACCTTGCACCTGCAAGAAAGTTGTGTCCCAGAAGTATGTCAAACAAACCCTGAGCCTACATCTCCCGTGTTCTCTCGCCATGAGTTTTGTAAACAACAGAGGGGTTTGGAAGCAGCTTCGCGCAGGAGTGCTAGAATAGCAGCTAAGAGTGTAGCCAATTAAGCCTGCTTTTCGTGAGAATCTTTAAGGAGTCAAACATCTGGTCTCAGAGTTTAGCTTTCGTTTCTGGTTCCCAGAGAACTGCTTCGGCGGGAAAGTTAGACTCTATATAGGTGTTTTACCCGCGAAGTAACTTCGCGGAGTCAATTCGTCAGCCTCCGGAGCGAGTTGTGTCTGGACAGCGCGCTCCGTTTCAAGCCTCGTTCCTGCTCAAGCCTTGTCCTTGTTTCCAGCCTTCGCTCCTGTTTCCCAGCCTTTGTTTACCTACGGACCTTGCCTTGATTCCCAGGACTAAACCTTGCCTTGTTTCACGGATTTTACCAAGTTATTCCACGGACCTTGTTCTTGTTCCTCGTTACCTTGTTCCACGATTCAAGCCTTGTTTCAAGTATCAAGTTATTTCCTAGCCTTGCTCAAGTTCATGGACTAAAGGACCTTGTCATCTCCCCTCACTTTGCCTGGCAAAGTGAGTGTTTCGGTTATTGGATTACAACTTTGGACCTTAATATTTCATATTGGACATTGTTTCCTTGGACTAATTTTGACCTTTCCTGAAAGGTCTGCTTCTGGACTAACTTTTACATTTGCTTTTATTAACTTTATATATTTCCTTAATAAAGATATTAGATAGAATCTGGTCTCTGTGTATGGTTATTGGTGCTCTGTAGCCTGGGTCGTGACAGTTTGACTCCGCCACCCATAAGCACCAATTAACCAAGGCCAGAATGTCTACCGGAACCGTGCCGGGCGGCCAGCCGATTACCTACACCATCGACAAGGATGAGGTGGACCGAATCCGTGATAAGCTCAATGCACAGGATGGGGAAATAAAGGGTTTGAAGGAACGTGGAATCCGTCTTCCGGCCATGGCGTTGCCAACCAAGTTTACTGGAGAAGCTTCTAAGGTTCATGTTTTCCGTCGCCAATGTCAAGCTTATCTAGAGGCCCGTGATGCCGAGTTTCCCCAGGAAGACATCAAGGTGGCGTGGATTTACAGTCTCCTAGACGGGCCAGCGGCTAACTGGGCGACGGCTCTGTTCGACCAAGCCTCCCCACATCTAAGGTCAGCGCAACATTTCTTGGACCACCTTAAGGCGACCTGGGGAATCGAGGACAATTTGGAGGCAGCCGGGCACAAACTCCGCCGCCTCTTCCAAGGAGACAGACCCATGTCTCAGTACATAGCCGAGTTCCGAGTGCTGGCCCACAACACCGGCTGGAACGATGTTGCCCTCAGAGGACAATTTCGGGAGGGTCTCAACATTGAAATGCTGGAGGAAATCTCCAAGGTGGATCCTCCCCAAACGCTTGAAGCACTCATCGATCAATGTTTACGGGCTGAAGTCATGATTGCCAACAGGAAACAGTGGGTACGAGGCCAGAGCGGTAGAGCTGGGGCAAAACCCCCCGCTCCCGCCAGCGTTCAGTCGCACCCAGTGTGGAGACCCCCACCACCATCCCCATACCCCAGAGGGAGCGAGGAGGTGCCGATGCAGTTGGGCAATGTGCGTCCCAGATTAGACGCCGCCGAGAAGGCCCGCCGCCAACGCCTAAATCTCTGTTGGTATTGCGGGAATGGGGGCCACTTCGCCAGAGAGTGCCCAGCCAAAGGGAAGCCCGCCGCCCGTCTTGCGGCGGCGTCCTCCACGGAGACGAAGGCGTCTGAGGTGGCTGGCACACAGCCGGCGGGGGAAGCCAACGACCGGGCGTAGAGAGGCTCGCCAACCCGGTCAAGAAACCCATTCAAGAGCCGCCAACCGGGGTCCTGTTCCTTCTAGTGGTCACCTTATGGTCAGCAAAAAGGGGACCCGTCATGATCCACGCCATGATAGACTCAGGAGCTACCAACAATTTCATTGATAGAGAGTATGCCGACTCTCTGGGATTACAATATCATGACTTCAAGAATGCCCGTGTGGTGCAAGCCATCGATGGCCGTCCTCTCAAGACGGGCCCCGTAAGCCAGTGGTCGGAACCCACCAGGATGTGGATAAGGGAACATATGGAAGAGATTTCCTTCTTTGTTACTGAGGTTCCCCATTTCCCTGTGATTTTGGGGATTCCATGGCTGACACTTCACGACCCAAGCATCTCCTGGTCCAACAGAGAACTGCAGTTTGCTTCAAAGTACTGCCAAAACCATTGCCTCGTAGCCAAGGTCTGCCATGCCACAGACACCGAGCCCATTATCACCTTGCCAAAGAAGTACTCCGAGTATTGGGATGTATTCAATGAAAAAGAAGCCGAAAAATTACCCCCACATAGGCCTTATGACTGTGCCATTGACTTGGTGGAGGGGGCCCCGATCCCGCGAGGGCATCTCTACTCCCTGACTGAACCAGAGCAAGAAGCTCTCAGGGAATTCATAGAGACAAACCTTCGCAAGGGATTCATCAGACCCTCTCAATCCCCAGCCGCCTCCCCAGTGATGTTTGTGAAGAAGAAGTCAGGGGAATTACGCTTGGTGGTGGACTACAGAGCATTGAACAATATCACTAAGCGGAACAGCTATCCCCTGCCCTTAATCTCGGATCTATTAGACCGACTTCGAGGAGCCAAGGTCTACACCAAGCTGGACCTACGGGGGGCTTATAATCTAGTTCGCATCAGAGAAGGGGACGAGTGGAAGACCGCCTTCCAGACTAAATTCGGATTATTCGAGTCCCGAGTTATGAATTATGGATTATGCGGAGCTCCCGCAACGTTCCAGCATTTTGTCAATGACATTTTTCAGGACTATCTAGATAGGTTCTTGATAATCTACCTGGACGATTTTTTGGTGTTTTCTAGATCACAATCAGAACATGAGAACCACGTCAAAATGGTGTTACAACGATTGCGGGATCATGGACTTTATGCCAAGCTGGAAAAATGCGCTTTTGATCTACAAGAGGTAGATTTCCTTGGATACCGTATCTCGCCTCTAGGGCTCTCCATGGATCCAGCCAAGGTTTCAGCAGTATTGGAATGGCGGGCGCCAACTAACAAGAAGGAGGTGCAGCGATTCTTGGGGTTCGCGAACTATTACCGCAAGTTCATTCCAGATTTTACCCGCTGGTCTGACCCAATCACTAGCTGCATCCGTGGAAAACAGCCCTTCCGCTGGACTGATCAAGCAGAGAAAGGGTTTCAGCAACTAAAGAAATTATTCACGTCCCAGCCAATCCTTCAGCATCCAGATCCTGAAACCCTTTTTGTGGTGCAAGCGGACGCCTCTGATGTGGCAATTGGGGCTGTGCTCCTACAACCGGTGGGAGATCACCTTCATCCTTGTGCCTATTATTCTCGTCAACTAACCGCACCAGAGAGGAACTATACCATTTGGGAAAAGGAACTATTAGCCATAAAGGCAGCTTTTGAAACTTGGAGACATTGGCTAGAAGGGGCCAAATTTCCCATTGAAGTCCACACTGATCATCGGAATCTAGAACATCTAAGAACTGCCCGCAAGCTAAATCAGAGGCAGCAACGTTGGGCTTTATTCTTTGAACGTTTCAACTTCCAGATTCATTATGTGACCCCAGCCCAAACCAAGCAAGCAGACGCCCTGTCACGTAAACCGGAATACGCTGCAGGACGCAAGGAGACCTTTGAATCCCAACTACTACAACCCGAGAACTTTGCCACGCTCACAGTGGGGAACACCAAATCCACTCCCATTGATTCAACTCCCTCTACTCCAGGACCCATCTGTGCTCAAGAAATCAGGGCTAGTCAGCAAGCAGATGCCTGGGCGCAGGACCAACTTCGTCAAGGTCTGCATTTTCCCTTTTCGCTTAAGGATGGACTGCTTTGCTATAGAAATCATGTTTATATCCCACCCGGACCGGGCAGGGAAAAAGCACTTCGTCTGTGTCATGACTGCAAACCAGCAGGGCATTTCGGACTATTTAAAACCATGCATCTGATCCTAAGAGATTTCTGGTGGCCCAAGATCCGCAAAGATGTGGAAAAATATGTCAACACCTGCCCAGTATGCCAGCGCTCCAAGATAAGAAGGGAGAAGCCCTCAGGGCTTCTACACCCCCTTCCTACCCCATCTCGCCCATGGGAAATAATTTCTGCGGATTTCATCACTGACCTACCACCTTCCTGTGGATTCACCACGATCCTAGTGGTGGTGGACCTTTTCACCAAGTTAGCCCATTTCATTCCCTGTGAAGGCCTCCCCACGGCCAAAGAGACTGCAGATCTATTCCTTCAACATGTTTTCAGACTACATGGATTGCCCAAGAGTTTGGTCACAGACCGTGGATCTCAATTCACCTCTCGTTTCTGGAAGGCACTACAAAAACTATTGGGCATAGACTCTCGTTTATCTTCAGCTCATCATCCCCAAACAGATGGGCAAACGGAGCGCACCAATGCCACTTTGGAACAGTATCTTCGCTGTTATGTAAACTACCAACAGGACAATTGGGCTTCTCTGTTACCACTGTCAGAGTTTGCCTACAACAATGGAGTTCAAGCTTCTACAAAAGAAACGCCGTTCTTTGCAAACTACGGCTTCCATCCACGTTTCTTTCCCCCTGTCATTGAAACTTCAGAAGTTCCCGCAGCAGAGGATTGGCTGCAGGAACTCACAGCGGTGCAACAACTTTTGCTCCAACAACTAGACCAAGCCAAGGAGGACTATAAACGTCACGCGGACAAACATCGCCAACCGGGCCCCGAAATCAAGGTAGGAGATCGGGTTTTTCTGTCCACTCGCTTTTTGCCCTCCCATCGCCCTTGCCGGAAGTTAGATGCCCGTTTCATTGGTCCCTATCCAGTGGTGGCGCAATTAAACCCCGTGACTTTCAAACTCCAACTTCCGCGTTCAATGCGCATTCACCCAGTGTTTCACCGCTCCCTGCTCCTTCCGGCGGATGGTGTGCGTCCTGATACAGACCAACCGGCCCCCCCTCCTGTTTTGATGAATGGGGAGGAGGAGTTCGAGGTTGAGGACATTTTGGATTCTCGCTTTCACCGCCGCCGCCTACAATATCTCATTGACTGGGTGGGTTTTGGCCCTGAGGAACGCTCTTGGGAAGACGCCTCCACAGTCCATGCTCCTGATCTAACCCGTCGCTTTCATCAAACCTATCCCGCCAAGCCGCGACCTCGCGCCTCGGGGAGAGAGTCCCAGTTTGGGAGGGGCCTTGAGGAGGGGGATAGTGTGATGACTCATGGGCCTTGTAGTCCTGCTCATGACATTGTAATGCCTGATGAAGAAGAAAACTTGGGTTTTTTACCTTTCCAGTCAGAACTGGAATCTTCTCAGCCAGATCTTTCCCAGGCAGATCTGGGAACCTTGCACCTGCAAGAAAGTTGTGTCCCAGAAGTATGTCAAACAAACCCTGAGCCTACATCTCCCGTGTTCTCTCGCCATGAGTTTTGTAAACAACAGAGGGGTTTGGAAGCAGCTTCGCGCAGGAGTGCTAGAATAGCAGCTAAGAGTGTAGCCAATTAAGCCTGCTTTTCGTGAGAATCTTTAAGGAGTCAAACATCTGGTCTCAGAGTTTAGCTTTCGTTTCTGGTTCCCAGAGAACTGCTTCGGCGGGAAAGTTAGACTCTATATAGGTGTTTTACCCGCGAAGTAACTTCGCGGAGTCAATTCGTCAGCCTCCGGAGCGAGTTGTGTCTGGACAGCGCGCTCCGTTTCAAGCCTCGTTCCTGCTCAAGCCTTGTCCTTGTTTCCAGCCTTCGCTCCTGTTTCCCAGCCTTTGTTTACCTACGGACCTTGCCTTGATTCCCAGGACTAAACCTTGCCTTGTTTCACGGATTTTACCAAGTTATTCCACGGACCTTGTTCTTGTTCCTCGTTACCTTGTTCCACGATTCAAGCCTTGTTTCAAGTATCAAGTTATTTCCTAGCCTTGCTCAAGTTCATGGACTAAAGGACCTTGTCATCTCCCCTCACTTTGCCTGGCAAAGTGAGTGTTTCGGTTATTGGATTACAACTTTGGACCTTAATATTTCATATTGGACATTGTTTCCTTGGACTAATTTTGACCTTTCCTGAAAGGTCTGCTTCTGGACTAACTTTTACATTTGCTTTTATTAACTTTATATATTTCCTTAATAAAGATATTAGATAGAATCTGGTCTCTGCGTATGGTTATTGGTGCTCTGTAGCCTGGGTCGTGAGAACACCCCAGTGCAAACATCAATTGATGTGCTCATATTCACAAAATATTCCCTGAATGTATTGGCAAGGTGCAGTCTTTCCTCAAGCAAAGGCACTGATCTCTGTAGTACTCTCACAGCTTAATTGTGGTGACTGGTTCTGTGAGGATGACCAAGGTATTATAGGCAGTGAAACAATATGATACATCTGGTTGCACTCCATTTAGGGTGGGTGCTTACTGAGAGTAAAGATTAATGATCATTTTATTAGAAAGGCCTCTTTGTTTTTCCCAGCTGGCCTTTATGTAATCTGATAATGCCATGAAAATTGATAGTAAGAGCATATTTAATAAAACCTCCCTATGTTCCCCATTTTTGTTGTACTCATGTAGCCACATAAACTGAGCTTTTGTTTGGTTAGAACTGATGTTCAGCCTTGGATAATCCAGGCATCTCTATATAGTTTCATTTAGCACCTCGATTCTCAGTTTGTAGGGTTAGATGGAAGATGCGGTTTAATTGGAGCTAGTTATCTATTTTGCTTTATTTCTTGGCCACAGATGGTGGCCGAAGGATGTATGGCACCCAATCCTTTTCTGAATTGCTCTCAAAATTATATGGGCTGACAGCATTTATCTAAGTCCTGAAGTCAGTCTAAGAAGGTTTCCATGGTGATTAATGATGTCAGAGAAGAGTCGCATCTCTGCTGTTTGCTGAAAAGCAAGCTTAGGTAATGTTAAACGGCAGATGTAATGCCTTTGCTCCAGAGGAGAGGAAAACAGCTTCCCTGTAATAGTAAACACTAAGTGTTGTGAAACACATTCTCTAACTATGCCAGAATTGTAGATCTACCCTGATAGTGTACAGTCATGAGAGGAACACACATTATTGTGCTGCTGAATTACTGGCATCTTCTTTGCATTGTGCATTAACTCTTCCATTTGGTGTGACTCCTTGACTACTTTTCAGCGGCACATGCTGGTTTGTCTTTACTTTTGTGACAGAGCCTGCCAGCTCCCATCTCTCGACATAGAGCTCTTTCCAGCAGGGTTCCATCACAAAAGCAAAGATGACTCGACATATGCTGTCATGGCAGCAACATGGGAGGCTTTCCATCATGTATTTGATCAATGGAGGGAAGCCGGGCAGCTGACGCTTCTGTCCGTGGGATGGGTCAGTGTGGGTGAAGCTGGGTGAGGCGGTGCATGGGGCAAGAGGTTCCCCACTCCCCCAGACAGGAACCACCAGATTTGCCTCAATACGTGGCTATTCTGGTGACTCATATGATGTCACAAGACTACATTTATTAACTTGCATTGCACTGAGCTGTGACAGTTAAATTGATGTCATGTTGCATTCATTCTACAGTGTAGTTGTACATTAAGTTGGGTTCTGCTGCAGTTGTCTAGTGCTGGAAATATTTTATTTCATTCACATTGTATATATACACTCTCTTTTACACACAAACACACATGCATGCAGGAATTTGATGGTTGGAATGGTTATGACAGGGTGCATAATACAAAATCTATGGACTTCAAGCCATCCCCAGTAATGTTTTTGAGGCTCCCAAGCCACCCACTTCTGTTTTCAATCAAAGTTATAAAAGTCTGGAGAATGAATGCATAGGCCAGTAATTGTTATGTAATTTGTTACAATTTTGGTAAATAGGAGATGGAAAATGTTGCATCTTCTTGCCAGAAAATGGTGTTCACTGTATCACTGAAAAGTGAATGTCATAGATTCACTTGACAATGAAGTCATAAATTATAGCCCTTTGTGGTATCCCCCACTGAGATGAGGCTTGAAGGCTAATTTAAAGGAAGTTGAGTTTTGGGGTTCCATGTTGAAACCACTGCTGGCATGGTGCATTTGCACCTGCCTAGGAGACAGTAAACCCTTGATACTTTTAAGAAGTTGCCAAGGATAAACTTGATGACAAATCCACATGAACCCATGTCTGGCTGCCTTCCTGTTATAAGAAAGCACTTAAATAGAAAGATTTTAATAAAACCCCTATCTTTGCTTCTTTAAATTTATCATTTGTGCCTAAAGAATGTGTCCCTTTTCAGTGTTTCATCGTTGTCTCATATATTGCAAAACACAGTTATGGGCCATTACACTTATGGGTAAGAGAATAGAAACAATATTTTCAGAGTCCTGATGGGGTAAGTGAAACAAATATGTGTTATTGGTTTTTTTTTAATGGCTTACGACACAGCACATATGACAAAGAAATAGAAATGGACTGTTATATGACTATTGACTTGGTTCAGTGCCTGAATAATGCCAAGAGATTTTTGACCTTTTGTATAAGGGGGGAAATTGGGTGCAGTCATATTGCATTGTAGAATATTGAGTACATGACCCAGAGGAATTTAGTAGAAGTAAACCTTATGTTTTCATAAATCGGATTTTCTGTATGATGACTGAACCATTTGACTGAAGTCAAAGAAAGTGTCTTTATTTAAAAAGGCAAGCCAGGTTATATAAGAAAAAACAATATTTGTAAAAGGGGATAAGTTGGAAAATTATCGCTTTGACAAAAGGCAGCTGGAGAAGAAAAAAAAATCTAACAGAGATAGGTTCATTCAAACTATAGGTCATTGGAGAATATCTATGTTATAACGAATATGTATTAGAAATTACCCTTCCCTTCTCTGCAAAAAATAAATTGGGAAAGGCAGCGCAGGATTTGCCTCTATGGAGCTACATTTTATGACCTAGTTTCCTTTCTCTGTACTCTGTTTCTTTCATCTCCGAGATACCTGAAACTTACTGTAGTTTAAAGGGTATGCCATTCAATGTGTGCATCTACACTGTATAATTAATACAGTTTGACTCCACTTTAACTGCCATGGCTCAGTGCTATAGAATCCTGTAGTCTGCATTTTGATGAGGTACCAGCACTCTTTGTCAGAGAAGACTAAAGACCTTATAAAACTACAACTCCTCTGATTCCTAGCATTGAACAATGGCAGTTAGTCTGTTGTTAAACTACATTAATTCTAATGTAGACTTCGGTCTGTACTTCTGCCTTCTTCTGTCATGCTTTAGTGCCATGTTACTATTTGGCTTAGTATAGGGACTGGAGTGGAATATCTTCACATACATTGTACTTGAAGAAAATTTACCCAAATGCAGAGGAAAGTACATGTGCACAGAGTAGCAGAATCTACAATGATATTCTATAAGTTATTGCTGTGGGGTGATGCATCTCAGGATGAAGCAGAACTGTAATTTGTTTATTAATTTACTGTATTTTTACCTCTATCTCAACCTCAAAGGGGACTCAGAGTGGCTTCCAATTTGGCAATAATTCAATGCCGCATTAAGACATAAAAACATACAAAATACATTGTGCATTAACATCATAAATGGTAACATATAAATCATTTAAGTAAGTAGTTAAAACATAGCACATAGTTCGCAATCATAGTCCAAAAGCTGTTCCAATCACATTAACCTCGTAGCTGCATGTTGCTGTAACTACTGTCCAAATTCTTGGTTCGATTGCCAAGTTTTGACTTTCTTTCTAAAAGACAGGAGGGAGGAAATCAATCTAAGGTTGCTAGGAAGGGAGTTCCACAGCTGAGAGGACACCACTGAGAAGGCCCTGTCCCTCGTTCTCATCAGCCACACCTGCGAAGGGGGTGGAACCGAGAGCAGGGCTTTCCCAGAACG
The DNA here is from genome assembly GCF_035594765.1 of Anolis carolinensis. NCBI lineage: Eukaryota > Metazoa > Chordata > Lepidosauria > Squamata > Anolidae > Anolis > Anolis carolinensis. Next base: position 160,582,853 of record NC_085841.1, read on the forward strand.
TTTTAACATCTGGGCTGGTTTGTAAGGGGAGATACATTGGGATAGGTAAGCTGGGACAGAACTGTTTGGGGTTTTATAGGCTAAAACCAGCACTTTGAATTGTGTTCAGTAGCAAATTGGCAGCCAGTGGAGCTGATGCAGCAGGGGAGTTGTATGTTCCCTGTATGCCGCTCTGGTGAGCAATCTGTCTGCTGCCTGTTGTACTACTTGGAGCTTCCAAACAGTCTTCAAAGGCAATGCCACGTAGAGCATGTTGCAATAGTTTATTCGATATGTAACATGAGCGTGGACAACCATGGTTCTCAAGGTATGGGTGCAGCTGGCACACAAGTTTTAATGTGCAAATGCTTCTCTGGCCAGCACTGAAACCTGGGTTTCCAGGCTGAGTGATTAATCCAAGAGGACTCCCAAGCTGTGAACCTGTGATTTCAGGAGGAATGTAACCCCATCTAGCACAGGCTGTAACCCTATACTCTGTTCGTCCTTTTGACCAACCAGAAGTACCTCTGTCTTGTCTGGATTCAATTTCAATTTGTTTGCCCTCATCCAGATCATCACACCTGCCAGGCACCGGTTCAGGACCTGGAAGCCTCCTTAGCAGTAGGTGGAAGAGAGTGATAGAACTGGACGTCATCTGCTTACAGATGGCATTAAACTCCAAAACTCTGAATGATCTCTCCTAGTGGCTTCATGTAGATGTTAAACAACATGGGGGACAATACTGAGCCCTGCGGGACCCCACAGGACAAGGGCCTTGGGACCGAACAGGTGTCCCCCAGCAACACCTTCTGGGAGCAACCATCCAGGAAGGGCTGTAGGACAGTCATTCCACATCCCATTCCCTCGAGGCACTCCAGAAGGATACCATGGTCTATAGTATCAAAGGCCACTGGTAGGTCCAAGAGAATCAACAGGGACACACTCCCTCTGTCAATTTCCCTGCATAGATTATCCACTAAAGAGGCCAAGGGTATCTCGGTTCCATGAACCAGTCTGAAATCAGACTGTGACAGATCTAGATAATCTGTTTCTTCCAAGAACACTTGAAGTTGCAAGATGACCACACGTTCTAAGACTTTTCCCAAAAAGGGGAGATTGGAAACTGTTCGAAAGTAACCACTGTTCTAAACCAACCACCACCATTGCACATCAATTAGGGTATCAGAGAGCAGTAGTGGCTTTTACTTGTCTTCATACTATCACTATCCCCTGCCCCCAGCTTCCAATTTGAGTGAATTGTGTTGCCAAGTTCTTGTGTTGCCAATGGATGATATGCAGCAAACTCTTGGGATTCAGCTCTGTTTTTTTTTGGGGGGGGGGAGGTGTGGCACATAACACAAGGAGATCTTGGATCTGGTGGATGCCCAAATTCTCTTGTTTTTGCCCCACATTGGGCAGAGTTCACTTGTTGGAAGAAATGGCTGTTTCCCTCCAAAAATGATCTCCTTGGGAAATCTGCTACATCAGTGGAGAATAAGATCTTTCATATCAAGCAACCCTTTATCCATCCTACTAGGAAGCATAGCATCACTTCCCAAACATTCCTCAGTGGTACAGTGAAACAGGACAAAACTCATGCTTTGAGTTGCTTTACTTTGAGTAGCAGGGAAAAATGACAAACATATATTAAGATTTTTTTATCATTTTGCTTCTTTCCTTTCTTCCTTCCTTATAATAATAATAATAATAATAATAATAATAATAATAATAATAATAATAATAATAATAATAATTTATTTTTGTATGCTGCCTCCATCTCCCCAGCAGGAGACTCGGGGTGGCTCACACGGGGAACAAGCCCAATATAATCACATAAAATCATAAAATAACAATTTAGACATCAGACAACACAATTTAAAAACAATTTAAACAAGTCATAGTTAAAATCAACATAGTTAAAATGTTAAACAATCATCCAGACATTATAGGATAACATCTGGTTGATAATCAAAACTGATTTAGGGAGTGTCTATTACAAATAGGACATACATCAAATAGATATATCAGGTAGGGAAGATAAATTTGAATGGGAATCAAAATAAAAAGTAAGCAGGGCAAGTTTCAGTGTAGATATGGACTAGGTTATAACGGACTTGTCTACTCAAAAGCACAACAGAACAGCCACCCCCTTTTTTGGCATGTGAAAAATTCAATTGCAGATTAGAATCAATTGCAGCTCAACAACATTATAAAATGCAGTGTTCCGAAAGGATAGCCCCAATTTGAAATCTCTGTATCTCTGCAACCACAAAAAACCTCTGAATGAAATTTGTACCACTTGAAAAAGTAGGCCATAAAATATGCTTCTCCCACCACACAAACATTTGCAAGATGACAATCCTACAATATAAGGCACAATGAGATACTTCTCCCTTTGCAGTTATTTTTAAAGATTTGTTTCTACCTCAAAATGAGTAGCAAAACGTGAGAACTTGATAACTCATTAAACCATTAGGAACTTTTTGTATAATTGTAACATGTTGCTATAGTGAAATATAATGCTTTGAAACTGGGCCCACCATTTTAAAATATCCAATATATACCTTCTCCAAAACCTAAATACAGAGTTTTTGCTCTTGTGTAGGGAGAATTGCTGCACTTCAACAATAACCTGCCAAAAATTTTCCCTCCATAATATGGTTGGATGAAGAATTATATTAGTACAGTAGAGTCTCACTTATCCAGCATAAACGGGCTGGCAGAATGTTGGATAAGCGAATATGCTGGATAATAAGGAGAGATTAAAGAGAAGCCTATTAAAACCAAATTAGGTTATGATTTTACAAATTAAGCACCAAAACATCATGTTATACAACAAATTTGACAGAAAAAGTAGTTCAATATGCAGTAATGCTATGTAGTAATTACTGTATTTACGAATTTACCATCAAAATATCACAATGTTTTGAAAACATTGACTACAAAAATGCATTGGATAATCCAGAATGTTGGATAAGTGAGACTCTACTGTAATAAGGTAAGTTACTCCTATATCAGGAAACATGCCAAACATAACACTCAAGAAAGTCTTTAGAATCATAAGTCCATTTCTGATTTTATGTATATGTAATGAGAAAGTCTTGAACAGTCAGTACTGTTGTATGCTGGATCTTGAATGGCATGCTGTGAAGCAAAAGCATTTTTGTCTGAACTTGGCACAAAAAGGAAATAAAAATGTCTGGAACCTAAATGGTCAGGGAAATTTTATTTCATGCAAAATTGAAGAGTATCCCCATAGTCTAGTTCATTCTTCTCTAAGGAAAGCTCTTCATGCTAGATGTGCTCTTTTGGCATTTCCAGAAGCATGTGCACTTGCTCTTGTTGCCGGGCCAATTTCACTAGAGTGGAAAACAGGCTGGTAATCAATGGCAACGGTGGAATGTTATCTTTTCTGTTTCCCTGTGGCTTGTTTCCATGGAAGTTTTGGTCCTCCACATCAACATTAAATATTTCTGAGTTCAGAGACATTTGATGAGAATGTTTCTCTGAAAACACAAGATATTTTAGTCTCCTTAGAAGACAATGAGTAACCAGTGAAAACTGCTCTTTTCTCTCTCATGGGCCAATGCTATATGCCATTGCCAGTCATAATGTTTGCCCTGGTCAGAAAGTGGCTGAAGGTTCTAGTTAGAGAACAATAGCTTTCATGGGCTAGTAATTCATTTGCTCTTGGCAAGGGAAATTGACACTGTCCAAATAGGAAATCACTTTATTCTTTCTTAACAGCTTCTTAAAAAAAAACCCATGATTTGAGTTTCAGGGATTTGTGGGCAAAACAAAGAATCATAGAATCATAGAGTTGGAAGAGACCTCATGGGCCATCCAAAGAGCTAGTTCTCATTGTATCAGCACAGTGACATGCTTTTATCTCCTTTTTGCAACTCTGCATAGGTTCTACATTTCAAGTCATGTTGTCTGACATGTAATCTGATTTGCTTGTAGGTATAGAAAGAATATTAGAAAATATTTTGAAAACAAATTAATTTTTGAGTGTTGAGAAACCCTGACAATAGGATCTTGAACTGACAAGGGCTTACTCCACATAGAATTTGTGCACAACCATTTTGTGCAGGAAAAAATGTGCAGAAAATAACATTTTTTGGCAAGGTCAATAATATCTCAATGCAGAAATATTAATTCTTGTGAAGGAAATGCTGTTTTCCATGTAGAAAATACTGTAATTGGGAATTTATTCTGCATAAAATTTGGATATAAGTTGTATGGAAAACAGCATCTTCTACACAGAAAATAGCATTTTCAACACAGAAAATAGCATTTTCTGCAAAAAAAAGAAAACAAAAAAACAAACAAAAAATCCCTCCACATTTTTAGTGTATCTCTACATCTCTTGTGTTCTCACTTGCAAGAGGGCCAAGGAAATTATATCCCTAAATGTCTCATAGTTCTTACCAGCTGTCCCTGCATATACTGAGTTAACTGTTCTTTTCCTGTATGGTGTAATAAAGTCTTCAAAAGTGCAGTTTTTGAAAACTGTTTAGAGCTTGGGACTTGTTTTTTTGCTCAAAATCTGTGTGGAATTTTTGCACAGGATATAGCATACACTGCAGATACTATAATATTTGTTAGGTTTACGTCCAAAATACCAAATTTTGTACAGTTTAAGTAGTGATCTGTGAAAATTCCAATCTGTCTATGATTCTTTTCATTTCCTGATACCCAGGAAATACTATGATCACTTTTTGCATATTATTCTATGCTTTTTTCCATCCCTAGAGCCTTGACTCTTTTCGACTACCCTTTCCTCCTAGCAATTCATGTATCAATCTCCTCTCCTTTACACAGTCAGTTGAATATGCCATGCAATGGCACCCATCCCGCTTGTGAATCATGTTTGTTTTCACTCTACGGAAACCTATCCTGAGGCCAACTGAAGTCAGATTATATCTAAGGGGGGGGGGAGATATCTCTACACCAACTCCTAGCAAGCAAGGAAACTACATACACTGTGAAGTATATAGCTTTTACTGGATAGAATTGGGAGTGAAATGTATCCTGAAACTAGAAATGCTCAAGTATGGAGTTGCAAACCAGTTACTCAGGCAGAGTTTCTATGTCTTTATTTGCTTGACAAACACTAGAATACAAGCCATTGTTTCTCTCTTTCTTGGGCTGGGGACACTGTCACCTATTACATAATTGATTGCTGTGGAGTGGTTTTAGTGCAAGATCTTGCCTGGAACAAGTTAGTTAGCAAATACAGAAGAACCAGTTTAGCTCCTAATCCTGACCTTGGAGGGCACTTCTCTAATTGTCTGCATGAATGTGGGTATGAGATAGTCTTATGTTTTATATACAGTTTGGTGTTAGTGATATCCATTTTACTAACCCTAACCCTTTTCTATTCCACATCTCTTTCTTTTGGTCCATTGTATATCCGAATAATTGTGTTGGGATAAATTATATTTGTAGATAACTTGCATCCCATCAATGTAGCAGAGGTCTAATTTATATTTTGAACTCTTAGCTGGTGGATTTCAAATATATCATTGCAACCTCGATTTTTTCTTGTCTTCTTATGTTTTCGGCTTGTGGATTTGTTTGCTTTATAGTTTCCCCTCAATTGCACCTTCCTTGGCTAAGTTCCAGAGTCAGCTGAGATTCCGAGTTCAACCATTTGGGGAAAAAATCTTATCTAGTTTATAGTAGCATAGGTAATCCTATGTTTTGCTTTCTCTTGGCATTTGTTTTAAGTTTGCTCTCCACTTAATCTGCATTTCCTGTCAGTTGAAAGAATATTAGTTTCCCAGTTTAAACAAAACTAAGAATTATGGATTGGATGGTAGCCCACTTTAGATAGTGATCTTTTAAGATAATTCTTTCCCTCTGATTGCAGCTGAATTGTCGGGTTTCGTTTGTGTATTTAAAATCTTTATATTTTGCATTTTGGACTGTGGTTCTGCATTTGAAGTTACCAGAAATTAAGCTCAGTTATTTATTTCAGTTCATGTTCTGTCTTTCTTCCAATACAGGAGCCAAAGTTGTTTATTGATTAGAATGAAATATAGCTAGAAAACTGTGTAATCCACAAATTAAACAAATAAACAGTCCTATTCAAATAATCTACAATATTGTAAATACATTGTTCTTGCTGTTGTAGTAGTTTTATGCCTTCAAGTCATTTCTGAGTTAGAGTGATCCTAAGGCACATCTATCATGGGCTTTTCTAGGTTTCAGAGCATATGAGTCCTTGAAGGTCCACCAATGAGTTTCCATGACCACATAAAGAATCAAACCCTGGTCCAATGCTCAAACTATTATATTGTAAAGCCAAAAGTCCAACACATTAAAAAGATCTTCCTGGCACAACCTCTTCCATGAGATGGAGTCTTTTTAGATGCAAGGAGCCCTTGGGCTGGAACACTACTTTTTATAGTGGCTGAATGAATTACCTCATGCTTTGACCACCACAAACTGATTGTACTGGTAGTGTTTCAAGGACTTTTACAGCTTAAAAGAATGGAGTATCATAATTCAAGGGTGAAACCTGAGAGTACTACAAATGTTGCTGTATTTTAATATTCTTGTGCTTTCTCCAGTTTCTTCCTTTTAAGGGCACTGAATAGCGATAATGAAATTTATCCTTAACATATAGGCTGTTAGTTTATTTATTTGACATACATTATCCCTCTTTCCCAGAACTGGAATGGAAGGAAGTTTCCAAGAGAATTAGTTCAACTACAAACCTGTAATATTTAAAGAGATATTAAACAATATATGCTATGAAAACAAATCAAATTAAAACAATTTAAAACACAATAGTACTCTAATAAGAATTAAAATATACAAACATTCCAGTATCTAATATTTTATCAATATTATAATATATTATTTAATAAAATTCTGTTTATTTCTGTCATCATAAATCATATGAGAAAACTGGCCTTCTTCATGGTGTCTGTTACTCACATGTTTTGGTGAAACTAAGTCAGGCAATTGGTCCATCAAAGACAATATTGTTTGCAGAGGCCCCTTCTACACTGTCATATAATCCAGATTACCAAATCAGATAATCTGCTTGAACTGGATTATATGAGTCTACACTGCCATATAATCTAGTTCAAAGTAGATATTCTGGATTTTATATGGCAATGTAGAGGGTGCCTGAGGGGCAACATCTCTCCAGAGTTTCCCAGCCTTACCTCAAGAGGTCCACAATTGGACTTTGACCTTTTTCAAACAAAGGTACTTTTTCAGAATTAACAAGATTTGATCCCAAAAGTGTAAATTATGATCTCTCTCTCTCTCTCTCTCAACTCCCCCCTCCCCATTCTAAAAACCCCTATGGCTTCTAAGACCTCTGTCAGACACATTTAGCCACATTTTTGCTAACTTAAGAGCCATTCCAGATAGGCTGAAATCCTGAGAGGAAACATTGATTCCTCTTGGGATTTAGGCCACACAGTGGGCCCAAACACTGTAATTTTGGTAGGTAGTGATGATGACTAGATGCCCTCCTAGTTTGATCAATCGATCTAGACAGCCCTAGCCCCCCATTTCCCCCCTAAACCTCTTGAAGAGGTCTGCCTCCCACCTGGAGCCCAAAAAACCGGGATGACAGTGGGGATTGACTTTTGGGATCACAGAAGGTGGTCTCAAGAGTCAATACCCACAGGTCCAACACTTACAGAGATCCAGACCTTATTGAAAAGTCTGGATTTTTGAAATTGTCTTTTTAACCCAGAGCAAACCTGAACATTCAGGTTTACTCTGGATTAAACCAGATTGGCCTGAGGTGTAATTTGGATGCCTCAAGCTAATCCAGAAGCCATCATGAGTTTTGCACCTGTCTGGAACATCTGGAAAATAAATGGCGTTTTAAAAAGAACTCTAAAAGATGTAAAAATGAAAAAAAGTATAATATATGTACAGATATTAAACAAAGAAAACCCTCCAGAATTCCAACAGACTCATTTTTAGTAGAAACACATTTACTTGCAGCTAATTCATACACATTCAACTGCAAACAAATAATTTGTAATAGAAGTTGGGGGAAGATTGTATCCCTCAAACATAACATAAAGCCTTTTTAATAAATAAATAAATAAATAAATAAATACCTGAACTGTGTCCTGCTTTTTGGAATCATGGTTCCACACAAACAGGGTAACGCTTCTACAAAGAGAGAGGAAACAGTAGGTTTTAAGTCATAAGAGGTACATTTTTTTCAGAACTGGAACTGATGGTTCTATCATCAAACTGCTCTTTCTTTGAAGATATTTTGCCTAATGTTTTTATAGATCTTTCTGCCAGTATCTCAAATACATTCAACCTCATTCTCTACTTTAGGCAGAGAACTCATATTTGCTCTCTTTTCAATTGACACCCCTTCATGTATTTGAAGAGTACTGTCATGTTCACCTTCAGCTGTTTCCTTTTTGAAATTGGTATAAACAGTTTCTTCTTCTTTTCCTGTGACTTTTTCATTCCACTAGCCATCTTTGTTTTCCTTTTCCTAACCTGTTCCAAATTTGCTTGCATCCGTCCTGGAGTGTGTCTATACTGCAGAATTAATACAGTTTGACACCAGTCTAATCACCACAGCTTGATGCTATGAGATCTAGGAGTTGTAGTTTCATGAAGCAACAGCACTCTTTGGCAGAACATGCCAAAGATCTTGTAAAACTACAACTCACATGATTCTATAGCATCGAGCCACAGTGTCAAACTATGTCAATTCTGTAGTGTGGATGCACCCTTAACCATGGTATTGACTTGTATCCAACTGATGATTCACAGTACTTTTTAGTTCTTTTCCACATGCGCTTCTGCCAAGCTATGTCTCTCACACTCTACATATGTATATATGTTCTATATTTCATTCTTTCCTTTTGTCAAAAATGACAATAGCATCATTGTTCAAGTGCATTCATAAGACTTTTTGTTTCGTTTTTTTTTACCCTGGTTATTTTGTAGAAAACCTGTTCAGCTGTTCTGTGTATTTAAATAGCATCAGGGTGTACTTTTATTTGTACTGAATTTTCTCTCTCTCTTTTTTTTGCAATATAATTTTTATTTATTTCTTAAGAATGTCAATAAATTGAAAGTGGGAGAACAAAATAAATAGTAAAGAATAGTGGGAAGGGAAGACAGAAAAAAAAAGAAAAAAAGACAACGGTGCAGTTTGACTTCCCATCTTATGCTTCGAAGACTTTTTTCTCGTCTTTCCCGATATTTTCTTTCATTTCTTCTAGCCACCATCTTTTTTGTTTGTTTCTATATGTAAGACAGATCTGTCATGAAGTCCATTTTCCTTTTTCTCAAGAAATTTACATTTGTCCAGTCTGTTTTATTTTTCTCTTCTCTTATTTTTTGTGTCAAAATGTCCATTTGTATAATGTCTAGTATTTTAATTAGCCAATCTTCAACCTTTGGAAATTGTTTCCCTTTCCACACTCTTGCTAGAGGCAATCTTGCTGCTGAGCTAATGTGGAATAGTATTCTATCTTCATTTTTATTTAATGTTGCAGTTGTAAATCTTAATAGATACTTTTCTGGTTTTAATTTAAATTTGGTTCCTAACATCTTTTGTGTCATTTTATGGACTGCCTTCCATAATGTTTTGATTTGTTCGCAGTCCCACCATTGGTGGAAAACAGTTCCTGTTTTTTTCCCACATTTCCAACATGTTTTGGAATTTTTTTGTTGAATTTTGCTAACCTTTCTGGGGTGTAATACCAGTAGTATTGCATCTTGTACCAATTTTCTCTAATGACAATTGCTGCCGAGTATTTTATTTTTTCCTCCAAATCTCTTCCCAATGATCCAAATTTAAATTATAGCCTACATCTTTTGCCCATTTGATCGTGCATTCCTTAATTTGTTCCTTTTCTGTTGCCCAGGTTAATAATTGTTGATAAAGTATTTTTATTAATTTTGTATCTTTTTGCATTACAATTTCCCATACTCCATTTTCCTGATTGAAACCCTTTTTGGCATCCTCTTTGTAACTTGCTTGTACTTGATAGTATTGGTACCACGATATATGTTTATGTATTTTTTAAATTTCGGTATGCGTTTTGATTATACATTTGTTATTTTGGTTTTTTTAGTAATTGTTGGTATGTCAGCCAATTCTCTTTGTTAAACTCTCTTTTGTGTTTCGCTTCTATGGGTGAGATCCATAGAGGGATTTTGTTGTAGAACCTGTCTTTATATTTTTCCCAAACTTTTATTACTGACACTCTTATAAAATGGTTGCTAAAAATTTTTCTCTATTTTTCTTTTGTTGTACCAGTTTTCTCTAAGATAGTTAATGTCTATGGGATACAGGGGTATTATGAAGTTAACTTCAAGAAACTTTCAGCTAATGTTCCACTTACCATAAGTCATTGGATGGTGATCGTAAAAAGAAAATAACATATTGTACCTATAAAAACAAGTGCATTGTGCTAGATTTATTAAAGTTAAATTAGAAATAACAAAACAGTAAAAAGTGAATGCATCTTGGCACATTGGATTCCAAGCTATTGAAAAAACAAACAACTCTCCCAAGTAATGGATACTGTGGGCTTTCAATATCCACTTGGGTTTGATTCAATGACTCTGTGGATACCAAAAAGCATGAATATTCAAGTCTCGTTATATTCAATGCAACTTCTACAGTTCACCCAGAGGTTTGGAGATAAATGATTAGAAACAGAGATATAACCCTGCATGGAAAGTCATCAGTCTTCTCAAGATATAGGTCGGAATTGTTTTGAAAGAGTTTTGTGAGAGTGGGAGGGAAGATGGATCTTTCATCTCCGTGATGTGTAAATGGGAGTGATGTTGATATTCTGCAAATTTCATTCTCCATCATATTTGGTATGTTTTGACACGAGTATCTCAATGATTGATGGCATAGTGCTTCAGAGTTCTCATTGGTATCACTGTGGTTTCTCACTTACTTTTATTATGTACAGCATGGTTTCATTTATTCACACATCCAGATGTGGTATCTGGTGATTCCCTAGTATTTTGGTCATCCCCAAATTTTATGGAGATCATTATATAGAAGGACTTTCTTCTCCTTTATTCCATGCTGTAAAAATCTTTCAGCATGTTCTCAATTGAAATAGAAAAAGGAATAATTGTAATTACTCTTGCAGCTGAATGGAACAATTTGTCTCTTGGAACAAGAGAGTAATGGAATTCCTGCATAATATTTATAGAGGTTTTGCCAACCTCTGTTGTTTGTGCCTTTTGGTTTTTAGTTGTAGCCCTTGACTTCTGCAGAATTCTAGCAGATCCTCTAAATAGCAAATCCTTCTACATAGTATGTGAAACACTGTAGGTTTTAGTGTTTCCTCAGCACATTCTCAAACCCACCGTCAATTTACAACTGGAGTAATAATTCAGGTTCACCCTCTAACATTTACGCAAGTTACATGGAAAACTTCTCTAAGAATCAATTTGTTTGTCTGCATCTAAGAGAGATGTTACAAGTACTCTCAAGTCACAAGGGTCAAGGTTGGTGCAGGAGTGATGTTTGCTGGGATCCAGATCATGCACCCCAAGCATATTCTCAGCCTTTGTTCCCCCAAATGTCTGGGATATCAGCTCTCTGAATTCTTATTGGCTGGAACATCTGGGAGTTAAAGTCCAAACCATCTGGAGAATCAAAGATTGTAGACATGGTCCAAAAAGAGAGTACACAAAGAGCTGCTTTAGTTTTCACTTAAGGGCTTGCAAATGAAACAAATGTTTGTTTAAGGCAAACACTTGGAGTCATGGTCAAAGATGCTTTTTGTGAGTGCTCCTCCCAACTATGCCCCCTTCTACACTACCATATTATCCAAAATATCAAAGCAGATAATCCACATTATCTCCTTTGAACTTGATTATATGAGTCTACGCTGCCATATTATCCAGTTCAAAGCAGATAATCTAGGTTTTATATCTAGGTGTAGAAGGGATCTACATGTGAGGCAGAAAGATTTAATAGTATCTGAAACTCTGAACTCAAGAACACACTGTAATCTTTTGTTGCACTGCAGTGTTTCCCTGAAAATAAGACAGTGTCTTATATTAATTTTTGCTCCTAAAGTTGCACTAGGTCTTATTTTCAGGGGATGTCTTATTTTTCCATGAAGAAGAATTCACATTTGTTGTTGAACAAAAAAAAAAAAGAACATTTATTATATACTTTACAGTAATTGTCATCACAAACCAGCATAACCAGACAAATTGGGAATCCTATCAAGAATTTCTTGTTACTACCATTATTTCCATGTACAACAATCTATGGTATGTACATTGACCAGTACTGCATGCTCTGGTGTTCTGTTTGGCGGGCATGCTTCCAAACAAAAACTTTGCTAGGTCTTACTTTCAGGGGAGGTCTTATATTTAGCTATTCAGCAATACCTCTACTAGGTCTTATTTTCAGGGGATGTCTTATTTTTGGGGAAACAGGGTGTGTATGTGTGTGTGTGTGTGTGTGTGTGTGTGTGTGTGTGTGTGTGTATCTATCTATCTACAGGGTTCAGATAAAAACTCTATTTTAAAACTGGCCCTTTTTACACAAAAAGCGCTGGCCATTCGTGAGAAGATGGAAGCTGAGAGCTGATACATTATTGTCACTAACAAAATCCAAACTTAAAATTTACTACGGACAAGACACTTGTTTTACTTACCCCTGTCCTTGTTCAAACCTTTCCTTAGGAAATTACTAATTTTAACCTTTTTACTCTAGGAGCGGGTTATTAGGCCGCAGGTCGGGATGTTTTGTATCTTTACATGGTTTTATTGTATGTATGCGTAAGTGTGTACGTATTGTATGTTTTACATGTTTTGATATGGTCAAAAGTGACTAATCAATAAATAATTGTTGTTGTTGTTGTTGTTGTGATATATATATGATGTAATGGTTAGCCATTTGATTCCCCTGTTCCCATCTAGTGATATTTGACCTGTTTTGTCTTCTTCTTTCCTTCATATAATTAGCTTCTGTGTTTTCCAGACAGCAGTGGCAAATTCAGTTGTATTTTTAATGGGTATACGGAATGTTCTTTAATGTAGTAATCGCATGCTCTTTTCTTTTGTAGAGTTTGCATTATTACTGCACCTGTACAAATATAACTACCTTATTTTGTTTAGTTAAAAAACATTGTGTAGTATATAATATGAATCAGTGAGACTGAAAAACCATAAGATTTTTGTTGTGTGCTTGAAATCCATGATTGCTAAGGGTGGGCAAAAGTGACTCTTGAGTTGTTAGCATTGTGAGAATTACATTCCTGAAACATGATATTGTTCAATGTACAGTATACACAATGAGAGCATATATCATCCAGATAATTGAAATCATAAGAGAAACCAAAGTTTAGTATTTCTGATGGAGAATGCAGGGAGGTTGGAAAAATAATGTCACAACCACATTATTAACTCTATTTATGATTAATATCAACATGCATTGAAGTTGATGTACAATTGACGGTTGCTTGATTTCAGGATCAAATGAGAATGTAGTCTTTTAATTTATTGCTTAATTTTGTAGTAAAATGTCAACATCTCCCCCTTTTTCCTTATTAACATTTCTTAATTTAAAAGACAATATTATGCAACAAATGGTAAAGGAATATGGTCAACTAATATAGTTTTAATGTAAACCTGTATGAAGCAGTTGCCTGTAATTCAGATTTCCAGGGACAAATTGAGGTACAGTAGAGTCTCACTTATCCAAGCTAAACGGGCTGGCAGAAGCTTGGATAAGCGAATATCTTGGATAATAAGGAGGGATTAAGGAAAAGCCTATTAAACATCAAATTAGGTTATGGTTTTACAAATTAAGCACCAAAACATCATGCTATACAACAAATTTGACAGAAAAAGTAGTTCAATATGCAGTAATGTTATGTTGTAATTACTGTATTTACGAATTTATCACCAAAATATCACGATATATTGAAAACATTGACTACAAAAATGGCTTGGATTATCCAGAAGCTTGGATAAGCGAGGCTTGGATAAGTGAGACTCTACTGTATATGTGACAGAATACCATTTTGGTAACATTGAAATATATAAATCAAGGGGAAGTTTTGGAACCAACATTATGGACTTTTATGTGACCTATGGACAGCACCGCAGGGGGGCTGATTCCTCTGGCAGCCACCGCCACCAATTCCTTTAAAAATGTCCAGAAGTAATAATATGGCAGCAATTTGGCAGCGAGAATAGAGGGTGTGAATGCTTTTTTTTTTTAGATTCTACTGGATGGACCAAGCACTTGCCTTTCATCACTCCATTGAGATAAAGGAATGGTTCCTTTCTTCATAAGAGTTTAGGTACATTACTCATATTGATCAATGGATAAATCAGCCCAGGTTTTGAAGGTGGATTTTTTAAATTAAAATTTTTAAACATTTACATCAGTATATAGAGTACCTTTGAGGGAGCAGTATTGTCCTGCCCATCAATTGTATGTAGGAGTGTGTCTCCCAGAAAATATGGTGGCTATTACACCAATTATTGGATGCATCACATCCTGACACAAGCCATAGTGTTCCATGTATAGAAGTATGCAACTTCCTTTTGATGATCTGTGTGTCCTCAGAGGAAGAGGCATCCAGCTGAGTTGAGTGACAGCTGAACGTAGTGATGTTCTCTATTTTTAGTTCAGAATGAGATTTTTTTTCCATCTAAGGCTATCACAATTATAATTACATTTGAGCTTCTCCTTAACCAAAATAAGCAGCGGCTAGAGAATGAAAATTCTTCTTAAGGCAACTGGGGATTATGATGCATTGAATGTGCTGATCCATGTTTGATTAAGATGCTCCTACCTTCCCACAGAGATGATTTCCTCTGCCTCTTTGTGTATTTATGTCAGTATGGCATAACATCCTATTATTTTTTTCAAGGCTAAGATTTCATTCCTTGCGTTGTGTATATAGTTGCTAATTTTTGAATATTTATGTGAACTTCCTTTTTAATCCCTTTTGAAACATTCAGTTCGACTTTTCTAAAGCTCATTATTATTATTTTGTTTCATTTTCCACTGTGGTTGGGATATGTGCTTGGTTGCACAGCAACCAAGGACTATACAATTCTGTTCTCCACACACTTGATTCTGGTCTACTGTGGGATCTTGCCACATTTATAAAGATGTCAGAAGTGCATTTTCAGTGTGGAAACATTGTGATCTCAAAGAGCATTTTGTTGCTTTTTTTTTTTGGAAAAGCAGAGTAGAAAAGTAGCCAAGGGCAAATAATTTTCTATCAAAGACATTCTGAATTTTCTGACAACATAGGCTTGATTACTTGTTCCACAGTTTATGGTGCATGAGACAGAACATGTTGATAAGTTATATGCACCTTAAAAGAAAAACTAGTCTGGATTCTTTCAGCCTACTTGTACATTCATATAATACTGATTTTTTTTTATCACAGCCTTCCTTCAAGAAGTTTTAAAAATTTTTTCCATGTCTTTCTTGCTTTTCATGCTTGATCCAACCTTGCAAGATAGATTTGACTGGCTGATGGCGATTACATCTGTCCATGCTCACCTAGGACCTCTTCACATGGGGTAAAATAGCCCTGTTTTGGCACTTTTATTTGCTGTATGGATGGGGCCCGTTGACTGCCATCAGAGGATGCATGGCAGGCCCTGCTCACATTCCTCCCAAAGTGGAGGGGGAGCACCAAAATGCGCTTCCTCCACCACCATGGGGAGGAAAATGTGTTTACTCCACCTTTCCCCATACAATGGGGAAAAGGGTGTTGGGATAATGCACTTTGCCTCCCTTTCTCCCATCTAATGGGGACAGGGACAGGCCACCAATGCACCCTGTCCCATTCCCACCATATGATGGGGGAAGGAGGGAGGGTGTGTGGGGCACAACAAGCCACCCCACACACCTTCCCTTTCACTGGTAATTGCTGGCGAAATGGCATGGCCCAAAATGGCCTTGTGAAAAGGGTCCCTAACGAGGCTTATTGATAAACTGACATTTTATATCCCAAGCTTTTTCATTACAGTTATATTGCACACAGTCTGCATCCCATGAATTCAACCAACTGTGACTCAAAACTATTTGCAAAAAAATCCAAAATTGGCCATGCTCCGAGCACTATACTGATGAGTAGGCAATGGCATACCTTGCTGTAGCCTCCTCCCATTTCCTTAAACTCTCTCCATCCCTTATTTCATATGTTCATATTTTATAGAAAGGATGCAATTTTACTGTGCCATTGCCCTTAATGAGACTTAATCTTCTACAGATTTTGGTATTCATGCAGAGTCTTGGAACCAAATCCCAGCAAATATCAAGAACCCACCATATAGTTCACCCCTATACCACAGTGTTGGGTACAAAACCGAGGTATTTCAATGCATTTATTATACACAGATTAAATTTAGCACTTAGATTAATCATGTTTCTCTTTATATAACATGAAAATAACCTATAAAGAATGTTCTTTCTCACATTTTTTATGGAGCTCTCCTTGGAGATCTAGGAAGCCTAATGTTTGTGTGCAGTTGAAGCAGGTGTCATTGAAGTATGGATCCCATCATCCCCCACCGTACAATAAGAGTGGCAAGAGTTGTAGTCCATCAGTAACTAGAAAATCAATTTTGTCCACCCTGTCCTAAATTTTCCACCTTTTCTCTTTCTAGAAAACCCATGCTTGTACCCATGGAACAAGACAAATATCTTCCTGATCAATTTTCTTTGGCTTCTCATAGGCACACCCATGTAGCCAGATTTTTCTTTTCTTTTTGGAAGGTTTCTTCTTTAAGAATTGAAAATGGATAGTTTCAAATAGATGCCTTTTCAGTCACAATAAGATGCTATCTCCACCAAGAGTGCAAAGTGTGGGGCGCATGAATCTACAGAAATCAGACTACATGCAGAAATTGCTGATAAATGTATAGAGGAAGCAACAGGGGATGGGAGATATATTTTGGATATTACCATGGAGAGGTCATTTTATTTCACTTCTTGTGGAAGATGTAATGCACATATTGACTCTAACATAAGAATTTGGTGGAAGAATAGACATAAACAGTATAGTTCAGTATAGATGCATAATAAAGAGGTAGATGGTGAGGAAAATGTGTGCCCTTTCCTTTACATATTTTGAAATGTTACCTGCCTCAAGGAAGAGAGCTTTCAGTGAAATGATGGAAGAAATCAACAAGAGAGGTCTTTTTCACATTGTAAATCTCCAGTTGTAGGTCAGGCCTGAGAGCTGGAGGTTTCAGCTGTGCAGACATTTGCAGACAAATGCTTGAATGATTTCATAAAGAGAGTATGTGATGTTTTACTAAGGAAACCAGCCTTCCCTCCTCCCTTGCTTTTCTCGTGAAGCCCTTTCCCATGCTAAGCATATTAACAAGTTTGTAAAAGTTGAAAAGTTCCAGAAGAAATACTCTGGAGGAAGACAGAAATACGCTTAGGCTACATCTGGAAAGAACATTTCTCTAGGGCTACAGGACATTGTTATGGATGTCATGAACTACCTTCCATAAACAAAGCTTTTCTTCCAAATTTGAAAAAAAAAGTTATTTTTTAACTGCACCCTCCAGAGTCCCCAGTGTCCATACTGTCTGGAAGATGCTTAGGAATTGAATCCCCCAGAAGTTACATTTCCAAGCTCAATTTCCTCATCCCTCTTTGTGAGTGCCTTTGCCCAATAAATCATCTCAAAGGGATACTCTTCCTGCTGTTTTGATTTTCTTTTGTGAATTACAGTGACACTTTCTACAGAGGTGCAATTGAATGAAACAGTCTTTCAAGAGAAGGATCCATAGATACCCCAAATCCTGGCTTTGTAATTATGGACTTGGAAAATGTAGGTTGTTAAGAATGGGCTTTAAGTGTTTCTACAGGTTTAAGCCATGATTTAAAATTATATGCAGGCATACTATGCAGGGCCAGCACTACTATTAGTTGGAGGCTGGATCTACACTACCATATAATCCAGATTATCAAAACAGATAATTCTACCTTGCCATATTATTCAGTTCAAAGCAGATACCCTGGCTATTGTATGGCAGTGTAGATAGGTCCAGACTAAAGTGGCTGCCAGGCATCTGAATTTGAATGTCACAAATGGTCAGTAAAATAGTTTTGTGCATTTGTATGGAATCGCTATCCATTTTGTTTTGTTTCATTCATTTTGCCCTGTTTTTGTTTTTGTTTGCCGCTTCCGAAAATGGGGCTTCTATCCGAATGGGAGTTTTGTCCCATGTCCAAAAGAAAAAAGGTTTTCGAACCATTGCCAGCAATGGGAAGACTTCCAAGGCTCACCCTCCTCTCAGTTTATGGCTATAGGGGTGAAAATCATCATACATGGAGGGCATATCGACCCTTTTAGCCCACCAACTTTTAAAAGGTTTTCTAAACAGATATGGTAGAAGCCCAACAATTTCTTTCCTTTGAAAAATATTTGTTAGTTGTTGTTTTTTTTTTTTTTTTTTTTAAAAACCAATACTACCCAGTGGGAGGAAAAGGGGGTTTTAAACAAAGAATTAAGATAAAAGATTTAAAAATACTACAATACAGCAGATAGAAGCTACCGAGATCCCCTTCTTTCTCCCACCTCCGAAGCCCCGCGTGCACTTCCCAGCAAAACCCATCCCACCCCCACCTTTTGAAAAATCCCAGCCCCCTTTCCTTCAAAGAAAGAATAAAATAGAAGCCAAGCAGCCAAGCTTGGGAAAAATTTAATACAAACAAATCCCTTTCCCCTGGCGGCAAGGCAAGGAAGGAAGACAAGGCAAGAGGCAAGGCAACAAGGCAGCAAGAAATCAAGCAAGCACACTAGCACAGAGACTGAGTGAGCTGAGCGAGCAGGAGCAAGCCAGGCAGCCAGCCAGCTTTGGGGGTGGTCATCCCATTAAATACCTTGGCAACGTCACAGTTTCCTTGGCCTCTGATTGGCCAAAAGCACCAAACATCACCACTTCCTCCTCTGACACATGCGGAAGAACTTCCTGGGCTGTGTGAGAAAAGCCACGCGGCCAGAAAACCAAACGAAAAGACTGAAACCGTACAACTTTCTCTTTTGTTTCACCTTTTGTTTCATCTGAAAATAGGCTCTTTGATTCGTGCCATCTGAATGGATGATACAAAACAAATACACGAATGAAACAAATGGAACAAATAGCTTGCACACCTCTACATTAAAATATTTGTTTAATGTATTATAGTTAAAAATCTTGAAAGATGATGCTGTCAAGGTGATGCATGCCATATGCCAGAAAATATGGAAAACACAAGAATGGCCATCAGATTGGGAAAAAATCAATTTACATCCCCATACCAAAAAGAGAAATGCTAAAGAATGTTCAAACCTCCGTACAGTGGCACTTATTTTCCATGACAGTAAGGTAATGCTCAAGATCCTGCAAGGCAGACTCCAGTAATACATGGAGCGAGAGTTGCCAGATGTCCAAGCTGGGTTCAGAAAAGGCAGAGGAACAAGAGACCAAATTGCCAATATCCGCTGGATAATGGAGGAAGCCAGGGAGTTTCAGAAAAACATCTACTTCTGCTTTATTGACTATTCTAAAGCCTTCAACTGTGTGGATCATAATAAACTATGGCATGTGCTTGGTGGTATGGGGATACCAAGTCACCTTGTCTGTCTCCTGAGAAATCTGTATAAAGACCAAGTAGCCACAATAAGAACAGACCACGGAACAACAAACTGGTTCAAGATTGGGAAAGGAGTACAGCAGGGCTATATACCATCGCCCTACCTATTCAAATTGTATGCAGAACACATCATGCGACATGCGGGGCTTGACGAATCCAAGGCTGGAGTTAAAATTTCTGGAAGAAACATTAACAACCTTAGGTATGCAGATGATACCACTCTGATGGCTGAAAGTAAGGAAGAGCTGAGGAGCCTGATCACCAAGGTGAAAGAAGAAAGTGCAAAAGCTGGGTTGCAGTTAAACGTCAAGAAAACCAAGATCATGGCAACCAGACCGATTGACAACTGGGAGGGAGAAAACGTGGAGGCAGTGACAGACTTTATATTTCTAGATGCGAAGATCACTGCAGATGCATACTGCAGCCAGGAAATCAGAAGATGTCTATTTCTTGGGAGGAGAGCAATGGCCAACCTCGATAAAATACTGAAAAGCAGAGACATCACACTGGCAATGAAGGTCCGCTTAGTGAAAGCAATGGTACTCCCCATAGTAACCTATGGATGCGAGAGCTGGACCATAAGGAAGGCTGAGCGAAGGAGGATAGACACTTTTGAACTCTGGTGCTGGAGGAAAATCCTGAGAGTGCCTTGGACCGCAAGAAGATCCAACCAGTCCATCTTCCAGGAAATAATGCTCAACTGCTCACTGGAGGGAAGGATATTAGAGGCAAAGTTGAAGTATTTTGGCCACATCATGAGAAGACAGGAAAGTTTGGAGAAGATCATGATGCTGGGGAAAAAGGAAGGAAAAAGGAAGGAAAAAGGAAGAGAGGCCGACCAAGGGCGAGACGGATGGACGGTATCCTTGAAGTGACTGACTCGTCCTTGAAGGAACTGGGGGCGGCAACGGCCGACAGGGAGCTCTGGCGTGGACTGGTCCATGAGGTCACGAAGAGTCGAAAATGACTGAACGAGTGAGACGACGACGTATTATAGTTATGTTTTTGCTTGCAGACTTTCTGATTCTGGTGCTACAACACCTTGGCTCACCTTGAGTATCATGTGTTTTTCCTTGGGAAAGGGTCGTGCTTCCCTAATTTTACAACAAAACTCAAAATCCACAAGCAGTAATGCCTTTATTAGCCCACTCCAGACTTTGAAGGCTTCACTGACCTTTTCATCAAGCAAAAATGTTATAAACCATACAAAAGAAAATGACAATGGTATTAGAGTAATTAGCTCATATTTTGTCTTAGGTGTCAGATAATTCCTCTAATTTTGTTCTTGAAGGGAGCGACAAAGCATTTTAACTATTTTTCCCACTGCAAGGATATCTTTGAAAATGTGCAGCTTTTGAAAACAATCCATAGAACAGGGTTTATTTTACTCAAAATTAGCAAATAGGTATTTTGCATTGAAAACCAAATAGAAAAAATATTTTTCTGCAAAAAATGCTGCAGATTAGGACCTATTTTTCACAGAATTCACACATACGTTTTTAAAACAGAAAACAGCATTTTCTGTCTGAGAAACATTTACTATTAGTATATTAGTAATAGTATTTTATGTGTAGAAAATTTGTTTCCTTCCCACAAAATGTGCAGTGGATTTTTTTTGTTTAAAGTTCTGCTTCATTTATTTGTCCTAAATATATGGCATAGAAACACAGTAAAGTGAACATGTTACATAGGCCCCATGTACACTGTAGATTATCTGCTTTGATAATCTAGTTTATATGGCAGTGCAGAAGGGGCCTTGGAGGATATTGCAAAAATATGATGTGTATGTTGGTTTGTTTTTTAAAAATAGAAAAAAATGGATCTAGATCATGCCTTGATAGGGAGAAATTATGAGGAGGAGGTAGTTGTGGGTCATCAAAGGCAGGTTTTATTACTTCTTTAATTGTTCAAGTCCTTGCTTGTATTGGTCTTAAAACTAATTGCTTGGCATTAAAAATTAAAAGAGAGAAAGCATATACTCAAATGTCAATAATTTCCTTTGTGTCTTCTTTAAAGGTCTGAAATAATTTCATTAGTGGACAGAGTCACAGTTTTAAATTGGCTCCTTTCATTTTCAGAAGGTCATACATTTATGCTTGATCTAACATGATGTATCTTTATTAATTGTCTTCTCACATTTATCCTCCCGCAACATAGACTGTGAATCCTTTCAAAGCCATCAATGTAAAATGCTATTCTTAATTCTTCTTCCAAACTTATCTTAAATCAGAAAATTCAGATTTTGTTTGTTGGGATCTAATTAAGCCTTTGCCTAAGTATTTTCCTTGCTAAGATTATTTTCCAGTTTTAAGCACAACATAATCAAGTGTGACCAGTTGGAAGAGCTGCTGTTGTGAATTTCTGAATCTGTTAGTAGTTTATCTGAATGAAAATTCAGTTTTCTCATACCATTTCTCATTAAGGTTTTAGAACTACCTTGAAATGTGTTTCCTTTGACTGATTTTGTTTTCTTGTTTTGTTAACAGTGTCTGTCTGGTGAAGTCATCAGTTCATTAAATTATGTATATCCTCCCTGGTTTCTTGTGCTATCCATATTTTCTGGCTTCTGCCATGTGCTTTAACTTAGATGGCTTATAAAATAACCAAAATAATCTTTTATATGGTTATTTTGATTCTTTCAAGTTGTATTAGTTTAAAAAAAAAACAACATTCAGCTCAAGTAGGAACATTTTCTGCCAAAGAGCTTGATGAGTAGTGTGGCTGACATTTGAACTGCTTAAAATGAACAATTCATTCATATAATATCACATAATGAATTTCAAGTACTCCTTAGGAATTGTTTACTAAGTATTAATGGATCTATTTGGGGCTTCCTGTTATTTTTGCCGTTTTCCTCCTTGACCCTTCTGGAAGGCTGGAGTAGTCTCTGGAACTGTATGGGAAGTGGCTATTTAGGAGGAAGGGAGAGCTGTTGAAAGCTACTTCTCTACAACCCCTTTTCCCAGTGGGGTACCTCTACTAAATCTTCCATTGGAGTTTGGAAAAGTTGCTTTTCAAGGCTTCATGGCTGATGCCCAGGCTTGAATGGATATTCCGTAAGTTTGCCCCCAATAAAGCAACTTCCCACTTCCTATTTCTGCATAGACAAGGGTTATTTTTCTGTTCCAGAGGGAGAAGTTTAAATACACATTGTTTAAAAATGCTTTGTGTGTATGTGTGTGTATGTATCTGCTCCATTATCAAGGCAGAGGCCACTAAGGGGTGCTAGAGAGAGATGTGTGAGGATTTGTAAAAAGACACCACGATGGAATGGGTTGATTGGAAAGGCATGTGTTGACAGCTGATTGGTTGAGCCAGCCAGAAGCCAGAATTCCGATTGGCTACTGGCTCCAGCTTGCTGCTGAGACAAATGGTTTTAACTGCCACTTTCATCTTGGAGAGTGAAGTGAGCGCTGACTGGAAATAGTCAGGAAGGAAATGGCTGATTATTTATAAAGCAAATGAGGCACATTTAAAGACTGTATAAAAGGACTGTTTATTCCCTCTGTTCTCTGTGTGAATTCAGAGAGACTGCTGTATATATTGTTGCCCTGTTTGATCTTTTGAACTGAAGTAAAGATACTGTTACTTATTACACAAGCCTGAGTGACACTTTATTATACTGCAGGGTATATTTTGGTTCAGAAACTGTGGTAAAGCAGGGTTGTTGTGTGTTTTCCGGGTAAAGCTTCTATTTATTTATATCTATAACCTATAACAAGAAGGATAGTCCATTTATGGGGTGAGCAGTGTCTTGAAGGAGTAAACCCATTTCCCCCTATTTTCCAGTTATTCCCTCCACTCATGTCCCCATTGTGGAAACACCCCTCATTTATGATATGGGAAGTAGGGAGGGGAAATAACTTTCAAAGACAGGGGAAAATATTTTTCCTCCTCCAACTCCCTTCTCCTGTAAATAGACTATCCTTTACTCTCTAGCACCCCCCAGTAGCCTCCACTCAGATAATGGAATAGTAATACTGTATATGTATATGCATATGTATATTCCCATTAATAATGATAGCCTTTTTGTCATTTTCCTCTCTGCCACAACTCAATTTTAGCATCTCCCACTACCTAAATGTTTACTTGTAAACACACACACACACACACAAGGCTGCTTCACCTGAGCTAGATTGTTTTAGCAGAGAACAGGTTTGCCATTGTTGCTTGTTTCACTTGAGAGAAAGGCCAGGGAGCTTATCAGTAATAAGGCACAGATTTTGCATGGAAAAGGTCCAATGTACTTTCCCAAGCTCTGGTATTTATATACATACATGCTTATAAAAATCCCTGGGCAAAGATGGATTTTCTCTGAATTTTCATTTGCTGATTTATAAACATGCAGACTGTGTTTTTCTGGTTCCATTTAGATTTATAGCCTCTACTGTCATAGACATTATGACCAACACATTTGATAAATAAATATGCATCGAAATATAGTGTTTTTATTCTCTCATTAACTGCAATGGTTAATAAACAATGGCAAGAAAATATGTAATGAAGAATATACTTCAGCTACTTATCTGGTAACAAAATTGTCTCAGTAGTCTTCATTGCTTCACTTTCCAACATCCAAATATTAATTGCACTTGTTTGTTTCTCTTTCAGGATAGTTGTTCAACACAATGGCAAAACCATATGAATTTAACTGGCAGAAGCCAGTTCCATCCTTTCTACAAGATGGAGCTGTTTTCGACAGATATGAAGAAGTAAGGAACCAATTTTAATACCATTCATAAACAAACAAACAGAAAAGGGAAACCTAAAGTCAAATAGCACATGTCTGCCTCCCTACACCTATATAGCACATGAAGGGTCCTGTTGAAACTCATTTAAGGCTCATGGCTAGCTTTTAGGAAAGTCTTATTCTTTGTTCTCTGCACCACTATTGTTAGGGCTTACAGAGCAAGAAAGAAAAGAAGTCACGGTGCTGACACTCTAAATGTCACAATTGGCTCAAGTAGGCACTAGGGCCCCTTCTTACTGCCATATAATCCAGATTATCAAAACAGATAATCCACATTATCTGCTTTGAACTGGATTATCTGAGGCCCCTTCCACACAGCTGTATAAAATCCACATATAGCAGTGTGGACTTGGAGCCCTTCCAGACAAACCCTATAACCCAAGATCTGATCCCAGGTTTTCTGTTTTAACCTGGATTATATGAGTCCCTGCCAGATAATCTTGGATAAACAGAAAACGTAGGATTAGATCCTGGGACATAGGGCCTGTCTGGAAGGCCCTATATGATTTGGGTAGACACTCTGAAAATTCATACCTCTCCATATGAACCTACCTGGATTCAGATAATCCATTTCAAAGCAGAAACTGCTGCTTTTAGGATGTGGAATTCCCTCTCTAGGGAAGCTTGAGTGACACCCTGTCTACTTTTTTTGTGATAGCAGGCAAACACCTTCTTATCCAAAAAGGACTTCAGCTTTTAACTGGTTGTGGTAGAAAAATGTGTAATATGTGTGTTGCTTTTTAACAAGTTATGTTTTTAATTGCTTTGAATTAATGTTTTAAATTGGATTGACTGATGCATTTTAAATTTCATACCACACATTGCTTTAGATATTTTGTTTTAACTTTTTTTCAGTATCCAATCGAATTTGTATTGTGCAATTTTTCACACAGTTGCTAGTACAAGTTGCTACACCAATGCTAATGGAGATTTTCCTTCATCTAATGTTAAAGTTGGCTATAATGAAATGTTAAACTACTCATTTTGGAATGTAGGTTTTGCATTTTTTTTTAACATCAAGCCCTCTGTGTCACATAACAAACTACAGTAGAGTCTTGCTTATCCAACCTTCGCTTATCCAACATTCTGTATTATCCAGCGCAGTCTGTCTTTTTGTAGACAATGTTTTTGTAGTCAATGTTTTCAATACATTGCGATGTTTTGGTGCTAAATTCATAAGTACAGTTATTACTACATAACATTACCATGTATTGACGTCCTTTTCCTGTCAATTTGTTGTAAAACATTATGTTTTGGTGCTTAATTTGTAAAATCGTAATGTAATTTGATGTTTAATAGACTTTTCCTTAATCCCTCCTTATTATCCAAAATTTTCGCTTATCCAACGTTCTGCTGGCCCATTTATGTTGGATAAGCAAGACTCTATTGTACTTTCAAACTGAGGAGAGGTTAGTCAAGCATATTTCAGAAAGGGTTTGCCTATAGGGTATCCTTTATTATATCTTTTATTCAAGAGCTTTTGATTTGTAAAGAAGAATAATGGAGCATTCCTCTCTAAAACAAAGTTGATACTCTGCTAGAGGAAAACCTATTTTTTAAGCTGCTTTGGGTGCCCTGCTGGAAAAAAACTGGATTATAAATCAAATAAATAAATAAATAAGTCACATTCATAGGAATGCTAGGGAATATGAAAGTTGGGGCCTTCTTTGTGAAAGCATTTACTGTTCACTGATGTACACAACATTAGGGGCAGTTCTACACTGGTTGGCAAATCAGGGAAGAAAATGCTCCTGATTAGTTCCAAAGGCATCCCCCTGAACTTGCTGCAGAAGCAGATTGGGTCTACATGGTCCAAATGGGTCAGGACTTCCTTGGCTTCTTCTTTCACCTCACCATCCAAGTAGCCATCACTATTCCCACTTCTCCCAAGCTGACATCAGCCCATGCAACCAGAAAGAAGGAGGGACTCAATCTCCCAGCCTCTTCCTGGTTTTTTTTCCTGTGTCAGGAGCGACTTGAGAAACTGCAAGTCACTTCTGGCAACCTTCAGGTCAGCAACCCAAACCTTTAAGGCAGCAGTCCTGCCAGCACAAGGGTTTTACCCATTGCGCCACCAGGGGCTCCTGGTTGACCAAGTACCTCAGTTGATGCCAGTATGGAGCATCTGTGATGGCCAGGAGCTCACACAGAGCTTTACTGCAATCTACAAGTGGCAATGGCAAAGATGCAGGCATGATGAAGAGAAAATGGGATGACATTAGAGCCACATATAGACAGTGAACAGGTCCTCCTGTCCACGTTGCCCTGAGGCCAGAGTTTCAGGCAGACTTTCGAGCATCCCTAGTTCATCCTACAATATTTATCAGAACTGGGGAAACACTGTGGAGACTACATGGTTATTCTGGGTTATAATACCTGTTTAGATGAGCCCCAGATCTACAGAGATATCCTTGCCCTTGACTAATATAAACTGAGAAATTCTCACATTAGCTATGTGTACAAACAGATATTGTATTGGCAGCTTCTCTGTGTACACAGTAAATCTAAATAAGCTTCAGAATATAATGTACTGTTTAAAAAAAACCCAGAAGATTAAACACAATTATATTAATGTAATTTAGTAGATCTTAATCATGAATTTCACCTACCTGTAAGTATCAACATTTCCTACCATGGCATTATTCGCAGTCAGGATGAATAAAGCTCAGTATCCTGTTGGCTGAAAAAGAAAACTTGGTTTAAAGACTTCTTGCCATTTATTCCCTCCCAAGTTAAACACTGAGATAATATTTTCTAAATCCCCACCTGAATTTGATCCCCAATTTTGAAGTATTGCATGAATAGACTGTAGTCACTAAGCAGGACTGATTATTAGACTTTGGAATATTATTTAACAAGTTGCACGTTGGATATTACCTATTAGTTTCATGGATCGTACATTAATTGTTGTGTGTTATATTTTATTCTATGTGTTTTTTAAAACATATATATATACCTACAGATAAAAAAGACCAAACACCCTGCAATCTTTTAGAACTGTCAAGTGAATGCTACTCATTATTACACTAAAAGATTATTACAATAAAGCTCCCAATGGTTTCCTATGTTTCAGAAAAGGACCATGCTCTCATTGCCCCCTCTGGTGGGTGAAAAATGAATATTTCCCCACAGAATTATCCCCTATGTTTGAAAGTCCCAATGTGTTCTAGTGTGACCCTGAGGAGAACAATACGAGTGGAAAGCTGGGACTCAACCTTTCCCAGTAGACCAACCCCTAAACATTTGGCACAGAGCCATATGGTTTCAAAATGCATACCAAATGCTGTGTGGTTCCATCTCTTTTGAGTTCCGTCAATCTATTCCTCCTCCCATCTGATCATTATAACACATTACAACACAACTATAAATGGCTAATCTAGCAATCATAACATTGGTATGGTTTTGGAGATTCCTGAAATATCTGAGAACTTGTGGGAGTCCAGGGATCTCATGAGAGGCCCCCCACTTGTGATACTTGAGACATCCTTATACAAGCCTGCTTCACATGTTCCTAATCAGTCAGATTCTGGCTGGAATTCAGTAGGGTAGGAACCATCATTCTCAGGAGAATGGTGACCTCATCACGCTTTTACCCTGATTTCAGGACGAAGCCCCATGCCAGCCATCACACAATGTCATGTGACTTCTGGCTGTAGCTCCACCCCCAACCAGGGTAAAAGCTTTACTAGAGGCTTTGGTCACAACATGAGAGGCTCAGGGCTTTGGCGATTCTTCCCCCATGTGATGGGGAAAGCATTGCCTAGAGGAAATTGTGCATGGGGCAACAGATTAACCCTGTTGCCCCTCTCCTTTTGCCCCAATGCAGGTTGTAGGAGGAGACTAGATTTGCTTAAAACACAGGTGCTTTGGGATATGTGAATACCAGTGCAGGCTGCAAAAGTCTTCCCATAAAAAATTACCAGCTGTCAGAAATCACATTTTTTCTTCTGGTGAGATAAATAACATAAATATCCTTTGCATCCCTACTCTTGCAACAATTCTCCATTTGCTGCCATTCTGTGTGTTTGTTTTCTTATGATCTCTGCAATAAACCATAGATGGAATGGGGTATGAATTTTCTTGTGAGAGGTAAAAAGAAAAGTACAGTTAAATTCCATTTATTACCATCCTTGAAAATTCCCTTTCAGTAGGACAGGGAGGCCGGAGGTGGGGGAGGTGGGGCAAAGCCAAGCCTGGACATTTTTATTTCAAGGCAAATCAATTAATTCATCTAATATTGACTATAGAAAGTTGGCTGTTCCACTCCAGTACAATTAACTTATTACAAGACCATCCATTTGTTAAAGTATTTATATCCCACCTTATGCTACAAAACCACATGGATGCATATGTGCAAAATTGGTTTAAGCAGCTTTAAAAAGGAAGCTGAAAATAATGGCAGCAGACCAGCAGCACATTATACAATTGAACAAGTTGAAAAGGTTAAAATAGTTTAAAGCGATGTGCACAGACATCAGGAAGCCACCGGATCTCTAGTAAATAGCTATCTTTTCACTTGACATAGAAATGAAGCTCTAATTTGTGACAATTGTATCTCCAAGAGTAAAGTATATCACAGCATGGGTGCCACAGTTGGAAAGGCTCTGTCTCACATCATAATACAGTGTGTTACTGATGGGACATGGGGGGTGGGATGCACTACTAAACCTCTGTTCCCAGGAAAGTATGACCGCATTTCTTTCTGTGAATCAGTGTGGGCTCTGAGAGCGACTCTTCTCTCAGTCCCACCACCATCTTAAGTGAGGTCGGTGGGGACAAGAGAGAAGGCCTTCTCTGTAGTGGCTCTCCGGCTCTGAAATGCCCTCCCAAAAGAGATTAGATTAGCCCACCATTCAATCCTTCTGTTACTGCCTGAAAACATGAAAGTTCAAACAGGCCATTGACGTCAAGTAGAATTAATGTGCCCATACGAAATTGACACTTGGCACTTTCTGAATCATTGACTGCTAGTTTTATTAACTGATGTTTTTAAAATTGTATTATTTTGACTTAAATGTGTTACAGGGGTTGTTGTTATAATTTCATATGACTTGTTTATACTTATGCACCATTTCTCACTTGCTGTATGTTATATGTGCACCTTGGAGTGCCTTTGTAAACGGCCCTGAGTCCGTTTGGGGAGATGATAGCGGGATATAAATAAAGTTTATTATTATATTTATTATTATATAGGGAGAAGTGCTTCTCAAACTCCCAATCTGTTTGGGACTTTGAATGTCATTATAAGCATCTTTCATTCCAGCTGGAAGAGTTTGGCTGCCATATTTGTAAACTTGTAAAAAGCAATATCCCTAAGGAATGTGGGTCAAGATTTACTGGGTTTGAAAAAGATAAAACTCAATGTATGTTTTAGTTTTATTTAGTCATGCAATCAACATACTTTTAAGGAGTAGATTACTAGATCCTTTGTTTGCTTAACTGGATTCAATACACAGGCATTGTCTGGTGCTTTAACAACTTTCCATAAACAGAAACTCTGGCTAATCTACCAATTAGATTAGCTAGAGACTGTTTAACAATATAAATAATCAAAAATAAAAATCCAAGTTCCCATAAACCCC
This sequence comes from Anolis carolinensis, assembly GCF_035594765.1. Lineage (NCBI taxonomy): Eukaryota > Metazoa > Chordata > Lepidosauria > Squamata > Anolidae > Anolis > Anolis carolinensis. The sequence goes on from NC_085841.1 coordinate 160,612,791, forward strand.
CTTAATAATATTTTACTTTGTTCTCTAATCTCTTAAAATGAAAAAATGTATTTTTAAACGTTAAGGCCTGCCAAAGCAGTTGGAGGTCTTATACCCTACATAAATGGCAACAGCAAATAAGCGAAGAGAGAATGTAAATGATTTGCTGAGCGATTGTTGTTTGCAAAACGATTCTTCAGTATATTGCTGTCCCTCTCCTTCTTCAAAATACTCTTCTTGAAACAAAAGAGTTCAGCTAGTTGCTGAAATAAGTAGAGGGGAGTCCCTTGAGTTCACTTCTATGCATCACCCATGCAGGATGTTATGTTCATAGCTTATAACATAATCCTATTTTCCCCTCTGCTTGCACCGTGTTTTTGGGCATCATGGAGAAGGCCTTCCATAATCCCTTCATTATCAAGGTTTCCTTTCCTCCTCTGGGTCAAGGATTAAGAATGTGAGAAGAGACATGCTGGAATAGATAGATCAAATGCTTACCTAGTCAAGCATTCTGTTCCCATACTGTCCAACTAGATGTTTGTGGAGAGTCAAGAAGACCGTAGGACATCAGGACAGTGGCCACTTCGTGCCTTACAAACTCCTTCCCCACTTATACTCCCTGGCAGCCTCCCCCAGCCCAGTGTCTCCCAACCATATTGCATTGCAACTCTGTTGTATGCCAGTACCAAAGGTAATGGAAAATTGTCCTAAAGGATTTTTCCCCATGTGAGCAAACTGCATTACTGTGGTTGACATACTCTTTAACTGTGTCGAATAGCTGTTGAGGCCCCTTGCACACAGCTGTATACAAACCATATTGAACTGGATTATATGGAGTATGGACTCAGATAACCCAGTTCAAAACAGATATTGTGGATTATCTGCCTTGATATTCTAGGTTATATGGCTGTATCGCAGGGCCCTGAGTCAGAGAGAAATACTTCTGTTAATGTTGATAAGCATACAGGTTTTTTGTTCTGCTTAAAGTGAAGCTTCCTTATCCACTTTAATTCTCTTAATACATTTTTGAATTTGGCTTTTCTTTCAACAGGAATCTTCTGTCTTTGAACCAAGCTGCCTCTTCAAAGTGGATGAGTTTGGCTTTTTTCTAACATGGAAAAGTGATGGAAAGGTACAATTTATAATGATTTCAGGATGTCAGCATCATGCATATAGTGGGTTTTTAGAATCTGCTGGTTTTGTTCCCCCATAATCTCCATAGATATTAAAATTTGTGAATTCTTAAGTCCCAATTATATAAAATGGAGTAGTAAAATGGTGCCCCTTATATATAGTGGTCAAATCAAGGTTTGCTCTTTGGATGTAGGCGAAAATGATATTTTCAAGTGATGGATACAAAATCCATGGATACAAAATACTGATCCTATTTGTAAGAAGACATAATATTATCAGTTTTGAGTCAGTCATTACATAGCAATCACAGTTGAACTTGTGTCTGAAGGCCCTTCCAGACAGGCCCTATATGCCAGGATCTGATCCCAGGTTTTCTGCTTTAAACTGGATTATATGAGTCCGCACTGCCAGATAATCTGGGATAAACAGAAAACCTTGGATCAGATCCTGGCATATAGGGCTTGTCTGGAAAGGCCCTGATTATAAATGGAGAGAATTGAATTGTTAGTTTTGTTGAGGGAATCCACATATTTTCCCCTCTTATTTGGGAAAAGGGGAACATTTCAGGTACCTTTTTTCTTTCCAGAAAACATCTTTTTACAGAAGAGAAGAGAGGGGTTGTTTGTGAGTGTTGTGCGGGGCAAAGGTTGAGTAAGGTGGGATTTACTAAAACATGTTTAGGTTGTAGAGGTATAAAATCTTCTCAACACAGTTAACATGACAATAGTCGTAGGTACGTGTTGTTCTAATGCTGTCTCCTACTGACTCTCCCTACCCTTTCTGTGTTTGTGGATCTGTGAATGCATAGCAACAGGCCACCTTTATTCCCTTATGACATCACTCATGACATGTTACTGGCATTCATTTTGCTTCATCCTCTTTATATATTGTTGTAACAAGCTATTGGTGGAGAAGATTTTGAATCTGATGAGCATCCCGGTGCCTTGCAGATGTTTTCTATGAAAGCTACTACTAGCTTCAATCAATACGTTTAATGGTAATTGTAGCCCCAAATATCTGGAAGATATCTTCCTCTGTTTTCAGACTAGTGGAATCACTCAATCACGTTTAATCCAAGATTGAAGAGAATGTGACTGTCCAACTGTTTTCGGTATCCAATTTCCATTAATCTTGAACACTGCGCTGAGATGGAGGTTGGAGTCCAAACCTGCTTGAGTCCTAATTTGTCTACTACACACTGCTTTTAGTTTATTCTGTTTGCAAATTCTGTTTGTGCCTTGTTTTTGCTAACTTGGTCTTGGTTCAGTATGTTCTGTGTTCATTATATTGCACATTAGAGTTTATGCTGTTGTTTTGTTATTCCAGGAAGGGCAAGTTTTAGAATGCTCCCTAATCAACAGTATTCGTTTTGGAGCTGTACCAAAGGTATTTCTGCAATTATGTTTTATGGTATTGTTTTAAACAATAAGTGTTGGCTGAGGATCAGTCATGGAACTTTCTTCGTGAGACTGCCACCCACAAATGACAAAAGATGCTGAAAGCCTGGTATCCCCGAGGACCACAGAATTGATTACACAGACTCACAACTTTAAGTTTTGAAGCAAAGTAGATTGCTTTTAAAAAAAAAAAAAAAAAGTCTAAAATCAAAGGTCACAGCCGAAGCATAATAGAATGCATCCTGTAGATTTCAGTAGCAAAGTTTCAAACATGTTCATTAACCTTCCTGCTTATATAACTGAGATTGGAAAGTGTTCCCTGCTAGTGGGATCAAGACCAAAGTGATTTTTTTTTGCATAGCTTTTTCACACTGTGGCCTTTGGCATTTTTAACAAAATGTATGGCTATTATTAAGACAAGCATTTAATTAATATGCATTAGTTCATTGGCATTATGATCCCAGTGAAGATGTTGGTATGGAAAGGAGATGGCTTCAGTTGAAAGTTGTAAACTAGAAGTCACTTTACATTTTTTTAAAAAATCTGATAGTGCCTGTGTAAGCTTCTCTGCTTCTAATTATAGCACCAATTGTGCCCTATATAAAGTCACTTGGGGCAATAGGATACAATTTTCTTTTTCAGATTGAAAATATCTGATCATTCTTTCCACATGGCCTTTGTGTAGTTGTGGGAGTTGTATGAAGAGAAGTGTTCATATAACTTTGCTGTTGCTGGTAAAACCTGTTCTTTTGAAAATGGGGTTTGATCTTCATATGCTTATCAAAGAACAGGCTTAAGTGACTAAATTTTACTAATTAAGGCCTAAATGTATTATTTAGTTCCAACTAGAGCAAACACTTTGGATCACTGGAACTTACATAAGCAATGGCTTACTGTTCCATTGATTTAAATGACTTCTACTTAGAACTAACCATTTAATGCAAATGTAAGGGGCAACATGTAATGCTAGTGTGGTTGTAGGTGATTTCCTAACACAGTGGGTCTCAACCTGTGGGTCCCCAGATGCTTTGGCTTTCAACTCCAATAAATCCTAACTGGTAAACTGGATTGAATTTCTGGTAGTTGTAGCCCAAAACACCTAGGGAACATCAGGTTGAGAACTACTGGCCTAATGGATGCAGAGAAATTTTTGATACTACCACAAAAGGATTATGGAGTATCAAAAGAGATAATTGAGTATGGAAACTGTACTGAAAACGTAATTTTCAGTTACAATTATTGACAGAATTTCATCTGGACTACCTCGCCTATATAAAACTAATGAGGACATGACCCTAGAAGCAGAGGTGAGCTGCAGCAGGTCCAGGAGATAATTTTCTGCCTCTGTGGAAGTTATACGTGCAGCACAGGAGGAGGAGGAGGAGGAGGAGAAGGAGGAAAAGGAAGAAGAAGAAGAAGAAGCACCCACCACAAAGAGAGCGAGAAAATACACTAATATGGCCAAATGGTTTAAAAACAGAAGTCAGGGAAATGTTTAAAATGCAGCGAAGGACCCCCAGCATATTTTAAAAATATTTTTCCCTCTCTTGGAAGCTTTCAGGTTAAAATATTCACTTACTTTTTGGGCAAAAGTGAACAAAAATATTGGGAGAGGGGACTGTGTGAAGCTCCAGAACTTTGCTTTAATCTCCTAGTTGTTTTTGCTTATTTGTTCAGTTACTTCTGACTCTTTGTAACCTCCTAGAGATCATGATTATGTCAGTACTACTCCTAAAGGTAGTACAGCTCGGTGGCACAGTGGGTTAAACTGCTGAGCTGCTGAACTTGCAGACCGAAAGGTCAGTGGTTCGAATCCAGGGAGCAAGGTGAGCTTCCGTGGTTAGCCCCAGCTTCTGCCAACCTAGCAGGTCAAAAACATGCAAATGTGAGTAGCTTAATAGTTACCACTCTGGTGGAAAGGTAACAGCGCTCCATGCAGTCATGCCGGCCACATGACCTAGGAGGTGTTTACAGATAACTCCGGCTCTTCAGCTTAGAAATGGAGATAAGCACCACCCTCTAGAGTCAGACACAAATAGACTTAATGTCAGGGGAAAACCTTTACCTTTTACTTATTCCTGAAGGTAAAATGTTAGGTGTGTTCCCAGTTACCTGACACACAAGCATTCTTCTGAATCAGTCCTAAACTTCTCACATTTATATTCCAACTAGGCTAATAAGCAGTTGTAAATTTCAGTATTGTTGTTTGCTAGAAATGTTGATACATGTCTGAGTCTTAAGATACAAAAGAAACCTTAACAGGGCCAATATTTGGAAGCGAAAATCCTTTCTCCTTTTAGCACTGCTTTTCTGACAAGACATTTGTTGTGTCTAACAGGATCCAAAGATACTGGCTGCTCTTGAAGCTGTTGGCAAAGCAGAAAATGAACTGGAAGGACGAATAGTTTGCGTCTGTAGTGGCACAGATCTGGTGAATATCAACTTCACATACATGGTAGCAGAAAACAATGAAGAAGCTAAGGTACTGTACTTCAATACAGTAGGGGAGATTGCTGAATAACTGTTCAACACTTAAGCTTTGTTTTTACTTCTATTCAATATAATCATGTTGATTCACCATTCCCCTATGAATGTAAGACCTTCAACAGTCTGGTATTGATCCCCATTCAGAATTTCCAAACTCAAAGTTATGGGTGGATCTGCACTCTATAATGAATGTAGTTTGGCACCACTTTAAATGCCATAACAATGCTATGGAATCCTGGGAGTTGTAATTGTATGAGACATCAGCAGAGGACGTTTAAAGACCTTGGAAAACTATGACTCCAATGACTCAATTTCATTGACCCATAGCAGTTAAAGTAGTGTCAAGCTGCATTAATTTTATCACGTAGGTGCATTGTCTGTAATGCAGTTTGTAATGCACTCTTCTGCTTTTCCTGATACCTTCAATATTTCCCAGCATTGTCATGTTTTCCAGTGATTTCTCGTGATATGTCCAGGGAGATTACATTATCCCCCACCCTGGCTACTTTTTGGAAAGGCCTGAAAACTTGGCTGATCTCATGTGCCTTTGGTTAATCAGTTTCAACATGACTTGGCTCCTCTAGCCCTAATTTAATATCGGCTCTTGCACTTTATTATCAGCCCTGCCTATGTAGTATGCTATACAGGCCCTGCCCAGCCTCTCTGTTCTGAACACACCCATGTGCCCGACTATTGAGTTCATGTTATTAAGTTAATGAATTTATGATGTTTTATATGTTTTTATATGGTATTTTATTGTACTGTATGTTGATACATTTGTAATCTTGTTTTATTGGGCTTGGTCCCCATGTAAGCCACCGGAGTCCCTTTGGGGAGATGGGCGGGATATAAGAATAAAGTTGTTGTTGTTGTTGTTGTTATTATTATTATTTTGTATGATAGCTGCAGTTTAAACATTTTGGCATCCAGTTAGAGTTCATGCTAGTTTTGCTCTGGGACACATTTATTTGATTTTTTTGGTGCTCCATGTTATTTATAAAGCTCTCCTTGGCTGAAGGACAACAGTCAATTCCAAATGGTTTGGATAAAATGGAAGGCAGATAACTTGTTCTTAAAAATGAGCGATGTATGACACGAATTAGTATGTTTAAAATTATTGGGGTGTTTCCCCTGTGTGGAAAAATGTTAGAATGGCTGCTTAGGAAGCATGGATGTGTGTGATAAAAAGTTAAATTGCAATGACAGATGTTATCTCAGACTTCTTGAAGGGTTGGGCTGTGACAGACTTTTGTTAACCAACACTTAAACCTTGGCTTTCATCTGAGCAAAAAGTATAAATGAATAAGATGGCAATTTTCCTCTTGAAAAGGGGCATGTTTATGTACTATTTATCCATTGTATACTGTAGAGCCTGAATGGGAAATTAAAGTTTCTCATGTTTGATAACTGGGGGGGGGGGGGGGGGGGGGATTCTGAAACTCTACAGAATCTCAGGGGGGATTTCTCCTTGAGCCATAGGATGCCATGGACCCCCCTTTCCATCTGGGGATCTTTCAGCTGCCCTTCAGCAGTTTTAGGCAAAAGGAACAAGTTCCCAGGGCATGCCAGAAATAGGATCGGGTTTCAGTTCCTCTGGATTCAAAACCATTTGGCTTGCCTAAACACCCCTCCCCTGTTATGACCATCCTTAAGCTCAACTTATTATTTTACTTGCATTGAAATTGACTTGCATTGAGCAGGAAGAAACAAAATTAATACAGACACTGACAAAAAGAATAAACTAGAAAAAAGCTCCTACTTTCTCTTCTTCACCTTCATTTTCTGTCTTTGCTATTACAACCCCAGCAAGTGTTTCTTCTGCCAGGGATGCATCCTCTATGGCATTGCTTTGCCCATATTGTGGGTATTAGAAGTAAGGCCATGTGAAGAGGCGAGGCTGTCAGATTGCTGATTCACCTAGACCAGAAGTTCCCAACCTGTTTTGGGTTGCGACCCCATCTTATAGAGGTAAAATAATCTGCAACCCCGATACATTAAAAATAGGCTTATTAAAAGGGTAAACAAAAACACATTGAAAAATAGACTTTTCAGTATTATATAATTCAAAATAATGTTAACTTATAACATGATTGAAATGTGAGATGAGATTATTGAAATTGTAACTCATTAGCAAGTTTAAAAATTAGCAGTTGAGTTTTCATATCATTCTCAGCATTTAATCTGTTTTTTCTTTTGGTTTTCAATTGAAGAAGCATTGAAAATCTTCTCTACTACCTGGAGACCCATGGGTTGGGAAGCACTGACCTAGATTAACAGTGACTGTCCAGAAAATCAGTCTTTTTCCAATCTTGTTGCCTATAAGTCTTTTTACTAGAGGTGCCAAGGATTGACATTTTTGCATGCCCTCCATCCATTTCAATTGCCACTGTTCTAGTCTTGGCAGAAGAGAAGAAGAGGCAGGCACAGCTCCATCATGCCAAGACTCAGAAGGAAATTAAACACACACACACACACACACCCCCCAATCCATCTAAACTGCCACTGTTCTGACTCAGGAAGGAAAAAGGAAGAGATGGGCATAGCTCCATCATGCCTACACCCAGAGGCAGAGAGAATCCCTTCCCTCAATTCCAGCTACTACTGTCCTGACTTCGGATGTAGTGAAGACGTCGGTACAGCTCCACCATACTTAGGCCCAGAAACAGAGGAAAGATTCTCCATCCACCTCAACTATCACTTCTGTCGCTTTGGGGGGAGAAAAGAAGAGGCAGCATCTGCTGGACTTAATCCCTCTCACCACTACTCCCTTTCCTTTCCTAACATGTCTCAATTAGATTGTAAAGCTATGGTTAGAGAACTGGTCCTCCTCCCCCTCTTCCTCCTCCTCCTCCTCCTCCTCCTCCTCCTCCTCCTCCTCCTCTATGATATAGCTATTTTATCATTTTTAAAGCATCACGTCTCTGTAATGCTCATGAGAAGGATTAGAACCAAGATGGTTTTATTTTAAAATAAGGAATGCTAGGTAATTAGTTTTTAATTACCATAGAAAAACAGAGTTAGCATATATTGCTCTGCTTTTGTAGACATGGTCCCTATTGTAGTTGGGACTGTGAATCCAAGAACCACAAATGAAGTCCCTGGTCAAAGCTAGAATTACTTTTATTGCACAATTAGTAACCACATCTCAATGAAGTTTTCTTTAGCGGAATACTTGTATTTCTTTTTCGCCTAAAGTAGCACTTTGATGTTTTCAACTGCATACAACGATGTGTGCAGCATGATTATTATCAGAGCTGCAGTATGCAGTAAGCGTTGCTTATACTTTTCCTTCCACACCAAAGTACCTGGTTAGAAGAAAACATTCCTATTGATACGAAATATTACATTTGAGGAATAAGCTCCAGATGGTGGTTGCTGATGATGCAGTAAAAATAAGACCTAAACCTGACAATTAATTTGATTCCTAGAATCTCCTATATCTACAGGGCTCCAAGGAATGTGTGGACACCTTTTTTAATGGACAAAGCAGGTAACAAGGCAGGTCCACTGGTTTATCAAAAGCCACCATCATACATTTGAGTTTCGTATCCTTTATGGATTGCCATAAACTTATCTCCAACTTAACTTATTCCTATTTTTATTACAGTTGAGAACTTCATCTCCAGTGGAATGAGTTGCCAGATAGCTTGTTAGTAAGCATTTACATTAATTGTAGGGAGATGTGGCCTATTAAGACATGTCCTGAAAAGACCAACAATGGGGTGGCAGCTCTTTTCTACATATAGTTCTCATTGTCTTAGGGAGCATAATTAATTATAATTTGCTGTTGAAGGCTATAGTCTAATAAATATCTGGAGGGTTCAAATACAGATGAGGCATCCTTCAGAGTTGGGCTATATACTGTCTTTCATATTTTTATCACAAACCCATGGGGAATGCATATGGGATCATACTTTGTGATGAGATTCATGTTTTTTTTATGTCAGAGGTAATTCATCCCATTAAGTATCAGTGTGAGATGTATCACTGCAATTATATATACCAACAACAAATAGATATGGGCTGGCTGCCAGTTTAATTATAGTTTGGTTATGAGCAATATGCCATATGTGCATATCAGTTGATATGTGGGAAGATAATATTCTCAGGAAGATGCTACATTAGGGAATGCAATCTAAGTGCAAATAGTCCACTAGGGAAAATGCAAATTTAACTTAATAGCCAAAAGCGTTTAATGGTATTTTAGATCCAGACATATTTCCAGAACAGCTATTAACATTTAATGGACCATACTCCTGCTGTTGGGGAATACATTACATGATCAACTGTAAATAAAAAACCCAGAAACAATACATAGAAGAATGATATAAAAGAGATTAAAGGGTGAAAAATTTCTTCAAGAAAAGATCCATATGAAAATGAATTTCCAGTTTTAAAATGTGGAATAAAATTGCAGTCAGAGCACTTGGGAGAAGTAAATCACCAAGAACAAATAGCATACCAGTCTACAGAGACAGAATATATTCTAGTTCTAATTCAAATCTGTCAACAAATATGGAAAACAAAACAATGACCCACAGAAATGCTCAATATTCATTTCTAGAAAGGGACACCAGGGAATATATAACTATTATACCATTGCAATAATTGTCTATGAAAGCTGAGTGATGTTCAAAATTATACAGAATTTTAAAATATATAGTGAGAGATTCCAGGTGTCTAACATGGGTTCAGGAAAGGAAGAGGCATTAGGAATCATATTGCAATTGTATATTGGATGATAAAGTGCATGAAAGAATTTCAAACAAAAATCAGTCTGTTCTTTATAGATTATAGCAAAGACTTTGACTATATAGATGCTATAGAATCATTAAGCTATGGCAGTTAAAGTGGTGTCAGACAGCATTATTTCTACAGCATAGATTCACCCTTAGTGGCTCTTTGCTGGTATCAGACTGAAAGATACCAGGTTTCCAACTTCTGTTAAAGGGATAACCAGGAATCATGGATTTTCCTCACATAACTCCTTGCTCATCTCATAAATAAATTCCTGGATCAAAAGAAAAAGAAAAATCTAGTTTCTGTCCAAGGAACACTAGCTGGTGTGTTTATTTAGAAAGGTCTGAAACCCAAGGATTGCGTAATTCAAGGATTAATGTTTCATAATAATCTTTATTTGAAAAACTTGGCAGTTCCTTCTCTTTGCTCTAACAGTTAAGCCACAGTAGAGAACAGTAAATGAGGGCAAGGTCATATTAGCTTACCTTCTAGGAGTTATTAAACTTAACACTTCACCTTCTGTGAGATACATCTAAAGAAGGTTTTTAATACATTGAGTTTATGCATCTTAGTTCACTTAGCCTCACATCCCATATGTATAAGGCATTCATTTAATTTGTTTATTTATTTATTTATTTACAGTATTTATATTCCGCCCTTCTCACCCCGAAGGGGACTCAGGGCGGATTACAATGAACACATATATGGCAAACATTCAATGCCAACAGACAAACAACATATATAGACAGACACAGAGGCATTTAACATTTTTTTCCAGCTTCACGATTCTGGCCACAGGGGGAGCTGTTGCTTCACTGTCCACTAGTGGCTGTACTTCCTCATTCCTTTCCTCGTGTTTTGCTGGCAGTTTTATGATGTTGTAAATTAGTTAAATTAGCCTCCCGCATAAAGCGTACCTAAATTTCCCTAATTGACAGATGCAACTGTCTTTCGGGGCTGCATATGTCAACAGCAAGCTGGGCTATTTAATGGTCGGGGGCTTAACCCTACCCAGGCTTCGAACTCATGACCTCTCGGTCAGTAGTGATTTATTGCAGCTGGTTACTAGCCAGCTGCGCCACAGCCCGGCCCAGAATGTATGCATGACTATTAATCACTGAAATAGTCATGCATACATTCATTAATATAGGTTAAAGCAGTGGTTCTCAACCTGTGGATCCTCAGGTGTTTTGGCCTACTATTCCCAGAAATCCTAGCCAGTTTACTAGCTGTTAAGATTTCTGGGAGTTAAAGGCCAAAACATCTGGGGACACACAGACTGAGAACCACTGGGTTAAAGGAACTCAGGGTTTACAGGAAGCTGTGGGATGATTTTGAAGGAATGGACAGCTGAATCTGCCTGATCTACTGTCCACATGCCTAGCTAACCCGCTGCTGTATCATCACCAACAAGCAGCCTACAGGCAGAGACCTGCTAGCTATGTTACATTTTTGATAAAGTCACACCAGGATGTTTCAATAATATGATCAGAAATGTAACATTGCCAGCAAGTCTCTGGAAAGTGCTGCTTACTAGTGATGATGGTGTTACCTATGTGCCCTCAGTCTGCCTGCTTTCCTAACTATGCAAATCTGCTTCTGTTTCTTTCTTTTCTCTCTCTGTATCTTTGGCCTGTATTAATTTGAGAGTAGTAACTATCATATTCTTTTAAAAACCATATCTCTGTGTTCATGTTTCCAAATGTCTGATGCATACATTTAAAAGACACCCATATCTTCAGAAATCAATGTGGGAGGTTGTACATCCAGCATAAATTATTGTGTTTTGTCTTTGAGTTTTGTGGAGGGAGTACAGTGCACTATTGTAATATATATGCATTATACAACTATTTGTATAACTGAAGAAGTGGCAGTAGCATAAGTATTTTTGCACATGTCTCTTTATAGAGTTAAGATAAACAAAGGACAAAACAAAGAAGATGGCGATATTATTAATTTTGGAAGAGTAAGTGGAAGAAACAATGGGTAAGAAGATGTGAAAGTTAAGCACATCATAATGTTAAACACAGAAACAGTAAACAGAAACTGCTGGTGTAGCTCTCCTAGGAAGTAAAGTTCTAACATTGCAATCACTGCCTTATTGTACACTCAGTGTTAGTGGAGAAGCTTTTAGCTGAACATGATTTTATGAGCTGGCCCTTTATCCTGTGAAATACACCATTCTTCTACTAACAAAGGCTGTTTTCTTTCTAAGTAGATATAGTAAGCTCTTTGGGTCTCCCATTGCAGCCCAGAGCACTGATGGGATGCCACTGTGTCTGCTGGCTTTTGGAATCAAATTCCATTTTCAGTGATAATCTCTTTTGTGGTTACTGTCATTTGCAGGCTCTTTCAGAGGGGAGAGGCACAGATAATGAAACAGTTGCCGTGTCTTATGAAGACGGTACTGCTATAGTCACTGTCTGCCTCATCTGAGATGAGGTACAGTAATAGGATTCTGGAAGAGCTGAAAAATCCATGAGCATGAGCTGAGGTGGTGAAGGATTAGTTGGCTCTCTTTGAAGGTGTCTTGATGGGCTGTTTTTCTGTCACAAGAGATTACTGGACCTAGTAAGGAAGAAAGTAATAAATGAAAATGATAAATGTTGCTGTCAAGAACAGTCAGTCCTCTTTATTTATGAGTTTAACTTTTGTGAGTTTGATGGTTCAAGGATTTAATTAATATAGCTTCTCTGGGAATCACTTAGACCTCCTCTGAGAATCTAGGTTTATCTTGGAGGGTGTAGAGTCTCATTGAAAGGTATTTTTATGAGGAATCTCTAAGTCCTCCAGGAAACCTCTGTGGCAGACATTGACTACAGAGTCACACTGGAGGACCTAGAGATTCCCAGAAAAATATTCTATCAGGTAAATAAAATATCACTTTTATTTCAATCAGTCAGTCAGTAGCCTTTATTTCGGTCAACAAACCATTGGCTAGGATCAAGTTACAGTACAATGATGGAATACAGCATTTGAGTAATTTATGACATTACATTTGGCTTATGGAGATTCCCAGAAAAATATTCTATCAGGTAAATAAAATATCACGTTTATTTGCATTTTCCACTTTCATCGAAGTCCTGTCCCCCTAACCACAGCAAATATAAAGAACTGACTGTCTTTAATTTAACTTCCATGCATTTCCATGCGGTCAGATTTTGTTTTGTCTAATGCTGTTCTCAGGCATGGTAAACAATTTTTGGTTCCCATGTTTTGTTTTTGGTTTTTAAAATTTTAAAGTTTAAATATTAGCTAATTAAATCTCTTCTTCTTTATGTAGATAATCACCAGATAGTATCACTACACAGATTTAGTCAATTATTAGAATATCATTACAATAGTTAAATTTTAAGAGTCTTTAAAAAATCTTTATATCTTTTAAACACTGAAGAAAGTAGATGATATTTTCTATGAAGTTAATGAATTTACAGCAGATTTAAGGCCATCATTTAGCCATTTTGTAATCCTTGAGAGAATACAGAATTTTAAAGAAGTGGATCGGAGTAGCTGCTGCCTCCTTGAAGGCAATTTGCTGGGGAGCAGGATGTTGTCCCTCCTCTCACCCCTCCTCCAGTTTCAATAGGCTAAAAAGTGGAAGAATAACTACAATTAAAATTAATGTTATCTGCCAATATTATAAAATGATACCTGCTTCAAACAATGGAACAAAAATGTTAGAAAATTCATTTGGAAAGGCAAAAAATCAAGAATTAAGTAGAAATCATTGCAAGATACTAAAGACAGAAGGGGTATGGCTCGACCAAGCCTTAAACTATATACTACCGTGTTTCCCCAAAAATAAGACAGTGTCTTATATTAATTTTTGCTCCCAAAGATGCTCTAGGTCTTATTTTCAGGGGATGTCTTATTTTTCCACGAAGAAGCATTCACATTTATTGTTGAACAAAAAAAACAAACATTTATTATATACTGCACAGTAGTTGTCATCACAAATCAGCATAACCAGACAAACTGAATCCTATCAAGAATTTCTTGTTACTACCATTATTTCCATGTACAACACTCTATGGCAGGGGTCCCCAAACTAAGGCCCGGGGGCCGGATGCGGCCCTCCGAGGTCATTTACCTGGCCCCCGCCCTCAGTTTTATAATATAATATATTGTATATACATATAATATTGATAATAATATAATGTAATTCAATATAACACTAATAATAATACCATATAATAATATTAATTATATATTCTTTATTACATATAATATTACTAATAATATTATAGTATAGTGGTATAGTTCAATAAAGTAATATATAATGCTAATATTGTGCTATGCTAACAATATAATATATTGTATGTATATATAATTTGAAAGCCACTCTGAGTCCCCTTTGGGGTGAGAAGGGTGTGATACAAATGTAGTAAATAAATGCAGTAAATAAATAAATAAATAATAAATACATTTTAGACTTCGGCTCGCCCAAAGTCTGAAATGACTTGAAGGCACACAACAACAACAACAACACCAATCCTAATTAACTTGACTATCTCATTGGCCAGAAGCAGGACCACATTTCCCATTGAAATCCTGATAAATGGATATTGGTTAAAGTTATTTTTATTTTTAAATATTGTATTGTTTTTTCATTGTTCTTCTTCTTGTTGTTGTTGTTTTTGCACTACAAATAAGCCATGTGCAGTGTGCATCAGAATTTGTTTGTATTTTTTTTCAAATGATAATCCGGCCCCTCAACAGTCTGAAGGATTGTGGACCAGCCCTCGGCTTAAAAAGTTTGGGGACCCCTGCTCTATGGTATGTACTTTTACTGATCCTGCATGCTCTGGTGTTCTGTTCGTTGGGCATGCTTCCAAACAAAAACTTTGCTAGGTCTTACTTTCAGGGGAGGCCTTATATTTAGCAATTCAGCAAAACCTCTACTAGGTCTAATTTTCTGGGGATGTCTTATTTTAGGGGAAACAGGGTATGAAGCTGCAGCTCTGGTCTGCATGAAAGAATGGATAACACTAGAGAATTAAAAAAAAACTACTGACATTTGAAGGACACGATTTAAGCTATAGGTGGCATGGATACTTAATATATGAAAAAAAATTAATTGACTCTAATTTTAAGAGCCACCTGCTAAGGAACACACTATACAGAGTATGGAAAAAGTACAAACCAAGACTACTTTAAAAATAGCTTTGTGGACAACTACAAAGGAAGCCTTCCATTGGACAGAGTTGCGGGGAGACTAATAGCTGTCCTACCCTGTTTCCCCTAAAATAAGACATCCCCAGAAAATAAGACCTAGTAGAGGTTCTGCTGAATAGCTAAATATAAGGCCTCCCCTGAAAGTAAGACCTAGCAAAGTTTTTGTTTGGAAGCCTGCCCGCCGAACTGAACACCAGAGCATATAGGATCGGTAAATGTACTTACCATAGATAGTTGTACATGGAAATAATGGTAGTACAGTTGAGTCTCACTTATCCAGCACTCGCTTGTCCAACGTTCTGGATTATCCAGCGCATTTTTGTAGTCAATGTTTTCAATACATTGTGATATTTTGGTGCTAAATTCGTAATACAGTAATTACTACATAGCATTACTGCGTATTGAACTACTTTTTCTGTCAAATTTGTTGTATAACATGATGTTTTGGTGCTTCATTTGTAAAATCATAACCTAATTTGATGTTTAATAGACTTTTCCTTAATCCCTCCTTATTATCCAACATATTCACTTATCCCACGTTCTGCCGGCCCGTTTATGTTGGATAAGTGAGACTCTACTGTAACAAGAAATTCTTGATAGGATTCAGTTTGTCTGGTTATGCTGGTTTATGATGACAACTACTGTACAGTATATAATAAATGTTCATTTTTTGTTGAACAATAAATGTGAATTCTTCTTCATGGAAAAATAAGACATCCCCTGAAAATAAGACCTAGTGCATCTTTGGGAGCAAAAATTAATATAAGACACTGTCTTATTTTTGGGGAAACACGGTATAAATACGCACTAATTGGACAACAAAATGAAACTCATCTAAAAAATCCAAGCCAACTACAACAAGAGGTCATGAAATTTTCATGGTTTCAGTATAGACAACCACAAGAAAGATACCTAATGGCTAAGAAAATAGGCATCAATTGGAAAGATAATGAAATAGATAATATTTTCTTTCAGTCAAAGGAAAAATGAATTGCTAAAGCCTATAAAATAGTATTAAAATTAGACACAGAAGTACATCTTATCAAAGATTGTATGATTCAATGTTCAAAATTGTGGGCCATAATAGCCACCTAGACAAATGGGAACAGATGTGGAAAACAAAGATTAAGTTCACAAAATGCTATGTTCTAAGAGACAATTTCTACAAGATGATGTAGAGACGGTACATGATGCCAGAAAGATTAGCAGAGATGGAACCAAACTTCAAAAATGTCTGTTGAAAATGTTATCAAAAAGAAGGAACTTTTTACTATATGTGGACAACATGTCCTAAACCAAAAAATAAAAAATAAATCTAGATTATAATTCATGAAAAAATTGAAAACATCTTTAAAAAATACCACTAGAGCTAGAAGCCTTTCTCTTGTGACTCAAAAATTCAACACTACCAAAAAGAAATTTCTGGTACTCTTTTTATATATGGTAACTGCAGCAAAAATTGTTTATGCTTACTATTAGAAGAAATTCCCAGCCAAGATTTATGGATTATAAAAATGTTGGACATGGCAGAGATGGACAAACTGACTAGGTTTATACAATTGCCAGATCATTTCAAATTTGAAGAAGAATGGCAGCCCTTTGTTAACTATTTAAAAGAAGAAAACAAAATGAAAATAATGGTTTTAATAGCATTAAAGAAAAATTAGTACTGCGGGGATGTAGGAATAACAAGAAAAAATAGAGAAGTTAGTGACAAGAATAACAGGATCCCCAATGATATCCAAGGGATCCTGAAAAGTTAATCTACCAGTTTGTTTTAATTTGAAGAAGACAGCAGAGACAAGGTAGGAAGCATTAGTTAAGGCTTTCTATTTTCTATTTCCCTACTTTTCTATCTCTTTTGTTTCAAAACATTATACACCCACTTTTCTATCCTTCTGTTTTAGATTAGATAAAATGTTTTCTTTCTTTTTCCTTCTAAACATCATATTATATAACAATGGAAGAAGATGAAGATGCAAGATATTAAAAATGCCTATTCTATATCCACTCTGGTAACCTTCTCCATTCCTCATATATTTTGCAATAAAATATATGGAAAAAGAAATATGTGAAATTAAAGTTGTTTTATTGTTATATGTTTAAGTCATTTCTGAATTATAGTGATTCTGAGGGATCACAGGGTTTTCTGAGACTAGTTATCCCCTGGGACTTTATGGCTGAGCTTGTTCTCCAGAGTTGTAGTCCACTGCTCTAAACACCATGCCACCTTTAAAGTAAAACACAAAGCTATTAAAATTAAACAGGGTTAAAATGCAGATTATCTGCAAGCACATACTTCTCACATTTTCCTGTGAAGGTCAGGTCAAAGTTAGGCAAAATGAGGAGTATGAAGGTGAGGGGCATTTACGGTTATGTATTGCTAAGTGATGTCCCTGATGGCATGACAGGGACGTTGGTGTATTCTGCTGTGGCTGAGATGCCGGAATGAGGCTGGGAGACCTTGCTCCATCAGAAAGCACACAAAGCAACTGTCTGAAATGTGTGGGCGAAAACCTGTGTATGCAGCTCTGTGCTCCTTGGAGAAACAGGGAGATAATAAATAAATGAAGAAAGGAAGGAAGAGAAAGACAACTCGTAGTGCAGTTGGTCTCTTTTTTCTTCTTGCTCCAACAGACTAACGTAATCATTCTTTTGGAAATTGTTACACATCTTTTTAAACACTGTATACATTTTGTATGGGTGTGGTGCCCTTTTTATGGCCTTCATAATTAATGCAGGAGAGAGGAATGATGGTTGCACTAATGACAGATTTCCAGTGATGAAAACATGAAATGTCATCTACCTGCCACCTGTGGTCTTTTTCTACGAGTTCCTGATCATTTCATCACCATCCATATTTAACTGTTTTTTAATCAACAGCTGTGTAATACCTTTTCAAAACAAAGCTTATTTGTATGTTTTAGCACATTCCTGTTCACTATTTCAGCCGTGTAGTGGTACATTGTACTTCTGCTGACACCTGGTGGCATCCCTGTTTATATATGTGTGTGTGTTTAGGTTAGGTTTTAAGTAAAACATGCTTCATATAAATTTTAAAAATCAATCTAATGACAGGGACAGAAGACATTTCAAAATTCAAGGTCATTTTATGTCAAGACCCAGGCTGCAGAGCACCAATAACCATGCGCAGAGACCAGAATCTATCTAATATCTTTATTAAGGAAATATATAAAGTTAATAAAAACAAGTGTAGAATATAGTTCAGAAGTAGACCTTTCAGGAAAGGTCAAATATAGTCCAGGAAAACAATGTCCAATATGAGATATTAAAGTCCAAAGTTGTAATCCAATAACCGAAACACACACTTTGCCAAGCAAAGTGAGGGGAAATGACAAGGTCCTTTAGTCCATGGAGCTTGATGCAAGGCTGGGGAGCAAACTAGATTCTTGGCAAACAAGGCTTGATTCAAGGCAACAAGAAGCGAGGAGCAAGAACAGGGTCCGTGGCGAAATCCGTGGCAAGGTCCGGGGAACAAGGCAGGGCTGGAACGAGAGCAAGGTCCTGGAAACTGGAGTAGCGTAGTCCACACACAATCTACTCCCGAAGCTGATGAATTGACTCCGCAAGGATTCCTTCGCGGCCAAACACCTATATAGGATCTTGTTTTCCCGCCAAGGAACACTTTCTCTGGGGAACAAGAAACGAAACCTATACTGTGTCCAGATGCATGACTCCTTAAAGTTTCCCAAGGGAAGCAGACTTAATCAGCTAATTGTCTGGCAGCTATCCTGGCGCTCCGGCGAGTCGCCTCTCGAGCGCTTCTATCTTGATTATAATAAACCCGGCGAGAAAATGGGGGAGATTCTGCTCAAGGCTTGTTTGGCTGTCTTCTTGTGGGCAAACATCTTGCAGGTGCAAGGGCTCCAAATCTGGCAGAAACGGTGGGAAACCCAAGTTTTCCTCTTCATCTGCCACAATAGTACTCGGAACGGGACTACATGGCCCATGAGTCATCACATTTTAAAAGTTTTGTGTTTTTCCAGTAGTTTAGTGGATGGTACAAGAAAACAATGCTCTGTATTGAGAAAACTCATCAATGTATCTTCTATTTTATAGCTATAATTGGCTATGTAAGCATTTCAGTACTTAATTAATCCTGAGATGGACCTCTGTACCCACACATTCTGTGTCCATAGATTCCACCCTCCACAGATTGATTTTTTTAATGAACCTTTATTTTGCCATTTTATATAAGGGACACCATTATACTATGTCAGTGTATATGATGGGACTTGAGTGTCCACAGATTTTGGTATCCACAGAGGTCCTGGAAATAAACTGCAGCAGATACCAAAGTCCTGTGTGCCTAAATCAGTATTGTTGTGACTATATCTTTATTGGGGCAACAAAAAAAGTACAAAAATGCACCGAGGAAGCTTCCAAAACACAGACATAAAGATTTATTTATTTTTTAAATCAGACAAGGGGAAACTGATGGGTGAGAATGAAGATCTTAGAGTAATATAATTTGCATGATTTATTGAGTCTTATCACATTACATTGATCAAATTATGCCTTCATTGCCCATGGCCTTGCTGGGAACTTGAAATGTATTAAAAGACACTGGGGTTCTTCATTTTGACAACTGAAAATATGATCTATAGAGTGTGAAGCACATACACCACTTATATAGGTAGAGAGAAATATTGGAAGGACACTTTTTGATTGTCTTCCAATAGTCCTCTCTACCTATATAAGTGGTCTTTTTCATTCCAAGTAGTTAATGCATTTAATGGTCTATTATTTTTCTTTGCTTTGTTGTTTAATGTGTGTTTTAGTGCAATAAAATATTACTTTTAAAAAGTCTCAGGAATGTATTTGTTAAGAAATGCACTTAGGGCTAGTAACTGAAGTAGGAAGTGCATTATTGACAACTTGATTGTGTGTTATGTAAACTATTCTGCAATTACTTGAGATATGTAAACCAACATGTAGTTTACAGCATAATAGCCAGATCAGATATTGGTCAGAAAGGTTCTCTTTTCATGCTGTTCCAGCAGCTTTTCTTTAGGCTGCCAAGATTGCTATTGAATGCAAATGGTGCTTCATAGAAGCATAAACAGCAAAGAGTCATGTGACACCTTAGACTAATTTATTACAGAATGAACCTTTTGAGTTTTGTTTTTGATATAGTGGAAACATATTTATACTGTACAAACATAGAACCTTGTAATGAAGAACTTATATGAAATCTATAATATTATAACCAGAATTTGCAAATTTGTGAAGTATTAATTTGACACTTGCATAAAACAAGCCAGCAATTTTTCTCACCTTTGAAGAGAAAAGATATGTTGGTGGATTAAAACACTCTGTTGGTGTTCTGCATTTCAGAATGTTTTTTATCATGGTAAATGTTTTACTTGTGCACAATACATTGTTGTTGGTTTTTTTTTTTTTTACAAAAATAGTATTCTTTATGCGGACCCTTCCATCCTTACTATTTCCATGCAAAAATAATGTCCACTCAATAAAGCACACTTTTTTTTTGCAAAGTCCCAAACTGTGAAAAAGAAAAATCACCAAACAGAACATTAAAAAATGTGTCTTGTGAGAAAACCTATAAAGTTCTTTGTTCTAGTCTAGAGCATTGAAGTAAGCAGAAATTTTCATCCATAGAATTTGGATGCTTCTATGCAGTAGGTAGTACATAAATAAGAACTACAAAAGGAGCAAGAGCCAGAGTGCTCTTATATAACAAAGAAAACATCTTAATAGGTATGGAAAGGCTGTCTACAAGTGAAAGCAGGAAATGACATTGTTGAGGAGGGTACTAGTTTTGTTTTAAAAGGGAACGTGCTAAGGAATAAGGAGGAACAAAGGACATCCAGCTTTTACTCTGAGCCTCAAATTATGGATGCAACCTGATCCTTGAGGCATCAGTTAAGGGTGCAGATTCACCCTTTTCTTGTGTTCCTCAAGGCAGTGTCTAAATTACTCTCCTCCTCCTCTTGAATATGTAGGAATACTGAGATCCCATGGTTATATCTCAAGGCCCCTGGGTTTAATGGCCTGTGAGATAAAGTATGTTAGAAACCGATGGTATAGAGCAGGTGGCATGGGGACAATTTTGCCATGTTTTCCTCACCAATCCAAGTGATTCCCCTTGTGGCCAATCTGTTATTTTATGAAGTTGTGGTGGGTGTCCTGGAAACTTAAAAATAGTCCTTTGTCTTCATGTGGGACCCAGGGAACATTTTCCACACCTCAGGATCAAGGGGTTTCAGCCCACCATATAGTTATGTATGGTAACAGGTGTTCATGTTATCTTCTTTGAATGCTAGATGCCATGGTCCTCTGTCATTCCCAACTGCCGGCCACTCTTATATTTACAGCTATTATTTACTAATGATATGATTCTTCCTTTCAATCCTTCTGTTTTCTGGAAGTTTGAAATCTTTACTTGTACTTTTTACCCAGATCGTGTAGTGTGTAAAATGTGCTGAGAAAATGGGGGTTTCCCACCTTTCTCCACTTGAGATGAGTTTAAATTTGGTGTAATACTTCTAATCCCAGATTATGTGCCAGAGAAAGATTTTGAGCAGCACACTCAGGCTGTGTGTCCCATTTCTGGGTAACACCTTGCAGTATACTGTTAAATGGTAATAGCAACTCTCTCTTCTCTGACTCTGTCTGTAGCATGGCAGTAGATGAAGAAAGGAAAGACCCTGTCCTTTGACACTAGAAAGCAGAAATGTTGGAGGCAGGCCACCAGCATTGTGCTCAGCATATCTTGCTTGAATGTGTGATTACTTCTGGTGACACTAGCCACCAGTACTGAGACAATAATCCATTACTATGATCATGCATCTTGCATGATATAAATACAGTAGAGTCTTGCTTATCCAACGTAAACGGGCTGGCATAATGTTGGATAAGCGAATATGTTGGATAATAAGGAGAAATTAAGGAAAAGCCTATTAAACATCAAATTAGGTTATGATTTTACGAATTAAGCACCAAAACATCATGTTATACAACAAATTTGACAGAAAAAGTAGTTCAGTACACAATAATGCTATGTAGTAATTACTGTATTTACGAATTTAGCACCAAAATATCATGATATATTGAAAACATTGACTACAAACATGCATTGGATAATCCAGAATAAGCGAGTGTTGGATAAGTGAGACTCTACCGTATTAACAAGTAAGGATGGGCCTTTCTTCCCCCCCTTCTACAACCACCAGTGACTCTGGAAAGTGATTTCCTTTTTAATAAACCATTTTCCATTGGACAGAGCTGGCTGGCTATCCAGTTTTACAGTATACTCAGAGCAGAATAGCATACATCAAGGCAACAATATGAACATGGGGTTTGGTCCCTTAAATCTATGCATAAGCTGTTCAGTTCCAAACATAAAATGCTTTTAAAAATATTTAAAACATGAATGGGGCAGCTGTGATTTTCTAGATGTGTCCGGACAGCATCTCCCACAAGTCTCTCTCTATGGGCTGCATGATAAGGATTAACAAAAACTACTCAAGGGCCACAGTTTTCCTTTTCAGATTGAAGGCATGTGCTGTATTCTTGTTGTTACACAACAAGGATATAGCACAAAACATAAGCAATGCAAGCAATATATATTTCTACTAGCTGTGCCCGGCCACGCGTTGCTGTGGCGAAGTCTGGTGGTATGGGAAATAAAGTATTGAGGAATTGGTGGTAGTTAAGGTAAAGGGTAAACGTTTTCCTCTGACGTTAAGTCCAGTCATGTATGATTCTGGGGGTTGGGGCTCATCTCCATTTCTAAGCCGAAGAGCCGGCGTTGTCCGTAGACTCCTCCAAGGTCATGTGGGATGACTGCATGAAGCGGCGTTACCTTCCCGCCGGAGCAGTACCTATTGATGCACTCACATTTGCATGTTTTTGAACTTCTGGGTTGGCAGAAGCTGGGGCTAACAGTGGGGGCTCTCTCTGCTCCCCCAATTCAAACCTTTCGGTCCAGAAGTTCAGCAGCTCAGCGCTTTAACACGCTGCGCCATCAGGGGATATTATTTCCTAAAGGTTGTGAATATACAATATTTCTGATTGTTTTTTTTTCTGTTGGAGGCAAGTATGAATGCTGCAATTAGGAAAAATGATTAGGATGTAATGGCCTTGCAGCTTTAAAGCCTGGCTGTTTCCTCCTTGAGTGAATTTTTTGTTGGGAGGTGTTAGCTGGCCCTGATTCTTTCCTGTTTGGAATTCCCTTGTTTTCAGAGTGGTGTTGTTTGCGATATTTTATGCGCTTCTACTGTCTGTGGCCCTGAGAAAACAGAGGATTTGCCAGACTTTGATTATGGGAATACTTTGTTGGGAGGTGTTAGCTGGCCCTGATTGTTTCCTGTGTGGAATTCCCCTGTTTATTTACTGTCCTGGTTTTAGAGATTATATTGGTCTGCATTATTCTATCCCAGTAATTATTTCATATTAAAGAAGAATCTCACTTTTCCAACATTCACTTATACAATGTTCTGGATTATCCAACGCAGTCTGCCTTTTCATAATCAATGTTTTTGTAGTCAGTGTTTTAAATTCATTGTGATATTTTAGTGGTAAATTTGTAAATACAGTACAGTAGAGTCTCACTTATCCAACATAAACTGGCTGGCAGACTATTGGGTAAGCGAATATGTTGGATAATAAGGAGGCATTAAGGAAAAGCCTATTAAACATCAAATTAGGTTATGATTTTACAAATGAAGCACCAAAATATCATGTTAGACAACAAATTTGGCAGAAAAAGTAGTTCAATACACAGTAATGCTATGTAGTAATTACTATATTTATGAATTTAGCACCAAAATATCACGATATATTGAAAACATTGACTACAAAAATGCGTTGGATAATCCAGAACATTGGATAAGCGAGTGTTGGATAAGTGAGACTCTACTGTAATTACTACATAGCATTACTGCACATGGAACTACTTTTTCTGTCAAATTTGTTGTATAATATGATGTTTTGGTGCTTAATTTGTATAACGATTACCTAATTTGATGTTTAATAGGCTTTTCCTTAATCCCTTCTTATTATCCAACATATTAACTTATCCTGCCGGCCTGTTTATGTTGGATAAGTGAGAGTCTACTGTTTATTGATAATCTTATATTATCTGCTTAGAACTGGATTATATGAGGCCCCTTCTTCACAGCTGTATAAAATGCCCACTGAAGTGGATTATATGGCAGTGTGGAGTCAAGATAATCCAGTGCAAAGCAGATAATATAAGATTATAAATGGGTTATATAGCTGTGTGGAAGGGCCTTGAGTCTACACTGCCATATAATCCAGTGCAAATTAGATAGCCTAAGTCTGCCTGTCCCCTAACTGAACCCTGGCTGTCCCTTGGCTTGCTAGGAGCTGGTTGCTAGGAGACGAAGTAGGCAGAGATTAGCCCTCTAAACTGGCAGCAATTGGATAAAAAAAATTATTGCTCTCCCTCTAATTAGGACTTTGTTTTTCTTTTCTTTTTGTTGTATCAACCTGGAGGCATGGATGATGGGTTGTGTTGTCAAATTTCGAGGTTGCGGGGCCTGTACTTTTGTTGTTTTGTGAGTCGCCGTGATGCCATCACTCTTTTATATATATAGATATGGAGCATAGCTGGTCAAAAATTAGAATTCCTTGAAGAAACCTAATAAACATGTCCATTTCTGGTATGAGAAAGCCATAATATAAAGAGAACTATTTGCATTGTTTCAGTATGCTCGATCTCAAGTAGAAACCTTTTTAAATTTCTAATTTTCCATGAATTAATGCTTATACGGGTTTTGTTTTGTTTTTGTCTTCCAGCAATGGGTTGAAGGACTCCGATCAATCATACATAACTTTAGAGCAAACAATGTCTGTCCCATGACATGTCTCAAGAAACAGTAAGGGCACTTTAAAAAAATTCTCTCACCTCTTCAATTCTTATTTTGTTTCTAACTGCAGACTTCTTAACATAAGATTTCAGAAATTTTCCTTTCCTTACTTGGACCAATGAGAGATTCATATCTGGGCAGTTCGCAGGAGACATTCCCTACAAATTCAAACATCCATGAGAAATGTGGTGCTAATTTATTCTTCTCATTTGTTCCACAAATACATATGTTCCCAAGGTCAAATATACTCTCAGGGATTAAGGGAGTTCACTGCTAAACATTATAATCTGTTGAGAGATGTCTTGTAGTTCTTGGCCTTGTTTGAACTTTTCCTAGTTCAGAAAGAAGAGTGCTTGCCCAATTATGCACAAAAGTTCTTGTTAGGTTTGGATTTCGGAGTGACTCTATTATTTTCTGCCTCTTCAAGATTGCCCTGAAACATTGGAAAGACTAAGACCATTCACCATGTTTCCTTGCTAGCTCTCAGTTCTTTCTAGCTTTCCATGAAGCGGGTTTCTCCCCTCCCTGTCTTTGAATCCCCTCTTTCTGTTTTTAAGAAATATAAATCCAGAAGTAGATATTTGATGCAGGTACAAAAGGTGCTTAGGAACATTGATCTTCCTGCTTTCATTAGGCCAAAACCAGGAAAATCACAATTCTTTAACCTTTGGTTTAGTCTCATTAAATTCCTCACTGGTTTTCAAAGGAATTATTCAATACGTAACTTTGCTTATGCAGGGTCTCATTTTAAACCTATTCCGACATGCAAATTTGAAAATTTTGTATAAAAAACAGCATTCCACAACAGCAAGACCAAATAAAACAGACTCATTTTGAAACTCCATATGAAGTATAGCTGGTTTTATCTCAGCTGCCTGTGGTAGCGTACTGGGGTAATCTTCTCATCCTCTTATATAAGCTACTTTAAGATTGTCTGTGCTTGGAATGGTAAATTTACTTATTTATTTCAATTTATATGCTATCTTTTCAAAATCTGGTGTCCTCTGGTAGATTTGGACTACAATTTTTTTATCATGATGAGAATTGGAGAATTGTAATTTAAACAACTGCAGTGCTTAGATTTGGAGAACGAAAGTTTTAATAATAATTGCTAGAGGAATATTATTCATATTTAAGTTGGAATGCAGATTTTTTATGTAGTTCTCACATTTGCAGGAGGGAATTGGCTTAACGTGAGACCCTGTATCACTGTGATTTTCCCAACTTCCATGAGAAAGAACTTGTAAACAAGGAATAGCCAACTTCCACTTTTCAGCCTGTTCTCGTGGCTCTAGACCAGGGGTCCCCAAACTAAGGCCCGGGGGCCGGATGCGGCCCTCCAAGGTCATTTACCTGGCCCCCACCCTCAGTTTTAGACTTCGCCTTGCCCAAAGTCTGAAATGACTTGAAGGCACACAATACCAACAGTCCTACTTAACTTGACTATCTCATTGGCCGGAAGCAGGCCCGCATTTCCCATTGAAATCCTGATAAGTTTATGTTGGTTAAAATTGTTTTTATTTTTAAATATTGTATTGTTCTTTCATTTACTAATATTGTGCTATGGTAATAATTGAATATATTGTGTATACATATAATATTGATACTAATATTATAATGTAATACAATATAATACTAATAATTATACAATATAATAATATTAATTATACATTATATATTAAATGTAATATTACTAATAATATTACGGTAGTGTTATAGGACAATATAGTAATACATAATGCTAATATTGTGCTACCCAATAATAGAATATATTGTATGTACATACTACTTGTAAGCTGCTCTGAGTCCCCTTTGGGGTGAGAGAGGGTGGGGTATAATGGTAGTAAATAAATAAATAAATAGTTGTTGTTTTTTTTGGGGGGGGGGGTTGCACTACAAATAAGACATGTGCAGTGTGCATAGGAATTTGTTCGGGTTTTTTTTCCAAATGATAATTCGGCCCCTCAACAGCCTGAGAGACGATGAACCGGCCCTCCACTTAAAAAGTTTGAGGACCCCTGCTCTAGACTATACTTTTTGTGTCCTTTCATCAAGAATGAACGACTTCTTCTGCAAATCTTGAGATATGACAGTATGCCTTTTGTCTCTCATGCACACATACACAATGCTTTTTAACATTTAAAAATACTTTTTAAAAACTGAAAGTAGATTTCAGTTTATTTTCAGTTCTTCTGCCTGGCTTTGTGGCTTTTGGGGTAATCTATGCGATCTGCAAAGAGCCGCAGGAACAAACAAGCAGCACAATTGTCTACTGGTTTAAAGGCACTTTCTTGTGGAAGACAGGAAAATCACACTTACTTAGCATTCAGCTGAGTATCATTAAATTCCCCTATGGTTTTTCAATGTACATTTCTTATGCGTAACTTTGGTTATTTTGGATCACATTTTGTACTTTGCACTAGGATGTTGATAAGAAAGGTGAGGCACCTTTCTGCATATTTTCTTCCTCCTTGTTATTATGTAAGTGGCTCTTTTTAATGTGTTTGATTGTTTGTTATGCAACCTGGTTTAATAGTTATTTTCTCAACTTCCAGCTGGATGAAACTGGCATTTCTAACCAACACAAATGGCAAGATTCCAGTTAGAAGGTAAGTGTCTTAGGAAGCTATTCAGTGGAGCTCCCAGCTGTAGTTGCATGGTTAGGAATTTTTCTTAACCATTAAGTCAAAATCCAATTGAAGTCATGCATCATACTGGTCTTTGAGGATTAAAGCATATTGATTTCTATAGTGTAAAATATGTAAGAGTTTTGGAGCCCTGTAATCCTGCTAGCGGCTTTAGATATTTCCACTTTGATGTATTATTTGTTATTGGTTAACAGAGCAGATTATAACATTGTGAAAAAATAGCCATTTCATGTTTTATGAAGTGTTTGTGTTGACTTTAAAAAAAAACAATAACAAAAAAACTATAATGTAAATACTGCAAATTTCAAATGGAATTTTTGCCTCCTGTTTTGTAGATAGACATATTGGAAAAAGAAAACCCCTTTCATACTAAGATTAGGGAGATGAATTAAAGGCTGCAGGGAAATTAGTATGCCAATGTCTACTCTTCTCGATTTATTTATTGCCAATAAAAGGGGGGATATCATCAGGTCTTGTATCTAGATTCTTCAGGGTTGAAGGGAAGTTGCATCCTCTTTCTGCTTTATAATTGTTCCAGAGATGGAGGACAAACAGGATGTATTGAAATCTTTTAATGAATAAATCACAAGTTTAGTTCAGCAAAGCTGCATGAATAAGTGTTATTTCTACTAAGTGGATCAAACATATTTTGAATATTCAAAAGACAGCTAGGAGCAGGCCACATTAAATTACTGAGGGTCCTTCCAGACTTACATAAAATCCACACCAAAATGGATTAAAGTAACCCACTTTAGGACAGGTTCCAGTCCCCCCCGGCCCGACTCCCCAAGCCAAACCCCAGACTTTCCCTCAGGGATGGCTACATACTATCCCGATCAAAATCAGGATAGAATGAAGCCACCCCTAAGCCTCTAATTGAGCCCCTGAAGCTTACTGAAAAGGGTCCCTGGCAGCCTTATGTTGTCCTGAGAGAAGGAAATGACACCCGAAGAAAGAGGGGTGAGGAGGAAAATCTCTCTTCCCCCCCCCTCCCCATGGTCTCCTCATGAGAGGGATGAGTAAGAAAATCCCCCCTCAGTCTCCTCATGTGACATTTCCTCCCCTCAGGATGGCACAAGGAGAGACTTCATGGCTGTCTTGGACCCTTTTCAGTAAGTTTTAGGGGCTAAACTTGGGGCTTGGGGGGAGGGTGTGGGTGCCCTCCCACTCCTCCGGGCTTCTCTAAGCCTGAAAAAGTGGGATGGCTGCGTGGACTGACCCCTGGAACTGCAGAAGCAGTCCCGGTGGCCAGCCCCTACAGGCCCAATACCTTATTAGACCTGGATCTGTCACTAAGATCAAAATCGAATGAGGGAAATCTGGTTTGAGATCATGTAGCCTTTGGTGCATGGTTTTATGAACCTTAAATTGCTTTCTTTAGCAATTGCTTTCAAGGAAAAGGGATTGATGCTCCCTTCTCCTCCAAACTAACCATGAGGAAAAGCAAATGTGACCCCTGCTTCTTCTATCTTCAGGTTGGTTAAAGGATGAAGGGAGGCTGAGTCCTCTAGAATCATAGAATCATAGAATCATAGAATAGTAGAGTTGGAAGAGACCTCATGGGCCATCCAGTCCAACCCCCTGCCAAGAAGCAGGAAATCACATTCAAAGCAGCCCCGACAGATGGCCATCCAGCCTCTGCTTAAAAGCCTCCAAGGAAGGAGCCTCCACCACAGCCCGGGGGAGAGAGTTCCACTGTCGAACAGCCCTCACAGTGAGGAAGTTCTTCCTGATGTTCAGGTGGAATCTCCTTTCCTGTAGTTTGAAGCCATTGTTCCGTGTCCTAGTCTGCAGGGCAGCAGAAAACAAGCTTGCTCCCTCCTCCCTATGACTTCCCTTCACGTATTTGTACATGGCTATCATGTCTCCTCTCAGCCTTCTCTTCTGCAGGCTAAACATGCCAAGCTCTTTAAGCCGCTCCTCATAGGGCTTGTTCTCCAGACCCTTAATCATTTTAGTCGCCCTCCTCTGGACGCTTTCCAGCTTGTCAACATCTCCCTTCAACTGTGGTGCCCAGAATTGGACGCAGTATTCCAGGTGTGGTCTGACCAAGGCAGAATAGAGGGGGAGCATGACTTCCCTGGATCTAGACGCTATTCCCCTATTGATGCAGGCCAGAATCCCGTTGGCTTTTTTAGCTGCTGCATCACATTGTTGGCTCATGTTTAACTTGTTGTCCACGAGGACTCCAAGGTCTTTTTCGCATACACTGCTGTCAAGCCAGGCGTCCCCATTCTGTATCTTTGATTTCCATTTTTTCTGCCGAAATGAAGTATCTTGCATTTGTCCCTGTTGAACTTCATTTTGTTAGTTTCGGCCCATCTCTCTAGTCTGTCAAGATCGTTTTGAATTCTGCTCCTTTCTTCTGGAGTGTTGGCTATCCCTCCCAGTTTGGTGTCGTCTGCAAACTTGATGAACGTGCCTTCTAACCCTTCATCTAAGTCGTTAATAAAGATGTTGAACAGAACTGGGCCCAGGACGGAGCCCTGCGGCACTCCACTTGTCACTTCTTTCCATGATGAAGACGACGCATTGGTGAGCACCCTTTGGGTTCGTTCGCTTAGCCAATTGCAGATTCACCTAACCGTAGTTTTGTCTAGCCCACATTTTACTAGTTTATTTGCCAGAAGGTCGTGGGGGACTTTGTCGAAGGCCTTACTGAAATCCAGGTAGGCTACATCCACAGCATTCCCTGTATCGACCCAACTCGTAACTCTATCGAAAAAAGAGATCAGATTAGTCTGGCATGACTTGTTTTTGGTAAATCCGTGTTGACTATTAGCAATGACCGCATTTGTTTCTAAGTGTTCGCAGACCACTTCCTTGATGATCTTTTCCAGAATCTTGCCTGGTATCGATGTGAGGCTTACCGGACGGTAAGTGTTTGGGTCGTTCTTTATTTCCTTCTTGAAGATAGGGACCACATTCGCCCTCCTCCAATCTGCTGGGACTTCTCCCGTTCTCCAAGAACTCTCGAAGAAAATTGCTAATGGTTCTGAAATAACTTCCGCTAATTCCTTCAATACTTTTGGATGTAGCTGATCTGGCCCTGGGGACTTGCATTCGTTTAGAGAGGCCAGGTGTTCCTGGACAGCTTGTTTCCCTATTTGGGGTTGGATTTCCCCCAATCCTTCGTCCATTCCATGTTGCTGAGGTTGAGGATGGCTTTCTTTTTGTGAGAAGACCGAGGCAAAGAAGGCATTGAGCAGTTCTGCCTTTTCCCTGTCCCCTGTCGCCATCACCCCATCTTCTCCTCGCAGAGGCCCTATCGCCTCCTTTTTCTTCCTTTTTTTACCAACGTAAGCAAAAAAAGCCTTGTTTTTTATGTCTCTGGCAAGCCTGAGCTCATTTTGCGCTTTAGCCTTGCGAACCTTTTCCCTACAGGTGTTGGCTATACGTTTGAATTCTTCTTTGGTGATTTCTCCCCTTTTCCACTTCTTGTGCATGTCACTTTTGAGCTTTAGCTCAGTTAGTTCTTCGGACATCCATTCTGGCTTCTTTGCACTTGTCTTATTTTTCTTCTTTGTTGGCACTGTTTGCATTTGCGCCTTGAGTATTTCACTTTTGAAAAACTCCCATCCATCCTTAACTCCCTTGTTTTTTAATATTGGCGTCCATGGAATGCCGCTCAGTAATTCCTTCATTTTTTGGAAGTCAGCTCTCTTAAAGTCGAGAATGCGTGTTTGACTTGTCTTAGTTTCAGCATTCCTTTGTATTGCAAACTCCAGGAGCACATGGTCACTTGCCCCTAAGGATCCAACCACTTCAACTGTATTGATCAGGTCTTCCACATTTGTTAAGATTAGATCAAGAGTTGCTGACCCTCTTGTTGCCTCTTCTACCTTCTGGACCATAAAATTGTCTGCAAGGCAAGTGAGGAATTTGTTGGACTTTGTACTCTTGGCTGAGTTTGTTTTCCAGCAGATATCAGAATAATTGAAATCGCCCATGACTACTATATCTCTTCTTTGTGCCTGTTTGGTCAGCTGTTGACAGAAGGCTTCATCAAGTCCTTCATCCTGACTCGGAGGTCTGTAGTAGACACCCAGAACAAGATCTTTTTGAGTCCCGGTTCCCTTGATTCTTATCCAGATGCTTTCAAGCTGGTTTCCCGGATTACAGTCTTGCATTTCTTCTGCAACGTAACTGTTTTTGACATATAAAGCTACTCCCCCTCCTCTCCCTTTTGTTCTATTTCTGTGAAAGAGGTTATAGCCCTCAATGGCTACATTCCAGTGATGGGAGTCATCTCACCAGGTTTCAGTGATGCCTATGACATCGTATGTGTGGTGCTGTGCTAAGAGTTGGAGTTCGTCTTGCTTATTTCCCATGCTCTGAGCGTTGGTGTAAAGACATGTAAGCCCCTGTGACCTCCCCTTGAGCTGTTTATTTGGGATTATTGTGCTCTCCGTACTTGGTCCTTGCTGTGTTTGTGCAGCCCTCCATTTAGCCTTTTGGCGGTTCCCTGTGGTCGTGGGTAATATAGTGTTCGCCAGGCTGTTGTTCCCCTCCCCCAGTGGATCTAGTTTAAAGTGATGAGGTTTGTGAGTCTGTGTGCAAAAAGATGTTTTCCTGCTTGTGTGAGATGCACCCCATCACTTGCCAATAGGCCATCCTCCTGGAAGAGTAGACCATGGTCAAGGAAGCCAAAATGCCCCTCTTGGCACCATTTTCTGAGCCAGTTATTGACCTGTACTATTTTTTTGGCCCTTGTAGAGCCGTGTCCTACAACAGGGAGGAGGGATGAAAAGATCACATGTACATTATACAGTTTTAGCTTTGTTCCCAGAGCTCGAAAATCATTTGTGATCTTTTGAAAAGTATGCCTAGCGGTGTCATTGGTACCTACATGAATCAACATAAGGTGGGGAGGGTGATGGGGCTTTAGGAGCCTGCTGAGCCTCTGAGTGATATGGTGTATTTTTGCCCCCGGGAGGCAGCATGTTTCTCGAGCCATCCCATCCGGTCTGGAAATGATGGCTTCCGTTCCTCTAAGGAGGGAGTCACCTACTACCAAGACCTGTTTCCTTTGAGGATTGGTAGGGTCCCTTTTGTGCAAGACAGTCTGTATGTCCCCTGAAGAGTGTTCCTGTTGAAGTGAATCATGCAGGTGTAAAGTGTTGTCCTCCTCCTCAACATCCCCAGTGCATTCATCAATGACAATCCATTGAGATACATCCGAGAGCCCATTACTCTCCCAAGGATGTTCCTGTTGCTCCTAGTCTACGATTGGGGATGGAGCATTTGCATGATTACATAAGTGTGAATGTGGTGATGCACTGTCCCCATCAGGGCTATCCCCTGCGCATTGATCAAGGGTGGCCCACTGAGTGGTATCTAAGAAACTGTGGTCCTCCACAAGATGTGTTTCCTGATTGTATGTTAATGGTGTTAGAATTTCAAATCTGTTGTGTAAATGCAGCTGAGCAGAGGAGTTCTGCGGAGGCTGCCTGGTCCTTCTATGGGTGACCTCCTTCCAAGCCTGAGGGTTGTCTACCTTTGATTTGATCTCCACATAAGGTTCCTGATCATGGTCATGGTGGTGTTGGTGTGATGCAGGCTGCAGATCTACAGCAGCGTGTTGTGCAGTGTCCAAGAAGAGCTCGAGTGCCTGAATGTCCTTAAGGGTCTTAATACGGTGCTCGAGCTGTTGGATCCTCTGCTCCATCAGAGTCATCTCTATTTGCCTTCTAAGGTCTTGCAACAGCAAAGGACAATTAAAGCTTCAACTAGAGATTTCTTTGACTTTGGAGCCTACCTTCTTTTTCACAGTGGCCCTAATGAGAAGAAGGCCTCCCTTCACTCCAGTGAAAAGGTCAAGGAAGAATAATTGGGCTGAGAGGCAGGTTGCGCTGAATTCAGCATTGCCACACACAGAGTGATTGTTGAAAAAAGAGGAGAGCTTACAACAATTACTACATTTCCTCAAAACTAAGGTGCCATTGAATATATTTGAAGTCCCTTAAACAGGGGGGAAAGTGAGTCTTAGAATTGGTGAAATATGTTATAGGGATTGAATATGCACATACTTCACTGAAGTTTAGTTAGAAAGCTTCTTCAAGGCAGATTAGAGAAGCTCAAGAACTGTTCTCCAGATGTTCCTGCAGAAGTTCAGAAACTGTCAGCACAGTTCTTTGATTTAAAAAAACACTAACCTTTCTAGGCTTTTGTGGAGCTACAATTAGTGTCTAGGATTTAGGAAGAAAGAAGTTATCACAGGAATCATAGAATCATAGAATCATAGAATAGTAGAGTTGGAAGAGACCACACGGGCCATCCAGTCCAACCCCCTGCTAAGAAGCAGGAAATCGCATTCAAAGCACCCCCGACAGATGGCCATCCAGCCTCTGCTTAAAAGCCTCCAAAGAAGGAGCCTCCACCACGGCCCGGGGGAGAGAGTTCCACTGTCGAACAGCTCTCACTGTGAGGAAGTTCTTCCTGATGTTCAAGTGGAATCTCCTTTCCAAATTTCCTCCTTTGGAAGGCCAAAGCAAGAATGTGCTTCTTTGACACTAATACGGTTGAAATCCATATAGAAAAATTTAGATTTGTCATTGACTATTCCGGCTGTGTAGTTGTGATTCAACAAGATCTGGACAGCCACCATTGTACACATTTGTTTTAGTCTATAAGAGTATTGTTTATGCACACAATTATGTTAGTGTTATCTTGTAATGCTAACATCCAAAACCATAAAGTTATAGAAATCATAAAGAAACCATAATCATTAGTACTTAATAAAGATGTCTAATCTAGTTCTGACAATGGTCTATGTAAATTTTTCAATAGCTGACTTCTCTCTTTTCTATAGCATTACCAGAACGTTTGCATCAGGGAAAACTGAAAAGGTGATCTTCCAGGCACTTAAGGAATTGGGTCTTCCCAGCGGAAAGGTATATAATTATAATTTAAAAAAATGATGGACATGAACCATTTTAGATTGGAGTTGCAGGTCAACCATACTTAGTAGTAATTCTGAAAGGTGATTCATTGCCCACTTTTAACCATATTAATTAGTAATTTTCAAATGGTTCACCTTTATGCAGCTTAAAGGTAGGACATTTTAAAGAGCGTGGGCTATAAATATACACAGAACATTGCACATGTCATTGTGAATGTGAAGAACTTTCAGTTCTCTTCCTTTTCAAAGTCTATTAAGTAAAATATGTAAAACTTCAACTCTAATGAACATTATGTAAAATATTGTGGCCTGGCCTATAAAATATATTCATAGTGTAATTCCTGGGTTTTCCAGCCAAACTCTAATGCTGATGGAGCTGGATAGTCACTTTAGTGTTGAGATTTCAGTACTGCTGGAAGAGAAACCATACATCATTGTTTCAAATATAATTTGTTTTTGTTGTTGCTTTTGCCAACTTTCTTTTCTCATGGATCAAGGCAGGAAACAAGTCAACAACATATTAAAATACAGCATTTAATAAGTTAAAACACATAACTCAATTAAAGTTAAAAGTACTGTTTATAATATCTTTAGGAGCCTCCAGTGGCTCAGTGTATTAAAGCGCTGAGCTGCTGAACTTGCAGACCGAAAGGTCCCAGGTTCAAATCCGGGGAGTGGAGTGAGCGCCCGCTCTTAGCTCCAGCTTCTGCCAACCTAGCAGTTCAAAAACATGCAAATGTGAGTAGATCAATAGGTACTGCTCCGACGGGAAGGTAATGGCGTTCCATGCAGTCATGCGGGCCACATGACCTTGGAGTTGTCTACAGACAACGCCGGCTCTTCGGCTTAGAAATGGAGATGAGCACCAACCCCCAGAGTCGGACATGACTGGATTTAACGTTAGGGGAAACCTTTACCTTTACTATAATATCTTTAAATATATTAATTGTGTACTTTTTAAAACATTTAAAAATCTATTATTAACTCAATAAAATGAAAAATGGAAAGTATCTGCATTGCAACCATTATCATGGAATCTCAGGATAGTATAGAAATAGAATAATATAATCATTATAAACATTTAAAATCATATTCAACACTTGACATATTTCACAATTGAATATACTGACTTGGGTTGATGGAAATTGTTATCCATAAAGAATTGGAGGGCCACACGTTGCCCACATCTGAACTAAATGGAGCATTGTCTTGGTTCTATGTTAATGCTGAATTTGTTTAGTCAAAAGAGTAAGTATAAAACAATAAAGTGAAGTTTTTTTGTCTTTTCAGAATGATGAAATAGAGCCTTCAGCTTTTACTTATGAGAAGTTTTATGAGCTAACTCAGAAGATATGTCCTCGTACTGATATAGAGGATCTTTTTAGGAAAATGTAAGTTGGTTATATGTAAAATGAATGTTTTTTCAAAATATTTCTTAATCTGAGGATGGTGTGGTATATGTTTACTATACCATAACTTCATGCCATAATAATATTAGTGTTCAGATCTCTATTCTCTAGAAGTTTCTTCCTAAATTAACAATCAGAAATTCTCTTTCAAGAAGTATTGAGTAAAGAGAAGTACAGGAACTGTCTTTAAATTGGCTTTACTAACTTAACAATATTAATCTGCTATTTTAGTATTATTAACATAATATGTGAACTAACTAGGTTAATAAAGTCTTAATGTTTGAAAATTCATACACTAAGATTTTGATGTGGAAGACTTACATGTTGGTTTTTTAAGTGTTTAAATCTGCTAAGTAATAAAACAGGCCGGGGGGAGGTGGACTGATGTTTTGTAGCAAGCATCGTTAGTAATGTTTGCCCATTGCAACTATGCCCTTTTTGAAAATGTACAGTTTAGATCAGTGATAGAATATTAGATGGCTGTTGAGAATATGAAAACTGTCAACATGTAAATCACCTGCTGTAGCATCTGACATGAAAACTTACTTTTTCTAATAAATTTCTTTTCAGCAATGGAGACAAAACTGATTATTTAACGGTAGACCAATTAGTGAGCTTTCTAAATGAAGTAAGCTTTTTCATACATTAACTACCATACAAGTCTGTCTGCCGTGGCTTGCTTCTTCTGTTCTTCTCATTGCATGATCCATGCCACCATGTGCTATGCTTCCAATCAGCTGATCTTTCCATTTTGGGAATATCCAGGTGCAAAAATCAGCTCCTACTTGATGCATTCTCCTATTTTCTTCATGTTGGCTTTGCAAATTGCTTGTATTGATTATCTACTGTAGTGTATAGCAGCTGTGTGTGGATTGTTTTGTTGTGGTGTCCATCATTCTTTTAACCAATGTGATTTGAAATCCTTTTATTTTTAGGAGACAAATGTTTATGAATTAGTCCTTCTAAAGAGGATGCGGGTGGTGAAGGGGAAATTGAAAAAAATGCTTCTTCGCTGGAGGTCATATTTTCCAATTGCCTTTTCAGCAATGTGAAGTGTGTGTATTTGTTTTTAAAATACTGACTGATTTATTGACAACATGTTCTCCCCAAAATGTCCTCTTGCTGGAAACCTGAATTGCTAACCATGTGGTATTTTTAGAAAGTAAATCCTAATTCTGTTTGGTGAGCACACACATGATTCATTCAAATAGCGACACAGTCTTTTTGTCAGGATCTAAGACACTGATTAGAGTTGAACTTAATCAATTGTTATTGTTTTGAAAACAAATATTATAAAGATAGAACATCATTTGTAACAAAATATAGGATTTCAATTATAACAAAACTGCATTGCATCTCACACTCCAATCATGATGAGTGATTTTTGAAATATTAAATGAATGGCCAGATTTCCAACCAGTCTCTTCCTTCAATTCCTGGAGCTGTTGTCATCTATTAAATGACTGATCAGACATATGAGATTGAGTTAGTAGCTGTCTGGTGATCTAATCAGTTTGTTCTAGGATGGAGTCATCTTAGGGCCTTTCCAGACAGGCCCTATATCCCAGGATCTGATCCCAGGTTTTCTAATTTAAACTGGATTATATGGGTCCCCACTGCCAGATAATTTGGGACAAACAGAAAACCTGGGATCAGATCCTGTCTGGAAGGGCCCTTAGCAAAAAGTCAAGGAAACTTTCCCTAAAGGAGGAATGAAGGTTCAGGTGATATGAAGCACCATGGAGAAAAGATGGAGGGGGGTTATGTTTGCTAGTGAGGGTGCAGCAGGGAAATCACATATATTTTATGGCAGACATGATTTTTTCCAGTGATGCTCCAAAGTTGTAATGAGGCTCAGAACTTGTGCAGAATCTTCATATTCTAGTTTAATAGAGAGAAAATTCCTGAAATTATTCATTCTTACCCATGGGAAAATAAACAAAGATTTCCATCTCTTAATGTTTTTACTGTATCATTTGTGATGTACAGATAAACTGGAGCCATTTATTTGACATGCAAAAAAGGACAATATTCACTAGTCTTCTACTTGTCTTATCTCCTAGAATTCAAATTCAAACCCAGTGGATAATTTTGCTAAATGTTAATGAAGATTATTGTTTTAAAAAAGATAGCTAAGTAGCTACACTGTATAATAAATGTTTTACTCATGTGGATTCAAAATGAAGTACTGTGCATACCTGCTCAAAAACTAGTCCTTTTGAGGTAAATGAAAATGCTCCTCTGATAACTTGATAGACATTATTACTGCCTTAGCATACTGCTGGGATTTAAGTAATTCACACAGCAAGTGGAACCTATTATATCCTTGGGGAAAAGTGGGGAGACACATTTCCAAGTATTCAGTGATGGTATTTTGAAACAGGGAGGTGGGACTTGAGTTTATAACCTTCAGTAACAAACAATTCATAGTAAAACACATCCCCTTAGTACCAGGCTGCTGCTATGCTAATAATATACATTTGTGTAAACAGGGAAGCTATTTAGGAAAATTAATTTGGAGTTGCTCATTAATGGCATTAATAAAACTTCTAGTGCTGGCCACAGATAACGATGTTAATATTCTCATTACATATTCAATTAAATGTGTGATGCTTTTCATAAACAACAGTAATAACACTATGCCTACTGTAACAACCAAAGTGCCTAGAAACGGAAAAGGAAAAAGAAGATGAAAAAATTTCATTACAACAATCAAACATAGCTATTTAAATATATGCAAAATTGCATTACTTTTAAATGTAAAATTATAATGGATTTTATATATTATTAGGATTCCCATCTTACCTATTTTCTATGGGGCATCCTGTATTTGCAGGCTTGCAATTCAGCCTTGTATTCAACCGTATATGGCACCCAAATTCTTTATACTGTATCTTGTTTTGTAGAGAGTGGGAACCACCCATGCCCCAAACAGATTAACCTCCAAGCATTTGGTACACAACACAATGGCTTTATGTACGAAATATTGTGGGTACACCTGCTGGGGGTCACAGCTGGCACGACACTGCTCTTCTTCCAGCCAATGAATTAGTTGTTGTTATGTAAATCCCAATGTATGTTAGCCCTAAGGAATTGACTTTGGTCACCCAGTGGTTTTTTATTGCCCAATTTGAACCTTGATCTCCAAGGCCATAATCCTCCAATGCTCAAATGATCATTGTTTTACTCTCAGTCACCTGTCGATCTGAATGCAGGAAGAGCGAGCAACAGATGGACCTGGAAAAGATGGATTTGAGGCTACGTTCTCAATTACTATGGTGGCAAGCTGTTGTGAACATGGCTTGCACCCAGTTTTTTCAAAAGCAGACACCACCTGCAGTTACAATAGATTTACCCCAGAACAAAATGACCTCAGGCAAGATTTGCCTGTAGCAAAGCAGAGTCCCTACCCTCCCTTCTTACTTAGTTCTCCAGATAAGGTGTTTATGTGTAGTTTAAGCAGTAACTGTCTTGATGCAGTGGTTTGAGAGTTGGACTACAACTCTGGAAAACAGGGCTCAAATGAAAACTTACTGGATGACCTTGGAATAGTCACATATTTTTAGCCTCAGTCAATCCATGATAGGGTTGCTATAAATCAGCGCAACTTGAAGGTACACAACAACAAAGCAGAAGGAGATTGTTTCTTTATTCTGAACCTACTTCTCAGTAGTTTAGGATATTATATGGGAGCCAATAATGCAAAGCTTTGTGTTGCCTGTGATGAGCAATATACATTTGTGGTTGAGCTGTAAACTAGTGCATGTTAATTTTCTCGTTTAAAGCAATGCTCCTTCACAGAGGAGCTTCTGTCATTTTTAGTAGCATTAGATACTCAGGAAATCAATGTATAGGGAATTAAGTCTCTGTACATCTAGTGCATATTATTTGTGGCATAAATTAAGAGGGCATGGGTTTTCAGTTGCATGCTTTGGTTTGGCATTGCTTGCAATTTTTTTCATAGTAATATTTGCAATAGACAAAGGAATGTTTTGACTATGAAGAGGATAATTCCTTTGTTTGCTTTTTCTTTGGGAATCACTTGACATTGAACAGAATGCCAAATTTAAGAAATGACAACAATGATTCTTTTGTTCCTCTTACATAAAGTCTGACCATTCCAAAATTCTAATGAAATATGTGATGATTTATCTGCCTTTTCTCTCCCAGAAGTAAAGTTTACAACTGAGCACTTCCTTAGGTGGAATGATTTCTACAGCCATAATTTTATTTTGCTTGCATCTGCATATACCTCATTATTTTTACAGCTATGCTTGTTTTGTTTTGTTTTGATGGAGAATCAGGCACACAGGATACAGCCCCCATCCACTATGACAAATAAAAAAACCTACTTTCCGTGGATGAATTTGGCCATTAGTAGATAGGTGGTCTACAATGTTCTGTTAGGGCTAACTGGAGATACAGTAAAACATTGGATTTTACTGTCTTGGAAACTGTTGTGCTAGAAGACTTTGAAAACATGCCTGCCCGTAGGAGTCTAGGTATAGCACCTGAACTCACAGTGTTTCTAGATGCATTTATGTCTTCCATCTAATTAAAACAAAATGAACATATACTTGGGAGAAAGCCTAATTGCTAGTAGAGCAAGCATTCAACCAGAAACACTTAAGATTGTTCAGCAGAGTTAATATCATTATCATTATTATTAATCATCATCATTGAGTACACAGCAAAAATCTAAAATAGTTGTAAGATTCTGTTAACATCAAATTTTGAATAATTTGCTATGTATAAATGTTATTATTTGATGTCATCTAATTGTTTTACTGTACCTGCATTGATTGGAAAGACACAAATGTATAGCATTATTAGAATACAGGTACACATT
The DNA here is from genome assembly GCF_035594765.1 of Anolis carolinensis. NCBI lineage: Eukaryota > Metazoa > Chordata > Lepidosauria > Squamata > Anolidae > Anolis > Anolis carolinensis. The sequence goes on from NC_085841.1 coordinate 160,653,388, forward strand.
CTTTCAAAAATGTATTATTTTCCAGCCCGTTAGATAGCAAACAGTATACAGCTAGGGAAACATTTTTGGGAAAATGCCAATTGTTTATAGCCTGTTAGGTTGCAATAGTAAATATATTTCTGAAATTCTTCCGTTGTTCTTCTATCAAGAGTTTGTCCTTGCTTTCCTGTTCTTAACTACTGGTATTTTGCTGTTGTTGACACAGTATATTACAAGCATGTGTTCTTCTTTTGTGCACAACTTTTATTACCATTCAGCCAAATTACATTTCATGCTAAAGCTGTTTAATCACATATAGGTCATATAATTCTGATGAAATGTCTATCAATCATTTCTCTGTTGAGTTTAAATCTCCATTGTTTACGTCTGTAGGCAGCTGTCATGGGAGAATGAGAATTTGTGAACCAGGAATTGTATGAGGGACTAAATGCCACACAGTAAATGAGACTCAGGTAGCCAACACACACATCAGTTCACAATTCCCAAAAAACTCCAAAGGCCATAATGATGAGGAGAACAAGTTTGGGATGAAAGACTTTTTCATTACCCATCAATATACTCCATAGGGACAATGTGGCTGGCCATGATTCAAGACATCTTCATGTAGTTCTTAGACCTCCTGTTTCTAGACTCCAATGGCTTTTGAGAATACATAAAGGTAATTTGGTGGTTTTATACAACTAACATATTGCAATGATCTTGCAAGATTAGGGTGGGTATTTTTGGTTTCTGCTGATTTACACTTCCACCCAGCTCCAGTTGTCCCATGGTAGGCTGCCTGTCCTCCAGGAATGGCTTTTCAGTAGAAAATTAGAAGGTGCAGTGATGAGAGAGTAGAGAAGCCCTATTGCTTGACCAAAACTCTCTCTGCCTGCAGTTCTTTTGCTTTCAAGCAGAGATGGATGCAAGCAGTATTTCCATCCACCCAGGCTGTCTTTCTATGTTTCTCTGAAGCAACTCTTCAGTCTATGCGAAAGATGATCATAACACCTGATTTTGACAGCAATTGATTGAATTGTTTGTATCAGTTAGCCACCAAATTCCAGTAACAAACTGGAAATTCCATTTAGAGTGAGCAGATGTTAATTTTAAATGGTTTGTAATTTCACCCTAAATTTGAGGGAATATGTGTTGAAGGCAGGATTTGATCAACAGTCAAAGGCCCCGTCTACACTGCCATATAAAATCCAGATTATCTGCTTTGAACTGGATTATGTGGCAGTGTATACTAATATAATCCAGTTCAAAGCAGATCATCTGGATTTTATATGGCAATGTAGTCTATGCCTATGTGCTGTTTTAGGCAGATTTTAATGAGCATAATTCAAAAATGGTGCATCCTCCATACATTTTTGTCTCGGGTTTCCCCAATACCAGTACCTCCCACTTTGTGTGTTTCACTTTGTGTGGTGAGCAGCCAGCTGCAGCCAGCTGAGACGAATTACTCTGACCAAGAGGTCATGAGTTCCAGGCCAGCTCGGAGCCTGCGTTTGTCTTTGTCTTTGTTCTATGTCAAGGCATCAAATGTTTGCCTTAAATGTGTAATGTGATCCGTCCTGAGTCCCCTTCGGGGTGAGAAGGGCGGAATATAAATACTGTAAATATAAATAAAATAAAATGTAGGTCTGTACTTTAAAAATATTTTGGATGTGGCACGTGTGCATGCCTTCACCATATATCAACAAGATTTTTGGACCCTGGCCATTGATATCATTAACATAAATTAGATAACTTCACTCAGATACAACATAGTTATTTTTATATTCTCTTTCATAGCAATGTGTATTTTCAAAATAAACAAACACAAGTCAGTTTTTTTTCATTAAAAACCCTGATAGATGGGCAGATGAATTTGCCTGTTTTGTGAAACTATTTATTCAATCCACAGAATTCCAAAAAAACAGACTGTCACCATCATTATTTCTGTACGGTAGTCTTAATATTTTTTCTGTATAAGTTGCCACTTCAGCAAAGAATTTTTTGACAATGTAATTTTTTTAATAAAGAAATAGTTATGCGGTAATATCAAAAATTGAGAAGCTCACAGAATTAATCTACTGCACACTAGTCTGTTATTGAAAATAAAGACGTTTATTGATGAATTCTGAAATGAGTAGTGATTTTGTATATATATTTCATGAATGTTACAGTTTATAAACAATAACACCAATAACACATTATTCAGTTTTAGTTAACATGAATATAAAGTAATGCACACAGAGAATTTAGAATTCAGTTTTTAATGTAGAAAATAGAATAGCTTGGTTTTAAAGGCACTTGCATTCTCCCACCACTGCAATATCTGCATTAATCCAACATTTTTGAAGTAAAGCTGCATCGTGTCTTTCTGATTCTCTCTCTTTTTCCTTAGCACCAACGAGATCCTCGACTGAACGAAATTTTATTTCCATTCTATGATCCCAAAAGAGCAATGCAGATAGTGGAGACATATGAGCCAGATGAAGATTTAAAGAGCAAGGGTAAGAAGAAGAGGGTATGAGGTGTTAAACTCTGTGGTTTCCTTTGAAGATGCTTTACAATTTTCATAAGATATCTTGACTTTTGCTTTATGACTAAGAAGATAATTGACATATCTTATGCATCCTGCAAAGCCACCATGTTGTAGTAGTTTAGGCCATGGAAAACCACTAGGTGACCTTTGCCAAGTCACATGATATCATCCTTAGAAACCCCTTTGATAGGATTACTTTAGGATTACAATAAATAATAATAATAACAACAACAACAACAACAATAGGAACAAATAACAAATAATAAAAACAACAGGAAAAACTCAGCCGCTACCAGGACCTCAAGATCGAACTGCAAAGATTCTGGCAGAAACATTACAGGTGGTCCTGGTGGTAATTGGCACACTGGGTGCTGTGCCAAAAGATCTCAACTGGCATTTGGAAACAATAGACATTGACACAATTACGATCTGTCAACTGCAAAAGGCTACCTTACTGGGATCTGCATGCATCATGCAAAAATACATCACACAGTCCTAGACACTTGGGAAGTGTTCGACTTGTAATTTTGTGATATGAAATCCAGCATATCTATCTTGTTTGCTGTGTCATACTATGTCTTTGTGTCAATAATAATAATAATAATAACAACAACACATTATTCGCTGATACATCACATAGTCCTCGACACTTGGGAAGTGTCTGACGTGTGATTCAATACAACAACCAGCATAGTGATCTTGTATGCTGTGTCCTAATCTTGTTGTGTATCAAATAATAATAATATAATAATTTTATTTCTTACCCGCCTCTCCTTGTGACTCAATGTGGCTTACAGAATAATAATTAAGACACATATTCATTGCAAAAATTCCACAAATACACATATTAAAATGTATTTCTATAAAAGATACATATTAAAACATATTTCTATAAAATACATATTAAAATACACAACACAAAAAATTAAATTAATAAAGAACATGAGTGTAAAATTAATGCTTAAAACCGGTTTGATAGGCCTGCTGGAAGAGATATGTCTTTAGATGGTTTTTAAATTCTGACAGCTCATTTAGCTGTCAGAGCTCTTCCAGCTAATGCTAATCAAGGTGGCCAATTGCAACACTCACATCTGCCTCAAACAAGCACGAGTCTCTCACCTTGGACATCATGCCACAGATATATATAAACCCCACTTGCCTAGTTTCCAACAGACCTCACAACCTCTGAGGATGCCTGCCATAGATGTGGGTGAAACATCAGAAGAGAGTGCTTCTGGAACATGGCCATACAGCCTGGAAAACTCACAACAACCCAGTTTCCATTACACTATTTATTTCTAATACAATCACCAATAAAGGGTCATAGAATGTTTGATTTATCTTCTGTCAAACCCCAAACAATGTGAATGCATTTTCTCAATATATAAAGAGAAGCTCTCTCAGAATGGATCTACATTGCCATATAATCCAGTTTCAGAATGCAGATTAAATGCATTGAATTGGATTATATGTGTCTTCTCTTCCATTTAATCCAGTTAAATGCAATTAATCTGCATTCTGAAACTGGATTATATGGCAGTGTAGATGGAACCTAAATCAGCTTTATCGTAGACTGCGAAAGTGGCCATTAATAATTGTCTAGCTTGTCAATATGATGTTTAAAGATCATAATTGTACTCTACGTCACCAGTATAGGATACTATTTCCTCATACTTTTATCATTTCTTTCTAAACATTACACAACAAGGTGCATGTTTTTCACTACCCTTCTCCACACTTTGCCTTATCAAATTGCCCTTTCAAATTAGGGGAATTCAGACCATGACAAAAAGATGAGCCACATTTTACAATAAAACTAGCTGTGCCCGGCCACGCGTTGCTGTGGCAAAGTGGTGGTGGTATTGGTTTAAAATTGTTGTGTAATTTTTATTTGACGTTATTTGTATTTTAAATTATTTTTATTGTAAGTTATCTTTTTATTTATTATATTTTATTATTTTCTTGTATTATTTTTAGTTATTTTCTGTTATAGTATTTTATTGTATTAATTTTTTAGTGTTTTTAATTATTTTTAGTGTTTTTTATTATTTTTTATTGGGTTGCTAGGAGACCAAGTTAGAGGAGCTTAGCCTTCTAACTGGCAGCAATTGGATAAAAGCAATCATTCCTCTCCCTCTAATTAGGACTTTATTTTTCTTTTCTTTTTGTTGTATCAACCTAGAGGCGTGGATGATGGGTTGTGTTGTCAAATTTCAAGGTTGGGGGGCCTGTGGTTTTGTTGTTTTATGGGTCGCCATGATGCCATCACCCTTTTCTATATATATATATATATATATATATAAGAGTGATGGCATCAGGGCAGCGGACAAAACAACAAAACTACAGGCCCCCCAACCTCGAAATTTGACAACACAACCCATCATCCACGGCTCTAGGTTGATACAACAAAAAGAAAAGAAAAATAAAGTCCTAATTACAGAGAGAGGAATAATAGTTTTTATCCAATTGCTGCCCGTTAGAAAACGCCACAGCAACGCGTGGCCGGGCACAGCTAATATATATATAGATATGTGCTTTCATCATTAGATGGAGTAAGAACACCTAAGGAATCTAAAATATTTTTCCATGCTTTCCAGGTCTCATGTCGAGTGATGGATTCTGTCGATACTTGATGTCAGATGAGAATGCACCTGTCTTCCTGGATCGCTTAGAGCTATACCAAGAAATGGAACATCCTTTGGCTCATTATTTTATTAGCTCATCCCACAACACGTATCTCACAGGAAGACAGTTTGGTGGGAAGTCATCTGTGGAGATGTATAGACAAGTCCTCTTAGCTGGATGCAGGTTGGACGGTGGTTTTCAGGGAATATTTTAAGGGGAAGTTATGCTACAAAACTGTTTAAATGTATCTAATTCACCACTGTTTTCAATTCAATATGCACTATACATGTATGATATAACTACAAATGTAACAAACATTATATCAAATATTAAAAATATTGCAACAATACATGTGGGGAGTTTGCAAAACTACCTTTAAAAAAAGGAATAGCAGGTCTGGAAAAATTCACCAGAGTTCTTTTTTATCAGTTTTTAAACACCTGTCAGCAGCAAAGAAACAGTCTCAATTATGTTGAGGCTTTTGGAAAACACCATTAGGAGATCATAACTTTTCAGAGAAAAGCAAGACCTTTCAAAGAAAAGCCAAAAATCCTCTAGAGCAGAATCTTCTCTTGTGGTATACAACCAGATATAATTAAGCAAGGTGATGATTTCAGTTGTTAGACTGAATAATCTGTTATCTCTGATTTGTTAGAAAAACAGAAATTTGCCTATGCATAAAAACGGCAGAGCTTTAGAAGTGTTTTTCAGTGCCCAAAATATGTATACTCTCACATTAAACAACTTGATTTATATCATGCACTCAAGAGACAAAATGAGGTAGACTTTGATAAAAAAATAACATATTTGGTGTACCCACAACCTTCAGGAGTTCAACATACACAGGTACAAAACTTATTAGTCCAGTTTCAGAAATATTTAAGATAATTCTTTGTGTCATTCGGCCAGGGGATCACTCGTGTAACAAAACAGCTGTCAACCGGCAACATAGTAAAAAAGAGAGAGAAAGAGCATGTGGTCTGCAACCACTTTTGTAACTTCTCATGAACCATAAAGGAAGCTGCATACCAGAACATACATACAGGAAACAGTAAACAACAGTATCATAGATAAACATTACTAGAAAAAGCTTGAAAAAGGTTGACATTTCCAGCAGGGGCCATGTGCATTTCCAAAGCATTTGCTTAGATCTAATTCAGGAGGAGTCAGTTATTCGAAATGGGAGAACCATGTTGATCCACTTAAGAACCCTGAAGGGTTACACCACCTCACCAGCTGCCACTCAGCCACTACCTGTCACCTTCATATCTTCACGTTTGTGAAAATACTTAATGTCTTGATTCAAAACACACATTTCTAGGCAGTGTATTGGATAGTGGTGTGCATTCAGGTAAAAGCTTATCCAAATTCGTTTCCAGCTTTTGTTGTGGGTACCGATCCGTTTTCGGAAATCCTCCCAAAATTGGGAAGGTTGTTTTTAATTGTTTTGTTTCGGGGGCCCAAAAATTGGCCCACTGGCTCCCCTACCTGAGTCATACGGCTGTATTTAATTTGTATTTAAATGTCTTGGCCTATAATGTGCATCCCTTTCTCTCAGTTGCCTTTCTGCACATAGAAAATGGATTTTCAGACAGCCACAGTTATGTCCCATATTTGACTGCAATTCTAATGCATTGCTTCTTTTCACATTGGGTTTATAGATGTGTTGAACTTGATTGCTGGGATGGAAAAGGTGAGGACCAAGAACCAATAATAACACATGGAAAGGCTATGTGTACGGACATACTTTTCAAGGTCAGTCACCTATAATAATTTTTAAAGCCTCAGTCATAGATTTATTCATGCATTTTTATTGCTTTACTGGGAACTGGGCTTTCAAGTTGTATAAACCTGCTCTTAAGTATAATGCTGCTATTCAATTTAAAAAAAATCATATACCACCAGTCATTATTCTGTAGCTTCATTTTGCTTTTATACTGCTATGCAAAAGGTTATTTGGAGTCAATATAACCTGCACAGCAATATAAAAGCAAATCCTCCCATAATCTGTGAAGTAGTTGTATCATATAATGGGTTACACCACAGAAGAGGACAGCATTTAAAGAGAGAGAGAGAAAAAAAAACTGTGACACATTTGTGATTTTAATGAAAGGGTAGGGGTACAAATTCTGTATATACTTGTGTATAGTACTTTAACTCTTATCAAAACAAGAACCACCCCCTTCTCTTAGTAGAGTGGTGAAGGACAACAGCGTTATCCATCCCAGGAGATCCTAAAAGAATCGCTGAGCCCTTCTACCTGTCCCTCATGACACTAACTCTAACCTTTTAAAATATTTGGGTAAGAAAATGGCAGTGACGACTCTTTGGCACTTCCTCACAAAGGACCAGTGAGGGTATTTCCAGGCAGGACTAAAATCTGCAGTAAACCAGGTTCAGAAAACCTGCTTTGGCATGGATATCAGTCTTCACATTAAAAAAACAGGCTTTCTAAGGGGGGCGGATTCTGCATGGCATGTAATCATCCCGAATTCACCCCATTTTGTCCTAAAAATTAAGGAAAATGTACCTGACCACCATAAGTTCCCTCCTCATATCCTCCTGGTACAAAAATAACACACCAGGAGTGGGGGGAGGCAAAGAAGAGAATCCCTGCTTGGTCCCACAAGTATGCCAGGAGGTAGCTTACAGCAGCCAGGTATATGTTCTTTAACTTTTAGGGGTAAATTTCAGGCTTGGGGGAAGGAGGTGGGCTCCAGGAGCCCAAAAGGTGCGATATGGTAATGGGGATTCACCCTCTAGTAGTCCCAGAACTACCCAGAAGTGAGTCTCCACAGGCCCAATACCCCATTAGGCCCGGGTGTTCCAGGAAGGCCCGGATTTAATGAGGTAGCTAATTAATCTGGAACAAACCAAGGAAACCCGGGTTTGTTCCAAATTAATGCATTTTCCCAGAGGCATCATTTGGATGCATCCGTTAAAACCCAAGACAGTTCCAGGATATGGGCTTGTCTAGATGTGCCCTGAGAGAGTAGAGGGGGTTGGCATTTCTTTTAGGTTTTCCTGGGATGGATTAAACTCATTCTTCACCATGCTGCTTAAGAAAAGGAAGTGTATCTTAATTTTTCTCAAAAAAGGTATCATCCCCTTGAATGGTATGAGTTATTTTTGAATGCCTGGATGAGAAAATGGCAGCAACAGAAATCAGAGGCAACAGGACCCTGAGGCAGTGCTAGCACATTCCCCTTTCTTCAGAATGACCCCTATCAACCTATACTTGAATATATATACTACCATGAATAAGTTTCTGCCGATAGCAGTGGGACAGATAAAGTAGCCAGTATAGATAATAACACAGCCCAACAAAGCAATGTTTTTTTCTTTGTGTCTTAGTTTTTAGGCCTGTTCCTGGGGTTATTTGGGGCGCTGATTCAGAAAATTTCTTGGGATAAATCACATTGGCTCTAGATTTTTATGGTTATTATGGTTTTCTACGGTTGAGCAGATGGCGACTGGTAGATGGCAAATGTTCTTTATCTCAAAAACTAAAATTAATAGAGGATAGGGGAAAACTGATGTCAGTTTTGGAATCAGCTGGTCAAATATACCCAGAAATAAGGCTAACATTTGAGGCACCAAAATGTGTGTTGGCCAGTGTAATGTATTACTTACCGCCATAACTAACTTCCTTCAGCAATAGGGTCGATATTGGGAATCCTACTATCCATATTACTGATATGAGTCAAAATAAATCAATGAGCATTATTTTATTTTTCAGCGTATGTTGTGCATGTATGTTTTAACCTTCGACATCTTTTCTGTTTAATAGGATCTTGATTGCTTATTTTCCACATATAACCCATTTCTATTCTTTTTTTTATTTTGAAGGACGTGATTCAAGCTATTCGGGAAACAGCATTTGTAACATCTGACTATCCTGTCATCCTGTCATTTGAAAACCACTGCAGGTACATTTTGAAATAAATATTACTCTTGCATATTTTAGTGATATGATCAAAATGAAATTCTAGCAAAGCTTTCCTAATAACAGCAATATAACAATACTAAATTCTTAAATTTGGTCACATTTGTATCATTCCATTTAAAATGTCAAATGTCAGTTGCATCACAACATTAGGTTTAAAACAAAAATGTTAATATTCTTGAACATCACTTTCACATAATTATTTTAACTAGTTATCCAATTATTTTAGGTTTATGGCATTAAGCTTTTTGTATGTTGTTGAATACTTTTCTGAACTCATTTTAGTTATGTAATAGCATTAAAATAGTAGATTAGATTTAATGTTCTATTATACTTTCTTTCATAATATTGCTTTTTCTTCTAGCAAATATCAACAATACAAAATGTCAAAATATTGTGAAGACATTTTTGGAGACCTTCTGCTGAAGCAACCATTAGAAGGATATCCAGTAAGTATCTTCCAACCATTCTGTATACATTGTCTTGTTCAAAAAATCTGGAAATTTTGATGCAAAGTGTTATGTATATTCAAAGATATCATATGTCTGCAACATGAAGCCCCTGAACCGGTTTACTCCTAAAAATATATACTCTTTTAATTTCTCAGAATAATCCTTTTATGGCCTTGCGTTCCTTTGATACCTTTTTTGGCTAATCTATTACACCTGTTGCCTCAAAGAAAACCAGTACAGTGTAGTAGTTTGAACACTGAATTATAACTCTGCAGACCACGGCTTAAACCCTCACTAAGCCATGCAAGCCCACTGGATGACCTTGAGCATGTCACACACTCTCCGTCTCAAAGGAAGGCCATGGCAAATCCCTGTGAACAAATCTTGCCAAGAAGTCCCAGTGATAGGTTTGCAGTGAATCAGAAATCTCTTGGGGGTACACAATAGCAACAACTGATTCACAACATTCATGCATTTTGGTTTGCAGAATCGTACCTTGGGAACTCAATAGCCTTCTGCTTTTAAGATGTGTTTAAAGGCATGTCTATTTTTGCATGTTCCTTACAATTAAATGTGGTGCTTTCATTCAGTGTCCTTTTTACTCCAATAATTTCATCTACACCTTAACACCGACTCATCATCTGTAGTATAGCTGCAGGTGGTTCTACTGTTGTTGTTTTTTCTCAGCTTCAGTATTTTTTAAAATATGTTTTTATGTTGTTTTTATATTGTACAGTCTCTTTTTTCTGCACCAAGCAATGCTGGCGTAAATAAGATATGTCCTTGGATTTCTTCCTCACATATAGTTCAAATTCTGAACTATTGAACTGTACTTTGTATATCCTCTTCCCACCTCCATAATTAATGTATGTTCCTTAGTTATACCTCTTTTCTTGTTTACAGCTTGAATCAGGAAGACCCTTGCCTTCCCCAAATGACCTGAAAAGAAAGATTCTTATTAAAAATAAGAGGTTGAAACCGGAAGTGGAGAAAAGTAAGTCAAATGCTATTGAAAAAATTGGATATTACAAATCTGCAGTGGAAAATAATATTGTAGTCTGCTATTCAAAACATCTAGTTTCCTTCAGCATTCCGAGGGAAAAATGGTGGGGAGGTTAGGTGCACTGTTATTTATTAGTGAGGCATTGTAAAATCACTAACCAGGGGATTGTTGGATTGTTTTGTTATCTTATTGTAGGCCACATGCAATTCAGGATTGTTTCAACACAATTCATACATGGTGGTTTTATGACTTAAGAACACTTAAGAACACATAGGAAATAACATTTTCCATGTGAAAAATAATATTTCACCACAACAAAATTAATTCCTGTGCAAAAAAAAATCTATCGAAATCAACCATGTTTGAATTTTGTGCAGAATAAATCTCCAATTACCAAATTTTCTGCATAGGGATTAATATTTTTGTGCTGCAATAATTTTCACAGAAAAAATGCTCGTTTTTGGCTCACAACATGATTTTCTGAACAAAACAACCTAGTGTGAACTTTTGCAGAATAAGTCATGAACTATGAATACTCTCACCAATCCAGGATTTATCATCAGTGTGTTTCAACACTCATAAAACAGTTTTTTCAGTTTTTCAATTTTTAATATTCCTTCTATGCCAACTGGAGAGTCAACTGTATTGGATACAATGAGACCTTCTTTCAAGTAAACAGTTAAAAGATTGTTAGCCAAACTACTAGCATTAGACATATTTTAGTGGTAGGATGCATATGTTTTTATTGTTTGAAGCCCCCTATCCTATATCTCCTGTTTTCATTTAAGAATTCAGAAGTTTAAAAAAAAACCTGAGGATGTTCACATTAGTCAAATAATGTAATTATCAACAGAGAAGGTCTATCTTGTTCTAGCAGCAGTGAAAAAGATAGGTCATCTGGGTAAAGCCAGTACTCTCATCCTGTAGGAACTAGAGACTTCTTATAGGAACTAGCCAGATCATCAGACAGTTGATTGCGTACCTTTTATAATCCATGTGATTGTCTGGATGTTCAGCAATTCACAAGTTAATTGAGAGTCACCAAAGAATTAGAATGGAATTTCACAGAGCACAGACTATAGTGGTTGACTGAGAATTCTGGATTTCAGTATCCTTCTGTGATGTCATAATGACAAAAGTTGACCCATCCTTTTGAATTCAAGCCAGGCTTTAACGCGTTAATGATTTTACAGTATATCTTGATTAATGAAATCTCTCTTTCCCTTCATTTGGCATGTCTCTGGCCTATTCATTTTATTTTAAACAGAACAGCTAGAAAATTTGAAAAGTATGATGGAAGCTGGTGAAACTGCCGCTCCTGTCAGCATCTTAGAAGATGATAATGAAGAAGAAATAGAAAGTGGTAAGGTTGTTTTTTATTTTTAAAAACTGTCCTCCTATAATTAACAGCTTCTCCTGCTGTTAATTATAGTGTCTCAGTTCATTTGGCAGTTAGTCTTAGTGTGAGGCTAATGGATTGCATTTGTTTGTGTTTTCATAATGACTATAGTGAGATGAGTCATCAACTCTTGACAAAAAGAGTCATTCTCTTGATAACTGTGCTGTTCATTCTAAGATTATATGCAGTGAGTGCAGAGAGTTCACAATATATTCACTTGTAAACTGACCCTATGGTATTGTGTTGATTTAATGGACAGAATGGACTCATGCCATCATGCGGGGCTAACAGAGCAGGCATAGATATTGGTGGTGCTAATATTGACTTCTTGGCAAAGCACATAAGTGCTGTGCAACATTGTCATGTGTGCAAGTACCTAAAATAGAATGGGTCTTTGTTCTACTCCTAGATGAGCAGAGATGGTAAAGAGTGATTGCTACATATGGTTGTCATGGAGTGAGCCATTGTCAAGCACAGCATCCTGCTTTTGAAATGCCTTTCATAGCTACTTTGAAGCTTTGTAGAAATTTAGTGTATTTACCGAGAATAGCCCTTCCTGTATGGATGAAATGATAGCATTCCTCTTGGTATACTCTTTAGATTTTATGAATGTTGTTGTCATCCTCATTGTCATTATTTCCCCCTCCCCCTGTGTCTCCTTTCTTTTTGGCCTGTGTGGACATTTAGCTGACCAGGAAGAGGAAGCCCATCCAGAGTACAAGTTTGGAAGTGAGCTCTCCGCTGATGACTTGAGCCAAAAAGAAGTGGTGGCCAATCATGTGAAAAAGGTAAACTAGTTTATTGTGCATGCAAGTTAATTAAAGAACTTGCCCTCAAGATGGCCAAGAAACTGGATCAGAATCTACCATACAGTCATTCAGAGAAGGCTACATCTGACTTTCTGTTCACATTATACTTTTAAGTCTAGTGTGTATGAGATTTGGGTGAAAGTCACAAGGGAGTCAGACTCTATTCATTGCCAGTTGCTGCTGGATTAAGCAGTTTTTTATTACAGGCTTAGTCTTCAGTTCACAATAAATTTGACTTATTCACTTTATGAATAATGATTTTACAATGAATAACTGTAGGGATGATTTTTAAGCTAGAAGTCTTTAAAGTCAGGAAAAGAAGCCTCTGAAAAAGTCAGTTTGAGATGGTAGCTAAAGATCATGAAAACAGCAGAAAATAAAGGTGTTGCTCCAGTTCATCTTAGTTGGTATATTTTACTATTTTGTTCAAAATACTAGATGGCTCTTTGTCATTAAACATTTCAATATACTGTCAGAGTAAACAGATAAAATCTTACTCACTCTAGGAAACAATAAAAATTATAAAATATTGTATAACTTTGCTCATGTTGGTTTTCTAACTCCTTCCTTCTTACCAAGCGATCTTCTGACCTTGATTGAGGCAGGTATATCAGTAGAAGCTCTCATTGCTGTCAAAGCTTCCCCCTCTTTTTATATAAAATCTATGGAATAAAGGTGCCAATTTAGGAATGCCAAGATATCTCGGTGGCTTTTTCTTTGCTTCCTCTGGAGCTTCAGAAGAAATCTAACCTAGCTGGGAGTTGCTCTTTTAGCACAAGATATTTGTGGCAACATAAAATAAAAGGCATGCAGCTCTTTCTTATTTATTATCCTTTCTTTGGTTATGGTCTGAGTTGTCTACTTTCATCCCCTAATATTTATATGTGTGATAGTTATCCCAGAATAATGTCTTCATATGTTGCCCTCTGTTAATATCAGATATAGAATTGCTAATTTATTTATATATTTATTCAAAATGTAGAGCTGTTTCTCCTGCAGCTATACAATTTCCTTGGTCCGACAAGAGGATGCTTTTTTCTCTCTCAAAATGAAATATGGATCGCCTTTGGTTCATTGCTTTTCATCCAGTGCTCAGATGGACCTACAAACAATTTCTACTCTTATTCCCACTCAGGCTCTTTCATCTCTTCTACACCGAGGGCCTTTCCTTTGCCTCCATGCAAATTGCTGTACTTTTTAAGCAGCACATTAACATAGTTGTACACCTGGTGAAAAGTTTGTTGCAAAATAGCATGTCCAATGCTCCTCCTACTTTATGCTTCCTGGCTCTCTTTGAGTTATGAGTGTGTGATACTACAACTTCTTTGGATAATATCTGTATTTTTCCCCTTAGGCTGTGGACGATTCTGAACAAGAAAACAATAAAAAGGTGACCCACAAGATATTTTACAGCTTCTAATTTTTTTCATTTCTCTGCACCTAACAAGCCTGCTTTGTAGATGGCATTCTTAACTCACTGCTTCATTTAACCTTCTTTTTAGCTATTCCTCAGGATTTATTAGGTTATTTATTATTGTCATGGTGGCTCTTTTTATCCTGAGTAGCAAATCCAATTACCCCTTCTTCTGTCTAGGGGAGTTGGGTGCTTACATTGTCTGCATGACTGCTATCTTAGGCTAATGCAGATGTTTATGTAGTCAGCTTATTGAAGAGCAATAAAACTACTTTTGATCTCCTTCTCATCTCTTCATGTCCACCTCTACTCTGGCTTTATCTTTTTCTTTTTTTTCTTTGGGCTGGAGGCGGTGGTTGCATGTTAAACTTTTCTCCAGCAATGCTTCGCTTGAACATTCTCCCCCTGCTGCTCACTCTCCATATTTCTTGTCTGTAAAGATTCTTCTGATTCCTATAAGCCAACCAGCTGTGATTTTCTCTGCCCCTTCTTTTATGGGGTTTCTGCTGTTTATGTAAAAGAGGCAAGCAGTTCTGAAACAGCTCAGAATTGTACCACAATGATTAGATCTGTTCCTTGTGAAAAGCTGAGATACCCCTGTGATCCTTTGCTCTCTTTTCTAGGTGTATTTCTTCAAACATTTTGTTCTTGCAAGAAAAAAATAACAATTTTATGATTTTTCTCCTCATTGTGAAAAAGTCATCAGAATCCGTAAAGTTTTTGAAAACTATTTGCAATTTAGGACTTGCTCTATGCAAAACAAAATATTTGTTGTTTTTGTTGTTTAGATAGTAGCATTTAATGCTTAGAAAAAAAGTTTTCTAGGTGGAAAGCAGCATTTTCTACAAATAAAATCATGTTTTCACATAGGAACTTTGTTTTTGATACAAAAATGTTATTCCCTGTATATAACATACTGCTTTTTCTATGTATGCATGCGCATACATATATATCAGTACATCATAAACTTTGCGGACTCTTAATTATTATTATAATGCGACTCCATTATTTTTATCAAGATTACTAACATATGAGAAACCCATTTTTCAATCATTTTCCAAATATTCAGTAATATTTTTTTATACCTTACTTTGATAGCTGTTTAAAAGCCATGACAAATGTCAAAGGAAAATATCAAGAAAAACATGATATTAAATTTGAAAGGTTGTTTTTTATTTTCATGTTTTAGTTACTTAGAGGAGTATAGAGTTCAAAACAGACTTTAGTCTGTATTGTGGACTTCCATTTATTCTATCTCTCACCCTGGAAGCATCACATACTTGTGGACCTTCTTCAAATATATGATGCAAACTCTTATTTTAGTTCATTTTATAACTTTTGACTATTACTTAGATATCCATTAGCTACTTATAGGTTGATATGTAAATTCTGGCCTTTTGAATAGAAATGACAGAGAAAGAGATCATTATACTGAGTGTTTTATTGCAGATAAGACCTGGTATATGTAGAGAAGAGGGGATGGAGGGAGAAACTATCTCAACAGTAATTGAGGAATCTTTTTGTATTTAATGTAATATGATAGCCAGTTGCCAATTAGAAAAAAACTTCCAAGATTTCTGGATCTTGGATCACAAATTGAGTAGTTGGAGCTGATAAAGGATCCTCCATTTTTTGACCAGTAACTATTGTTTAGATGGCAGCAGGTTAGATCCAAAATTACCCTTGCAGTGCAAATTGTTTCTTTGAAGGACTGCATTGTTCATCACATGAAAAAATATGGCAATGAAATCTCAAAACATTATTCTGACTGCACAAATAATGGAAATTCTTGAATGAACAATGACTTGAAGCTTGCTGAATAATTTGTTCATTATAGCAATCATTTTGCACATCCTTGTGTAAGCATGCGAGAACAACAATAACGGTAGATTGTGGTTCTTTGGATGTAACCAATGTGTGCATGAAACTTGAAAGTTATATCCCCTAATGTAACAGACATATTGAAGCTTTACTTACCAAATGCTGTGTAATTATTCTTTCTCCTCCCCTTCTACAATAAGGGTTGGACAGCTGTCGGAAAACCCCTAAGACACCTTAGAGGACCCCTCTTTCACACACCCAAAATGTTTTTAAAATGTCCCCAAATGCACTCTAGGTCACCTCCTTCATGTTTTTGGACTTACATTACCATTTTAGTCCTGAAAGAGAAGACCTTTTACAGATACAGAAAATCAGTTCTTATTAACTTCATGATTTGGGGAAAAGGCATCTCCTGGATCTAAAATAAACCAAAGGCGCAAAGACATGATGAAAATTTTCCTCATGTTCCCAGGAGGACATTTGTGAGGGAAAAAAGTGTGGTGGGGAAAAATAATATTTTATTTTCATTTTTCCTTGTGGAGAGTCTCGACCTGAGCCACAAAAGCTGTGTAATGGCTACAGGCTACACTTTTCCTTGTTTTGTACCATATGCCACCTGTCACACATATAAAAAAGTAGAAAATGATTCCCTCATATATAGAAAAGTGTGACACATTATTGGCACCACCATAGAAAGTGGCCATGACTTTTTTACATTCGAGTTCTTGAAAGAGCCTGTGACTTTTGAAGCCTGTTTATTTTCACCTAAAATAAGCCATCTTTTTTCTTCTGTCTTCCCAGAAGGGCAAGGAAGAAGTATTCTGCTAGCACTTGAAAGGCTAGGGACTTCATCGCATGGAGGTCCGTAAGAAGGGGGAAAGCAGGAGCATATGTAGGGCAGCAGGGTGAATCTTTCAGGCAATGGGGTAAACCATTGGACAGCATCACACATCGCACCTCTTACCACCACCACAAACCCATCTGTCCCTGGCTTGATCCTGCACTGTTCTTAGCTTACTCTATGAGAACACGAGTAGTCACCCATGTTCTCAGGGATGCCTCTAAACACATTGCAGACACACAGAGTCAGGACAGAGTCCCGCAGGAAGCAGCCTCATGTCATATGCTGGGCTCTGGCAGGCTACATCTTGGCTGCATCTCAGCAGACAGGGCTTTTTGCACATGTGATGAAGACCTAGAAACAAGAACCCCATCCTATAGCTGCTCTAACACTCTTTAGTTTGCAGGGTAGTACCATTCCTGAAACCAGCTCTGTCCCTTTCTTATCTCCCTTTCCTTTCTCATTCATCAAACATGTTAGGTTTGAAGAACCGAACATGGTTCTACAGGCCTTTGCTGGCATGAGAGTGAGAGAATTATTTTATCTCCAAAGGACAGGGTTTTAATTTTGGCAGCTGCTTTGCATTCATCTTTGTGGATGGCTCATCGCTAGGTGTGGTAAATCCACGGCAGGCATTACAGAAAAGTAGATGGTATTCCAAGTCAGGGTTCTGCATTGAATAAGAGAATATGTCAGACACACATTTTATTTCTATAACAAGTGGAACAGTAATTCCCAAGAAATATATGTCTGGTCACCCTGCATTGTAAGAGGGAACATTAAAAACACATTTTAAGGTTTGTGCCATTGTTTGAGCATTGAACTAGAACTCTAGAGATCATTATTCAAATCCCCACTTGACCTTGGAAGTTCCTGGGTGGCCTTGGGCAAATCACACTTGCTCAACCTCAGAGGAAGACAAAAACAATCCCCTCTGAACAAATCTTGGAAAGAAAACCCCATGATAGGTTCACCTTAGCATCACCTTAAGTCAGACACAAAATGTAGGCACACAACAAAAATTACAATTAACATTAAAGCATTTAATATTTGGTGTCTACTATACTAAGGTTATAAGATAGAAAATTAAAAATACACACCGAGACTAAATACAGATCACAGAACACATTATTCTATATATAAGATCCTGTCTGTAGGCCTAATCAAGGAGAATCTTGTTTACATCAAACTTTGGAATACTGTATTCCTTCAGTTACTCTTGACTCTCTCTTGACTTGTTGACTGAGCTTGTCTTTTGAAAGCTTCTAAAATTTGGAACGGCTGTCCATGCAGTCATGCCAGCCACATAACCTTGGAGGTGTCTACGGACAATGCCGGCGCTTCGCCTTGGAGATGGAGATGAGCACCAACCCCCAGAGTCGGTCACGACTGGACTTAACGTCAGGGGAATACCTTTACCTTTACCTAAAATTTGGAAAGTAAACTCTGTTGTACAGAAATCTCCCCCTAGTAATTAAATTGCTTTTGGAATAAACAATCATGATGCATAATAGTCAGTAATCATGAGAATAAACTTCTCTAAAACCACAGATTTACTCAGACACCCAACATGACTTTCTTCAACATATGTAAGCATTATGTGAATGTGCTGGTGATGGAATAGGTCTTTTTTGTGTCATTTCCCATGAATGCTCACTACTTTAAATTCTGACCAAATCCTCTTTGGGTTTCACTCCAATTTGGACAAAAAGTGCTGTTTCTGATGTATTCTTTTGTCTGAATATGCTTTCAGGGAGTAATAACTGCAGAGGATGAGCAAGCATGGATGGCTTCTTACAAATATGTAGGTGCCACAACTAATATACATCCATACTTATCAGCGTTGATCAACTATGCCCAACCTGTTAAATTTCAAGGTTTCCATGTAGCAGAAGGTAACTAAAAGGGTTTAATTAATAATACATTTTCCACCTTATTATTATTATTATTAATATTAATCTCAGGTGTGGAATTTCCTTCATATTTTTCATGTTTCATTTCATCCTTTGTCCACATGGAGGCACCAAATTACGAGATGTAACCCTGTTGCGGTAATGCTAAGAATTGTTTTTACATGGCATAGCTATATAACATATGCCTGTAGTTAGTCCACTTTTCTCTGCTCAATGAAATATGTTTATTGTATATTTTAAATTCATTTTCTAATACATGTATTGCTGTTGTTATTTGATCTCTTAACATGGTGAATTACTGAATTCATGCTTCTGCTCCTCAGTAATTTGAAAAGAAGGGACAGACAAAGAAGCATGAAAATAATATGGTTTTTGTTTAATTTAATTTAGATTTTTATACTGTGCCTCTGTTTTACTAAGAATCTCTGGGCTCCTTCTCTTCAGAAGTTTAACTTCATTTATTGTGATCTTTGATATGCTATTAATCTTGAACCCAGTGTTTTACTACAGAGTTTTTACTATTTTCTTTCTAGAACGCAACATTCACTACAACATGTCTTCTTTTAATGAGTCGGTTGGTCTAGGCTATTTGAAAACACACGCAATTGAGTTCGTGAAGTATCCTTTTATAGAGAGTATTATAAAGCAGGGGTTGTTACCTAAATAATGCAGAACCTTATACTTCATGAGCTGGAACATTTGAGAGTAAAAAGCCATAAAGATGTGAACAAATGATCATTACATCTATGCATGTCACTTGGTTATTCCATTTTCTTTAACAAATAACACAGCTATAATAAACGTCAAATGAGCCGGATTTACCCAAAGGGAGGCAGAGTGGATTCCAGCAATTATATGCCTCAAATTTTCTGGAACGCTGGGTGCCAGATGGTCTCTCTCAACTATCAGACTCCAGGTAGACAGATATGTCAATTGCATCTGAATTTCAAAAAAAGACAGCTTAGTAACTCTCCACCAGATGTCATTATTTTTGCTGTTGGCATTATTGGAAGATTTGGTTGCATGGCTAAATATGAGGATGTGTGTCAGATTAGGTAGGCCCTAAGATTATAAGCAAGAAAGCAAAAAGCTAGAGAAGTTTCAGTGTTCCTGTTTACATTAGAGAGTTAATCAGCATAGTGGTAGAGACAGAAGTAAGCATTTAAAGAAGGCTCCTCTTAAAATAAATGCCTCAATGGAAAGAATAATACATATTTCTTGGAAGTATTGGAAATAAGGATGGTATGAAGAGGGAGAGTGAAAAGCACAGCGTTGTTTATGCTTTCCTTTCTTGGAGCTAGGAACGCTTCTTTCAGCAGTCTCTCGCCCCCCCCCCCCCCCCCTTGCCTTCCCATTCATAGTAGCTTAAACAATCTGCGGTGGTGGTGACAAATAAAGCAGATATCAGGACAAGGCAAACATATTTCTACAATTTTTAAAATCACTTTTTGAAATCTAGTTTTATACAGTTAGAAAGAATGAAAAACCAAAAACCATGAACACAACCAACATAGCAAGAAACACAAAACAAAACTCAACATGTAATATCACACAGATCTGTTACAGTACTTAGCAGCCAGAATTCTGTATATACTTGTGCATGTCGGACTCATGAATAAGTTGAGGGCAGGTTTTGGGTTCAGATTTACAGAGTTTACAGATGTTACCTCATCAGATGGGGGTGAATTCGGTGGCATGCTCCACCTTGCTTTCTCTTTAAACATGGAGCCCACAGGCTTCCATTCCACAATGCCCAGCTACTTCCAGCGGAGCTCCATGCTTAAAGCGAAGGCTTCTTGTGTTGTGCCAGGAACAATGGGAGGAACCCAGGTAGTCGATGCTTCCCCCATGGGATGGTTGGGCAATGTGGGGCATAGGGCAATGGGTTCCACACACCGCCTGATGGGCACCGCCAGAATTGCCATGATGTATGGCGATTCTGGCAGCCTTTGTGATGAGGTCATAAGACAAGGGTCATTTTGCAGAGAGAGGAAACTGCCAGTGTTGTCTGAGGAAGCCAGCTTCCTTTGACTACTGCTACTATTTTTTCATTCAGGTTCTCAAAATATCCAAATGGCATTGCAGAGATAGAATATAAAGTGTTGGTGCTTCTTTTAGGTTCTCCTGGGTTGGATTATACTCTTGTTTTGCCACACTACTCAACAATGGCTCCTTTAAAAAAATAGAATTATGGTACAGTACTTACACTGATCCATTGTCTACGCTGATGTTTGGGTTGGTGTTTTGTCTGAAATTTCTAGACTCGTGAATATATACAGTAAATCTTTCCTTAAGTTACCATGTGAGACACCTTGACAGTGCCAACTATTATTATAGTTAGAATAATCAATAAGTTGGGATATTCTTCACTTTTTCTATAACTCTACATTAACATCTTTTCTTTACCACTGATCAGAGTCTCTTTCTAATAACAGATTTTGCTAAATCTATATACTGAATCTATATTTTTAATCTTGTCATTAGGCAGGAAAAGGCAATTTGTTTTTTAGGCAAAATAGGTTCATCGGATCATAGAAATAGTGGTGAGACACCTGTTGATGGATCAATTCCAACCTTTTGGGTCATAATAATACATATTTCTTGTACACACCTCATGTCAAAATCATTGAAAGAAGGGAGAAATTCATCACACATCCATGCAAAGGGCCTAGGTTTTCTGGATAGCTCTACATTTTTATCTATTCTTTAGCTGGAAATGCCTATATTATTAAAAGACTTTTCTTAAATCGAGATCTGATTAAATATAGATTTTGGGTATTATACTCCAGAATTAAATTAGCACATGTCATCACAATGTTATCTTCAAATAGGTGCTACTATGCAAATCAGGAGTGACACTTATTTCCTTGGCAGTTTTCTCTATGCTAGGCATGTACAACTTGGCAGTGATAAGGGACCAATATTAAAATAGGCTGAAATGAAATAATTCAGGTCATTCCTCTTCCCCTTGCCTGATCCAGGGCATGTATATGAGGTTACTCTGTCAGCCATTGGCTGCTTGTGAACTAGTTTGTTAGAAGACAAAGCACATTGCATAGGGAGGTGGGGTAATGATGTTATTGGATACTTTTGTCAATTAGAAGCATGAAAGCTTCTAGATCACTACTATGGAGGTATGTAATTTCTGTGTGACTAGAGGTAGCTGATGTAGACAACTGATGTGTTAATTGCAACCATCTGTCATTTGAAAAGAGAGGATGGGCAAAAATGCCTTTGCCAGTGGCCTTCTATGCATTCCACTTTAGGTTCAACCTAAATCTAATAGGAACCAGTAGAACTGCAGAAACATAAACTAGCTGGTTCACAAGATGCACATCATTTTGATACTCTGACAAGTGCCATAATATGGAAGATTATAGAAATCAATTTTTCATTTGAAAAGCAATTTTAATCTGAGCAGGATTACACATTTGTAGATGTGAGAGTAAGCATTTTCACACAATACACAGGAATTGGGTTTTAGTTAAAAGTGGCTGTCCAGGACAAATTATTCCCCTTAGATTGAAAAGGCTGATCAGATGCAGCAAGTGTTACTCAGGAATGAAACATTAAACTATTTTTGTCTCTTGACAGATTTAGCAATGCAGTTGAATCAGGGAAAATTTGAATATAATGGGTCATGCGGGTGAGTAACTATTTAAACTGTCATTGTGGAGAAGTCTGTCACTTTTAATTATGTGCTGCATATGAAAAGTAGTGCATAAGGATTAGGTTGTCTTTTATGTTTATGGAAGAAAGTTCAGAAAAACCAAGGCCTAAGTAGTAGTACACTTAAAACTTTATCATATCAGTCTCCTGTTTTGCCATAACACATAAGTGTGGAGAATGGAAACATACTAGTTTTAGAGCATTCGATATTGCACTTCTGTGCTTTAGTACGGTGCTGCTGCTATGGCAATCTGTAGTCCCACTATCTGGCTTCTGCACAACCTTCATAACCTTGCCTTTTTGCCCCATGCTCCACCTACCGTGTTTTTTGAATTTTTATTTTTACTGCAATTTTGCAATTGTGACACTACCAAAAAATAGAACAAAAACAAAAAATTGGGGAAGGGAAGGAAAACAGCCTGACTGGGAATGAGGGAGAGGGACGAGGGAGGGGGAAGAGGAAAGAAATGATGACCATTGACACCACATGACCTCCAGCCTATTAAAAACAGAAGCAGAAGGGACCTATTGCACAGAAGTCAGCAATGGGAAGGCAGTGGTATGGAAAGCCATTGATAGGTTCTGCCCAGCAATGAAAAGGGGTGCTACAATAATGGATGGAAAAGTGGTAGCAGGACACACACAATGTTACATGATACCTACTAGCAACAGATGCCACTGTCCTGCTAAACTACTGGTTTTTCAACCTCATGTGATAAAGTTGGGAAAGTAGCTAAGAAGGAGTATTACTGTTTACAGGAAATGCAGGGATTGGCACTAGGATTCTATAGAAGCTTGAAGTATTCGTGTCAAGCTAAGAGTTGGCAACGGGCTAGTGTAGTTTCCAAAACCCCTGGTTTAAATTCTGTGCTGAGTTAAGATCTCATTAACTCTGCAGCAAATTAAGATTAGAAATGTTAAACACTGGTGAAGTTGTTTTTAAACACTGATTAAACATTTCTTTGGTAGTTTCACCAGACCATTGACAGCCAAAGATCTAACTATGATAAGGAACAACTGCAAAAAAGAAGAAAAAGAAGAAGTGTTTCAGGGCAATAAGCTTCATGATAACAGCAATCCTATTTCTTTATGTTTAAAGTGAGATTGGAGGAAATCTGGTTTTCATCAACAGCTGGAGGATGTAACATCTCTCTACCCCTTATATTTCATGGTCTGTTGCCCCAGCCACTTTTCTTGCAATCTGCTCATTTACAGCATTGGAACTGAGCCAATGGGAATGATTGGGTGATTAGGGTTTATGTCCACCTCCCATCAGTCAGGCATAATTCTGGACAGAGTTCAAACTGCTGGCTATGACACATATCTACCTATGAGACAGTCCAGACCCAGAGATAGGAAGGAGAAGACCTTTGAGTCCCACCAACTTCACAAGTTCATTTGATGGAAACATGAGAAATGACTTCTCAGTAGCTGTCCCTTTGCTCTGGAGCTTCCTCCCTAGAGAGGCTACAATGGTCCTTCCTTTCATGTCTTTCCATTGCGGGGCAGAAATGTTTTTTATTCAGGCAGGATTTTACAACTGAGAGCTTTTAAGAAAAAGGGTGTAAGAGGGTATTATTTTAAATTGTACAACTTAACTAATATTTTGAAGTCTTTTGAAAAAAGTTTCTTCTTTGATCTGTTGTTTTAATATAGAGTGATGGTGATAGAAAACCCAGAGTGAATTAGACTAAAATCAGGCTAAAACCTAAATGAAAGCTTATGGTAGGGCAATAAAGGAAGGAAAAAGTGTTTTTCTGACTCACACCATTGATTTAGCACAGAACTATTCAGTAGAATCCAAAGAGCTATGGGCAGGGTTTTAACTAGAAATTCATCACATGAAGGTTCCTAACACGGGTGACAGTGGGGAGATTTGCCAGACAGCATGACAAATTTGTGAGGCAGTGAGAGAAACCATCGTTTTGTATTACCACTTTCCCCATCACGGAAGAAAGTGTCACCACCCGGCTCCCCCCTGCACCATCCCCATTCTATGCAGTGAGAACACCGAAGGCTCCCATTTTCTCAGGGCTCCATCCTAGGACACTTCCAGGACAGAGCCAAGACAGAGCCCCTCTAGAAGTAGCTCTTTATCATGTGATGGGATCTAGCAGCCTCTGTCTTAGAAGAATCCTAGGATGGAGCTGAAGTCAATGTGATGAGGTCCTACGACTGGCTACAGGGAGCACTCAACTCCTCTGTTGCAACAGCTCTACCAGCTGCCAGTCTTTTGTTGGGCAAAATTCAGAGTTCTGGCTTTGACTAATACAGCTTTGTATGACTCAAATACTGGTTATTTGAAGGACTGTAACTCCACTTATTTGCCCATTAGAGCTCTCTAATCCTGTGGAGAGGTCTTTCTCTCTGTTCAACCACCTTCTCAGACTTATTTAGGAGAGGGTCTTCTCAGTGGTGGCTCTAGGTCTTTGGAACTCCCTTCCTAGAAAGGCCAGAAAGGCCCCATCCTTGCTCTCCTTCCCTCAGTAAGGTGAAACATTATATGACATGGGGCTTTTACAAACTGACTAGGTCAGTTTAATGCTTGCAGTGATATTTTTAAAATTTGTATATGGTGTTATAATTTTGTAATATTTTGATGTCCAATATTTCAACTTTATAATTGTTTAATTGTTTTTCAATCTTATAATTATAATTTAATTCATGCTTGGTATAGTTTTTAATTTGCATTGTTTTAAATATGCTGTTAGGCACTTTTTGGGGAGAAAGGCCCAATATAAATGATAATGATACAGTAGAGTCTCACTTATCCAAGATAAACAGGCCGGCAGAACATTGGATCAGCGAAAATCTTGGATAATAAGGAGGGATTAAAAAAAAGCCTATTAAACATAAAATTACATTATGATTTTACAAATTATGCACCAAAACATCATGTTTTACAAGAAATTGACAGAAAAACCAGTTCAATACACAGTAATGTTATGTAGTAATTACTGTATTTACAAATTTAGCACCAAAACATTGCAACATTTACTACAAAAACAATGACTCCTAAAAGACAGACTGCCTTGGATAATACAGAACCTTGGATAAGTGAAGCTTGGATAAGTGAGACTCTACTGTAATAATAAATTCATTCTGTTTTAATGATGACTTTTTGATGTTGTACCTTTTAATGTGTAACCTGCCTTGAGTCCTTATCAAGGCAGCATATAAAAGGTTAAAAATAACAACAATAAAAACAGCAGCAACTAGAACTACAGATTTCATTCTCTACACACCATGTTGGGAGAAGACATACAGTAGGTATACTGAAGTATAAATCTATATACGATTTATCTAAACCATTACATTTTAGAAAAACAGATTGCAGACAAGTTATTAATAGTTCACTTCACTTTTGTTCATGCATGCATGCACATTCCTTCTCATTTAATTATCCATGTCCATTGTACCCATATAATAATTTATTTGCTACCTACCTCTCCTCATAACTCAAAACATGGTAAAACATTGCTAAAATACATAATACAAAGAACCATAAAATACATATATTAAAAATATAGAACAAAAATGGAAACACCAATACTAATAACATTTAAATGTAATAGTGTAAAATTTACTGGATAGGCCTGCTGGAAAAGATAGGTCTTTAATTGTGGTTGAGATTCCAACAGCTCATTCACCTGTCAGAGCTCTTCTGGCAGGTCATTCCACAATATTGGGATGGCTGATGAAAATATCTTCTGGGTGACGGCTGTCAGTTGGGTTCAGGCTGATTGGAGTCAGCACCCCCCCTCCTCCCAAGAGGACTTAAGTGTATAATGCAGGTTATATGAGAGGAGGTAATCCTCCAGGTAAATGCAACCTGAACCATGTATAATTTTGTACTTTGCCTGGAAGCTAATCGATATATCCATAACCTCTAATGCACAGAACATTTCATAAGATGCTGATACAAGCATGAGCCCTAAAT
Source organism: Anolis carolinensis (assembly GCF_035594765.1). Classification (NCBI taxonomy): domain Eukaryota; kingdom Metazoa; phylum Chordata; class Lepidosauria; order Squamata; family Anolidae; genus Anolis; species Anolis carolinensis. The sequence continues at coordinate 160,679,732 of NC_085841.1, forward strand.
GTGGAGATTGAGCTAGTTATTCTATTTGGAAATCTCACAAATGGAGTGTATGTCTGAGTTTAGATTATGGAAAGAAATGTCTGAAAAGATTCAAGGATGATAAAAATGACTTATTTATACTAGTTGTCATGTTTTTTTAATTATTATTTTCCATGATCCAGTGGGTTCAATGCATTGATTTTGAATGTTTATCCTAAATTGTATGGTTTGAAAACAAATAACTGTGCAATGCATTTTCAGGCTCACAATTATCAATATACAGCCCATTTTATATATCCCAATCCACTCAAGTTGCATTTCAGAGTGATAATAAAAGAAATCAAGTCAAATTAGTATTTTTGAAAAGAATAAAAATAAAATAGTATTTCTTTATTCATTTTTATTCATTCCCAGCCTCCCAAGCTCCCAAGATGATACCCACTATGATAATGTTGTCTTTTATTTTAAGGTTTCTTCTTAAACCAGATTTTATGAGGAGACCTGATCGGACATTTGATCCTTTCTCTGAAACTCCTGTAGATGGTGTAATTGCAGCAACTTGTTCAGTACAGGTAGGAAGCATATGTACCAATATATATATATATATATATATATATATATATATATATATAACAACCCAGTGCAAAATAAGCTATGTTAAAAAAGATACACTACTTGACAAAAATGGATGGAGTTAATTTAATTGAGAATAGGAGAAAATGTTTGCTTTGCTCCCTTTTGCATCTAAATTTCTAAAACTCACATTTTCTCTATTTCAACTATGAGTGTGGGGGAAAGAGTGGTTACATGCCAAATTCTTGAAAAACAAGTCATGCATTAGTTGAATTTAACAGATTTCTTAAATTCAGATTTCCTAAATCCCAGCATTGAAACTGCCATGTTGTACCTGCCTGCCTTTTAAGTGTTCAAGATGACAAACATTTCAGAAAAAGGAGGTGATTAATTTATTGATCAACAGTAAACCTAAATAAATTCTCACCCCTCCTTCATTTCAAAGGGTTACATCTCAGAGTCAGAGAACAAACTTCACATACAACACATGTCAGGTATAGCCCCTGATATGCACTGTTCCAAGAATTTCAGGAAGAAAGACAGAAAGATCTGAAACATTGGATTGTTCTTGTCATGCAAAAGTGGTCATGCTAGACTAAGTGGGTTCATAGTCTAGTTTAATATAAAACAGTTTTATGTGTTCATGTTTAGTGGGATTTGCTGTGACCCCTCCTTTCTTGTTCTTTCAAAGTCCATCACACAATTTCAAGTGGGGATCTTCAGGTTCGTACTTATTTCAAAGTAAACTCTATCAAACACAGTGGGTTTGACTTACTATTAGATATGCACAGAACTGCAGAATATTTGAGGGTGGGCTCAGATTTTCCAGAGAGAAGTCACTAGTACTGCATTTATACTGTAGAATTAATGCAGTCTGATATGACTTTAACTGTCATGGTTCAATGCTATGGAAACATGGGAACTATAGTTTTATAAGGTCTTTAGCCTTCTATACCAGAAATTGCTGGAGCCTCACAAAACTAAAAATCCCATTTTTGTGGCGTTGATCTGTGGCAATTCAATGACTCTCAAACGGCATTAATTCTATAGTGTCTATATGCTCCCACAGAATATTTGCGGGTGGGCTTAGATTTTCCAGAAAGGAGTCACATATGACCTAATCAAATGAGCTAATTTCGCACATTGTGGTGAATCCATGGGGGCTCTTCAGAGGGAATGGGGAACCTGTTGCCCCATGCCCTGAACTGCCCAACTTACCGTTGACCCCATTTCATGGGGGGAAGTTTCCACTGCCCGGTTCCCCCCCCCCCCCAATTGTTGCAAATGCAACATAGGAACCCTCCCGTGTTGCCATGGCGTTGTCGTACACTGCTTGCTCTCCCCTTTTGCCATGGAGCCCTGCTGGAAGTGGGATGGACTCCATGGCAAAAGGGGAGAGGAACCAGTGTACGACAATGTTGCATTTCCAACAATGGGGGGAACCGGGCAGTGGACGCTTCCCCGTGAGATAGGGCCAGCAGTAAGTCAAGCAATCCAGGGCTAGGGGCAACAGGTTTCCCACTCCCTCTGGCAGGCCCCCACGGATTCACCATGATGTGTGGCGAATCCATAGGTTAATGTGATAAGGTCCATAGAAAGCCTCCAATAGTAGTGGAGACTTCCCACTGTAGACAATCATTTTCTATATAAAATGTGCATGAAAAATGAGACAGAAAAGGCAAAGTTAGATGGACATCCCATTCACCTCCCTAGTAGTAGAGATATTTTCCTTTCAGAATGCTTGAAAGGGGCTGTTAAAATACCTTGTTGAATATAGAAAAGGGGAAGCACAGGATGCTCTCATGAAGGTATTTTCCATGTTGCCCCTTAGAATGGCATGGATGTGGTGTCTTTGTATGAGGTTTTGCTGTCCACTCAGTACTTTTCATCTGACCAGTGTATGGTATTTTTTATACTTTTGTTTAAAGGTAATATCTGGACAGTTCTTATCAGACAAAAAAATTGGTACTTACGTAGAAGTGGATATGTATGGCCTTCCCACCGACACTATACGTAAAGAATTCCGAACACGGATGGTGATGAACAATGGTTTGAATCCTGTTTACAATGAAGAATCATTTGTATTCCGAAAGGTATGATGCATTTCAAAAGTGTGCTTATGCTTTGCAGCCTTAGCGTGGATAATACTTTGCTTCAGTATGCCCACTTACCTGAACATAGTTTATTTAGGGTCTTACTAATGTGGGCCATTCCTTCCTAGGGCTTACACCATGGTACACATTTTGTCATGACCTAAGGCTGGTTTAACCGTAGGGTGTTTTTGTTTTTTTTAAGAAGAGAGAAAGTCCTGTAGTTATCACATGATTTTTATTTTGTTCTGTTTGGCTTTTTCCTCTTCTTGCTTCCTCCTCCTCCCCCTTGGAGGAACCCACTTCGTTCGTGGCTATGCCTGTGTTCCAGGTATGCAGTCTGCTCAGAATGAGCTCCAGCTGGTGATCCTCTACCTACCTGGGAGATTACAACTCCTTCCCTGCCCTGGCAGTGGCTGCTATCTTGCACTGTTCCTTCAGCCAAGAGGGCAGGTGAGACGCTGCAACCAAAGCTAAGGTCAATGTCATTACATGGATTAAGTCAGGAGGGTGCTGCCTCCACTTCTGAGGCTGGTGCCCTCGTCCTGTGTGCATCATGTACTTTTTTTTACCTCTCTTTCTCTCTTTCACCAAATAAAGTAGTAGACACCTTCCAGTAAATATATTTTGAAAGATTGCTTCCCAGGGTGAGCTTACATATGACACTTTTACAAAACGTTCTCTTCTTAGTGGTTGAAAACTGCAATATTTCTGTGCAGAAAAAAAGGAGATGCCATAGCACTATAGCATTAAAGTACTTTTTACCAATTCAAGCCTGGATTAAGTATGCAAAAATATAGTGGTACCACCCTGTGGCAGTAGAAGCACACTTCAGGCCAAATATGGCTGGTGGTTGTGGTGGTACTGATTTTGAACCTCAGAAGGAGAAAGGTTTCTACCCACACCCTGTATAGCTGTTCTCATTTTGAAGCGGACCTACTGACATCCCTTTTCCAAGTGACATGCTTGAGTGAGTTGTTACTGATCAACTCCTGGTTAAAACTGTTTGGTAAAGATCCATTTTCATCTGATTTCAGCTCTGGATTTGGAAAAGAAATGGTCTTTTCCTTTGCAATTAGTCTGTGCCAGAGGAGATAAGAAAGAATACTCAATTGTTAGTCATTATGGATCTCGTTCAACCTTATCAGACATAGTTGGTAGAAGGAAGTACTGGATTGGCATCAGTTCTGTTGCTGATTAAATGGCTGAATCCAAATGGTAGTGTTAGGAATTATTATTATTTCCCATGGCTCAAGACTCTTTTCTATCCTATTTTTTTTAACTTAATGCAATCACTGGAAAGTGATTATGTGATTATATCTGGGTATTATGTCACCAGTACAAATATTACATAGCTCTAGCTCTCCTTTTCATCTAATACACATGAGGCTGTTGAAGCTATGAACTACTGCTTGGGTAGGTTAATTGACTGAATGAAGTCCAATTAACCAAGACTCATTCTAGACAAAATTGAGATAGCTGTGCACAGTTTGACTGTCCAGTTAAGTGGTGTTTAGTCTCTCTCAGAAAGAACTACATTTCCCCTGAAGGGTTGGGTTAATAATTTAGCAGTACTTCTATGTTTCTCATTGTCACTAGAACCATGGCCAATAGTTAAAGGTGCTTTTTATCAGCTCAACAGAGTGGCTTTTATCGGTCTAGGTTGGTACACAACTGCAATCCTGCCAGGACAGATACACCAACCATCCAAGGTATGCACGATTATCAGCGCATGAATAATGAAGGGCTGTTTTCTAAAAAAAATGCCCCAGAACATCAATGCTTTGCAAAATAAGTTGTTAATCTGCTACCTAAACCTGGTCAGTATGACCACATTATGCCAGTGCTTTGCTATCTGCATTGGTTTCCAGTGCTGGTTTTAACCTTTGAAGTCTGAAAGTATTTAATGACAGTTAACAGAAATAGACTGTCTTCCTGTATTCACCTAGGTAGACCTTGTGGTCCATCTGAAGGCCACATATGGGTGCTTATTATACAAAATGAAAAAAGGCGGGTGATTACAAAAGAGGGCATTTAAAGTGATGGTGTTCTCCCTTTGCAATTCTATTCCCAGAAATTCAGTCTGAAGACCTCTTTTGTACCAGATGAACTCAAGAATTTTGAGAACTTTCCATTCTTTTGGAACTTTTAACTCTTCTTCCTTCCTTCTGGGTTCAACTTGTTTTTTTATTCTGCTGTTTAAATTTGTGCAAGTCTCTCTTATAAGAGGCAATGCTTCAGGAATCTACTATTTCATTCCTGCCCCATTCTTAATAAAATATGATGGGAGAGAAGATGTACAGACATTAATTGTATCATATTTGGTACATGCATACAATCTTTCACAAAAGAAATACTGCAGAGGGAGCTACATATGTAAATTCACCCTCAGTTGCAATCTGTGGTGTCTAATTTTTAAAAATCCCATTCTATTTTTATTTTTTAGTCAATTGGAGTTTCATCCAAAGTATGTGCGTTAGTGGTGCCGTCTTTGACAGTGTCTCTTATCTTTCACTTGTTCTGTTGTCCAGAATACAGAATGATTACCTGCTCCTTAGCCCCATGGGTTCTTTTTGCCTAGTAACCCTGCCCTTTTTTAATTTTGTCCATATTGTAATGACAAAGTTTGACCAGTGTCCTGGTTTGGCACAAATTTCACATGACAGATATTTGCTCTATGATCGTTTTGGAAGACAGCATAAAATGATCACACCAGAGTCCTATAGCTTGTGAACTATATAAACCCTGTGAAGAAGTAGGTTTTCGCTTCATGAAACCTCTCATTGGGGTGCAAACATTATGCAGACTTTTAGCAGGTAATATGTGAGTTGTGTTTTATTGTCCTCCTGTTCTTTTTGAGAAGTTAAACTACTGTTGTAATGCATATTGTATGTTGTCATTCCACTGTGAGGTATTGGTAAGTCACAATACTATATTTTAATGTGTACATTCAGTCAGTCTCATTGTACTTAATGATGCATGCTGGTCTCTATATTTTTGAATGAGTCATTAGTTTTATAACTAAGAAAATAAATGGAAATGAAGTTGGATAAACTAACACCTTGATCTCATGAAAGCCCGTGAAGATTGCAATGGTTCAAGCAGCGGTTTAGACTGTCATTAACACTACTGCATATAACACACAGTGGGTGGCCTACAATAAGAGCCATCTTACTCTGTTTTAATAACTAAACAAACCCAACATCTTTCACGTCTATGACTTGAGCGTTTTCAATCATTGTCTCTTAAGAATCTTCATTATCTTATTTTTCCATTGCCAGCTATCATACATGACTGTTTTCATACATAAGATAGATTTTAAAAGAAACCAATTTTTATATTTTGATAAGACCACTGCCCAGCTGCTTTCTTCTTAAACCTTTTTTTAAATTTGTTGTTGCTAAATAAATGCATGAATACTGGTGTACTGCCTAACACTAGCATTCATGATCAACATTTTCTGATCCTTTATATTTTATTGATAGCATGTAATTTTAAATATCTGGAGGGAGATATTTGTAGTCTTTATAATTGGTCATACGAACTAGTTGGGTAGAAAGGAGGTGTGGTTTTGTTCTACCTGTACTGCTGTTCAAAATACTGAAGGATCTATTCCCATTTAATGCATTTGTCTCTTCAAGACTGCCATTCATGTAGCCTTGATAATTGAAAGATAATAGCTTGCAGTTGCACACAAATGTACATGAAGTCACATTAATCGTTGTAGCACAGAAGTTTTGAATACAGTTTCATTTACTCTGCAAGACAACCTGGAAATCCTCCCCCCCCCCCCCCGGTGATCTGGGGAAGGAATGGATCACAGCCTTTCCCACAATAGATTATACCCATTTGGGATAGACAATAGGAATTGGAATCTCTTTTTCATAACAAATTTCCTATTCCTCAATAAGTGAAGAGGGGTTTGTCATAGCCAAATAGATAGGTAACCATCTTTCCCTGATTGGCTGGGTTCTTCTCTCCTGATTTATAGAGCCTTGCAGCTTGTCTTCACAAACAACAATTATCAGAAATCAAGTGGATAATGCTAGTTAGGACTGCTAAGTCAACATTCAGATCCATTTATCTTGTTCTCAAAAAAAAAATTTTCCCTGAAATACCGGATTTAATGGTAAGGACAGACAATGTCTTGGGAAAAAACACATTGATCATTTAGACAAAGCAATATGTAAAACCCTACAACTAAGGTATTTAAATATTCCAGTGATAGAAGTCATATTTATATGTTTGAACGCAGAATAGCTTTGATGCCAGTACAGACTGGACTGATCATCAGCAAATGATCTTTTTACTAAGAAATATTTGATAGATTGTAGTTAGAATAGGTTATTTTTCCTCTTCTGGCCCCTTTTTGCATCTTAGTTGAACTATACAATCATCACATTCTTAGCATCAAAGGATCCAAAGATTCCCATAGCCAAGTGGTCCATATTATACATATTTCTGTTCCAATTTCCTAGAGAGTGAAAATGCTTGGGAAGGAGAAAAAAACAAAGCAGTTCTTATGTCATCACACTGATACACATGGTTCTTTGGAATAGCCTATCATCAGAGAGCAATTACATCTTCCATCAATTAGATATATTGCTAGGAGCTTTTGCAAGTTGTTTGAGAATATTCAATCAAACTTAGCCAAGATTATTTAAACAAATGTTTCCAAGACTGTTTCTGCAATGTCAAAAACAGAATTTTCATTAGGTAACAAAATTATTTGCATCTTTCATCAGGGCAAAGTGACCTGATTGTATACTCTATGGTCTACTCTGCCTTCTACACATTTTAAGATGTTCATTATTTCCAAAATATGTACAGCCAAGAGAAAAGGTGTGACACAGTGACACCTAAAGGACCTACCTTTTTGCATTGATGACAAGGCCCATATCAAAAAAAGGAAGCCCTCTTTATTTTTTATTAATGCAAGAAAAAGTTACTCAGATCCAATATGCGAATATATTGCCTTATTGCAAGATATGAAAAAGAGGGCAGCCATCGCAATCTATAAACATTGTAACACACCTATCCAAGGAAATAGCAACCTTGGGCAGCTTTTCAAAACAATGTCTTGATGGGTAAAATTTGTGCAACATTTCTAGTCAATGCAAATTTGAGTCTTATGTCTTTGCAGAAGCACTTTGTGAAAGGAAGATACTACAAATACCTCCTGGGGTGGTATTGCTCTCATATACACTTGAACATTAAATATTTTTCTCTTCTTTCTGAAAGAGTTTAATATAGACTTTCCATGAATTTTCATTTACAATTATGGTGGGAGAACGGTACACCCTGCTGAAGTTTTTGGGGTGATTGGTTTCATGGGGCTATCTTCTAAAATAGGAATTCTGGAGATTTCCCTGTTCATGTCTTCTAGATCCTTGTTTTCTTGGGTGCTGAGAATGGTGATATTGTATTTAACTTTTAGTGAGTTTTCTATTAAGATTCCAGGATTGCTTTGGTTAGTTATATGTGTTTGTAGAGAAGGAATAATAGATCTTCTACTTCACTTACCTCTTTTTCGAGGGGTGGGAATGGGGAGTACTAGCCATTTCCGTAGTGGTGAGACTAGTTTTCCAACTACCATCAGGACTCAAACTTCTTGATAAATGGCCTCGTCCATTCAGTCAGTATATGATGATCAGAAAAATACCTTTTCTGATATACAATTCCAACAGAATTGTTTTGTCTAGTGTATTTATATAGTATATGAGAAAGTCAGAAATGTGTTCATTCATCACAGGTTATGTTGTCACCATTGTGTACATTCCAACTGTACTTCATGGCCAGAGAATATAGATATTACTGGGAATAGAGTGGATATGAACTCAAAGAAAGCAAAATTATGCCAATAGGGATAATATATAAAATGTAAATGTGGACAATATTGTCCAGCTAAAATAAACTCCAGTTTGGAAAATTATTATTCATTTCCAAAAAATAAACACTCCATGTTTGTTTACTTCTTTAGGCCAATTGGCTTTTTTCTTCCACATTTTTTTTTAGTTTCCATTTTTAGAATTAGAACTCCATGTCTGAATCCAACATGCCGCTGGAAAAGCAGCTCTGGGGAGTTTCAAGAATGCATGTGGGCGAGGACTGGGATTGGGCATTCCTATTGGATTCTGCTACCCTACCGGCAGAAATTTATTCCTGGGTGTTAGATCAATTAACTGTAATTTAGCAGATTTTCTGATGGGCTCATTCTTTTGTGATTATTTACTATCTGCTGTAGGTTTTAGATAAAATGAACATAAAGAGTGTTAAATATACTCCTGGAATGGTTTTGAATATTGTTGTAGAGATATAACCAGATAGTACTTCTCAGGCATGACACTGTTAAAAAGCAACCAAGGATATGGTTCCTGGATTCCTTCCCCTACTGAATCTATTGTATTGTGAATATCAATTGCCATTTTGTTCTTGGTTTTCTTAGGTTATTCTACCAGATCTTGCGGTTTTGAGAATAGCCGTTTATGATGACAACAACAAACTGATTGGCCAAAGGATATTACCTCTAGATGGTCTTCAGGCAGGTTATAGACACATTTCTCTTCGAAATGAAGGCAACAAACCATTATCTCTGCCAACAATCTTCTGCAACATTGTACTCAAAACATATGTACCAGATGGGTTTGGAGGTAAACATCTGAATTGTTCTTTTTAATTCTAAGGAATTTACTATGAAAAAATTAAGATGGTAATTCAGACATTTTCCATATTCCTGAAGATTAAGGATGAATAAACATTTATTCCACATAAATAAATGTACTTATGTATTTTACTTTTAGACTGACCAGTAATCAGAGTGTAATGGGAAGTTTAAAAAATTATTCGAGTTGAGAATTGTGATAGTTGCAAAAGCAACCAAAGGAATTTCAAATTCCCATTGAAACCAACATAAAATGGTACTCATGAGTAACTCAAAATATTGCTTCAGTATTAGAATTTTGGAATTCTTATGACCAAACACACTACTTGTGCTCTTAAATCGCATGGATTTTAGCAACATTTAAGTGCAATTCACTTAGTATTTAAGAATCTATGTGTTACTGTTTGTGAGACCCAGTTTTCAAATCAAAATCCACCTCCTATCTTAAATAAATGCCAAAGAAAACTACTGCAAATAAGGCTTGAGCATTGTCAACTATCAATAACCCTAAATAGTCCATAGCTCACTCTTTCTCAAGCCCTGAGATGTAGATGCTCACATCTTTTGCCAGAAGGGCAAGCTTATTACATTGGCTTACTGGTGGATGGGTGAAGCAATACCATCCACTTCTACTATTTTGCCACTGAGAGGATCTGAAGGTGTTGCTTCAAGCTAAGCAAATGAATAGGCCCAGAACAAAGCTTTTAAAGGTACAGTTATAGTTCCAAGACGTGTGCATACATATGCATCACTAAAGTAGAGGAAGAGGGGGGGACTTGACCGGTAGTCTAGAGGCAAAGATGTTTCTAAGTTGTCCAGAACCGAAGAAACATTTGATATATATAGTTATAGATATATATTCCCCCTAGTGCCTTCTTTTCTGGAATCATCACATCCAAGTCAGAGCTCTTGATGGCATAGGCTATCACACATTTCTGTATCTCTTGTAAAGTTCACAATGGCTTTCCAAAATTATTAACCTATGATGGGTAATATCTTACAAAAATAAGCGCAAGCTCTCTGTAAAAATGTCTATGATAAAATTGTGGAAGGACCTGAAGTAACAAGTAATTATTTTGACTATGTACTTCAATTTCCCTTAGACATTGTGGATGCTTTGTCAGATCCCAAGAAATTTTTATCTGTCATGGAGAAAAGAGCAGACCAGATGAGAGCTATGGGGATTGAAACAGTAAGTAGTCATTAAATGTGGATAAGAAAGTAATTTGCATTTTTTACCTAAGCCCTCTTCTAGTAGACTTGAAAGACGGAAAGAGCTGATAAGATTAACCATCTTTTATTCTTTATTAACTTTGGATAGGCTCCATCATGACTAGTTTTGATCTATATATTTTTATCATCAGCTGGGCTGGGGTAGTATGTAATCAAGTCTATTTCCTATCTGTGATGCAACAGTATATAAATAAATATGTGTTTTGTAATCTGTAGGTTCCTGAGCTTTTCCTCCGTCTCTCTCTCTCTCTCTCTCTCTTTCTCTTAGACTTAGATGCCATAGTTTCACTGAAAAGTGTGTATCCTCCTTAGAGACCTGCAGTATGCAGTGCTTCTGTATTTAGCTGGCTACACTCTACCAAGATATCCATTCTAGTCAATTCTCCCCTGCACACATGCAAACATAAACACAAGCATACACATCCACATTGACACCATGCAGGATTCTGAGGCCAGAGAAGACCAAATAGTTCCCCTACAAAATTCCACCCAGTATTCCTCTGTGTTTGGTTATAAAATTTAGGAGACAGAAATTGTTTTATCTGGCATCATGGAACTGCGAGTCTGACCTACTTTTCAGCTCTCCCTTCTGTTGCCAGTGTTGTAAAATCAACTACAATCAGCTCAAAAGATGTCATGGCAGCATTGCAGAGGGCATGTTCACATCTGGAACCTTTTTTGAACCAGTTATAGTCTCCCAATATCCAGTGTTCATCCATTAAGCCACTTAGAATTTAAACCGGGGAGGATGAGAATCAGCCTCATGGTGTCCACAAGGTCTCCCAAGACAGGACAAGGCTACTTAAAATGGTTTTGCATTAGGCAAAGTTGGGAGTGTTCTAGATCAGGCATGGGCAAACTTCAGCAATTCAGGTGTTTTGGACTATAACTCCCAGAAAACCCAGCCAGCTTACCGGCTGTTAGGAACTGGCATGGGCCAAAGTTTGTCCTTACCAGTTCCAGAGCTTTGGGGTAATGTAAAAGAATTCTGAATTGGAGCTGGCCTCACTGTTCACGTGACCATCCCACTTTTTCTGGATTTTGTGCTGTGGAACAGGATGATGACACCAAGCTCGGTGGTTTTCTGGCCATCCCACAATGACCATGGAGCTCCCTAGGTGCCATTGTTGACCTTCACAAGGGTGCCAGTATGACTCAGAGAGGGGAAGGGGTATCACACCCACCCTCTCCCTTTTAAGTCATGCTGGCACCTTTGCAAATGTCAAAAATGGGATGGTCAAGAGCTCTTTGGAGCTCCATGACCACAGTACAATGGTAACAGAGTGGTGGTTCAATAGGAACAAGCTGAGTTTGGCTCCACTAGATGGTCAGGACTTCGTCCTGTTACATCAGCAGGGTGGAATCAAGCAGTGCAATCCACACCCAGGCTACTACACTCCCTGGGGTCTCCTGTCCATGTAAATCAGTGATTCTCAACCTGTGGGTCCCCAGATGTTTTGACCTTCAACTCCCAGAAATACTAACAGCTGGTAAACTGTAAACTGCAGGGATTTCTGGGAGTTGTAGGCCAAAACATCTGGGGATACACAGATTGAGAACCCTGGTGTAAATGCATGCCATTGGGTATAATGAGCTCCCATTAAAGTGTCTCTCCTCCCCCCCCCCACCCCTACTCCCTCATTTCTATAAATAATGGAAATTCCCTTAAAGCTGTTAATGCTCATTCCTTGTGAATGATACGATTCTAACTATGTATTTGCTGGAAAAAAGGAAATCTGATATCACAGTTAGTATGTATGTTACAGTACAACAGAATCGCCAGTGGTGATCTCTGTTAGACACACACATAATTTTTCTACTCCATTCTTGGGCATTGGAACAAAGATATCTAAAATACTGCAATTTTTGAGATAACATTTCTTTGGATAGCACAGCAGTATTCTAAAAAGCATTAGTTCCTTTGTATCAGCAGTAGCTTTGTTTCATCAGCTTAAGTATAAAACTGTTTGTTGTAAATATTGCCAGGTATTTTGTCCCGAGTCTCCTAAAAATAGTCATTAGGTTATGCACTGAAGGATAGTGCTACTTTAGATAATATTGTTTTGATTGCCCTTTACAATATCTATTAGGCATGCAAATATTTGAATAGTTTGTTCTTGCATGTGAAGGAGGGTGATATCGTCCCACTGCAGAAGAAAGCAAATGTTTCTTCATTTGCCTAGTATTCACACATCCCAAAGTGCATTAGGAGATTGTTCTGTGCAGAAATATCTGTGGCTTTTCTGTTAAATGTGTGTGTATGTGAAAAAAGCATGTTTTTCATATAGAATTATCATGTTCCCAGAAACAGAATTTCATCAAAATTGGTGAGGTTTTTTTTTTTTAAAAAATCAGGAAATCTATTGGTGGCCCAAGACATAAAGAATGGTAATTTCCTCCCATGTGTAATATTAATAATGTAAAGTGAATACCCGTGAATGTGTTGCACCAAATCTTCACACTGTTATTTCTCCCCATTGGGCAAGATTACCATAGTTATTGCAGTGTCTCTTGCACAATGAAGTTTTTGCAAAGGATAAAAGTAGGAAAAATCTCATAATAATTGACTACTTTTTCAACAGTGAAAAGAAAAAGCATGACTATTCTTTACATTGCTGGATTTGGCCCTTGGAATCCAGGCATTGTCTCCTTGTTTAAATCTGGATCCAGTTTCCTTTGACTACTTGGAATCCATTTCTCTTAGTTCCAGATTTATCAAGTGATCTTCTAAAAACTCCCTTTTTTTCCAGAGTGATATAGCTGATGTTCCAAATGACACATCAAAGAATGAAAAGAAAGGCAAAGCTAATAATCCCAAAGCAAATGTTACTCCTCAGACTAGCGCTGAACTTAGACCAAATGCCACATCAAGTGTGGGGCCAGCAGTGGAACCTAAGAAAGGTAAATATTCCTCTATTTCTTTTTGTTCTTGTGTTTTATGTCTCTTCTCCTTTGTAGAAATACCTTGGATTGAATCCAATTTCTAATCCCAACTAGGGTAGACCCATTTTGCATCAATGGAACTTATTTAAGTGTTGATTTACTTTGCAGCGATTGATTTAGTGTGTCTTCTGTGGTTGACACTAACATTTGGATTTAGGGCTGTGACTAATGTTAATTGTGAATCATGAGTATAAATTACTTTTTGCCCTCCTTCATAGTATGTTTTATAACTCTTGAGTGGGGCTGGGTGTCTCACTAAAAATCCATTAAAATTACAATTACTGGGATCAAAACAGTGTCTAAGTGTTTGGTTTTCTTCTCTTTCTCCCCCATTTTAGGTATAGATCTTATTCCTCAAATAAAGATAGAAGATCTGAAGCAAATGAAGGTAATGCTATGTAAGAGTCATGTCTCTCTAAAACCTGGAAGGAGAATTTGTTGGATTGTCCAGTGGGGAAAATAATTGAATTGTCATGGAATGTGCAAATAAATCCACCTTCATGAAAAGGCCCAGAGGAACCCGGAACCCCAGAGGCCAGACAAGGAGTGTGTGTGAAAAGGCTGTTCCCAGTGGTGGCAGCAACCTCAGGGCTCCATGGCGCCTGAATAAGGACCCAGTTGTTCCTGCCACTTCAGCACAGATCCTGCCCCTGGGCAGCCCTCAAGGTCTCTTACCTACCTGCCCTAGGCTCAGTCCCATGAGGTTCCTAATTGGCCTCATTCAAAACTTCCTCCTCATGTTTCAAGGCCTTGTGAATGAAACCATTTGGGAATCATGTGAGACTGGCCAGTTCACCAGCCTCTGCATGATGGAGGGTGTGACTTCCCAAGTTGCCTCATTCATACTGTCTGGCTCCCCTATATGCTTTACCTGTGCTGTTGGGTACATGACATTCAAGGGCAAATCTATTTTGAGATACGCATTACATTCAGTGCTGTATTACACATGGGGAAATATGGTAATTTTGCACAGAGACTTCTATAAATTATTAGCATATATTCCTGGTCTTGGCCGGATGTTGTTGGGACCACTGCCCACCTACTTTCTCTCTTCTCCAGCTCTGAGAAGACTACCTCACAAAGTCTCCATGGCCATGCTCTAGCAATAGTGGAAAGGCTCTCCACTTCCTCCCTTCCTCCTTTTCCTTCCTCCCTTCCTTCCCCTCATAAACGTGTCACCTTTCTTTCGCAGTGGCATCACAAAGAGCCACCATCTAACAATAGCCAATCTTTCATCTGTCATGAATACTTTTTAAACAAAAATTCTTTTTATTGCAATTTTCATTGTGACGAGGGTATATCAGAACTCTTGTACTTTTACACAAAGAATGACATTAGACATACAGACATACAGATTCTGTATAACTACATTGGATTCACAAACAACCTATAGTTATATTGGCTAACAAACAGGCAAAGAGGAATTACATTTTTACTCAACATTCACACACACATAAACATTCAGTCATCCTCATGCATCCAAATATTACCATATACTCCATTATTCCACTGTGAAGAACACCTCTTAGGCCAGACTGCTCCCTTGCCAATTTGCCAATGCACCAAAACTTCTAAAACACCAAAATGCTAAAATGCATCCTCTTTCCCTAAGAACATGACTCTAAAACACACTCCTTTCTCTTCCCTTGAGAAAATGAGCAAGTGGTCATACTGGGTTCCATTGCAAATCTGGCACTCCCAAATACATACACCATCTTTCCATAGAGCATAACGGGTGAACAGCGTCACTGTTTGTCACACCTTTTGGATTGTAATAAGGCCTCTTACATAGCAATATTTCTCCTGATGTTGTCCCAAAGTTGTAAATGAATGATAGATGTTTTCCATCCTTCTATCGTTTTAGAATTGTGTCTTCAGCCCAATTAGGCCCCATCTATACACCTTTCATAACATTCATCTAAATCATACATCATATTTCAGTATGACATATCTAGCAACAACCAATCCAATGACATCACAAAGGGCCACTTAGAAACACCCTTTATAGTACAAACAGACATATAGATACTTTGATTTTTATAGACTGAAACCTCAAATCCTCCCACCCACCTCCCACCCACCCCCAAAAAAGTTTTGTCTCATTCTCACATTGAGGTGAGGACTCCATCACAGGTGGCAATTTCTTGACATGACATGACAACCTCTCTCACTGAAAATGAGAAGTTTTGTATATATGTTTCTGATATGCTATCTTTTGCCCTATTGTTGATCGATAGCTTACTGTTACATTGAACACACATAATACACATAATAACTGTTTAAGGCTCACATCAAGTCCCTACATTCCTATATTTCACAGAATCTAGAACACCATCAACTCCAAGATGCACCCACTCCCACCCCATTTATGAGCATCAATTTTAGAAAATGGAAGCAATACCCTTTTTGTAGCTCCATTTTTTAAAAAAAATATTTTTCTTTGAAGAAATCATAGGCTTCTGAATCTTATCGGCATGAGATAAGGGGTGGGAGCAGCTGAGAGATCTTTGTGGGGAAAGACAGCTAAAAGATTACAGGGGGGAAAGGTATTTCAACTGTGTCACTGCTCCTGATCCTCTTTTGTAAAAAAAGGGATCTAGAATGCCCATGATTCTATGGCACACCCCTATTTTTAAGCATGAAATTTCGATCTTAAGACTGTATAAATGTACTTATGTTGCCCTGGCACTGAAAGTTTGTGGATCATATAAAATGACATGGCAAACCAGATTTGGCCTATGGGCATTGTGTTTGACTCACATGTTAGTTCCATACCACAGCTTGGTTTGCTAAGCTACCTCCCTAATTTAAAATGTTTTATTAAGATTGTAATGTAACTTTTTTCAAAGTGGAAGTATGCATATGCCATTGCAGCAGGCACTGTCTTGTAATTTCAAACATCTTAAAGAGACATTGATTGGTTTATTTTTGTTGTTGTTTTAATGGGGAGCAGGCATATATAAAGCATTTGAAAAAACAGCAAAAAGAGTTGAATGCTTTGAAGAAGAGACATGTAAAGGTATGGTAATTTTAAACGTGTTTTGCCTATGAAGTGTTTTGCATTAGTTTTTTTGGTTTCAGAAACAGGGTTGTAGAGCAGGAAAAAGAAAACAAAAATTTAGATCAAGTGCAAATTATGTATTCAAATAGGGGATAGTTGTAGTTCCTAACTTACTGCTTAATTAAGGTTTCTTACATCTGTATGGGTAAGAAAATAGAACACTAGTTGTCACTACTGATTGTGACTAAATGTTTTTGAATCAATGCATAATTTTCATATTTCTGATGTACTGTCTGTATTGCCTGAAGTAGATAAAGTACTTTCTCCAATTCTCTGTTTGATGTACCTACATGGGAAAATGTCCACTGCCTTGAGCTCCATTTAGAAAGAAATGCAGAGTATAAAAATTTCATGTTCCAGATTTGTTAGGGTGTTCTTCATCCCTATCCTCTCACTAAAATCTAAACTCTGAATGTTTGTAAACAAATGTCATGTTCTGAGAAGCCAATATCATTGGCTTCCATGGGGCTTACTAGGAATGAAGTCTAAAGACGCTAAGAGAGCTTATGCATATTCCAGGTGTGTATCCCTTATCTGAAATACTTGACACCAGAAATATGTATTTCAGATTTTTCTGGAATCTGGAATTCTTGCATATATGTAATAAAGTATCTTGGGGATGGTCTAAACATGAAATTAATTTGCTTTTCAGAAAAGCTTTACACACATAGCCTGAACATAATTTATATACAATATTTTTCATAATTTTGTGCATGAAACTAAGTACATGTTCTCCAAATCATCAGAAAGCAACGGTGTTACTGTTGAGCCATCATATGACCAATTTTGAATTTTGGGGTATTTCTGATTTTAGAATTCGGAATAAGAGATAAGCCAGTATTACCATTTGTGTTGCACAGTACTTTATATAGTACAATGAAATAAAAGAGAGAAAAAACAAGAAGGCAAGAAAAGAGGAGGTGTGGCAAACAGAGGTAGAATGTACAATTGTTTCAGTTACACATAAGTTAAAGTGGAGCATGTAGACCTGGAGGCTATGTGCCTGTCTTGTAAAAGAGTCTTTATGCAATTTCAAAGATAAGAAAAACTAATCAAAACGTGTGTGTGTGTGTGTGTGTGTGTGTGTTTTAATCTGACCTTTATATGTTGTGACATACATTTACAAGTTTCATAATGCACACTGTAACCCAAGGTATTAATTTTTGTTGTTGTTGCAGGAACACAGTGTCATGCAAAAGTTGCACTGCACACAAGTTGACAAAATGGTAGCGCAGTATGACAAAGAGAAGTTAGGGTATGAGAAAATCCTTGAAAAAGCAATCAAGAAAAAAGGGTATGGACTTGGATTTTTTAACAAACGTTAGAATGTATCTGTTGCATTAATTCACTTTTTAAATCTTGTTCCTCATTCCTCAATAAGAAGCTTATGTGGTTGCACACCTTGTATGTAAATAAATCCAAAACTTTTTCTTTCATTTGGAATTTAAGTAGACAATTCAAGTATGCCATTCAGGAAAAAAATGCCATGTTTGAATCTAAAACTTGCCACGTTCTTGCAGATGCTACTGCAGTTCACTTTTCATCAGCCTTTGCTGTCATGCCCATGATGTCTTAGTCCAGTGACATATAAGGGTCTAAGATTGAGAAAGGCTACTTGGAAGACCTCAAGTTAACACCTGATGATTTTTAAAGTTTGTTATTAATGGAATGATTTCCAGCCTTCAATGCTTTTGATGGACAATTCTGCTTTTATTATGAAGCAGCACAAAGTTGTGTGAAATTTTAGAAATACCATATCTTTTGCATTGCCTCTACCCTACATTGCTTACTCCTATTAGCTTGATCAACCTACATCTTTTCATACCTGAGCAAATAATGGCATAGTTGTGTCATTTTGACTTTAAATAGACATATGTGAGCCTGGTATTAACTAATATCTATGCTAGTTTGTGAGTAACTGATGAAGAGTTAGAATATTATATTTGCGAATCTGACTTGGCATTGTCAGGTTTCCCCAGATCATTTTCAATTAGTGCACTTACTAATGATATTTGTAGAAGATAAAAGATTGTCTTTCTCTTCCTAAAGACTGATAATATTGACATGTTATTTTGACATTGAATTGTATTCTGAAATATCACAGAAGCTTTGCATACAATTTACTTTTTTGGCATAGCAAAAGTGATTATTCCCACTAAGACAGCTGTTGAGGTAATTGGGGATGCCAGGGTGGGCTTTTATACCTTTAATAGATATATAGAAGAGGAAATTTCAGTAGTCGTTGCATGTTACTTAGTTGTACAAAAAGTAGCAACTGCCTAAATTCCTTTTTCTATAAAAAGAAACAGGAGTTCTCGCCAGTTTTCATTCTAGCAACTCTGGCTGGATCTACACTGCCCTATATGCCAGGATCCTATCCCAGATTATCTGTTTATTCCAGATTATCTGGCAGTGTAAAGCAGATATTCTGGCATCATGTCCTGTGATATAGGACAGTGTAGATCCAGCCCCTGCTAGTCATAAATGCTACCAAAAAACAATACCTTTCAGAGTCAAGATATTAATATATTCAACTCTTGTTGTCCTCAAAGAGTAATGAGCTAAATAGTAAATACACAAAAGATAGTAGGCATGCACAGATTTTAAACTGGGTAGCAATGAAAACGTGGGGGTGTCGAAAATGAATGGATCTTACATTCACCTCAACCCATGTGGTTTTTGAAGATGCAACCAAGTGGTGGTTTGTGGATGAGGTGAGGGAGTAGTGGAGGAGTGCTTCCTCCTTGCTCAGGCCATGTGCCACTTGTGTTGTAGTGTGTACTTTGCAGAAATAGAGAGCACAGTCTGTAAAGGCAGAGCCTTTCCCCACTGGAAATTACATGTGAGGGCTCAGCAACACTTGCATGGAATTGAAATGTGTTTTGCACACATTCGGTTGTCAAAAATAGTAAGGTTCTCCATCCTCTGAATAACAGGAGATAGGTATTTCTTTTTCCATTGATAATTCATTTTTTTAATCAAAAGAGGGAACTCATTTCTCTTGATCATTGGTTTCCAAGAAAGGCATAAATAACATAAAACATGTGAAGATCTGCAAATTGCAAACCGTAGGAATTCTATCTTATTTGAAGGTGTGCACACTTTTCAAAATATGGTTCTTTAATCTGCCTCATATTTCCCTGGCATATCAGTACCATGAAACTATAAGAAACTTGCTGGATCACACCAAACATCTGCATAGCCCAGCATACTGTTTTCAACAGCAGTCAGCCAGATGCCTCTGGGTGTCACAAACCAAGTACAAAGGCAACAATTGCTTACCTCCGGCTGCACCAACATACTCCATTGAGGCATTGTACTGAAAGCTATGGGTGGGAACTCTCCTCTTCCATAAATACACTTCCTTTTTAAAAAAAACAAAGCAAAAAAAAAAAAACAACCAAGCCAGGGCTAATCACACCATCATTTGGGAACAAATCCTTTAAGTTAATTAAGCTGTATGAAGAAATACAGAGTACATGGCTATATATAAGCTCCACCATTTCCAGTGGGGGAAAATATAATTATATTCTTCCATGCTGACAGATGGGCTGCTTGCCTAGTGCACTTGAATAGGGACTTCAGCTGAACAGTATAAATGCCATTCCATGTCTTAGAGTCTCTAGTGAGTTAGTGCATTCATGTGGCCATTCACAGATGCTTACGGAATCAGGTTCACGGATTAGTAAGCAGCATGTTTCTTCAGTAAAAAAAAAAGGAAATAAAATAAAAATGTTCTTCTCTGTGGAATATTTAGAACCTCGCCACATAAGGACTGAGCTAGACATAAGGAAATTAGATAACCTTTTTTGCCCATAGTACCTCATGTGTAAATGTGTAAGAGATGGGGTGGAAGGCCTGTCCTGGACATACATAGATATGTGGCCCAAGGAAGTCAAAACCTCCATCACCATCTACACATCTTTTTAAGCACTTTTCTCCTAGTTCACTTAGAGAATTGTAATGAGATGGAAATGATGGAGAAATACCTGATGTGCAAGGAAACAAGGCAAAGGAAAGTTCAGCGCAATTCACTCTTCCATCCCTTTTGACCAAGATATTGGAAACCTCTCATGGCCTTATAGGTTGTCTGAGATTGTAGCAAATAGTAAACATAACTGATCTCATCATGTTTGCTTTGGTCCTAAGCCTTTGTTACAAGCTGTTTTATACATATAGATTATCTTCTCATTTCTCTAGTTTCCTTAGTCCCTACTCCACTTTGGTTGTCAATCCTCAGCATTAAAATGCAATGTGTATATTACTCTTCAGAAGAAGTAACACTCTGAGCTGTATCCATGGGATCATCCTAACTGTCATTTCATCAAGTAGAGATTTTCCAAAATCTCACATTGTGGTGATAGAAGAAGTCTATCGTATTCTGTCTTCAATGAGGCAAAAATAAAAATTGGTTGCCCTCCTTTACCTTGAATGTAAATTCTTAAAGGAAATAATTTCTACATCTGATTTTGCTATCAACTGTTGGATTACAGAAATTTGTATAAGTGTTGGATTAACAGATTCCTCTTGATGCAGCTGATGTACTCTAGTTATCTAAAACATAAAATTAGAAATATCTAAATTCATAGGTTAGGTGTCCTTTGACATTCTCTACGCAAGTGAATCATTGTTATTCTGAATTATGCAGTACTTAGGTTAAGCATAAGTAAACCAAGAGTATGTAAAATGTAGCTCATGTGCAAAATGGGGTCTGTTGCTCAAATATGTTCTGGCATTTGACCTTTTTTTTCATTGGGAATTTTAATGTGGGGTAATGTGGGGTCTCAAATTTCTTCATTTGTTTTTAGAGGGAATAATTGCCTTGAGGTGAAAAAAGAAATAGAAAATAAAATACAGATGCTAACATCTGATCACAAATCAAAGGTAAGAATTAGCTATTTTTAATATCTCCCTTTTGTGTGCATTAGTGTTTCTAAAATTAGGAAATAATGGTTGCTTATTCAACAGGAAAGTAGCACCAAATGATATAGATTTATAGATTTATCTAGATACTGGAGAGCTTAACTGAATTTCCAAAGTTTGTCATTGAGAAGTGTCTAGTTATTTTATGTTCTTCTGCTACCTGAACTGCCTTCTGGTCTTTCTGCTGATATACATTGGTGACAAGGGTGGATTCCCTCTTCTCTTAATGTTATCAGCCAGGAGCAAAAGGAATTTCATGCAACTCAGTTATTGAACTGGATGCATTCTCCCAAACTTAAGAAGAATCCTTGACCTGGAGATTTGTGGGTGCCTGTGCTATGTTGTTCCTTTATATTGAATTGGTTCCTAACTTCCCATGACCACAAATCCTTTCATTGGAGGTGTTCCCTCAATAGAAAAAAATGGGAATAATATTTATAAGGTTGACTATCCCCAAATGCTTGGGGCTTGAAGTGTTTTGGATTTTGAATTGTTTTGGATTTTGGAATAAGTGTATTTACTTATACATACATAATCTGTGTAAACATGAAATTCATTTATGTTTCATATACATCTTAGACATATCACCTAAAAATAATTTTACACATGATATTTTCAATAATCTTGCATGGGAATTTACATTATGAACTTCAGGGAAAACAAGTTTCAAAATAATCTCTCTCCAAATGCTTGCAGGAGCATTTATTTGATCAGAATCCCTACCATTGCCCTTTTCTTTGGATGCTTAAGCTATGCTGTTAAGGACTTGAGTGAAATTTTAAGTCACTGTCCTGCTGGAAAATCAGACACTAAATGACATTTTTATATAGTGATTGCAGAATTATTATGTGCAGGGGCAGTACATGCCACATCTTTCTCCTAATCCACAGATTTTGGATGTTCACTGTTTTAATTGGTTATAAAAATATCCATAGAACCTCGGTTTCTCACTGGTTAGTAATAGAACAAACAAACAAACTACAGAGGTTCTGACGGTGCTGCCTTCACCTCCGCCATCGCCAAATTCATATGGGTTTTCACTGAATCTGGTGAGAATATTAAAACTGGCCATTATTAAAGGCATACATTTTTGTTAATGACAGCAGCTAGTGCTTCTACTTATGCAAAAATGAGACACCTTAATTTCACCATGACTGCTAGTTACTGTGTCCCATGGAGTTCTGGAGGATCCATTAACTCATGGAAGCATCTGGGGATTGTAACTGAGGGCAAATGGAATGGTGTTCATTTCATGAGTCCAAGTGTTGTCTACTAATAAATAAACATCATTGAATAGCATCCATAATTTTTAGTAAGCTCAATGTGGAAGGAAGAATTACAAATAATATTTATACGTGTATCCAACTCATATGAATTATTTTCATGTTTAATCAATCCTATGACTGCAATTTTGTATGCAGTTCTCTAGTACAATTTGCGGAAATGACATTCATAATTTTGATCCTAATTTTGTAAAAGGTATAAGGGGAAGTGTCCAGAAGCATCCCTTTCACTTTTTTCAGTATTTGTGTTCTTTGATAGGTCATCAGCAGTGCCTAGTTATGAGATATGGAGTTGTTCCCACAGCTGCCTATAAATTAGGCCTCTAACAACATTGAAAAATAAGCATGGAAAATACTGATGCAATTCTTCTTCCACAAGGTAAAAGAAATTGTGGCACAGCACACGAAAGAGTGGTCAGAGATGATCAATACACATAGTGCCGAAGAGCAAGAAATGCGTGATTTGCATCTGAGCCAGCAGTGCGAGTTACTAAAAAAGCTGCTAGTTAATGCGCACGAACAGCAGACCCAGCAACTAAAGCTTTCCCATGACAGGTGGGTGTTTCAATCCTCTCGTGCAGATAGGGTAGGTCTCTGAGGCTGTAAGTTGATTCAGCTCATGTTTATAGCAGAGAGCTGGTATGTTCAGTGAAAATGTAGTGGTGACATGTATTTTAAAAATATTTACGGATTGCAAGTAGCTGGCTTTCAATGTCCGTTGGGTTGGTTGATGCCATCTTAATCAAACCAATCTTAAAAACATTTTTAAATTCTTACTCAGGCTTTACCATAGGTAACTATCACTTCAGTGATTAGTGAAGGGGAAAATACATTCTTTATTTTATTGGGTATATTTGGTAATTTTATTGCTGCTGAAATTCATTCTTCATACATAGCTTCTGTAGGGTTTTTTTAAACCAACTCTTTCCATATTGCTCTCTATCTACAGGAAGCCTTAAAAATCCCCTCAATCTTTTATCAAATTTGTTTAGTTAGTGTTTAAGGAGTTAATTGGCTTAGAGATCTCTTGTTCAACTGAAACAAGTCGGGCTCCTTGAGCTTTAGGCTGAGAGATTGAGGATCCTTGTCAGGTTATCTGGATTCACTCTGGGATTCCATCATTACCTGCTGGCCACATTACAGCATATCGTCATTAAGATGTTGTACTTTCATAAACACTGTTTCTCTTTTTTCTTTCTTTAACAGACATTTTAATCATTAACACATACAGGAACATTACTATCTTTAACAATATAACTTAGCTGATCCATTCAGGTATACATATTTAGCTGTCGAGGAGTCATACATTTGAATTCAGATATTTGTGAATACAAAGATATTCAAGAGTTAATCTACTGAAGTATTGTTAAATTATAACAACATTCAGGAAAGTAATTTTTACAAACGTTTCTTTACAATAGGACAGATATCTCTTTCTGCATAGTCTGATTGGTCCATACCAGAATTATCTTTTTCAACATGTCTGGACAGTTTATTAGTTGTCAGGAATAGTAGGGCTAGAAGATAACATGCCAGCCATCTCTTTGTATGCTGCAAATTCCCAAAGGTAGTTTGAGCTTGGCTCTGATTAGGCTCCTTTAACTCTCCCAAGCTATCCCTTGTCTAGTCAAAACAAAGGTGTTGACTATTTACCTTTTATGATACTCAAACAAAACAAAGATATTTATATAGGACTATTCATCTCCTGATTTTATCAACCAATGCACTTGTAAAAAAAATCGTTGCCAGTGAAGTCTGCTGATTCTCACAATGTTGTTAGAAACACCAGTGTTTGTTTCCCCATCTTATTTAAATTCTAGTAAGCATTTTACTGAGACATAGGTTCAAAATAATACATATACTTGTTATAATACATCTAGCCTTCTGCCTTATAACTTATACCATGAGTAGGGCATATGTTATACTCTATCTATTACACTAGGTTACATGCTGTAATTCATAGCTTCTTCCTAGGCCACACAGTTGACAACTGAATACACTTGGCCTGCAACACATTTCGATGTAAATGCAACTAGAGTGAATTTTTAAATTATATGTGACCATGATTACAACTGATCAGTACTATGGAAGATCTTGCTCCAAGATCTTGTTCTGTTTATAAATCCTGCTGGTGGGAAGTTTGAGAAAAGCATGTTCTGACACATATTGGACTCTGGCCCTGTCCATTGCTATATGTACATTATTTCCAGACTCCTCAGTGCTGACTCCTATGATTGAAATGTAATTGTCATAATGGGGAAAAATCTGGTCATTTTTTAGAGAAAGCAAAGAAATGCGTGCCAATCAAGCCAAAATTTCAATGGAAAACAGTAAAGCCATTAGCCAAGACAAATCCATCAAAAACAAAGCCGAAAGAGAGAGGTAAGTATTGCATTACAGTGCTTACTCTGTGTGGATAATCTTTTGTGGGAGAAAAAAATCCATAGCTTCTTTATAACATCCTTCTGAAAATATATCATTTTGTGTTCATTTTTTTCAGATTCTTTTGTGTTGTTTGCCCCAATCTACTTACTGTATTTCTTCAATTGTAAGATACCTTCAATTGTAAGATGCACCCTAATTTCAGCAGCACCACCAACAATAATACATGATACACCTGCGATTCTAAGATGCACCCCAGTTTAAGAGATGTCTATAAAGAAAAATGTGCATCTTAGAATTGAAAAAAATACAATATTCTCCCACAAGTAAATATATATGTACATTTTTACAATATATTTTTCTCACTTTTCAAATATATGCAATTTTCCGGTCCTACAGAATACGCAAAAATCCTGAAATGTTATTTAAATTCCAAGTGCATCAGAATAGTGTAGATCAGGGAAATCCGTCAAGTGGAGCTGCTTCTTTACACCTTCCTAGATGATATATGAATGAGATGATGGGCTTTTCCTAGACTATGTTTGGATTACTGCCTGGAAATGTTAGTTTCCTATGTATGCAAATATATGACAAAGCGGCTCCGACACAAATATGCAAAGACATTAACATTATTAGAATAATAACAGTAATGATAACAAGAAGAAAGATTCTGGAGAAATTTGGGAGTAATGGATTGATGGTGAAAACCTGGTACAGGTAATGGGGACAAGAACAGAGATTGAATAACATCCTCTTTTCCTTTAGTTCCCTGCGTTGGGAAATAATCAGTTGCAGCATAACCAGCAAATATTGTAGTCACTAAACAGTACTAAGATGCAAAATGTGTGTGTGTGTGTGTGTGTGGAGGGGTGGTTCAGGGTTCAGTCCAAAATTACACTTCTAAGTTTTAAAAACACATTGTTTGAATGTAGAGTCTGGAGGAGACAGTAGAGGTCAGAAGCAAAGAAATGTGTGCTGCATATGGCTCACAGGCATATGATTTCTGCACTACACTATGTGTTAGCCCCTTGAAGAGAATTTTATTTGGTATATGCTTTTATGGAATTTCGCTGTTCAACAGGTCCTTGGAATGGAGCTCCATGTGATAGCTAGATGTTCACATATTATAATGCGCAGGTCAACTTCTTTATAAACCAGTAGCTCTTGCGGGTTTTTCATGTGGATTTTCTTATAAAGAAAAGTCTCTGACCTCAAACATTCTTGTCATTGAAAAATTCTCCTTATTTCCCAATATTCAGAAAAATCCTTTTTCAGAGTCATTGTTTTTGAATTTTCTCTCTATCCTACTTCTGATATACATAATAGTCATTACATTCTAGCCCAGTTTTGTTGTCATTCCATTTTTAAAGAATAAGAAGTATATACTACAGTGTCAAAAATGTCTTTTTTAGGCGTGTCAGAGAACTGAACAGCAGCAACACAAAGAAGTTTTTGGAAGAAAGAAAGCGGGTAAGTAGTATAGATATCATGAGTGTCAGTGTATTTCTTGAACAATCATACTTGTCCAAGATTCTCTAAATCTCACCTATTTGCTGAGAATAGATAGTACTGATTGGGTTGAAGAATATGACCACAGAGGAAAATAGAATGGAAAGAAAAATAAATTGTGCAACAAAAAACTGACAAATTGTGATTTCTAAATTGTGATTTTTGCCTGATTCTACTGGAAAGGGCAAGATGAAGCCCCAGCTGTTCTACCTTACAGAGTGCACTTCTACATAGTCCCTAAAACACAGAAGAAACTGGGATAAAAGGGGGGTGGCTAAATGACATTTAACAAAAATGTGTGCTGATTCTCATTAACAGCTGAAAAAACACATGTTAAAAAATGCACTTAAAATCCAATTTTGGCCAAACAAATGTGCATATTCACATGGCTGTATATCCCTGTAGTCAAGGAAAACACATGACTTCATTCCTACATGCTGGTGTGGACTGCTCCAATGCATTTCTGCATTTTAAAATCCTGAAACAGCTGATCAGGGCTGTAAACAAATGGAGCCACAGACACATAGGTGGCTAAATGGAAGCACAATTGGAAAGCAATTCCCATGAGAAGTCACTGCAACCGTTTTCCTTGTTCTGATGTTTATGAAATGAAACATGGCTTTAATTTATAGGAGGGTGAGGAGAGATAAAAATAAATCTGCTTGTGTACACATTGAGATATCAGCATCAACAATTATGAGGTCCAGCACATTTCAAAGAGTCCTCTCGAGAAGGATGTTAGAGAAGGTGGATCAAGACAAATTTTAGTCTCAGTTTGTTTCCATTGAATTGGATATGAAAATTTAGAAATGATTTACTTATACACTATTGATAATACCAAAGATATAATTCAGTCTTAAGTATGTCTACACAGCGGGTAATCTCCATAGAATCCTCTCAAGGTACTATGAGAATAGTGTGCATAGGAGGGTGACCTTAGACTGAATCCAGATCAAGCTATCTCATCTATATATATGATGATATGGCTAGGCCCACATCTTGGTGCTCTTTCCTTCCTCATGCCAAAGAGAGAAGTTCTATGTTATACAGTGAACTGCAAATGGTATGTAATGTAAGACAAAAAAAAGAAAGTACCTTTTGAATGTGTTATTCAGAAGTGTGAACCCCTCATTTTGCTCTCTAGAGCGTGACAAATTTCCGCAGAAGCAACCTTTTGGGAAAGATGTGTGTTTGGTTTTAAAGCCCAGGCAATCACTATGAGAATTTTGTGTTTCCTATTTGCATTTGTCTTATTTTGCTTACAGTTGGCAATGAAGCAATCAAAGGAAATGGATCAGCTAAAGAAAGTTCAACTTGAACATCTAGAAATTCTGGAGAAGCAAAATGAGCAGGTAATCATGCGGTAGGCTGTGAAAGGGATATGTGTGTCTGAAAGGAGCATGTTGTCCCAATTGATTATATCAAGGTGTGTGGCAAACTCTAGTACTACATTGTTGAATTTCAACTCACTTTAGTAACAACCAATATGGCCAGTGATCAGCAATTGTAGGACATATACAATATCTGAAGGGCTACAGGTTACACAGTTCTGGGTTAGATTAACTCAGTCTTTAAGATATGACTGTCTTCAAACAGTTGGGGATGATGTGACCCTTCAGATGTTGCACTGCAGTTCTCAGCAGGCCTAGACATAATAGTCAATGGTGAAAGTGGTTAGAGTTCCAGTACAGAAACATCTGGCGGGCCACATATTCTTACTCCAGTTCTGAAGTAAATCAGAAAAGATTGAGAAGCTCATTTATTTTTAAGTAAAAAATTCAGTATAACCACTAATTGAAACTAGAAGTGGCTTGTGCCATCACAGAAGGAGTGTATTCCCTTCTCTCTGTCAGCAGCCGAGCCCTGTTTCTTTTAGCAGGCTTTGGTCATGTGAGCATGAGACTGAGCCTAGAGTCTACATTACACTGCATGCTAAGATCATATGCAAATGCGTCTCAAGAGCACACTTTACCCCAGGAATGGGCAAACTTCAGCCCTCCAGATGTTTTGGACTTCAACACCCACAATTCCTAACAGCCTGCCAGCAAATAGGAATTGTGAGAGTTGAAGCCCAAAACACCTGGAGGCTGAGGTTTACCCTTACTTGCTTTACCCTAAGAGTTCGAGCAGTACGATTTTCATTTACCTAGAATCTCAATAAACAATTGTGTTCAGTTCAGAGAAGAAACACTTTGTAAAATACCAGTCCAAATGTAAGCTGGACGATAGAAGTCCCCATCTCCAAAAGGAGCTT
The DNA here is from genome assembly GCF_035594765.1 of Anolis carolinensis. Classification (NCBI taxonomy): domain Eukaryota; kingdom Metazoa; phylum Chordata; class Lepidosauria; order Squamata; family Anolidae; genus Anolis; species Anolis carolinensis. Next base: position 160,708,623 of record NC_085841.1, read on the forward strand.
CACATCACTTCCAGGAGTGAAAAGAAAATGCATGTACTCAGATTTTGTTGAGTTCTGGATGATCTCTCAGGACTCTCTTCTTCCCCCAGTAGTTTATGGGAGATTTCGTTATTAGAATCAAAGAGAATATGATAAAGTAACAACAAAAATTAACACCTGGCTTCCTTTTTTAAAAATCAACCATATTGGTTGGTTTACAAAAATTATCCAAAATGTTGAAGATATATAATTTGTCTGAAATGGATAGACCATGTTGACTAATGAAAATATAGTCACAAATTTTATGCAAGATTGGCAACTTTTGTTGCATATTTGAGAGACCATTGGGTTAGGTCATCATCAGTAACTGCTTTTGAAGGTTAGTAAATGCTATTACCCAAGTGTGAAAGATCTATAAAATGGTAACAATGTGGTTTTAGAGGAAACTGAGCAAAGGAATAGTGTTATTTTCTAGGTCAGGCCTGTACAACTTGTATCCCTCCAGGTGTTTGAGACTCCAACTCCCAAAAGCCCTAGCCAGTTTTCCTAGTGGTCAAGAATTCTGGGAGCTGAAGTCTAATACACCTGGAGGGCCACAGGTTATGCAAGCCTGATCTAGGTGGTTGTACACCATGCTCTGTGCCCCCACCCTTTTGTAGTTCCAATTTTTTAGATTCCTTTTTGTTACCTTAGTTTATTTGTTGTGTTATTATGGTTTTGGTGGTTTTATCCTGTAATATGTTTGTTTATATTATTCCACATGAGTGTTTTATATATTATAAAACTGGTTTGCATGTGTGTTTGAATTTTAGTAGTTACAACTACTACTTTGGATAACATCCCAAAAATGTCAATACGGCAAGGTCTTTGTTGTAGAAAAATTAGGTTTAGCTGAGATCTAGTGGAAAACCTTAACCAAGCGATCATTGTGGCTTGTTGAGGTGATCATAGTTTCACTGAACTATGAGTTAATTGAGTTTTCATATAATGGAGAACTTTAAGTCTTCCCTTTGGTGTGCACTGGAATAAGGAACATATAAGCCTCACCTTGGCTAATCCATGTGCCCGAAAATCATATTTTCCATTATGTCTTGCTTTAAGGGGGCTGATATTTCATGAGTCTATATAATTTTTGTGCAATTTAGTGATCATTTATTTTAAAGCAGATTTTTATTTGAATAAGAAGCCATTCTATATACTGTACTGAGACCTGTAGTCAGCTTGTCCATTTTAAAAATTTATTTTTGCTCTTTTAATTTCACTTCAATGAGTTCTCATTAAATATTAAAATATGCCTGCATTCATAAGCTTCTAACAGTGTGGTCCATCTGAGAGTTAGACCAACTAAATTCAATCCTTGCACTAGAGTAGATACATATAGTATTGTTGTGTAGAAACATTACAGTAAATTTCATTGGCTGAAAAAAAATGGAGAGATAGCAGAAAAACCCACAATAACCTTTAAGTGTTATTAACATGCATATCTTTATTTTTCTTGTTTATGTTTGTCACTATCACCTCTCTTTTCATTCATTTGTGCCTCTTTGTTGTGTTACTCAAGTTTGACATTATTATTATTTTTGTGCAAACAGCTTTTGAAATCCTGTAATGCAGTGTCTCAAATTCAAGGTAGGATTGATCTACACTGAGCAAGCTTTTCTGTTCAGTGTGTTTCCCTTCTGAAATAAATAATGTATGAGATACAACTTGTAGCTATAAGCAATAATGGATGATCTCCCTTTCCCTTGACTTGGAATCAGCTTACTATTCATGAACATTCTTGGAATGTTCTTCCATTTTGGCTTCTAATCTAAGCATCTGTTGATTGATGTGCTATGCACATTCAGGTTTTCATTTAAAGATCTGGTGTAGTTTTGGTAGCTTATGGGTGTTTTGCTGTCAACACAGACTGAACATGGCTAGGTGTTTCCAAATTTATTTATTCATGCAGCATAATATTGTTGTGTAAATCTTATTCTCACTGGTTTTTAGCAATCAGCAAGAGTTTTGCTGAGATCAGAGAGTCAACGGATAATAACTGGCTATGCACCAACAAAACCAATGGAATTTTGCTTTTGGTGTTTGAGTGCCAACCATGCCTGCATATAACTTTATTTAACAATCTGAACCAGAGAAGAATTTTAAAAGGAGACAGCATTCAGTTCATAATAAAATATGATCCCTGCACCCAGAAGACCACATCCAACAAAAATTGTTATATCTGGGAATTTTCTAGGTCTTTCGGGCAATTCTATGATATGCTTCCACCAGAAGTTACCATGGAGTCAACTGATAAGATCTAGAAAATTCCTAGGTCCTCCAGGAACACTCTATTGTAACCTCTACTGAAAGTTTTTCATTTCAGCAGGGTTCATCCATGATTTTGTGTGTCCACAATAAATTTATAATTTCCATGAATGTGGAGGTTGTACTGTACAGGCAAAGATTATGAGTTGTAGAAGTTTGTTTGCCTTTTTAGGCAACACTAGTTTGGATACCATCTATCCATGGAAAGTATTACTTACATTAAATAGCATTTATGCACCTCCAGTATGATGTGACTCTGAAAGATAAATGAAATAGTTGAGGAATATTATTTCAGTCCCAGAAATATATCTAAACAAGAATAAAATATCTTCCATAATTAATGTAAGACCTTAGTGAGGAAGGAGGTTTTATTTCTAGTCTCCAGAGATGAAAAAAACCAGATTGTCTGCTATTTTTATTATGGTTATATTAATATATCAGCATACTGTACACAGATGTTCTTGTCTTTTGATGAAAGCAATAAAGTGCAGATCGTCATGTCTTCATTTGCAAAGGTAATGCAAATGTTCATGTGTAGCATCCATAGAGGGGCATTACCATCAGAATGCAGGGAAAGTGATCAAGATTTGATTATCTTCCCCTGAAAATGACACTCTTGTGGCCATTTTCCATCCAAGTTCTTCAGTGGAAGGCAGTAGAGAGGTGGATTTGAGGGGGAGAACAGATACAAAGATGTCCCTTAAGGATTCCTACATTTACCACTTCTCCCCTGCAAATATGTACATCACGCACCTGTCCCATCACGAGTCCTACTCTATATATAGATTTCAAAACATTCTGGTTGCTTAAGATAAATGGTAAATGTGGGTGGAGGAAATATCCAGAAAATACTCTGGAGACACTCATCTTCAGACAGTTTCAGAAAATTTGCTACAGCCTCTTGCAGACCACTGAAAAGAAGGGTTGATAACTTGACTTTATTTGGAGATTTTAATTGTTGTAGGACATAACATGTAGGAGTAATGGTAATTTGAAAAGACACTATCCTTGCTGACCCATTCATTGCATTTCCACGTTTTCATTTATATTTTTTCCATCAGCGTCTTGACTTGAGAAACTAGGGTTGGGAGCCAGTCTAGTCATATCCAAAGATAAATATAACAACAGTAATTACTCCAAAAGTATATATTTCCATTAGCTTAGCAGAAGAATTGAATCTAGTGTGCACAAAAATGAAGAGTTTATTCCTGATTTATCCTCTTTCTTATGTGCATGCACAGCAGCTTCAATGAATGAGCATGCATAGTGTTCTTATACAAATAAGGATCTCTTCTTTCCTTCTGCATGCTGGAGAGATGTCTTGTCTAATGTCTATAACTTTATTCTGCTTCCATAATACCTCCTTTCAGCCCAGAATCTCTTTTTTAAAATGGTAGTCTCAAATATACAATTTCTCTCCTTCTCCCTCTCGCTTTCCCCTTTGCTCTGTCATTTTCAGTCTTGTTAATATTGTCGTTGTCCTGGTTTTCAGGCAAAGGAGATGCAGCAGATGGTGAAGCTCGAAGCAGAGATGGACCGCAGGCCAGCAACAGTGGTATAAAGCTATAACAGGCAAACTGACATCTGAAAATCGGCAATTCTTTTTTGTATTTCTAAAGCTAGCTCACTGAAGAGTAGAAAGCCGTCTCTCTTTCATGTAGTGTCAAGCGTAGGTGCAAATCACTGACAAAGAGCTTGGAGTATATATTTTGGTAACATTTGAAGTACTGTGTGAAGAAGACGAAGAAGAAGAAGAAGAAGAAGAAGAAGAAGAAGAAGAAGAAGAAGAAGAAGAAGAAGAAGAAGAAGAAGAAGAGAAGGAGGAGAGGGGAGGGGTGGGGTGGGGGAGGGGAGGAGGAAAAGTAGGGGGAGGAAGAAGGGAGGATATTGTTTTAAAATCCTGCTCTGGTCAGAAAATAATGCTCCCCTTTCAATGAGATAATTTTTTTCTTTATCCAAGTTGCAGGAGTAATGCCAGTCTAACACAGCAGCATTCTTTATAGTCTTACAGTCTGCACTTGTTCATTCCTAACTTTTAACTGATATTTTATATTATGCTTTTGAGGGCCAATTGTCCTGTAATTTCCCAAAATCACTGAGCAGTCTGTCACAAGAGCCTTTGATAAGGGACATGCATTTTTTTCTTTTCTCTCTCTCTCCCCCCCCCCCCCCCCCCAGTAGCTTGTAATACAATCAACACCTTCACTTACTGGAACATCAACTTTTCCTTTTGTTTCAGTGTTGTTGTTGTTTTTGGCCATGAGGACAATTTTCAAATTTCACTGAAATTCAACTGAGGCCTCCAAGAAATGATCACAGTGTGAAATGTTTTCTGTCCAGAATTCCAGTCATCCCACTCCGTTCCTTTTCCTCTCTCCAAATCCATTTCTCTGTCCCTCCTTAATAGTCAGGTGATAATTTCATTATCACCTAGAGTGATCAGTCTTCATTGGGCTGTTTTGCCTGATAAATACCCCTTAGCCATTTTGTTTAGTTGTTGATGTGATTGATCGCTTCTCCAAGCTACCTCCACAATTCCAACCCCTGGATCCCTCACCTTATCCCTCAAGATCCCTCTTTGGATTGAGTGTCTTAAGATGATCCCTGAGTAGTTCAGCGGATTCACTTGGTATGCCTGACCAGATTCTGTATCAAAACTGAACAAGAACAGACACAGTTATAAAAAAGAATAAACATGTGGAAGTCTTGTTAATACATACTTGGATCAGTCATAAAATTAATCATTCAGCTCCCCAAATCCTACTCAGTTCTCCCACCCTCACCCCCAAACCAGCCAGCTGACTGACTTATCTCTAACATAGCTTTTCCCTATCCTAGGCTGTGTTTTCCCCATGAGCCTTCTATTAGAGATAACCCTGAGCTTTATCTCCTTTCTCCACCATAGCCCTCCCCTTCATAACATTCATTGAGTTGGCACCATCTAGGTTTGCCCAGCAACTTCCTTCACAGTTGAGTGTTGCTGTTTTTCCTAAAGATGCTTTTGTACTTCTGCAAAGACTGAGTTTACCTCAGGCCTGCTGATGCCTCCATCTCATTGCATGGATGGTGCAATTTTGTCTACTTATGGACTGGCACATGAAGCATTGGGAATGCAATTAAGTATATGCAATGTTGGGAAACTCACCTGTGCAACCAGCAGCAAGCATGAAGTATAAAAGCTGTGCAGGTTATTTTGCTATTCAGAATATGTCATCAGCATGATCTGTATCAATTTCTCTGGACTGAAACTAACATTCTGCAAAATGCTGCTGAAAGGATTGCCAAGGGGGCAAAAGATTGCCCTTGTGCCAAATCTACTTACTCTAGTTCAAGCAAACAAACAAACAAACAAATGTGTTTTGGGCACTTTGACACATGTTTACATACTATGTAATGTTTCATTTTGATCCACATGTTACCAATCCCAAATACTACAGCTCGTTGTAGCTTAAAATTTCATTAAATAGCTGTTAGGGGCAAAGAGGGAGGGAGTTTGTAACTGTGAAAATGTAAAGTATTTATACACATGCAATCACAATATTGTAGAAAATCATATTTCTGTGGCAACATTGATAACAATAGTCTACAAAATTCGATTTGCACGTGGTACAAACACCGGTTTTGAATTCATTGAATACTGTATGACCACACTGTCATTCTCTTGCTGGTAATTAAATACAAAGTCAATGTATTATACAGAATATTTGATTAATTAACAAAACGTAAATATATATATATGTGTATAATGTGTATATGAATTATGTGGGCATTCCTACTACTTCAAGTTCTAGTTGAAAAAAATGTTAATTTAATTTTACACTATATATTTATGCAGATTTTCAGACTTTCATATCAAGAATAACCCTTTTTATGTCTGTTAGATACCAAATCAATTTGCTACAGTATTAAGTTGCATGTTATCAAGGCCTGCTATAGTTAACAATGCAGAACCATGCATGTAAGCCTTGTACTTGGAGTTGTCCGTGCTACCAACACAAAAAAGACTGTGGGACGCTGGTAGTTTAGAACAAATCAGACAACTGATTATAATAGCATTTACTAAAAATCATGTTGTTGTATATGCTTGTACAAATTGATTCTACATATTCCTATAAATGATATTAAATAAAGAGATGGTTATGTAATGGTCCCAAGAGATTACTTTTCAGATTTCCAAATAAAAACAAACAAATTGACATCTTGGTCTCAAGGTTGAAATTATTTGATGTATGTCATTGTAACTTACTGGTGCTAAAATTTGGGCCCCTGGTGGTGGCGCAGTGTGTTAAAGCGCTGAGCTGCTGAACTTGCAGACCGAAAGGTCCCAGGTTCAAATCCCGGGAGCAGAATGAGCGCCTGCTGTTAGCCCCAGCTCCTGCCAACCTAGCAGTTCGAAAACATGCAAATGTGAGTAGATCAATAGGTACCGCTCCGGCGGGAAGGTAACAGCGCTCCATGCAGTCATGTTGGCCACATGACCTTGGAGGTGTCTACGGACAATGCCGGCTCTTCAGCTTAGAAATGGAGATGAGCACCAACCCCCAGAGTCGGTCACGACTGGACTTAACGTCAGGGGAAAACCTTACCTTACTTACAGTCAGCCTTCCCTGCATTTAAGGGTGTAAGAACCCCCATAAAAGTGGGAAAACACAAGTTTGTGGTTAACTTCCATGGAAATGATTTCTCTCTAGCAATCTCTAGGTCCTCAAACATTACTCTGTGGCCAATCTCTGGTAGACGTTGACAATGGAGTCACATTGGACAACCTCAAGTTTGGTGGAGAGGATATTTTAATCAAATCTGTGAATAATCAATTTACAAAAGTGAAACCCATGATTGTGTACCCACAGACCGAAGGTGATGATTTTTAAATGTTTTAATCTATCTTGGTCAGCTTCTATCTATTAATGTGGTTTTAACTTATTTCCTACCAGCTTGCAGCTGTTAACTCTAGTTAGAGCCTATTTGTAATTTCAGTGGAAAAAACTCACTGAACTAGGTCAGTGTCCCCTTTATATATAATACAAAACAAAGCCTGCATTTTTCTTTTCCATTATCTTGCATTTCCTATCATTAACCTTTCATTAACAAATATCCATTGTTTCCCTCAGAATCCCCCAATAAAGCCTAACCCACTCAGCATAGTCCCCAACTTTCAGGTGCGTTTTAGAGAGGGATTGGCATTGAAAGTGGGGGTTAGAAAGTTTTTGCTTGTCCACTACTAAAGAGTTTTTCATGGGTCTAGTCCATTTCATGTATATAGTATTTTTTCTTATCAGCATGCCCAAACTACCAGCCTCACAAGTAGGAAACTGAGTATACAATATGATTTTACTTCTCCTTTTCACCCAGTATTACTGTGCTACATGAACGCCAAAATCAGATGCCATCCCATCTAGATGATTAATTACACTTTGAGAGCTTTTATATTGTGCAATTTGAGTCATTCTTTCCTCTGAATCACCACATTATGAATAGATCCCTTACTTATGTGATTTAAATAACCACTTGCCTTGATGTGCTTGAAACCTAGCAGAAGGAAAAAAGAATGCTTTGAAGATCTCCACTGGTTTTATCACACTTCTACATTAAGCATCATCCATTGTTGTCTTTGTGTTACCCCTCCACCTTCATCTCCTTCTCAGATTTATTTCAAATCTTTCCCTCCCTTTTCTTCCCCAGTTCAGAACTCCAAGCAGCTTAAACATTTAAAAAATGTTATAGTTTTTTAAACAGGATACAAATGTGAAATCCAAATGAAAACATATATCGTTAGACACACACACACAATACAATACAATACAATTGTTAACAGGATCCAGCATGTTGTCTAGGTAATGCCGGCTATATACAGTCACTCACCAAATGCCTGGGCTTTTGTGAGCTTCCAGTTCAGAAAATAATATCCTGAATTTTGATAGATTAACAAAGTCCACTGTGAACTTGTATAATGCTGTCCAGCATTTCAGTGTTATATGTGGGTATAAGACTATATCCTAAGGACCTGTCTTACATGGATTTTGGAACCCCATCCTTCTTTCAACATCAAATCTATGAAATAAAGGGAAATGTGATCAGATTTTAAGCCACTCCATTTCCAAAGCATCACTCCCAAAACAAAGGTGTATTTAGGTTGCCATTTTTCAGTAAATACAGACTTAGAGGCAGGTTTGGGAACATGGAAATGGCCCCAGTGCTCCCAGACTTGCCTCCAAAACCTAAAGAAGATCTCAAAAGACTTTATAGGAATTGTTTTAGACATGACCTAGCTCTATATCCACTTGACCAGAATGGCCTCTTCTGTCTGGGAGGGTACCACAACCCATGTGAAGATGTTGATTAGAACATGTTCTCTATCACTTGGTAACAGATCTCACAAGAGAATGTTCAGACAAGAATTTTGCAAGGTCTCTAATGGGAAGGAGATCCCTAGTGTCAATCTCAATACCCTTTTACTTAGCTCAATTTAGAGAAGATATCTACATTAGGGTGGTTAGGAAAGAGGAATCTATGATGTATATTCAAGTAATTCCAGGTATATTATTATTATCCTTAATAATAATAATAATAATAATAATAATAATAATAATAATAATAATAGCCCACTTTATCGCCCCTGAAGTCATAACCAGCACTTTGAATTGTGCCCAGAAACAGACTGGGAACCAGTGAAGCTGCTTAAACAGTGGGTTATCTGCTCCCTGTAGCCAGCCCCAGTGAGCAACCTGGCTGTAGCTCTTTGGACCAGCTGAAGTTTCCAAGTTCTCTTCAAACGCAGCTTCACATAGAGTGTGTTACAATAATCCAGATAGGATGTAACTAAGGCATGTACCACCGTGGCCAGATCTGGCTTCTCATATAAGATTCATAGTCTTAAACCAACACAAGGCAGGTAGTTTTTTGCTTGTTTTTTCTATTTAAGATCTTTTTAATGTTGCTGTCTACTGTAAGTCAAAAGATTCTAATACTGTCTAAAATAATGCCATATGTCTCAGCAAATGCAGCTCTCAAAAACCCTTAAAAATCATGGATCAATTGCTATTGATGCTTTTGACTTATTCCTATGTATGATTTAACTGTGTAAATTAAACTTGAGAGGAGATTGGGATGGGGAGAGTTAATTTTATTATCCCCAAGCAAGGGATATTATGCTGCTATGGCTTGTTTGTTTGCTTTTTTAAAAATCCAAATTGGAAATTCTATTCTTTTGTTATTACTGAATAAAATGAACTGTCTTGATTCCTCCTTTTCCTCCCAATGACTGTCCTTCCCCCACTCTAGAACAAGTATTGGGGATCCAGCTAATTGGGGTAATGCAGCACAAAGGCAAATGTATCTTCATTTATACCAATGCAAAGATATTTCCCATAATCTTCCTTTAGCAACAGAAATGTCACAGAAGTCCTATAGTATGAGTAATAGTAGCAGTAGTAGTTTGCATTTAAGTCATTTCTAGTATATTGCAACCCTAGGGAGAACCAATCATGGGGTTGTCTCCTATAATTATCAAAGCAATTTACCTCTCAGAAGCCTTTGTTCCTTTCATATCTACTTGATGTTTTTGACCCTCTATCTCCCTCCTCTAGAGTAAAGATTTCCATGTTAACCCACTGATATTACTATAATTGAGCTCAGGCATGCTCATAAATGGTAAGATCAAATTTATGGATACTTCCTGTTAGGAATCTTAAAAAATGCTTTGTCCTATACCAAAGTGAGGCATTGTGAGTACAGAAGTTCATTCTTTCCACCATCTTCACAGTGTGACAAGACCTGGAGATTTCAGTTCCACTCCATCAAGTTTGGAAATTGCATTGTAAATCACAGCTAGCCTTCAGTCAATAGAAACCAATAGCCTTTCTTCCAACTGCCGCATTCAGCTGCCCAGAGAAGGATCAGGACATGTTCACTTGATCCTTTCTTTCTTCCTTTCTTCCCTCCCTTCCTTCCTTTCTTTCTTTCTTTCTTTCTTTCTTTCTTTCTTTCTTTCTTTCTTTCTTTCTTTCTTTCTTTCTTTCTTTCCATAGATTCAAATCCTATTTAGCAAAGATGTAGCTGTTCCACTGGTAATTTATTGTCTCTTAGAAGTAAGTCAGTTAATATTAAAAGTTGCACTTTGTGTATTTAATGTTTTAACAAGTGTAATTCAAGTGGATCATAATGTAACATAGTTTAACAGAACTGGAGGAGTGTCTATAGACATGAGCATATTGACTTAAATATTTAAAATATGAGAGGTTTCTGTTGAATTGGTGTTGCGTGCAATTCTAGGTGAGTGATCCTCATTCGTAAAATGAATAGCCATATTAGCCAACAGATGAATACTGGCTGACAAAGCCTCCATCTTTGATAACACTTTGCGAGACCTGGCCTGTTACTGCCTTGGATAAGAGGAGGTGCATACTTGCATCATGTGTTTTGGAAGACAGTTTTCTTTTTTCATGAAAAATACTTTATATTTTATCCCTTGATTCCAAACACACACACACTTACAAAACAAAACAAAAGAATTTTTCTAATGATCACCAGGCTCTAACATTGTCAACCAACATCTCTTTGCCTACAACTCCATGGAACAATACGATACAATATATTGTCCAGGGAGATCATTTCATCCAGGGTATGCAAAACCCCATTGTTTGCAGCATCCTGAAAGTGTGTGCATGCATGGCCATATTTTTCTAGAACATAGCTTGTGTCTATACTTACACCTTACAATCCCTCATGGCATTTATTAGTTATTTACTAACTAGTTATTTTTGTTCAAACCTTTAAGCTCAGACTATGCAGGCAGGTTTTCCTCTTTCCCATCTTATCCTTGCAAAATGGCTGTTTGATAATTCAGAGAGAGAGTGACTGACTGGGGTTCACCTTGTGGATTTCATTGTTCGAGGCAGACAAAAGCCTTGAACAATGGCTTTCTCAAATGCCATATTCTTACCATTATGCTGCATTGATGCATATTTTCTTTCCGTTTTGGTAATGTTGCTCAGTATTGCCCCCGGGCCAGCCCTAGGTAATTTTCAATTGTAAGCAAACAGAATTTTGGCACACCCCCCCCCCCACCAATCACTGAAAAATAAAAGCGTTGGATAAGCAAAAATGTTGGGTAGTAAGGAGGGATTAAGGAAAAGCCTATTAAACATCCCATTACATTATGATTTTACAAATTAAGCACCAAAACATCATGTTTTACAACAAACTAGCTGTGCCCAGCCATGCGTTGCTGTGGCATATGTAGAGGGTGGATGGCCATCTGTCAAGAGTGCTTGGATTGTGTCCTGCATGGTAGAAGGGTTAGACTGGATGGCCCTTTGGGGTCTCTCCAAACTCTTGGATTGTATGGTTGTATTATGAATATTATTGTTTTTATTATCTTTATGATTATTATCATTATTATGTAGAGGTTGGATGGCCATGTGTTAGGAGTGTTTGGATTGGTAGAAGGAAGTTGAATTGGATGATCCTTAGGGGTCTCTCCTAACCTTAGGATTCCATGATATTATTATTATTATTATTATTATTATTATTATTATTATTATTATTTACCGGCTGGATGGCCATCTGTTGGGTGTGCTTGGATTGTGTCCTCTATTGCAGAAATGGTTTGGGCTGGATGGGGTGTAGGGGTCTGTCCTAAATGTATGATTGTCTGGTGGGATTATTGTTATTATTGTGGAGGTATTGGATGGGCATCTGCGAGGAGTGTATGCATTGTGTCCTCCATGGGAGAAATGGGTTGGACTGGATGGTCTTTAGGGGTCTATCGTAACTGTTTGATTCTTTGATGTGATGTTGATTATTATTATTATTATTATTATTATTATTATTATTATTATTATTATTATTATTATTGAGAGGCTGAATGGACATCAATCAGGAGTGTTTGGATTGTGCCCTCTTGTATGGTAGAAGGAAGTTGAACTGGATGTTTCTGAGGGGTGTCTCCAAACCTTAGGATGTTATGATATTACAGAGGTTGGATGGCCATCTGTGAGGAGTGTTTGGATTGTATCCTGTTTTATGGTAGAAGGAAGTTGAAGTGGTTGTTGCTGAGGGGTCTCTGTGAACCCTAGGATTTTATTATATTAGAGCAGTTGGATGGCCATCTGTGTTGTTCGGATTGTGTCCTGTGTTATGGTAGATGGAAGTTGAAGTGGTTGTTCCTGAGTGGTGTTAGAGAACCCTCTGATTTTATGATAGTACAGCCGTTAGATGGCCATCTGCCTGGACTGTTTGAATTGTGTCCTGTTTTGTGGTAGGAAGAACTTGAGTGGGAAAGGAAGCGGGTGGGTGTTCTGGCGGTGGCGGTGCAGCGTTTTAAAATTTCTGACATTCCCCTTTAGGGGCGAGTTCCGTCACTGCCGTTAGGCCGTTTTTCCTCCCTCCCCCCTCCAGGGTTGATAGGTGTTTGAAGTCAAGGAGGGAAAAAAGCGGCGGTTTCGCTGTCCTCCTTCTCTCCTTCCTGATAACCTCCTCAGATGGGAAACCCACCTAGCTCTTGGGTTTGTGTGAAGAGAAGGAGAGAAGAAACCGCCGCTTTTGTCTTCCTCCTTCCCTCCTTGAGGGTCCTTACACACAGCCATATCACCCAGAATATCAAGGCAGATAATCCACATTATCTGCTTTGAACTGGATTATATAGAAGTGTGGACTCAGATAACCCAGATCAAGGCAGATATTGTGGGTTATTCTGCTTTGATATTCTGGGTTATATGGCTGTGTGGAAGAGCCCTGAGGGTCCTTAGGAATCCATAGGAATTAAAAGGCCACCAAAAGGGAATCTGGCCACCGGTATTAAAAAAAAAAAACTCTAAAATCAGGACAATAAATAAAGAACAACACTCTGAAAACAGGGGAAATCCAGACAGGAAACAATCAGGGCCAGCTAACACCTCCCAGCCAAGGATGCCCCCAGGGAGGAAGCAGCCAGGCTTTGAAGCTGCAAGGCCATTAAATGCTAATCAAGCTGGCCAATTGCAGCATTCACACTTGCCTCCAACAGACAAGAGCTCTTTCTCCTAGCCTGGACTTTCCACAGATATATAACCCCACTTACCTAGCTTCCAACAGACCTCACAACCTCTAAGGATGCCTGCCATAGGTGTGGGTTTACGGTCAGGAGAGAAAGCTTCTGGAACATGGCCAGGCAGTCTGGAGACCTGGCCTCGAGGGCGAAAGCCAGGCCGCGGCCGCAGAGGCAGGCCAGGCTGCAGAGGCAGGAAGGCCACGCCTGGGCAGAGGTGCCTCAATGGCACCTCCTAGAGGATGGTGCCTTCAGCAACCACTTACTTCGCCTAATGGTTGAACTGCCCCTGATTGCCCCCAAAATGTTCCTTCATGCTTAGAAATAAATCACATGCTTGAAAAAATTGAAAGTACACTGTTTTTCTTGATGAAATTATTGGACTTTAATCATACTTATCAAGGGAAGTCATCATCCCACTCTATTCTGCTTTGGTTGCACCTCACCTGGAATATTTTGTCCAGTTCTGAGCACCACAATTTAAGAAGGGTATTGACAAGATGGAAAAAGTCCAGAGAAGGGTGAGCCAAATGGTCAAAGGTCTGAAAGCCAAGTCTTGTCGTGTATGTTTAGCTTGGAAAAGAGAAGGTTGAGACGGGAACATAATAGCCATGTTGAAATATTTGAAATATTGTCACATTGAGGAGAAAGCATGCTTGTTTTCTGCTACTCTCGAGACTAGGACATAGAGCAATCGATTCAAATTGATGAAAAGAGATTCCACCTGACACATTTGGAAAAACTTCCTGATGGAAAGAGCTGTTTGGCATGGACATATGCTGCCTCGTAGGATGGTGGTGTGTTCTCTGGAGATTTTTAACAAGAGGCTGGATGACTGTCCATCTGGTGTGCTGTAATTGTGCATTTCTGCATGGAAAGAGGTTGGAATGGATGGCCTTTGTGGTCTCTTCCAACTCTAAGATTCTATTACAGTGATCGCACACAAGGCAGAGAACAATTGTAGAAGAGCTATAGAGGTAAGTCTAGGGAAGAGACTTCATTTGTGGTAGGAAGAAGGAATTCCAACTTTCACTATGTCCAAAAAAGACATACACAGATGTAAAAGTAACTTAGGCATACTACTAAGTTACTAAGATGTCAGCCAATATGTGAAAGGCCTCCTTCCTGCACTGAATAACCATCCACCATTAACTCCTCTTTTGCCTTTAACCTATATTGATTATTGTCTAGTATTAACAAAGCCTTATAGGTAATTTAGTTTCCTTCTAAATGAATTTCTCTTCTGAACAATGCTTCATGCAGATAACACCATATGTTCCAAACGGGCAATAATAATCTCCTTAAAAAGTAGAAAAGACCCAAGAATTAATTCAGTGGACACATTTCAAGCATTGTGGCCCCAAACATCTGGAGGGTCTGCAGAACCTGCAGTCCTCCAGGTGTTTAGGCCCCCAATTCCTAGTCACCTTGTTCAATAGTCAGAAATTCTGAGAGCTAAAACAGTTGGAAGGCCACAGGTTGCGGATGCCTGGGCTAGTAATCTGAATGCTAGGGAGTCATATTTACAGTCATGAATTATTAAATGTAACCCACCCCCAAAACTAACTTCATAGCCTACCCTAGCTATGTAAGGTGGGGAAGAATAGGCATTGCCACTCAGAGCCCTCCGGACTCAAAAATACAGTATTTCCCCACTATTCCCTGCAAACTTGTCTTGGGAACATTTTGCCCAATGTTTTCCACTCTCCAAACATTTTAGGGCTAGGAGCGGTGATTTTGACAATAGAAAGGGTCATCGAAGTCAACTTCTGTGTATGCAGGTGAGTGAGTGCATGCATGAGTCAGTAGTAACCTACATACAAAGCCCCTTTGCTCAGAATGATACCTATAAACCATGTTACGCTGGGATTTTGTCATTTTTCCTTGCCATGGAAACCCAGGGGGAGGAGAAAATTAAAAAAAAGCCAGGAAGAAAAAGAGAGGGAACCTCACGTGTGCACGCAAACACATATTGTCTTCTGTGGTCTTGCCAAACTTGAAGGATTTACAGGTGGTGAATGTGAGTAATTGTAAAGAACTCAGGCAGGGGAAAAAACTTTTAAAAAAATCCCACCTCTGCCACCAAATTGCAAAGATATTATTATTATATATTTTATGTCCACTGCCACTATTTATTAAAGATGTTTTATTTAAAAGCTGCCACCAGATGTAAGGATGTTTATAATGCGGCCACCAGCTGTTAAGGGGATTATCAACTCTTGCCACCACTATTGGAAGATTTAGCCACTGGCTACCTAGAGAGGAGACTTTTAAAATTTTATTTTTCTTCTTGTTTATTCTTGATGTGTGTATATATGACAGAGACTGAGATGTTTGAGAGAACAATAACACGTTTATTCAGGCACAAGCTTAATGGTTACAGCAACTTTTTCTTCTTCGAGGCACTTTGACTAACAGTTGCAATAACAGAATGAGGTGATTCAAACTTCCTAAAATGTCACTTCTTTCTCCACTGCTTTAACTTGCAGTCACCCTGTGAACTTCAGTCACAGACTATCTGTTCCTTATCTGGAAACAGACTACCTTAAAATAAGTCACCAAACTTATTTTAAACTTGACTCAAAATCCAACCTTTGAGCCACCCTGATTCTCCAACTGAGAATCAGCCTTCCCTGTGCTTCAACAGAACACAGACTACCTTAAAATAAGTCACCAAACTTATTTTAAATAGACTCAAAATCCAACCTTTGAGCCACCCTCATTCTCCAACTGAGAATCAGCCTTCCCTGTGCTTCACTGACCACCGAATGAGTTTCCCTCCAAATTCTGCTCTCTCTTCAGCTAACCCAGTTGGCTCCGCCCCCTTCTCCATGGCAACCAGCCTCTGAGTCCTGAGGTGGCTATTCCCTTCATGCAATAACAATAATACTTACCCTTTTAAAACATAACCACACAATTAAACATGGCATCTGTAAACTAAAATTCATACTTCTTTACAGTAATGTATCTATGCAACCCACCTTAATGTAATTACAGTAGAGTCTCACTTATCCAACATTCGCATATCCAACATTCTGGATTATTCAATGCAATCTGCCTCCGCCCGGATCCACAGCTATTTCTCTAGGCAGCAAGGACAGAACTCTTTATTCATTTAATTTCCGACAACGTTGTTACTCTAAGTTCGTTTATGCAATTCTATCTTTATTTGTAGTCAAATTATTAGTAGCCTATGTTTTTGTAGTCAATGTTTTCAATACATTGTGATATTTTGGTGCTAAATTCATAAATACAGTAATTGCTACATAACATTACCGTGTATTGAACTGCTTTTTCTGTCGATTTGTTGTAAAACATGATGTTTTGGTGCTTAATTTGTAAAATCTTAACATAATTTGATGTTTAATATGCTTTTTCTTCGTGTACTCTGTGAATGCACACTAATGGAGAGGCTGCGCCTGCGCAGGTTCCAACGGAAACTCTTCCCAAGCTGAAGTTTAAATTTTGGCGGTAGCCACGCCCCTCCGTCCCCGGAGGGCATATAAGGCAGCCCTCGGCGCCTGCTCTCCAGTTCCTTTTTTTCCGCCGCAAGGTTCACTTCGGATTCTCATGTCTACGACCCGCTTCAAACGCTGCACTCAGTGTGCCGCTAAGATTCCTGATTCCGACGGCCACGCCAAGTGCCTCTACTGCCTCGGGGAGGCACATGTCGTCGGTACCTGCCGTTTCTGCCTAGCCCTGACGGCTCAGGCTAGGAAGAATAGAGCCGCGAGGCTTAGAGCGGCGCTCTACGAAAAATCGCTTGCCCCTGAGTCCGCTCCGTCGACATCGGGCGCGAAGCCGTCGCTCAACCCGAGATCGATGTTGGCTCCGGCAGCTAAAGCTCCCTCGGTCTCGTCCAGGGCGTCCAGGGCCTCCAAAACGGCTAAGCCCGCCAAACCGCCGTGCACACTCACCACGGCTACCATGTCGACACGTTCCGGTCGGGTCGGTCCCTCCTCGACGTCGAGCTCGGTGGCCTCCGTGTCCTCGGTTCGATCTCATCTCGGGTCCCCTCCGTCGACCTCTGCGATGAAGATCGCCTTTAAGAGGGCTCACGAAGAAGCTCGTCGGACCCAATCCGACTCAGCAATGGTCCCTCCGACGCCGGGAAAATCCCTGAGGGTTCCATCTAAACAACCGCTCGGAAAGAAGAGGGCGACCCAACGTTCTTCCTCTTCTGCTTCCTCCAAGATCGACGCCCCTTCTTCGGCGACTTCTTCTAGAAAATCTTCTCCGATCGCTCCCGCTCAGCGGCCTCGTCAACCTTCTCCTCGGCAACTTTCTGATGGCGAGTTGCAGGACTCACCCCACCACTCCACCCAGACAGTGGTCAGGGTGCCATCTCCTCGACCTGCTGCCTCACATCGCCCATCTCGACAACAGCTTTTTCCCCCGACCTCGACACCGGAGCGGGGAAGACAAACCACCCGCCTGGCTCGAGCGGCCCAGGCCTCGGCCTCCAAAGAAACTCGGCCACAGATTGCTCCTGCTCTTGAGGCTTTGCCACCACCAGAGACTGTGTTGTCATCTCCCCCTCAGTCCCCCCAAGGGGCTGAGGACGATGAGATTGATATCAATCGCCCCGATTCCGCTCTCTCGGCCTCGGTGGTATCTCTAGGCCTTGATCTCTCTCCTCCTCATGATGCGTATGAGGTGGACCCTCCCTCGCCTACCGACAACATTCGGGCTTTTTCCGAACAGATGATTAGAATGGCTGATGCCCTGGGTCTAGAAATCAAGCAAACTTCCAAGGCGGTGTCTGACCCGGTTTTCAAACGGGTCCAAGCCCAAGCCCCTCCAGCCACGCTGTTACCGTTTTTGCCTTACCTTCTGGATGTTATCCAATCATCCTGGAAGACTCCTTCCTCGATTCCTCCTACCTCAAAGAGAATCGAATCATGGTATCGTACGGATGACGACAACTTAGAATGGCTTAAACACCATCCCGACCCAAATTCCATGGTCGTTAAAGCTTCTCAAACTTCCGGTCGTGAATCCACTACCCCTGCAGATAGGGAGGGCAAGAGATTTGATGCGGTCGGTCGGAAGCTCTATTCCGGGGCCCTTCTACTTTGTAGAATGGCGAACTATGGGGCCTGTATGGGTGCATACCAGCAGATCCTTTGGGAGAAAGCACAGCCCTTCTTCTCTAAGTTGTCTGACGAAGACCGGTCGGTTATGTCCACCCTCCAGCAAGAAGCCGACTCGTTAGCACATCATCAAATTCAGATGGCTAAGCATACATGCGACACGGCCGGCAAGATGATCGCCCACGCCATTGCTATTCGTCGCCACGCCTGGCTGAGGTCGTCTGGTTTGTCTTCCTCCTCCAGACAAGTCATCGAGGACCTCCCCTTCGACGCCGTGGGTCTCTTTAATTCTGGCACTGACGACAAGCTCAAAACCAACCATGATTTTAAAGTTCTGGCCACTAAGTGTGGTGACCAGCCCCAAACACACCGCACCAAGTGGTTTCCTCAGCGTTTTCGGCGTTTCCCGCCTCCTTCTTACCGCCATCAATCCTTCAGGCGTCCCTCGGTATCGAACAACCAGAACCGCCAACAACCTCGCCGAGCTGCTCAGCCGCAAAGACAACGCGGCCGAACCACCCCCACCACTGGTCAGCCTCATCGGCGTACCTGACGCCATCTCTCTCTCCCGGGACTCTTTCTACGATATCGATGCAGTTCTCACTCCTCTGCACCCCTCTCCTCTACCAAATCAACCTCACGGTCTCTTTTTAGACCGCCTGGCTCCCTTCTTTCACCGGTGGAAATCTATCACTTCAGATGCCTGGGTTCTCAAAATTGTTCAAGAAGGCTATGCCTTAGAGTTCGAGGAGCTCCCGCCCACGGGACAGGTTCTTCTCTCCAACCCTTCTCGGGAAATTCTTGCCGAAATCGACACCCTCCTCGCCAAAGGGGCTATTCGGCCTTCTCCATCGGTACGGGACCCTCAAAGCTTCTTCTCCAGATACTTCACGGTCCCGAAGAGGGGCGGGGGCCTCCGCCCCATTCTGGACTTACGTATGCTCAATACCTTCATACGTCCGACCAAGTTCAGGATGGTGTCCATCGCCTCCATCCTCCCGATGCTTCAACGCGGGGACTACTTCGTGTCTATAGACCTATGAGACGCTTATTTCCACGTAGCGATTCGAGAAACCCACAGGCGCTTCCTCTGTTTCAAAGTTCTCGACCAGACCTACCAGTTCACCGTTTTACCCTTTGGCCTCGTTACGGCCCCAAGGGTCTTTACCAAGGTCGTCGCTGTCGTGGCTGCCCACCTCCGGCTCCAGGGGATCACAGTCTTCCCTTATCTAGACGACTGGCTTCTGGTCGAATCCGACCCTGCCCTCCTCCGACGTCACGTCGACTACACCCTCTCTCTTCTAGAATCTCTCGGTCTCCAGCTAAACCCCGACAAATCTCACCTCACTCCGTCGAACAAAATCCGCTTCATCGGCGCCCTGTTCGACTCAATCTCTCAGACTGTCTCTCTCCCGCTCGACAGGTTTCTAGCCCTTCGCCAACAAATTACCTTTTGCGAGACCCATCGGAGGGTTCGGGCTCGGTCCATCCAAGTATTACTGGGCCACATGGCCTCCACAGTCCTCACGACCCCGTTTGCCAGGCTCCATCTTCGGACTCTGCAGAGATGGTTTATAGACGTTTTCAAGCCATTTCGCCACCCCAACTCGAGGTTTCTCTCCGTCCCGCTCCACGTTCGTCAGTCGCTTCATGGGTGGAAGTCCCTCTCCAACGTCTGCAAGGGTCTTCCGTTCCACCCGATTCCTCCCTCGACCACCATAACCACGGACTCATCCAATTTCGGCTGGGGAGCCCACATGAGCGGTCTTACTGTTCAAGGCCTCTGGTCTCCTTCCGAGAAGGCCAACCACATAAACTTTCTGGAACTCCTTGCCATCTTCAAGGCTCTGAAAGCTTTCTCCCGCCTGATCTCCCAAAAGTCTGTCCTCGTCCAATCAGACAACACAGTAGCAGTCTTCTACATCAACAAACAGGGCGGCACGGGTTCAAGGAAGCTGATGCTTCTCTCCTCCCAGCTGTGGTACTGGTGCATAACCCGCAACATCCAAGTCTCGGCGATTCACCTTCCCGGGATCCAAAACAATTTAGCAGATGCCCTCAGCAGGATGACGACCTCCTCCCACGAGTGGATGCTCGATCCCGAGACTCTTCTTTCTCTCTTTCACAAATGGGGTTTTCCCACTCTGGACCTCTTCGCTTCTCCCCAGAACGCTCAGTTGCCTCGGTACGGGGCAAGACTTCCCCCGTCCTCCTTTCCAGGCTGCCTGGGAGACGCCTTCCTTCTCGACTGGTCATCGGAACCGATCTACCTCTTTCCGCCTTTTCCTCTCATTCCAAAGGTTCTGCAGAAACTCCGGTCGATACCGACGTCGGCGATCCTGATAGCCCCAGCCTGGCCTCGCCAACCCTGGTTCCCGGCTCTTCTTCATCTCTCCAGATCGACCTTCTTCACTCTGCCTCTCCTGCCACACCTCTTGTCCAGAGAGAACGGCCAGATCCTGCACCCGGATCTCCCCTCTCTACATCTCACTGCTTGGAGGATTCTCGCCTCACCTCCCTCCCGCAGAACCTGCAGGAGGTCCTCCGCGCAGCTCACAAGCCGACTACAACCAGATCATACACTTATAAAGTCTCTCGCTTCCGCTCTTTTCTTCGTTCCCGGGGAATTGCTGCCTTCCCAACCTCGATACCGATAGTGCTGGACTTTCTTATGTCTCTTGCAGACCAAAAGCTTTCTCTTGCTTCTATGAAATCTTACTTGGCCGCTCTATCCTGGTGTTTCCAACAACATGGTAGACCATCTCTATTCTCTGATCACCTGGTCAAAACCTTCTTAAAGGGTTACAATATATCTGCCCGCCGTCTCAGCCTCCTACGCCGGGATGGAACCTCGAACTCGTGCTTTCCCAGCTCACTGCCTCCCCTTTCGAACCTTTGGCTTCGACCGACCTACGTCTACTTTCGTGGAAAGTTGCCTTCCTGGTGGCCATAACTTCGGCGCGCAGACCTTCCGAGCTGGCGGCCCTTAGGGTTGATGAACCTTACCTCCGCTTTCATCATGACCGTGCTGTTCTCTGCCCGGACATCACCTTCCTCCCCAAGGTGGTCTCAGCCTTTCACCTTAACCAGGACATTGTCCTGCCTGCCTTTTTTCCAAACCCCTCCTCTCCCCTCGAACGGAGACTGCACCTCCTCGACGTGCGTAGGGCACTCCTCTTCTATCGGGACCGTACTAAAGACATTCGAAAGACTCCAAAACTTTTTGTGGCCCACGCTCCAGATAAACTGGGCAATCCCATTTCTTCACAAAGACTATCTCATTGGATTGCTCAGGCTATTGAACTGGCCTACGAACTGGCCAAGCGTCCACCCCCTCCGTCAGTTCGCCCGCGTTCGACGAGAGGCCTCTCCACGTCGACTGCCTTTCTAAGGGGCATCCCCCTGGACTCTATTTGTAGGGCAGCGATCTGGTCCAACCCCCTTACGTTTGTGTCTCACTACAGGGTAAACCAGAAGACCTTAAAGGACTCCGCCTTTGCTAGGTCAGTTTTATCGTCCTGTTTGTCCTGAAAGTCTCTTCTTCATGTACTCCTCCTCTATGGATGTTTTTCATGCGACCATCCTCTTGTCTCCTGCTCAGTTCACGCTTGCACTGTTCTCTTAGACAATTGTGCCTTATTTGCTATTGCCTTCCTCCTTTGGGGAATGATGCACCATACTTGCACATGGTTTCTTAAATTGTTTATATCGTGTCTCACCGACTTGCTCTCGGTGTTATGCGCGTGCTTATGCGATACTTCAATGGGCCCTTCGGGCTATGTTATTGGTGTCTAATAAACATATGTTTGGACATTATCTCGTTGTCAGGGTTTGCTTTGGCCCGCCTCCGAGACCTAAGCGTGCTAGTCTCCATTAGTGTGAATTCACAGAGTACACGAAGAAAAAGGACAGGTTGCTTACCTGTAACCATGTTTCTTCGAGTGTACTCTGTGAATTCACACAAGCCCGCCCTTCCTTCCCCTCTGGCAAACCCTCTTCCTTCCTCGTTGCCTTAGCGGCGTAGGAACTGGAGAGCAGGCGCCGAGGGCTGCCTTATATGCCCTCCGGGGACGGAGGGGCGTGGCTACCGCCAAAATGTAAACTTCAGCTTGGGAAGAGTTTCCGTTGGAACCTGCGTAGGCGCAGCCTCTCCATTAGTGTGAATTCACAGAGTACACTCGAAGAAACATGGTTACAGGTAAGCAACCTGTCCTTTTCCTTTATCCCTCCTTATTATCCAACATTTTTGCTTATCCAACATTCTGCCGGCCCGTTTATGTTGGATAAGTGAGACTCTACTGTACTAGGCCTGTGTGATCAATGAAAAAATGTTTCAATACTCCTTACAAAATTAGGGGGTGTGGGAAATCATTTCTAAAGTGTTTCCAAAATTGAACAGGGTCTGTATTGTCAGTATAACGAGTTAACTACTTTTTTGTTAAGTAATTGTGCCAATGTGGAAACTTCAGGGGCTCCTGTCTCCCTCATTGTTAAAGTTATTGGCACGAAACTTGCTATGATCGTAGAACACATTTAGCATTTTTTTTAAAAAACTACAAGAGAAATTTCCTTGATTTTTTTTTTTGGGACACAAGATAACAAGGGATCATTCCCCCAGGTTATAGAAATATTCATACATCTACTGATTTCAGGGAATTTTTAAATCTTTTGACAAAAAAGGTTTGAGCCACAACAGCTATTTCATTGAATGTCTTTAACCAATAGAACTTCAATTTAGGGATTTCTTCCCAGCCCAGCACAGATTTACTTACTAGTATTGAAGTATCAGTCAGTCTTCTTTGCAGAACTGTAAACTGCGTAGCTGGCTGGCTGTTGCTACGGAGGGGAAATACCTCTCCCCTATCCTCATTGGGCTTTCTGATGATGAGCAGAATTCTGGGAAATGTAGTTTAGGGCAGGGCCTTCTGAATTCTCTGCCATAGGGCTCCTCGCCCTCCCAAACTACGTTTCCCAGAATTTTGTGCTCTCTCAGTCTCTTTCCTAGCTCACTCAGCTCATCCCACCCTGCTGCTTTCCTCTCCACATGGCGAGAGGCAGCCTATCGCCTTAATTTAAAGAGAAATTTCAGCCTTTTTGGCTTTGCCTCACTTGCGCTGAAAATGGAAACTGACTTCTGAGCATTACAGAATTCAAACAAAAAGTATTGGGTGAGTTTTGATTCTTAAGGTTTTTGCATGCCCTCCTGTGTTTTTTAATATCTGTTTGTATATACAAAACATACAAATTACATACAACTTACAATTTAAAAAAAATAGAGATTTGCATACCCCTAGTAATTATTAAACATAACACCATAGCACTTTCAGCAAAAAAAGTCCCTGGTTTAAAGCTCTTCTCTGCCTTTGTCCTAATAGGTGACCTGAGTCAAGGCATTCTTTCAGTATTAGCATCCTCTACCCCATCTGCAAATATTGGGGATGGTAAAGATTGGCACATTTTAGGGCTGCTAAAAATTAGAACTAGACAAAAATATATGGAGCCTCTTTTAACATTTGAACATAACTTGAAGGGAGATGTGATTTACCAGCAAGGCTTTGAAATGTTTTCTATAACACATCTCCCAGATGTGTTGTGGAAGGCTTTCATGGCCGGAATCACAGGGTTGTTGTGTGTGTGTTTTGGGCTGTATGGCCATGTTCCAAATGTATTCTCTCCTGACGTTTCACCCACATCTATGACACGCATCCTCAGAGGTTGTGAGGTATGTGCCTCAATATACCTCACAACCTCTGAGGATGCCTGCCATAGATGTGGGAGAAACAACAGGAGAGAATACTTCTGGTACATAGCCACACAGCCCAAAAAACACACAACATCTCCCAGAATCCCTAGTGGGCCTGCTGTCTGGAACGTTTCTGTAATTGTAGTAATTTTTGAAGCTCTGCTCTTAGAAGAAAGAAAAAGGATGAATTACAAGGTAGTAAGAACTAGTTATAAGTGGTAGATCAGTGGTTCTCAAGCTGTGGATCCCCAGATGTTTTGGCCCTCAATACCCAGAAATGCTAACAATTGGTAAACTGTCTGGGATTTCTGGGAGTTGTAGGCCAAAACATCTGGAGACCCACAGGTTGAGAACTACTGATCTAGATGAAGAAAAGGAAATAATTTTCTGGACATAATAATAATAATAATAATAATAATAATAATAATAATAATAATAACAACAACAACAACAATTTATTTATTTATACCCCGCCACCATCTCCCCAACGGGGACTCGGGGCGGCTTACATGGGGCCATGCCCAGAACAATACAATATAAACAGCATATAAAAGAACAACACATCACAACACAGTGAACAATACAATAAATAATAATATCCATTACAATACAAATCAAGGAAACAATGAAAACAAGGGCGGACCACATGAACATTAAGTTAAAACTCGGGTGAGAAAGACAAGAATACAAACCATAGCGAACAGGGTCATAAGGAAGTGGTGTAGTCTAGAGGATAGATATTAGAGGGAGCAACGGAAAAGAAATATAAAATAGTTACTCTCCAAAGGCACAACGGAAGAGCCATGTTTTCAAGCCTTTTTTGAAGGCTACTAATATGGGGGCTTGCCTAATCTCAATGGGCAGTGAGTTCCAAAATCAGGGGGCCACAGCAGAAAAGGCCCTCTCCCTTGTTCCCACAAGGCCGGTCTGGGATATCGGCAGTGGCGACAGGAGAGCTTCGCCTGATGATCGAAGGGATCGGGTAGGCTTATGATAGGAGATACGGTCACGAAGGTAGGTGGGTCCCAAACCGTTTAGGGCTTTATAAAGGTATCCATTATAGGTTAGGCTATGGAATCTGAAACCTTATTCTGTCAAGAATAAAGTTTAATGATGGTTTTTTTCATCTGCATTAATCATAAAATAAAGTATAATTCAAAATATTTTGTCATTTTTTGTTTTGTTTTGAGGATTGGATACCTACCATAGCACTGTGGATAAATGCACTACAGTGCCATCAATCCCAAAAGGACATTGTAGCAGCCTTTTAACAGAGCACAGGATGGTATTGCCTTGCATTTGATCTAACAACTCATTTTGGAGAATCTGAAAGTTGCTTTCTATAGCATGCAGAGTTCAACAGGAAGGAAACAGCCTTTGTATATAGATGTACCAAACTAAGTTCCCTAATGGTATGTCTCCCTACCCTTATTTTTTGAAATTGTACTCACATACACTAATGCATAAATGTATAAATGAAGTATTTTGTTTATAGATTTTTCCAAGCAATGTGAGAGTTCATTCAAAGCTCATTCATTTTTCAGTTGTCGGGTCATGTGAACAACAACACAGTGCTTCTGACTTCCTGAGCTGAACTATTTGAGATTTTGCTTCTAATTGATGCAATAAACAGAAGCTTTTCTTTAAGCAATATTCAACTGATTCATCAGCAGATGACTGCAGAACCTTTATTCCCTGCACCAAGTACAGCCATAAAATGCCTTGTTTTATAGGGCTGTTTCCTTCTCTGATGGAATTTAATTCAGACAGTCTTGTACCATCTGTACTAAAGCATCTGATTGTAATAACAATGGAAAGGACTAAAGAGGAAAGTTATGTGCTGCAGTATCATGAGTAGGAGGACCAGGTTTTAAAATGGCTGTACTGTACCAGAATGAACTGGAACAGCATTCATGGATCTGAATGGAAATATATTGGAGATGCTATTCCCAACCATAGGTTTGGGCTACTTTACCTGTTTATTGCTTACACTTTTAATATTTGTATTGTTTCCCTAAACAAGAAATTAAACCATGTGCATTTTTCCCTTAAACTTTTGCTACATTGTGAAATCTCCTCACCCATAATCAATGACCTAAGATGTAGATATTCTTTGCTTCAGCTGTTTCTATGAAGCTAGAAAGTATCTTAGGTCATTTTGATGCAATAATATATTTCCAAAAGCATTTCTAGAGGTTGGCTGAATACTTTTAAATAACAAGAACAGGGTTAAAATACAGATAAGTGTCAGGGAGACTAAAAAATGCCATGTCCATTGATCATTGACATATATGTTGTATTATTTATTTATTTATTTATTTGCAGTATCTATATTCTGCCCTTCTTACCTCAAAGGGGACTTAGGGCAGATCACAGAACATACATATATGGCAAACATTCAATGCCATTTATACACTGACAAGACAGACAATTATAACATAGATAGAGGTATATATAGGCTTTCCTATTCTCTATAGATGGTTACATAATGTATTCCGGCCAGCAGATATTGATACTACATTGAAATGATATAGTAGGAGGGTGCAATTCAGCAAAAACCATGCCATTTTTGGTATCTTGTTTTTGGCTGCCCCCGCGTTCAGTTTTAGAGAACTTCCCAAATTCAGGAGGGGTGGTTTCTATTTTCATGCTTGAAATATGCAGTCCATTAGCACCAAACTGTAGAGGCTTGTTTCTCCATCAGTTTTAGGCCTATCAGCATGAAATTGACCTCACTTATGGGCCACATCTTCTACTACAAGCCTGCAAGGTTTCAGGATGTTTCACTGTAAAAGAGGGTACTGTAGAAGACCCAATTAATAACGAATAGATGTCCCAAATAATAAACTATAACTGCCACCAATTAGTGGAAATGCAGCCACCACTGTGTGGAGAGACACCTTTAGATTATAAAAGTGCTCAACCACCCAATAGCTCAGAGGAAGCCTTTTACTTTATTCAGTGTTAAAATGGTAGCGCAAATGTGCTGAGGGAGTCTATAGATGACAGAGGCTTTGGTGTAAAAAGAACAATATCAAGTTTATTCAGGCACAAACTTGGTGGTTACAAAAGATGTTTCACTTAGAGGTATTCTTATTAACAGTTACAATACTAGAATGAGATAAATCAAACTCTCTAAAGTATCACTTCTTTTACTTAAAGTAGTTAAAACTTCCTCCTCTGCTCCTTTCTAAACTGTTACTTCAGTGGATCTCTGTGAGTCCAGCTGGGATTGGTTCCCAAAGTCTGAAACTTGGACTATCCAGTGACTTCAAACCACAGTCACCCCTGTGATATACTATCACAGAATCTCTGTGTCTTTCCAAGACACAGACTACATTAAATAAGTCACCAAATTTATTTGAAACCGACTCAAAATGAACGATTTTGTTCTCAATCAGTCTCCTCAACCTGGAATCAATCTTCCCTGTGCCTCATCAGAGCACAGACTGAGGCTTCACTTTTAAAAAACCTCTTCACTTCTCCTCCCCTTGGCAAATGGCTCCGCCCACATCTCCATGGCAACTGCCTCAGAGGAGAGCCACTAAATGGCTGCCACCGTCTCACACCTACCCAACCAAACAACAAGCACATACTTAAACACAACAGACATGAATACAAAACTCATACTTCATCACATTCACCAATCCACAATTTTTTTTGGAATTTTTTTTTTTAAAAATCTGTAACATTTGTTTAAAAATCCATAAAAGGGGGTTCTGGGAATTGAAGTCCCAAGCACACACCACCAGAAGGGAGGAGAATGGATGCACATAGTCAACCAGGCCTCTGATTGTCTGAGAAAGAAAGTGAGAAACACACAAAGAAAAAAACCTCAACTCCCATCATGCCCTGGGAGGGAGCACCAGGCTCCTTCAATGCTTGCACCACACAAAGTGCTGCTGGGAAAGCAAGTTCCCATTTGCCTCAAGCTGGCACAGGGGAGGACCTTTGGGAAGGGATAAAGGAGGCTGCCAGGGAAGAAAGCAAAAGAGGAGCAGCAGCTCACATGCCTCTGCTGCCGCCTCAGGTAGAGTGCCGTTCAGCCCCATTGGTCCCCATTATTAGTCCCCATTAGTCAAAAAAATCTGGTTGCTGTGATCTGTGCCAGCTAAGGCTTTGGCTGCCCTGCCCCAGGCTTGTTTTCACGAATTTGCAACCTAATCCACCAAATCATTTGAATTAGGTAGGTACACAAAAATGAAATTGTGCACACCCCTATGGTATAGATTCTTGGCCACAGTATAGGAAAACTTGGAACACTAGAAAACATATTTAACATTTTCTTGCTGTTACATGTTGACTGGCTTAGTTTTGTGCCTTTTTTCGCCATGGAGGAAATTTGCCTGAATCAGCAGACTCTGTTTTGAAAGGTTTGCTCACGGTTAAGTGTGACCGTAATGGCTGCTCTTATTTGGTTTAGCCACGTTGCTGTGCATGAAAGCCAGCGGTGCTCAGTTGTGGATCTCCATGCTTAATTTCCCTCTGCCCCATTTGATGTACATATTGGCATGGCTTTAAGCATATCATCTCAGTTGCCTGTGTCCTCCCTCTCCAAATCATTCAGCCATTAATAATTAAAGTAGACCTCTGGTTAAGCAGACAACAATCATTAGGGAATTTTCAGTTTTCATCCTTAAGATGTACTGATTTTGGGCATTTTGGTTGGCAGGTATGTATTTAATGTGTTTCTATTAAATTACTCACTTTAATTTGTGGGAAACCCTCCATTCAAAATTATTGCATGGAAATATATTTTTCAGTTTTTAAGTTACACATTAAAAGGATTTCAATTGATAGCCAAGAAACATATGTCTGCGGATATTCTATGCAGTATGTTGTTTGTCTCTTCCTCTAGATTTTTGGAAAACAATTTCAAAATGCAGTAATTTAGCTACTGGACTCAGTGGTGCAGATCAGTTTGTGAGCCCCAGTTCAAGGTAACTCACTAATTTAATTGCTGAATGCTGTCAATATTTATATAAAACCTACGGATTCAGTTGGTCTACTCTAAGTGTCAATAACAACTGGATGCAACAATCAGATGAAGCACGTTTCAGTCTTCATTCAACATATATCTGTCCGATACTGTCCCAAAAAGATGGGTCACTCAAA
This sequence comes from Anolis carolinensis, assembly GCF_035594765.1. Taxonomy (NCBI): domain Eukaryota; kingdom Metazoa; phylum Chordata; class Lepidosauria; order Squamata; family Anolidae; genus Anolis; species Anolis carolinensis. The sequence goes on from NC_085841.1 coordinate 160,737,886, forward strand.
AATGTGATTTTATTACAAGCTGCAGGATGAATTTATTAATTAATTGTTAATTGGCCTCTTTTGTTACCATGGTAACAAATTCTGATCCAATACACTTTTAGGGGAAAAGTCAATGAGCCTGAAAATTCATGTAATTTGCGTGGGTTGCTCTTCTGCAGCTGTATGCTGCAGCAATAGACCACATCCCTGACAGAATGGTTGTCTGCACCAGAATTGTTGAACTATCTATGCAAAAGGTTAATGTAGACAAAAGTCTGTTTTGCTTCCCAGAAGAATAATTTTTATTTCACAAATCTGAACATGTGTTTTAGGATTTTAAATTCCATGTATTTTGACATACTGCTTGAACTTTTCTTAAGTTGTATTTTTTACACGTGGAGCCAAAATAAGTTTTCAGCAGGACTTATTTCCAGATAAAGGGGTATAAGATGGAGTTTGAAATTAAATATGCAAATTTTTGTATTTAAAGTGAGCTTGCACTGAAATACATTCATTGAAATCCATTGCTATGCCTATGAGACATATATATTAGGAGCAATGCTTAAAATGCCAAATGATATATTATAAGTATAATTGTTATAGGAATGTTCTTAGGCTCAGTCCACAAAATGAGTCATAGGAACTTCTAGGGATCTGCTTTTTATAAAGTGAGAGAACTGAAGCACAAGGGTGACCTGAATCATATATCGTAAGATAGACACTAGCAACTCTCCACTATCTGAGAGCTGGAAAAAATATATTTTTTATTACAACCATTCTACAAAGCAAGCTATTTGGATTGACATGGACTCTTCCACTCTGGTTTGTTTTCATGTTTCATTTTCTGTCAAGCATTTATTGGTTGCATGTTGACAAACCAAATGGGGAGGCCAACCATTTTGTCACACATTTTGTAAGGAAAATGGTTGTAATTATGTAATTTTCAGCTTTGAAATGAACTTAGAAAGATCAGATTAGCTATGATTGGGGGAAAGATACACAAAACAAGCTAAAAACAACAACCCCAAAACCTGTAATGGAATTAATTGAATTCATTGGGGAAGCAACTGGGGTCACATTGTTAAAATATGATGCATATATTGTATAGTGTTTTATAACCTTACTGGTTCAGTTAAGTTCATAAACAGCTGTCACTACACATGATTGTAGTTATGAGTTAACCATAAGAATGGATGATCATTTCCTCAATGGTGTTTTTCTGTGTCAGTGTATGTGTATGTATGTGCCCATGTCTGTGTGAGTCTGGGAGATTGAGTATGTGTACACATGAGTGTGTGTGTGTGTGTGTGTGCATGAGAGAGAGAGAGAGAGAGAGAGAGAGAGAGGGAGGGAGAGAGAGAGAGAGAGGTGTCTTACTATGGTTGGTTGCATTAGAAATCACCCTGCCATTCATCCTTGCTAAAATATCTGTTTCACTCGCATTGTAATGCCAGATTTTAAAACAAGCTCCCATGACTCCAGAATTCAGAGTCAAGGAAAGATAGCATAGGGATACTTTGCAGACTCAGAAAAACCCACCATCTTTCGAGTTGCAGAAACAGCTTGTCTACAATGATCCTGCTTGGCTGAAGGCTCAATCTCTATATGAATGAGGTATCCTTGAATCTACTGCTGATTTCCATAACAGCAAATGTAAAGCAGCTTTGGCATTGTTTTCTGGGGAAGGGAGAGATCTACCTCCCCACTCTGAGGATTACAAACTTCTGTCTCCTTTGGGAGAGAAGGGGGGGAGCTGTCTTCTAGAGGATGTCTGAGAAAAGCAAGCAGGGCTGGGTTTTGGAGAGGCAGTTCACACCCCCTGTGTGTATGCGATTATGCTTTGGTGAGAGAAGATGCCACATTGGCTCAGGTTTAGCGGGGAATCTCCAGCATTGCCCTCTTAAGTGCAACTAGGCACTACGAGAGGGGAAACACTCCTTGGTTTCAGCACTAGGACCATAGACAGCTCTCTCGTTAAGGGGAAAGACTCCACATAGTGTTAGGGCAGCTGTAGTTCAGCACTTCGACAGCTCCCTGGATGTAGACAGCGAGGCTGAGCTAAGCAGTTCAGCACCCGGACAGCTCCTTCGCGGGAGGAAAAGGGTACTTTACCATATAGTTCAGCACTTGGACAGCGCTCACGTAGTAGAAGGAGACCGGGCACTGCAATCCAGCACTTGGATAGATCCCTCGCTGGAGCAAAAGGGAGGGCGACGCGTCGTTCAGCACAGCTCCCCCCCCCCCCCCCAAAAGCGGGCTCTTCCGTCAGACATCCCGCCTCCCCGCTGGATCCTGGCTATTACTCCAGCTTGGCAAAGTGATCGGAGCTCATTCTCTGGGAAGCAGCAGAAGGCGGCAAAAATACATCCTCCACTCTCCAAACCAGGCTTCCAGGGAGCTTCCCCCGCATCCCTTGGCTTCCTCTATCGCAGATTCAGTTTGGGGGAAGTTTGGACCTCAGGAGGTGCTGGACCATGATACCACCCAGTCTGGGACCCTGGATGCTCCTTCTATTTTTCTGTGAGTACTGGATCCTTACCAGCTGCAGCAGGTTTCCTTCCTCTTCTCCCCCTCCCCACCTCCCAACTTCAGTTTCTCCCCACCCAGCCAGTTTCTCCTCCCTAAGAAACAGGAAAGAAGGCAGGATTTGCCTTGTGTGTGTGTGTCTATGTAGGAATAAAAGGAAGCCTTTTGATTTTGTATCTTGAAGGCAGCAAACTGTCCAGATCAGGCCCAGTTAGGAGTTGGATTGGGAGCCGTCAAGTACTGTGGGCTATGTTTCAGGAAAAGGCATTGGAAAACCATCTCTGAGTATACCTTGCCTAAGGAAACCCTGCAAAATGCACGGGGTCCCCTTCGGTTGTTGGCAGGCAAAACGAAAGCACATTCACAAATGTCCTTAAAATATGTTGTCGATGGCTTTGATGGTCGGAATCACTGGGTTGCTGTGAGTTTTCCAGACTGTATGGCCATGTCTGCAGTGCCTTTCAAGTTCCTTGATTTTTGTTTGGGCAATGCTGAGTTTGGTGGTCCCTATGTAGGCAACCTCTGAGGATGCCTGCCATAGATGTGGACGAAACGTCAGGAGAGAATGCTTCTGGAACGTGGCCATACAGCTTGAAAAACTCACAGCAACCCATTGTGGGCTATATTTCAGAAAAAGACAGTGGAAACCCTCCCCTCAGGAAACCCTGGGAAATTCATGGGTAGGCAAAACGAAGGCGCGCACACACACGTGTCCTTTAAATAGATTGAAATCAACCCCACGCTGTGCTTAGACCAGGGACAATAACTTCTGGGGAGGCAGATGCTTCCTTTTCCAGCTCAGCTCCCCTGTGAGCGAACAAACCAACCAACCAACCAAACTGGGTTCTGCTCCTCGCTCTTCTTCTCCCCAACAGATGCAACACCCAACAGCGTGGCTGAGCAAGAAGTGGAAAACCTCTCGGGACTCTCCCAGGACCCCGAAAAGGCGATTTTTGTCGTCCGTGAAAACGGCACGACTTGTCTGATGGCGGAATTTGCCGCGAAGCTGATCGTCCCTTATGAGGTGTCGGCCAGCAATTTTGTGGACGTAAGAGCCTTTCAAGCTTTTCCTAGCCGAACATTTGCGGCGCAAGCAATGCAACTTCTTTCTCAACGAAGCAAACGATCCATCTCGGTGTGTTGTCGAAGGCTTTCATGGCCGGAATCACTGGGTTGCTGTGAGTTTTCCGGGCTGTATGACCATGTTCCAGAAGCATTATCTCCTGACGTTTCACCAACATCTAAGGCAGGCACCCTCAGAGGTTGTGAGGTATATTGGAAACTAGGAAAGTGGGGTTTATATATCTGTGGAAGGTCCCGGGTGGGAGAAAGAACTCTTGGCTTTTTGGGGCAAGTGTGAATGAATGGTGCAATTGGTCACCTTGATTAACTCTGAATAGCCTTTCAGCTTCAAGATCTGGCTGCTTCCTCCTTGGGGAATCCTTTGTTGGGCGGTATTACCTGGCCCTGATTGTTGTATGTCTGGAATCCCCCTGTTTTCTGAGTGATGTGCATTATTTACTGTCCTGATTTTAGAGTTTTTTTAAATACTGGTAGCCAGACTTTGTTCATTTTAACGGTTTCCAATCAAAAAACAGAGGAATTCCAGACAGGAAACAATTAGGGCCAGTCTCCCAACGAAGGATTCCCCCAGGCAGAAGGAAACCAGACTTTGAAGCTGCAAGGCCATTCAATGCTAATCAAGGTGACCAATTGCACCATTCACAATTGCCTCAAGCAGTCAAGAGTTTTTTCTCCCACCCTAGCCATTCCACAAATATATCAACCCCTCTTGCCTAGTTTCCAACAGACCTGACAACCTCTGAGAATGCCTGCCATAGATGTGGGTGAAACGTCAGGAGGGAATGCCTCTGGAACATGGCCATACAGCCCGGAAAACTCACAGGAACCCAAAATCCAATATCTGCTTTGAACTGGGATATATGGCAGTGTGGACTCAGATAACCCAGTACAAAGCAGATATTGTGGGTTATTCTGCTTTGATATTCTGGGTTATATGGCTGTGTGGAATGGCCCTCATTCTACCTGAGGCAGTAGTATTGGGTGGGGGGGGGGGGGGAGAGATGAGAGCCCTGCTACACACAATGTGTTCACTGTCTCTCTTTGGAAGGCTTCCACACAGCCATATAACCCAGAATATCAAGACAGAAACCACCACAGTATCTGCTCTGAACTGTGTCCACACTGTCATATATTCCAGTTCAAAGCAGAACATGTGGGATTTTATTCAGCTGCGTGGAATGGACCTTGAGAGGAGAGGGGAGGGCGAGGGGTTTTGGCCCCCATTCAGTCGCCTTTTGGGAGGGAGGTTGCTTGAGTTTGAAGCGCCTTGCCTTGCCTCCTTCTCCCTTCCAGACGATCACGGAGCAAGCCTCCATCCCGCTTTCCCGCGGGGCGGAAGAGCGAGGGAAGTGCGGCACCAACGAGTCCGAGCTCCACCTCTCCTGGATGGACAAGGCCTACACGCTCCGGCTTTACTTCCTCAAGGTAAAACACGACGAGGCTTTCGAGAGACGGATAAACCAATGGATCTACACCACCAGGCATGGGGTAACCTCAGCCCTCCAGGTGTTTTGGACTTCAGCTCCCACAATTCCTAACAGCCTACCGGCTGTTAGGAATTGTGGGAGCTGAAGTCCAAAACACCTGGAGGGAGGGCCAAAGTTTGCCTATGCCTGAAGCATATAATGCAGCTATAATGCCGATCCGGCTTAGGTCCAAAGCGGGGTGGGTCGTGTAAGCGTCGCGAGGAGACAAGGGGAGCTTGCTTGCTTGCCCAGAAGCCCACTCACGGGCCCTTTTCTCCCCCCTCCCATTCCTTTTCCCCCCGGGAACGGGCAGGAGAGCCGTAACACCAGCGCGGGCCCCGAGGCCTGGTGGAAGATGAGCAAGGTCCAGTTCACCTACGACAGCTCGGAGCGCACCTACTTCAAGGCCCCCGTCAACCGTAAGTGCCGCCTTTGGGAAGCAAAGCAACAGAGGGTGAGACTGGCAGGTTTGGGAACAAGAAGGACAGCTCGATGGGACCCTCGATTCAGCTAAAGCTGGTGTGTTTGTGTGCGGGAGAGTCAACAGCACGGTGTACCCAAATGTGAAGCATTTTCTGTTCCTGGTTTGAAATTGTTTTTTCCTGTTTAATTGTGCGGTCCCCCGTGGCACAGCGGGTTAAACCGCTGAGCTGCTGAACTTGCTGTGGTTCAAATCCGGGGAGCGGGGTGAGCTCCCGCTGTTAGCCCCAGCTTCTGCCAACTTGGCAGTTCGAAAACATGCAAATGTGCGTAGAACAGTAGGTAGCACTCCGGCGGGAAGGTAACGGCACTCCATGCAGTCATGCCGGCCACATGACCTTGGAGGTGTCTATGGACAACACTGGCTACTGCTTAGAAATGGAGATGAGCACCAACCCTAGAGTCCGACATGACTCTTCAAGGGAAAACCTTTACCTTAACCACTTTGAAAGTCGTTGTTTTGCTCCAGAAACTTTGTTTGTGTGGTTGCCATGAACTATGTTGAATTGCTTGAGACTCTATGGGGAAACTATAGCAAAAGGTGCTGCAGGTTGTCCCGCAAAAGAATAATACTTTATTTCTAAATCACCCTCTCTCCCCGAAGGGACTCAGGGCGGTTTGCAGACACAAAACAAAAAGGCAAACATTCAATGCCTCAAATGAGTACAAAGACATCAAAATTATACAAGATAATGCCCAGTGGCAGCAGGAAACCTACAGCAAAAAATTACGCATAGAGATGAAAATAATCAAAGCAAGTCAGCATAACAATTTCAAATATACAAAAATATACAAATAATTTGGGCCTGAGAGTTGTCTTTTGGTTGAGGCATCAGCACATTTCCCCAGGGCCCTTCCAGACAGGCCCTATATTTATTTATTTATTTATTTATTATTTACTATATTTATATACTGCTTTTATCGAGGTGGTGTACAACATATTAATGGCAGGAATTCACTGCCAACATACAGAAAATAGAAAAAAAAATCCTATATCCCAGGATCTGATCCCAGATTATCTGTTTATTCCAGATTATCTGGCAGTGTGGAATCTTATAATCCAGTTTAAAGCAGAAAACCTGGGATCAGATCCTGTGATCTAGGCCCTGTCTGGAAGGGCCCTGAGAGAAGGCTCAAGGCCTTGTGCTACAGCTGGAATAATTCCATAGCTGTTAAAGAGGTGAATATCTATCGAAAGCCATTGCTAGCATTCTGTATTGGAGAGACTGCATTCCTCCTTAATAGTTAAGGAGGGGGTGTATGTGTGTTTTGTATTGTAATCATAGTTGTTATATTAATACATTAGTTTTTGAACCGTGACTAGTATGGTAGAACCCCAGTGGGAAGTCAGACACATAGTAAGGCCCACACATTATTATGAATAAAATTCCACATTTTCTGCTTTGAACTGGGATATTTGGCAGTGTGGACTCAGATAACTCAGTTCAAAGCAGATATTGTGGGATTTTCTGCCTTGATTATTCTGGGTTATATGGCTGTGTGGAAGGGCCCTACGTGGTGCCAAAGTGCATTCTTTGCACAGTGTAGTAGAAAGCCAAAACCCGCTTAGGATTTCAAGGGAGAAGGGGAATGAATCCTTAGTAGGCCTACTAAGGTTGGGATTCCGCAGGGCTCCCTTTCTGCCTCTCTCTGCTGGCATTTCCCCCTCCGTGACAAGCCTGTCTCTTGCCTAGGCCTGACCAAGCCTTGTCCCAAGTCCGCACTGCGGCGAAAACCCTTCCTCCTCCTCCTCCTTCTCCTCCTCCTTCCTCCTCGACAGTTTCCCCTTCCTACGAAAGCTTCCCCATCCCTTCCCTTCCCTTTGGGATCCCCTTGGTCTCCCTTCTCCTCTTGCCTTGATGCGGGAGAGTGTTTACTAGTCGCCCTTTCCTCCCGCCTTCCAGACTGCGGCAAATGTCGCTTTCTTCCCCTCTTCGCCATGGACCTTCCTCTGCTGCGGAAATTCCCATCATCTGGCCTCCATCTTTTGCCCTAAGTCTAGGAAGGACATTTTTTAAAAACATTGACGGTTTTAAGCAGTATAAGGCTGGCAACCCAATGCTTTGATCTTATAGAGTTTCAGCTCATCTGTGTCACTTCTAAACCAAAAGGAAGGGTCGAAAGGATTGGTCTCTAGCATTTTGCGCCAAACATAAACTGAGCTAAAGACAAACATAGACTCGGCGGTTCTTACTCCTAAGGAAACATACTTGGATGCGGTTGCAAAGTGAGTGTGATTAAGGCAGGGGAAAATGTGTATCGAAAAATTAAATGAAACCACAACAAAGCAGCCTTCCTGTGTCTAGTAAAAAGATGTGCAAAGGGGCTGATTCAGTGCCCGAAAGAAATGGATTTCCTTAGCTTTGTTGTTGTTGTTGTTTGATTCCCTACTGGAGCAACATCCCAAGACTAAAGCAGCATTAAAAATATTGATTTCGACTCCCAGAACTAGCAGTCCAAGAAATTCAAAACTGGTCTCCATTGGCAAGCATGCAACTCAATTTTTCCAATGTGTTGTCTAAGGCTTTCATGGCCAGAATCACTGGGTTGCTGTGAGTTTTCCAGCTGTGTGACTGTGTTCCAGAAGCATTCTCTCCTGACATTTCACCCACATCTATGGCAGGCATCCTTAGAGGTTGTGAGGTCTGTTGGAAACTAGGCAAGTGGGGTTTATAAGAAAGAATTCTTGTTTGTTTGAGGCAAGTGTGAATGTTGTAATTGATCACCTTGATTAGCATTGAACAGCCTTGCAGCTTCAAAACTTAGCTGCGTCCTGCCTGGGGGAATCCTTTGTTTGGAGGTGTTCGCTGGCCCTGATTGTTTACTGTCTGGAATGTCTCTGTTCCTCTTTATTTACTGTTCTGATTTTGGAGTAATTTAATACTGGTAACCAGATTTTGTTCGTTTTCATGGTTTCTTCCTTTCTGTTGAAATTGTCCACATGCTTGTAGATTTCAATGGATTCTTTGTGTAATCTGTCATAGTGGTTGTTAGAGTGGTCCAGCATTTCTGTGTTCTCAAATAACTGAGCTAAAGTCCAGCTGGCCTGGACTCAGCGGTTCTTACTCCTAAGGAAACATACTTGGATTCGGTTGTAAAGTGAGTGTGTTTAAGGCAGGGAAAATGTGTATTGAAAAATTAAATGAAACTACAACCAAGCAGCCATCCTGTGTTTAGTGAAAGGATGTGCAAAAGGGTTGAATACTTCTCTGAAAGAAATAGATTTTCTCCAGCCTAATTATTATTATTTTTGATTCACTACTGGAGCAACATCCCAAGACTAAAGCAGCATTTAAAAACTAGCATTGCCAGAAATTCAAAACGGGTCCCATTAACAAACATGTAACTCAGTCTTTAGTTTCTATCAGTCCTCTGCCACCTACCTTGAAGGCAATCTTGCTGCTCTCATTTCATTGTTAAGTCATGCATCAGGGTTGCAAAATACTCTGTTTGAATGCAGAGGTTTGGGCTTCTAAAGCTATGTGACAATATTGCCCTTTAGAATGTGGTCAACAAAATTGGTTTCCATTTTCTTCACCTGCATTTTAAGGTTGATTTTTTTTTAATACAGTGCAGGAATCTTAATTTTCCTTGCACCAAAATGGTGATGATTTCAAGACACTAGCAATTTCTTAACACCATCCTAACATGAAGATGGCAGTGATTATAAAGATGATTTTGCTTTGTTTGGTGTAGCTGTCATTAAAAACAGAAAATAAAAATGATTGTCTCACTGGCATCTTTTAAAATTGATAGATAAATGATAGACAGATTTCTTGTTGTCTCTGTTGCTCCCTGTATCTGCAGTGTAGGATGTTTGGACACTGATAGTTATTTTTGTGGTTCCTTTCCTGAGGCATGACAGCCTTAAAGTCATATATAGTCTTTATCTATTTTTTAAAAGCCTCTGGATGTCTTCTAGCAATGATTTCTAACATTTGGAATCTTTAAGTCTGCATTTTAGCTATCCTTGTTTAATAGCTGGGAGAAGTAATTTTTTCATATTCAAAGAAATGTATGAAAAACACACCAGTCCTCTTTGCTTTAATCTCAGTGGGATTTGTTGTTCTTTTGTCATGTTGGATGCACAGTGACCCCTACTCCACACATTACCAATGCATCTTCACTTATTAGGCAAAAGGCATGCAACTCAATCCTGTAATGTCTACCTGAACAATAGATGCATTAGGTTCTGTGCTTACGTTTAATTAAATGGGCAAAGGACGTGAGCCTTAGCATTCAGCCTAAAGAATGTTTGAATGTGACATTGTTTAGCCAGCTTTCCACAACGTGAATTACCAAGCAGACTTGGGATCATGGGAGGTGTAATCCATCAGATTTGGAGAATATTAGATTAGCAAAAGCTTAAACAGGGGTGGGAATCAAACCGTTTCCAGATACTGATGGGCTGTAATTTCAAACAGGCTAGTTAGGTTAGACAATGGCAAGAAATGAGAATCAGGTGCCATTTCTTTCTTTTTCTTTATTGAGATGCCATGTTGTATTTGCTGCACACTTAGACTATATTTCTAAAAGCTCAATCTAAGGCTTTAATTAGCACAATGATAGAATTTTGGAAACAAATTCATTCTTATGGGGAAAAATACCTTCAATTTTGGTCCCCATAAATTGTCCTATTGAATGTGAGGGTAAAATACAATAGCACTTCCTTAAATTCCTTCTGCTACACCATACTTAAGGAGAACTGTCTCTAATGTTGCCTGGCATCACCAAATATTAATGACCTTCATGGTGCGGCTGGCAACAACATTTTGTCTGATTCACTTACGGATGGGGGGGGGGGGGGCTTAAAATGTCAGACACACTCCTTTTAAAGAGGTGAATACAGAGAAAGTCATTGCTGGCATTCTGTACTGGATAGGCTGCATTTCTTCTTAATAGTAGAGTTGTGGTTTTGTTTTGCATGAAAATCATAGTTGTTATAATAATATGCTAGTTTTGAACTGTGAATAGTATCGTAGAACCCCAGCGGGAAGTCTGACACATATTAATTATCCATAGAGATGCACATGCTGTGAGCATCCATGATAGCACCATTAGGCAATAAAAGAATGGTGGGGGGAAAAGATGATATTTCTGACCACACACAACTATGATTGTTTTATAAATAATTTCACAAAACATGTGACTCTATATCTGGAATTTCTCTAAGCACCTGCAATTCCTCATGCAAATATTTTTTATATTTAACATACACACACACACACGAATTATAGTTAATTACAAAAACCATTTTCATGGTAACTGGAAATCTGTCTTCTTATTTGGAGTCTAAGATAATCTGGGAAGGCCATGCTCTCAGTCCCACCTACTTCGCAGGCGCAATTGGTGGGTATGAGAGACAGGGCCTTCTCAGTGGTGGCCCCTCAGCTATGGAATTCCCTCCCCAGGGATATCAGATCAGCCCCCTCCATCCTGATCTTCTGTAAGAGAGTAAAAATGCAGTTTTGTGACCAAGCCTTTGGAGAAACTGTGCAATACACAGATATGGAATTACGTGCAATGACTATAGGAAAGGCCTGGATTATGCTTGAGGTTTATGTGATTAACTGTGGTTGTATTGTTTTTATGTTTTTCTAATTGTTTTAATTGTATTTTATTATTCTATTTTAAATGTTCATTTGAATTTTATATTGTTTTTAAGGCATCAAATAGCTGCCTATATGTAAAGCCACCTTGAGTCCCCCTCCAAGGTGGAGAAATGCAGGATAGAAATGTTGTAAATAAAATAAACAAATAAATAAATAATTCATCTCCACCAAAACCCCTAGAAAATGAGGAGAGTTCTTAATGTCACTCCTCAGGATGTAAACTATTTTTTTCTCAGCCTGGTTGTACCCAGGTATGTTGCTTCTGCCCCTTTCATATAATGGAATCCCAAGTAGGGAGAGCAATACTCCCAAAAAGTTCCCATGGGAACTCTAACCATTATCCCCTCTGGACACCAGACGTTGACTTCTACGAAGGCCTTGTTTAGCACTTCTCTCACGATTCAGAAATTCTCCGATTAAAATCCACATTCTCAGGCAAGCTGAGAACATCTGGCCCAGACAAGGGAGGAAGAGTAGGAGACTCCCTTCCAATTAACTGCTCTTCCTGGCTGATTTCTCCAGTCACCTGGTGCTGCAAAGGGTTCTCAGAACTGGGTGAAAAGTCTTAATAAGTCTCATCTGATCAGGCTCTGGAGCCATGGCTGACTGGGATATAACAGTGCTTTTGTATGGCATGCTTTGATTTGTGAAAGTAAACGTGGTCTTCATTCACAATTCCGATTTCTGAGACACATTTCTTGCTGCCAAAGGCAGCATGCATTTTAAATGTATAGATCTTTCCCTGTTCTCTCACAGGTTGAACATGTTTTGCTGCTGCTGCTGTTGAGGCAGCTGTGGTCCCTGGAAAAAAACCAGGAGCAAACTATTGTTCACCAAAGTAGAAACACATGTATAATCTCAGGATATCGGAGGCTGTGAGATTACAGATACTTGAAGATTCTGATATTTTAGCTAGAATATTATGTTATGGTTTGGTATGGGATGAGATCCAGAGAGATGACACCATGGATTACCCCATTAAAGGTGAAGGTTTTCCCCTGACATTTAGTCCAGTCGTGACCAACTTTGGGAGTTGGTGCTCATCTCCATTTCAAAGCCAAAGAGTCGGCGTTGTCCATAGACACCTCCAAGGTCATGTGGCTGGCATGACTGCATGGAGCGTAGTTACCTTCCCGCCGGAGCAGTACCTATTGATCTACTCACATTTGCATGTTTTCGAACTGCTAGGTTGGCAGGAGCTGGGGCTAACAGCGGGCCCTCATTCCTCTCCCGGGATTTGAACCTGGGACCTTTTGGTCCGCAAGTTCAGCAGCTCAGCGCTTTAACACACTGTGCCACCAGGGACCCCCATTAGGTGACACCAAACCTAGTTGCATTTTGATGGCACTTTTCCTGCATGGCAGAGGGTTGGACTAGATGGTCCATGTGGTCTTTTCCAACTCTATGATTCTTTGATTCAACAATCTTACTGCAATGACACGCATTCATTGATGTTTCTTTCCTTTTGACAGCTGGGAAGCACACGGTCACTACGCGTCATCTTTCAGCTTTAGTTACCCCGGCTGGAAGATCTTATGAATGTGAAGCTCAGCAGACCATCACCCTGCCTGCCAGTGACCATCAAAAATCAATACTTCTCTTGCTATCAGAGGTCCACATACAGCCCTTTGACATCAGCTCTGATTTTGTTTTCAGTGAAGGTAAGAACCTGAGCCATGCTGGGGAATATTTGGGTACAATCTATTAAAAAGCAGCAAACCTGGAAAGAAAATGTCCAGCAAAAAAAGTGATGGGCAAAGAATACAATCCAGTTTTTAAAAAAGGCTCATAATCACAGACAATGAAACATCCAGATAACACCAGTCCATTATTTCAATTCCATTCATTGCCCATGTTCCATTTTCCTGCCTACTTTGTTTATCTTATTTTACTTCTAACATGTATTTTAGGATTGGTGCATTACAGCCTCCCACACCTTTCATTGCAGAGCTGTCTTTTTCTTATAGTTTATCAATTTTGCATCAATGAAATCCCTATCCATCAAGGATGCTTGGGCTGCCATCCTGTTAGCAGCATATACATGTGCAAATTTACTTTCTGCTTGCATATGTCGTTTTGTTGACACTCCAGACATGGTTTTTTCTTTCATCTCATTGCAGTGCCCAGTCCTCCTTCCAAATTGCCATATAGTTTCTGAAGTCCTCTACATGGCTATTCTGTGTTTCTTGGAGAGCAATCAGAATAAGCCTGGCTATGTGTTGTAGCTGGATGCAAAATTATTATAGTAGTGCTGAGACCTCTGGAGGATTCTGGGAGATTTCAAATGTAATCCATCCTTTTTCTGCTATGAGGATATAGCCAGATGTTCTCAAATTTATTTTGCCTTCCAAGAGTTGCTGAATGGGTATGTGGGAGGAGGGGTTTTTAGAGCCCTCTGGGGCAGAGAGTTCCAGTGCTGAACAGCTCTCACAGTGAGGAAGCTCTTCCTGATGTTCAGGTGGAATTTCCTTTCCTGTAGCTTAAAGCCCTTGTTCCGTGTCCTAGTCTCCAGGGCAGCAGAAAACACGCTCCCTCCCTCCTCCCTATGACTTCCCCTCACATATTGGCTATCATGTCTCCTCTCAGCCTTCTCTTCTGCAGGCTAAACATGCCCAGTTTTTATGCCACTCCTCATAGAGCTTGTTCTCTAGACCCTTGATCATTTTAGTCACCCTCCTCTGGACACATTCCAGCTTGTCAACGTCTTCCTTAAATGCTTGTCAACATCGTCCTTTTGGTCAAATATTGCAGAGGTGAGTAGTGGTGGAAAACATACACAAGCTCACAACTTGAGCATTCTTAGCCACACATCAATTGCACTTGATGGTGGAGGATGAAAGGAAAATGAAAAGGAACAGAAGGGGAAAATCTGAATGCTACTTTCACCTTCATTAGTTTTCTTTCAGGAACATTTCAGCAGAAAACGTTTCTTCGTTTCTATAACCTGTCTTTCCTGTATAATCAATATTCAACATTTTCCTCTGGCACAAACAATTTGTAGCAGAACATGGAAGAATTTTTCCTTATGATTCTTTTTAGCTTTTTTCTTGTTATGTATTTGTATTTCCTCTGAGCAATCACTCAGGGAGTTAAAATCACTCAGGGAGTTAAAAACATATCTAGAGTTGCCTAGATCTGATCAAATGTCTATAAGCTATTAAAAACACTTTGGTGACTCTTCTTCTTCACTTTCCTCCACACAGCAGCCTCATTTTAAACAGAGACTAAGCAAGAATTGCTTCAGACATGCATGTTTAGTTCATATTGGGCCTTGTTAAGCCCATTTCATTTGCCCTTTGGGAGTTGTAGAGCCCCAATAGAAGGGCCTTGTTGTTGCTGATATTGTAGTTCTTTTTAATCTCCCTTGCCTTGATATTACTAGCAAAGTCAAAGTGTGTATGTGCCTTCAAGTTGTTTGTTGACGTATGGCGACTCCATGGATTACATAAGGTTCTAAGGCAGTGGTTCTCATCCTGTGGGTCCCCAGGTGTTCTGGCCTACAACTCCCAGAAATCCCAGGCAGTTTAGCATCTGTTGGGATTTCTAAGAGTTGAAGGCCAAAACATCTGGGGACCCACAGGTTGAGAACCACTGTTCTAAGGCAAAGACTTCTCAGGGCTGGTCTTGCCAGTTTCTTCCTCTAAAATTTAGCCTTCACCACCTGTATTTATTGATGATCTCTCATCTTAATAGTAGCCAGAGCTGACCCTGCTTCTTTTCCAAGATCAGATAGGATCTAGTGCCTTTAGGATATTTAAATCAGATTTATTCCACAAGGGAGAGCCTCAGATGAGCCTCCTCCTTGCAAAAAAGCGGAGCCTTTAATTATAAATACTAAACATTAAATTAGTTGATTTAGTTATTTGGCTTAGTCTGAAAACTGATGTTACCCTTGCATCGACTGATTAGTAAATACATGGTGAAAGAAAGAAAGAAAGAAAAGACAGACAGAAAGAAAGACTATTGAATTGAAGCCCTTTTAAAGGGACCTACTCTTTTCTATAGGTACTTTGTTCTTGTGTATCCAGGGACAGAAGAGCAATTGATTATGGTGATTGTGGCAACATTAACTTTGATAACTAAAAATAATCACAATCTTTCCTCCTCCTCCTCTATTTATACTCTGCCTCGATCCCTCTCCAAATTCTGAATTGTAATACAAGCTGGCCTATAAATAACAACAAATATAGTAATGTTAAAAATCTAGACATGTTCAACAGCACAATGTCTGCACTGTAGCTCCCAAATAGTGTGTGACCATGTAAGCTGGTGACTTGTGGAAGTTCTACTCTGAAACAGGAGCTTTTCTGAGCTATAATCATATAATAAAAGATGTACAAGCGGCACAGTCCTCTGTACCTAGTTAGTAATAAAGTTTAAGAACAACAACAAAAAAACCAACATGAACATCCCTGTTAGACTAGATAAACACACAGGTAGAACAACACTTTTTCCAACCAATTGCTTCTGCAAATTTCAAATACAGGGCCTGAAGGCAAAAAATTCTGCTTTGTTTTGTTCAGAACTCAAAAAATTACTTTTAAAATTATGTTTATGATTACAACTACTCTAAAGTGTTTTCTCTAAGATAAAATAAACGGCACAGTTCCATTATCTGGGGAGACTCTAAAAGAGATCCTAGACAGAGAAGGACAGTCCATTTTATGGTGGAGGGAGTGGGGAATTAAACGAGGAAAACAATTTTCCCCATTTTTGCTGGTTATTCACCCTCCTCGTTGGTTATTCCCCATAAACAATGGTTGTTTTGACTACAGCAACATAGCCGGGGGAAGGGAATAATAGGAAAACAGGGAGAAATGGTTAAACTCCTTCAACTTCAATTTCCCCGTAAGATGGATTATCTTTTTCTGTCTAGCGCCTCCTTTGTGGACCCCAACCAGATAACAGAATAGTACCAAATACATGTGTCAGTACTTCGTATTCCAAATGAAGTTGAATCAGATCAATACAAAATGCTGCAAATATTGACTCCTTTATTTTCACTTCCTTTCCTAATTATCCCTAGCATCAAATATCCCCTTTTATTCCTGTCATGTGCTATGTGAGTGAAGGCACTGGAATTTCCATCATCACTTCAGGATATTTTATTCAAGATTAGTTTGGACTTCATCAGTATATATGCCAGAAGTGAGAATCGTGTGACCTACAAGTTGCTGGACTGAAATGCCTAGCATTCGTCATCATTGGCAATGGTATAGGGCTGCTGGGACTTGCAATGGGAGATTCAAGAAGGAGTGGGTTTAAGAAAAAAAAGAATAGGGTAAGGGGGTAGCAGAATTAGATAAAGATTGGAAGAAGGAATTAGCAAGATGTAGGAGTGGAGAAAAACAATCACAGAAAATACTCTTGAAAGAAATGAAAAATTGGTGTTGGAAGAGGAAATCCACATGGCCAGAACGTGGAAGGCAGTTGGCCTTCATATAACATCTACAGTATAACTTTTTATCCATAAATTTGATATTCATGGTTTCCCTTACCCATGCTCCAACTCCCTCTCTGTTTGTTGTAGGCTTCTCTGGCTTCCCCAGTGTGATTCTATATAATGCTTTTGGTTCAAGTATAATCAAAATATAGGGTTCACTATTACTCAGTTTCAGATCTTGTGGGCAGATTGTGACTGACCTTTGGGGCTTACGTGTTTTTCCCCCTTGATAGCTGTGAGAGGGAGGACTTCTGAAGATCATCTTCTGCAGAAGCATAGATGTGATCTAAGAGGCAGATTGAGAATTAATTCTGAATAGATTCATCTCAACAGATCTCAGGCCAGTCTCTGCCAAGATTCTCAGTTAATCATGGCAGTGTCATCATTGTCTTTCGGTTAGATGAAACAAATTTGGTCCATGTTTGGTGTTTCTCTTTGTTTCTGAGTCTAACTGAAAAGGTGGATTGAAAATATCTTTGCCGAAAAAGTAAGAGTAACCGTTACAATTTCTTGATTTCATTTGGCAAAACCAATCGTGAGGACTGTCTAACTTAAAATGTTTGGTTGAACTATCTAGGTATATCTGCCATAAGCTTCTTCCTCAACCAGTAGCTCTTGATTATCCCTGTGGCCAGCATTGACTGGTGGCTCCTACATTAATGGGGCAGTTAATCTACTTCAGGTTT
Organism: Anolis carolinensis; assembly: GCF_035594765.1. Classification (NCBI taxonomy): domain Eukaryota; kingdom Metazoa; phylum Chordata; class Lepidosauria; order Squamata; family Anolidae; genus Anolis; species Anolis carolinensis. The sequence goes on from NC_085841.1 coordinate 160,755,161, forward strand.
TAATTCCAACTTGGAAGGAGCTACCCAAGATCCTGCACTGAATCTATTTTTGGGATGAGTTCACTGTGTGACTTTGATCTCTTGTGTATCCTTCCTATGTGAATTTCATTTTCAGGGCTTCTAAATACATAGAAATGCCCCATTACATTCAATTTTTTCCTTCTTGTATGCTTTTAAAATTTGACCAATTTTACATAGTGCTGGGGTGTGGAATGTCTGGTCCCCCAGGTGTTTTAGGACAACAGCTACCAATAGCCCTAGCTGGAATGTGCAGTAGGATTATGAGATGCTTGGAATTGCAGTTTTAAAACTTTTTGGGAAAGGGAAGTGGGTCACACTTTCTCTATTGCCAGTATAATGGGATGAGCATTGGGCTTGGACCAGTGAGACTTGGATTCAAATTGTTGTGATAATAATGGCATATATGTGCCGAGCATATTCTTTGGGAGACACCCACCATCAGCGTTTTGTTTGAAGTGTTTTGTTTATTATATAAAAATAATTCTCCTGCTCTTTTTTTATATTGCAGAACATAAATGTCCAGTTGATGAAAGAGAACAATTAGAAGAAACTCTTCCTCTTGTGCTGGGCTTGATCTTGGGACTGTTGATTGTGATAACCCTCGGTGTTTATCATCTCCATCTCAAGATGACAGCAAACCAAGTCCAAATTCCACGGGACAGATCTGAATATAAGCATATGGGATAGTTGGCAAAGGAACCAATATGTGGGGGAGGGAGGAGCACCTCTTATGTAGAGAACGAGGAATTCTTGACTGGACTATGACCAAATGGAGGGGGCAAGGGTGGGATGGGGTGGGATGGGATGGGGTGGGCTGGGATGGAGAAGCAGCCATTTCTTAAAAGTCTATGCTTAAAAGGGAGGCTTTCCTTCCCTGAATACAGAGGACAACCTTTGTTTCATTTATCAAATTCTCATCCATTAATCAATGGAAGAATCTGGGAACATGGTATTTGTTTTGCTTTCAAAAAAATTACCAGCCATTGCTTCTGCTACTGCTGCTAACTAGCAGGAGTTGGAAACTTGTGGCCTTCCAGATGTTATTGCACTACACTTTCCATCATTCCTTACCCTTTTCCATGTTGGCTGAAGCTGATAGGAGTGAAGTCCATAAACATTTGAAAGCTGAGAGCTTGTTTCATGGTGATGGAGGAAATTATTGCAAATTTCCCCTTTTTCATGCAGAATCTTTGTTGTTGTGTGTTTTCAAATAGTTTCTGACCCATGGTGACCCTAAGGTAAATCTATCATGGAGGTTTCTTGACAAGATTTGTTCAAAGGGGGCTTGTCTTTGCCTGCATCTGAGGCTAAGAGAAGGTGACTTGCCTAAGGTCACCCAATGAGTTTCCTTGGCAAGGATTTGAACTTTTGTTCTGAGAGTGCCAGCCCAATGCCCAAATCACTACACCATGCTGGATCTACATCTTACACTTCTTAGAAATATACCAGGAGCAGTTGGAAAGCCAGCAGAAGCAATCATGATGTCTGCTGATGCTCAAGTTTGTGAGGCAGACATTCCACTCTGTGTTTATTTATGAACATCAAAGGTGATCTCCAAAATGCTGAACTTATCTGCAAAATAGTTTGGCACCTTGAACAGCTTTTTAAAGTTTAGACAAAAAGCTGGAATAGATAACTTTTCTCATCTGAAACTATCAGCCACCCAAGCTACGCTGCCAGAGAAAAATAAAACCAGCTGGAAAAGGCCAGAATTGAAACCTTAGGTGATGGGACATTGCTGTGCACCAAGGAGTTCTTTGAGGAAAATTGGTCTCCGTCCTTTCAAGCAGATGCTGTGAGACAGGAACAAGATATGGGAGGAGAGCTGTATGTGTCACACAGTTCAATCTGTAACCCTTAAGTGAACTGCTATCCCCAGATATGTTGAGGAAGTTGTCCCATCACAATGTTCAGATTCATGCTAGGATGACTACTGCATGACACAATATTTTTCGCTCAGTACCATATCTTGAGAAAGCCACCATGCAGTAGTGGTTTGAGTACTGGGCTACAAATCTGGAGAACATGGCTCTCTTAGCCATGGAAATCCACTGTGTGACCTTAGGCAAGTCATACTCTTTTAGTCTCAGAGAACAGGAAGGGCAACACTCCACCATCACAACACACACACACACATACACACAAACACTGAATAAATGTTGCCAAGAAAATTCCATGATAGGTTTTTTCTCAGAATTGCTATAAACCGGAAATTAGTTGAAGGAAAACAACATGTATTTATTCCACTATTGCTCCCAAGGAATAATATCTCTGGGAAAGATCTGTCAACCTGGGATTCTCTCAGACTCCACAAATATAACACTCAGATTTTTAACTGCTTTGCTACAGCCTATGAAATCTGAGGTTTCTAGTTTGGTCAGAGTAACCAGAGGAGCTTTCTGGATGAAAATTCTAAATGTGTCTCCTAAACTCCAAATGTCAGGATTCTATAGGATGGCTTCATGGCTGTTAAGGTGAAATCAGTGCTCTAACTCTGTACTATGAAATGGCCCCAGGTCCTGCTCACCATGCATGTATTACACTGCAGCTCCTTTGAAGAATGGTAGTTAGTTGCTTCCATGTTAGTAAATCTGCAGATCCACCCTAGGTTTAACTCTGAAAAGAAGCTTTTCGAAATGTTGGACCTTTTTAGCAATTAGGTTCAGCAACTTGGAGAATGAAGTTTTCGACTAAAGCCCAGAGTGGATTTGCCACTCCATGAACATGGAAGCCACCAGGCACCATGACATCTCAACTTCAATTCTCTTTTAATCAGGGAAAAAGTAAGGTTCTCTGGTTTTAGCTCTATGAAAAAATGCTTGTTTTTTTCTTTTTCTTTTTTGGGAATGCTTCAGCACCAGGACAGCATTAAGGCTGTTTCTACTTGAATCATAAGGAGTGTCATGCTATTGTGAAGTAAGAAATGCTTCTGGGCCAGGCACTTTGCATGTAGTGTGACTGAAAAAAATGCCTGCTGCTACATGATGATTTCATAAGACAGCAACAAGAAAATGTTCATATTACTATGCAGATACCTTCAGGTGTTATAAATATCAATGTGTAAATATATATATGGGGGAAAACCCAAACAATCCTAAAATATGTTGCTTTACGCATAGTATTTTTAAAATGTATACAAAATATTTTGTTGGCATATATAGTCACTTTGATGTGACTTCTATTGCTGTACAAATAAGGAGATGCAAATAAAATGTTGGAGGATTCTCTAAAAGAGTACATGGAAAGAGTGATGCCTTCAATAATGGGGAAACTTTGTGTTGCTCCTGAACCAGGTTGCCATTTTTGTTGCCTCCTGTGTCTACAGTGTCCCTAGAGTCTTTTGCTGGCCTCCACCAAATTCATTGTAGTCCAGATGACTCTATATTCCAAACAGCCAATGTGTGCCACCACTTGAACATCCAGTATCTGGAATGTTGAAATCTGAAATACTCCAAAATCCAGAATGGTCTATATGGTTGACTCAGATAGTGACACCTTTGCTTTCTGATAGTTCAGTGTGCCCAAACTTTGTTTCATGCACAAAATTATTTAGAATATTGTATATAAAATTATCTTCAGGTTATGCACAAAAAGTTTATATGAAACATAGACGATATTCATGTTTAAACTTCAAGAAATATCATTATAGTATATACATATTGCAAAATCCAACCCGCACCAAATCCAAAACACTTCTGGTCCCAAGCATTTTGGATAAGGAAAACTGTGTAAGTTGAGATAGAAAAGAATTTTCATGGCTTTGACATTTTTACCCAAACACCCATTTTCATATCTCTTGAAATTTGCTGTGAAACTGGTAGTGGGATGGCACAGCATCATATGATAAGGTCACAGGATGTAGTGCCAATTTGCCTGCCTCCCTTTAGCATCTATGCTATAAACATGATAGTTCTGTGGTAGCCATAGTTCCACAACAGCAATGCCCTATCTAGACTCAGGACCACATACTTAGATGCATCTGTCTTGATTATGGTAACTCTGTCTGGATTCATGTCAGTTCATTGGGAGCAATTAGATTAACAGTTGGGTTGAAGGATTCAACAAGACCAGTGTTTACTGCTGTCATTGTAATGAACATGCTAGTAATAAGACAGCTGTCATTGGGGAAGTGAATCCTAACTTTAAGTGAGTTATTTCAAGGGGAAAACTTATTTTAGGGTTTCAGCACATTTGACAGCTCTTTCAATTTCAATCAAAACTTAGAGCAGATTCAGAAGCTCATCAACAGGGAGGTCATGAGTTGTCATTGGGAATCAGTCTCCTTAGCTGCACAAATGTTGGACAGAGGTCCTCTAAGCTGTTTTGCACTTCGGCTCCCTTTATCCCTGATCACTGGCCAAGGCTTCTGGGAGCTGAGTAATATTCCACAATATAATCAGTCACAGAGCCTGTGATTTCATTTCTAGCATAGAAATGGGCAATTAAAGGGTGTGGTCCACATGGTATCTTAAGGCTAGTTTAGGCTCTTGCTCTCTTGAATTTTCCTGCCAAAATATGTGAAAGAGAACTAATTTTCCAATCCTTGAACCCTTCATAAATATCACTTTTGTTATAAAACGGTGGGGGGAGGTCAAAGGCATTTTGCACAGAGGGGAGGGTTTTACAAGCAGCTAGTTGCCTTGTCTGCAGCCATGTCCATGCCTGAGCTGCATACGCATGGCCTCAGCACCAGCCCCAGGCAAAGTCTATTCTTGGCCTTCCTGGCCTACACCTTGGGCTCCATCCCTGGTGATGAGGAGGGCAGCTCCTCCTCCTCCGCTGCCTTCCTCAAGGATAAGTTCCCCCTCAGAAAGAAGAGCAGGAGCAGGAGGGAAGGGAAGGGGAGCCCTGGGCAGCTGCATGTACCTGCAGGGCATGTCAAATCCTGCCTAGGGTTCTCATTCCTTTTTTGACTGCATCAAGCCAGTGCACCTTCCTGGAGTGGCTTTCTGAGAATAAGGAGGGGCTGCCCTCCTTGTCACCAGAGGAGGAGGGTCCGGAAGAAGGGGAGCATGTCAGTGAGGAGCAGCTGAGTTCTGTGGCAGTGGAGGCCAAGGCGCACGCCTGAGGCAGGTGTTAAGGCCACATGTGACTGCCCCAGCCCTCCTATTAGCATGAGGATGCGATGCGTAGTATCTGTCCTTAGGATTTGGCTTATTTGGAGCAGTGGTTGGAAAGTTACATTTGGAAGACGTAATAACCAGAATCCCTTAGCCCAATAATTATAGTCCACTGAAATAACATAATTTTATACACCCCCCCCCAAAAAAGACAAGAAAGTCTTTGAAAACTATGAAGTTTTCAAGAGCTACTTATACTTTGGGACTTATTCTGGGATTTTTGCATAGAAAACACCAGTTTCTGTACAAAATGCTGTTTTCTGTACACAGAAAATATGTCCAATTTAGGAACAATAAATTTTCAACAGTGGAAATTGTTGGTACATGATTATCTTTGTTAGGTTTTCCCAATACTCAAGGAATACATTTTTTGACTATTTTTTTAAAAAATATTTTGAAATATTCACTCAATTCATTGCAAGTCAGAGCTTACAGTGCATTGAAAATGCGGGCCTGGTTCTGACACATAGCCCAGAAAGTAGTTTATAATGATAAAGTACATAGCACAAGTTTACTGTTGCATCTCCTGTTAGAATCAGGAGCATTTTCTTCCTAGAGATCATACTAACAACATTTGAGGGGCAAGAAAGAGATTATGGACAATTTAAGGAGGAAGATTAGGTGGCGACAGTGAAGTTAAAGAAACTGATTATATACTGTAGCGGGCCCTGAATTGTTTTGATGACAGTCTCTATGCACATAAATACACATACCACAAAGGTGAGCAGAAGGTAGATTTGAGGTTAATAGATCTTTTGAGTGATTTGTCTCATGAGGGAAAACTTTATGACTCTCAGATTTTTCACCATTGTACAAGAATGTCTATTACCCTGAAATGAAGAAAAAATATGGTGACCTGAGTTGGCATCCTGTTAGCAACACACACAAGTATAAATTCACCTCACACCTGCATATGCAATTTTGACATCCCCATATCTGAAATTATGTTAGTCCCCCATGGCCATCCAGTGGCTAGTGAAGGCAAGTGGAATGAAGAAGTATGTTTCTTGATAGAACTGGGTGGAAGATATTATCAGTTGTACTAGGCTTTCTAAGCCCTACCTCCATTATCATAGTAAGACCATTAGTTTTTTTTTGGGGGGGGGGGGGGGCTGAACAGGGAACAGCAGAAGAATTCCACTTGTGGATTCTTAATATGCAAAGAGGGATGTTGGCTTGAGGCCCAGATTTGTAAAAGACCATCATAATTACAACGAGCAAACCACTCTGTAATTAGCAGCCTTCTTTTGCTTTTCTTTTTATTACAATATGAAATGAACAACCTATTCATGAAATAAGAAACAAAAAGCAAAATAAAAATCCCCATTTTTTCCACAATGCAACTTGGTCTAACCAGATATGTTCAATTTAGGATTTGAGATTTTTTTTTCAAGTGAAGTCAGTAATAACAAAACAAAAATGGAAAATACATGGCTTTCATAGTATGCATACATCATAATAATAAATAAATAAATCTCCCCAACACTGAAATAATTATGAAGCACTTATAAAGGCAAATTTCTATAGGCCTATGGTAAACATGCAAATCTAGTCAACAAGCAACACAAAATTGGTTGTAGCAGTTACTTCTGAATTCACATTCCAAAGAAGTTCAGAGAGCTTCTCCCTTTATGGCAAACACATCAACATAAGCTTACAACAAGTTGATTTAAGCTTGGAAAATGCTCACTTGCTGCCTGGATATCGTGAGACTTCTCTTTGATTTCCAAAGCATGAATATAAATAATGAAGGTGAATGTTGGGACACAGGGGTTGGCAGAGATGGGAACAAAGATGTGTCTGCTTTGCCAGCTGATGACAATCATTTGCAGACAAGATGGGCACACACTCATTGTAGATCATGTGAGAAACAACACTGTGAAACTGAAACTTGTGGTCTCATGTGAGATGCAACCAGGAGCCTTTGTTTACTTTTGTTCTCAAACCCTGCTGTGGTTTAAAAGCAGTGCATGCACCCTTGGACAGGGACAATTCGCATGTGACTCACCAAATGGAAACCAGCTCACTTGCTCAGGAATTTTACATTAATTGGAGTACAACTCCAAAATCACCCAACCACAGCAAGGAGAGTAACAGAGATATCAAGAGTTGAAGTTTAAATCAAGCTCTGGTTTTGCTATGGTTTTTATTACCTTCTGTTTCAACAGGTAAAACGAAGTAGGAAGTGTGTGCTGAGCTTTCAGTAGGCTTTGGGAATCAAGAGTCATGTGGACCTCTTACAAATATATATCAGGGCTATTTAGAATTTGAATGCAAGCAAACTACCCACCTGTCTGCACATGTCTGCTCAGGTGGACACTTGTCTATTTTCTAAACCTCATCCACTTTGTCTCCACACAGTTGGACTCCAAACTCTTGAAAGATTTTGACCAGTGTCACATGGATCTTAATAAACAAACCTTTCTACTCTTGCAGGAATGTCACTCAAATGCCTATAATATTCAGGGCTGATGTATGTAATGAACGGTAGTCGTACCTACACAATGGCTAGCTTACCTCTTGACCAGCAAGGTTTCACTGTGCTGTAGTACCTGATCACTTTTTACCACCATGGAACAGTTTCCCATAATCACATGAGAAATAAAGGTTATGTGAAACAGCATTAATGCCTGAGTTTTTTTCAAAGTAAGTATCACTTCAGGACAATAGCAAAAATTTCTAAATTTTGTTTCTGTCAGGGAAAAGGGGGATATGGCATTGTATGGTTGCAAACAGAACATGTACATTTGAGTGGCACAGATGAGAAATTCTTGTCAACATTCAGAATTGCTTGTGTGTGTGTAAGAGTGTGTGTGTGTGTGTGCATATGTGTGTTCATTCATGTTCCTTTCTTTTCAAAAGGGATAAAAAAGTAGGAAAGATCTCGCTCAAATGCTTGCTAAGTTACACTGATCACCTCTATCTACACTATCACTATGACATTAAAGTACTGGAAATTATCAAAAGCAATGTACAGAAAATTACAAATTTTGTTTCAAAATACATCACACTGTTACAACGAAGATTAAAAAGTGCTTCTTCTTGTTTTGCATTTTAGATTTTGTCAGGAAAAAAAGGCATCCTTCCAAAGTAGAAGTGTTATTTCACTCTGCTTTTAAATAAAATTCTGGTGTTTCATCTGGTTTGTGCTACATGTTTTTTTATCTTCTTCCTCTCTCCTAAGTAGGATTTGAAGGACCATCCTTCTTTTTAGATAGCTGACAGACTGAAAACAGCAAGTGACTGGGGAAGGTGCGGCCCACACAGGAATATTAGCTTTCAACATGTCTGGCTTTTAAACCAAAAAAAAACAAAAAACCAAAAAAACATTTCTTCATAATTTGCAGAGAAGATTCCTTCATGGTAATGCTGAGCCGTGGCAACAGTGGGATGTTGCTCTGTTTTTTGTGTGTGTGCTACCCCAATTCTTTGTCCTTTCTCAGCACAACTCTTCTCAGAAGCATTAATAAACAAATGAATAAACACACTAAAGGATTCAGTGATGCCTGTACTGCCTCATGAGAGGCACTATGCAGGAAGGCGGCCCAGCCATCTTGAGGAATGGGTGTCTCAACAGTTCTTGGGCAGTTCCTCTCTGTGCAGGTTCCCGTACCAGCATCACATCTAAGAAGCCACGGAGGACAGATGAGACCTACAAAACAAAAGAAAACAAAGCAGCATTTTAAGGAGGTAGAGTCCAAAGAAATAGCTGTTAGTTTTTACGGAAAGGCGTCTGGTAGCACCTTAGAGACCAAAAATGAAGTTAGTACTATAAGGACAGACTAAAGGTTATGAACGCCCAGGGTAAATGGGACCCCAAGCAGCCCCACAATGGAGCTGTTGTTCACACAACAGGATGTTGGGTATCCTGCTCCATGTTACACCTGCCATTCCTAGTTGTAAATTCCCTAATCAAACAAGTAGCTCTGCTGATGTAAGAAGGGAGAGACTTTTGATGTCAGCAGAGGCACCTGCATGGAGCTGTGTCACTGCCACAGCTGAAGTGACACAACCAGGATCCATCTCCTCTTCCTGTGTTGATAAATACAGGCAAAGGGTGCTCCACCAGTGTCTCATCCATATGGACCTAATTTAGCTATTTAGATTGCCTCAAAGTCGTGGGATACATCTTAGCTTCTAGCAAACTGTGGAGGGCAAAGCTGGTTTGAAGCAAAACATCATGGGATACTCACTGGAATTAGCTGGTCATTAAGGAGACAGTCCATCTTCCATTTAGGGTGAGTCAATATTTTTGGTTAGTGTATACAAGTCCTAAGTCTATTTCCTCTGAGGAAGCAGATTTAGGCCACATCTACACATGTGTAAAATCTAGAATGATTATCAGGGGTGTGTGTGTCTAAAAAATACACACCCCTAATGTGCACTGCAACACACATCCACATGGAAAATGTGTTTAAAAAGTGAGGGAAACATCTGCAATTTGAGATAATATGTGCTCCAGCTAGAGATGGGAAGGCTTAGAAAAAAATCAGGAAAAAACAGGGTTCCAAAGCCATTTTTTTCTGGAAAAATTGGGGGGAAAGTGTGTAGAAACAAATTCTTAAAAATCTTTCATTAAGGCCTTTATGTTACAGTAGAGCTTTGCTTATCCAACAGAAATGGGCCAGCAGAACATTGGATAAGTGAAAATGTTGGATAATAAGGAGAGATTAAGGAAAAGCCTATTAAACGTCAAATTACATTATGATTTTACAAATTAAGCACCAAAACATCATATTTTACAACAAATCTGCCACTTGTTTGGGAATGTGGCTCCACTTGTGTTGTTGTTGGGCATGTTGGCCTGCTGCGTGTTGCTGCCTAGATAAACAGCTGTGGATCTGGGTGGGAGGCAGACTGCGTTGGATAATACAGAACGTTGGGTGAGCTAAGGTTGGATAAGCGAGACTCTAGTTTTAATACCATGTCATAGTTATATTAGTTATCATTGGAAAGAACATATTATACACACTTTTCAATTTTTTTTTCAGGAAAAATGTCTTTGAAAACCCCCAGAAAAAACTATTTTTTCCACCCAAATTTTCCATTTCCCCCCCAGGCCTTTCCATCTGTAGCTGCAGCTGATTGGTTTATGGACACTGCAGAGCAGGAATTCATGAGGAACATGAGATATGGTGGTCTCAGGAAAGTAAACAAACACCTTTTCTTTCCCTCCCTGAGAAGAAATCACTTTCTCCTTTTTGTTTTTGAATTGATCTCCATTGCTGATTTTCATTCGGGGGCTGCTGCAGTTCAGCGCATTTCTCCCAAAGAGGTAAGAAAAAAAAAAGAATATGTCATTCTATTGGATCAATTAGGCATGACGGAAACTGTGTGGATGATGAAGAACTTGTACCAGTTCTTGGGGTGTGTGGAGACTCTCGGGCATGGAACTGGATTTCTTTAATCCAAATTCTGATTTGGATTATGTGCCTGTGTAGAAACTGCCTTAGAGCTTACCTATAACCAGAAGTGGATCAGATGCTGACCCCAGATGTCCAGATGATACCAAGGGACATTTGATCTTTAATGTGGGTTTCAGCTAGGACCATGGAGGTTTTCCATCTGGACTGCACAGAGTTCTGAGTGTATTCATAGCTTATGTTCTGTAATAACGTAACACAAGCCTATCTGGCAAAGCAGTAAGATGTGACTGTGGGAGAATATTGTCCCAACCATGACCTCATGTTGTTAGATCATGGTCTAAAACAACCTTCTTTAACCATATATGCCTTCCAAATGTCTTAGATGACAACACTAATCATCTCAAGACATGTTGGCTGGTGCTCTCCAAGACATCTGGAGAACATACCAACTTGGAAAAGAATGCTCAGGGATTTGTTGCAGGACAGAGAAGCCATAAGTACATCAACCACCTTACCTTATGTAGATCCTTTACTCTTGGCGGCAAATTGTCTCGGATTCTGCGCATTGCCTGGAGAGGTGGCTCATTGAAATAAGGCGGTTCTCCATCTATCATTTCTATTACCATGATACCAAGGGACCATATATCCACCTGCAATATATGTCAATTTATTACAATGTCAAAAAAAAAACCATACCCAACAACTTGCGCACAGCTCACCTTCTAAGTATTGACGTAAGGAACTACATTTTTTGTATTATTCTCTGGAAAATTATCTAGTACTATTAAGAACATTTATGTGTATTTGTATATTTCATATGTTTTTTTATACTTCCAAGGAATTTGCCAAAGACTTTGGCTAGAACACAAAACCCACTGAATTGGAAACAAATTGCACTGAAAAGTTCACAAAATTTGCTCATTTAAGTCATCAAAAGTTAGTTAAAATCTTCACAATGTGCTTTGGTAAGAAATAATATTAATATGTTTTGATTCTCTTGTGCAAGAATAAAATAAGGATTTTCCATTTCTAATATATTATTGAATGGAGCAAGCCCTTAGTTTGACTTACTCACCTCAGTTCCATAGGGGAGTCTGGAAATCACTTCTGGTGCCATCCAGTAAGGAGTCCCAACAAGTGATTTTCTTTTTGGAACATCTTTGGAAACTTGGGCACAGAATCCAAAATCTGACAATTTTATCTTAAAAAACCAGTCAAACAAGATAAATCAGAAAAACAACCAACTATATAGTACATATTGTAAAGAGACAACGAGCAGATATCCATGACACTGAATGAGCAAATGAGGATAATCTGTCTCCTCCGAAGGACTATTGACTGGTTAGAAATGTTAATCAGGATGGAGGCCAATGTGGGAGCAGCTTGCAGCAATTGCACAGAATTTTGGGGCAGAACCTAGTTTTGTTTTTCAGATTGTAATTTCCAGAATCTCCTCAAGACATGTCCTTAGCCTTACTGGTTAGGAGATTCTGGGGGCTGTAGTTTCAAAAAGTATGTTTATCAAGCTCTTGTTTCTATTATGGTTTATTGAAGCTGTATCTACACACACACACACACACACACACACACACACAACATCTCATAGGCTCTATCTACACTGACCATTTAATGCAGATTCAAATCAGTATTGAAGAAAATAGTTTCATTGTGCAGATGATTATATAGAAAATCCTGGAACCCGTTTAAGCCATGGATGGTTATTATATAAACCAAAAAGCAATGATGCATGTTCAGGGCTTTCTTTGTCTGCTTTTGTGGGGGTTTGTTACCTGGCTACCACAGTTTGAAGTCAGATTTGAACTGCATTAAATGGTTAGAGGAGATGTATCCCAAATCTGGCATTGGCAGTCTTTATGACACATAACTATCTATTCAAAATGGAACAAGATTGCATGTAGGAAAGGAGCTTTTTTGAATGACAACTCTCCAAATCCCATTGACTGGAGTACACTGGGAACCGTAGCCCCCAAAAGACAAGTTATGGATATGTGTGCAATTCTATTTTTTGAAAAACAACTATTATTTGATGGAAATGGAAGCTCACCACTTCCACTTTCCTACAGTGCAAAATTAACCTATGATGACTTCCATCATTTTAAGCTGATGACTAACGCTAGACTAGCGTCAAGTCCTAGTGAGATCACTCAGGGCTTACGTCCCATTAATTTTCTCTGAATTGGCATATTATCCCTGTTCTTGGTGAAATGAGATTGAATAAAGTCTCATGGTGATTGTGATATTTTTCTGCCTACCTGTCTTCATTGTGTGATGTTGACCTTTCAAAACTGTACTTCTGAGTACGCAAGCCTGGTAAGAGGCTAACTAGAATTGTATTGTTAGGAAAGATTTTCCTCCTCTCCTCCTTCCTCCTTCTCATATTCCTAAACAAGCTGATGTTGGTTTGTGGTTTTATATATGGAGGAGGGAGTCTTAAGGAAGGAAGAGGGAGGCTTAGCAAAGTTAGCTCCATTTCGCTCCTTCTCCCCCTTTTTCTGGAAATATTATTTCCTTAATCCAACAACTTTTAGAATGACTGCTCTGCACCTCTCTTCTCTCTTGATTGCCAGTAGAAGTATTCCCTCTGACAAAGTGAGGGATATTCAAATAGAGAAAAGAGTGGAAAAGGAGATTAAAGTCTGGTTTTCCATTTTTTTTAATTATTGCTGAGAGACAACAGGCTGGTGTGATAGTCCTACATGGGTTAGATCAAGACACATATGAACTCATATAGGCAGTTTTGCCTATATGAGTCTTGGGATCCTCAAGGATTTGCACCACTGTGAAATGGCCACTGGATGTAGACATGGAAGAAGGCCTTCTCAGTGGCTGCTCTCAGCATGTGAAATTCCCTCCCATGGGATGCCAGTCTGTCCCCTTCTATGCACTCTTTTTTACAAGCAGGTAAATACTCTTATATTTAAACAGGCATTTGATGATGAATTGGTCATAGGGAGTTTTTTCTGGGTGTATGTGCCTACATTTTATCTTGGTTGTTATGTTTTATATTTTAAAATATCAATACCATTTAAGTATGGAAGTTTGTTAATTGTTTTTAACTTTTTATCCATCTGATTTGTAGCATTGCCTCATAACCTCATAAATATTCTTGAGTTCCATGTTGGGAGGATAAGGAAGGAAGGAAAGAAGGAAGGAAGGCAGGGAGAGATTGAGGGAGGGAGGGAGAGACTTAATATAGGAAACTGGAAACAGCAGTATACAAAAATGCACTATTAAAATATTCTGTCCATTAGAAGCAAAGGGATGGAGAGGAGAAGACACCTTAGAATGGTTAACTGAAAACAAATAAGCCTATACAGTTTTGGGTTTGATAAAATGCTATGCATATGACCCCAGATACACTGTATCCTGTGCATATACCTGTTAACAATAACCCAAGCTGCCTGGAATGGTTACTCCATTTTAATATCCCAAAATGCTTCAAAATGATCTATCTATGCAGATGTAAAGAATGAAAAAGACTTGATGCTATATCAGGAATTGGGATCTCATCTCCATAAGAAGTGTGCAGATTGTACAGCCTATACAGCTTTATAGTACTATATATACTTGCCTATAATTTGACCTCATGTATAAGTCAAGAGCAGTTTTTGAGGCCAAAAATTGAGGATTTTGATATGATCTGTGTGTAAGTCGAAGGTAATTCCATGGAGAGGGGAAAGCATGAGCACCATTTCAGGGGTCCGCTGCCCCTGGTGACCACCATTTCTCTATCAAGGCATTCAAAAAAAGCATGTCACCAATTAGATAGTGGAATTGTTTATTTTTGATAAGAGTTACAATGACTCATGGATAAGGTAACCCAGGTAAAAGGTAAAGGTTTCCCCTGATGTTAAGTCCAGTCATGTCTGACTCTGGGGGTTGGTGCTCATCTCCATTTCTAAGCCGAAGAGCCGGCGTTGTCTGTAGACACCTCCAAGGTCATGTGGCCAACATGACTGCATGGAGCGCTGTTACCTTCCCACCGGAGCGGTACCTATTGATCTACTCACATTGGCATGTTTTCGAACTGCTAGGTTGGCAGGAGCTGGAGTTAACAGCGGCCGCTCCCACCGCTAACTAAAATTTCTAAACTTTTATACACAGCAATAGTGTGTCTAATTGTGGTTGTTTGTTTTTCACACTTGACCTTATATGACTCTAATTATAATGGATGTTATATGTTTGTGCAGCAGCTTGGTTTACTCTTGTAGTGGGGCACCCATGGCCTCCAAGCAAAATAAGGAGGCATTCTTTTTCCCATTGTTTTTGCAAATATATGAAGAATGAAGAGGAATACAAGAGTGGATATTTTTAACATCTTACATTTTCAACTTTTTCCATTGCTGTCTAATACTAAAAGGTTTCTATGATGTTAAAAAATAAAATAAAAATAAATAAATAAGAACATTTCTTTTCTAATATAAGTGGTTATAGTGTTTTGAAACAAAGGAGATAGAAAAGTTGACAAATGGAAAATAGAAAGCCCTAACTACTGCTTCCTACCCTTTCTCTGCTGTCCTCTTTATAATTAAAAAAAAAATCTATTGTTTTTGTCATAAAAATTTCTTATCTCTGGTAATTTTCCAGGATCCCTTGGATACCATTGGGAATCCTGCTATTCTTCGCACTGACTTCTCTCTTTTTCTTATCTTGTTATTCCTACATCCCTATGCTACAAATTTTCCCTTCATGTTGTAAAAAACACAATATTTTCATTTTCTTTTCTTCTTTTAAATAATCCATAAAAAGCTTCCATTCTTCTTCAAATATAGAAGAATCTGGTGATTGTATGAGCCTAGTCAATTTGTCCATCTCTAATTATTACGATCTCTTCTTCAAATTTGGGAGTGTTTGGTGATTGTATAAACCTGGTCAATTTTTCAATTTCTGCCAAGTCCATAATTTTTGTAATGCATAAATCTTGTGTGTGAATTTATTTTTGTTTCTTGTAATCTAAAATAATGAAAAACTTTCCTCCTCTTGTTTGGTGAATCCAGTCAATTTATATTTAGAGAAAGTGTCCTCAGGGTCCTCATTCTAGAAATAGTAGATGATCATCAAATTCCTCATTATGTGGAGTATCCTGCTGCTGTAATTCAATATTTTTTTTATCCAGGATCTATTGAGATTGCCATCTCCTCCTGCCCTCACAGAGATTCTCTTTTTCATTTATCCTCTGATCTTTCTTATGGGTCTAGGTCTTTTCTAAACTTTTCATAGAAATCTTGGGCCTTCATGATTAATGTTAACCAATACCAAAACCAAATAGACAGTACCTTTAGGGTCCAATCCCAACATGCATTAAAGAATAAACTTCAAAGAGATGTGAATGTATTGTTTACAAGAAAGTAAGTGCAAGTCCACACCAAAGATCTGATTTAAATAGGAAGTTCCAGGATTACAGTATTAAGTGAACTTCCATCTCAGACTATAAAGAAAAGAAGAGAATACTTTTTATTGATAGATGAACTTAAGAAGAAAGGCTACAGATTCAGATGGGAAACCCAGAAGGACTGATGATATATTATAAAGGACAAAGGCATTGGTTAAGGAGGCATTCTTTATCAATTCCTCACAGAATTTTATTTGGCAGAATTTTATTGTACAGAATGATAAGCCAGCTTGTGATGCCTTATGCAGAATCATCAAAAGTGGGTGGTGATTGAGCCTTGAGTCCTGGTTTGCACGGCAGAAACATAAAAGGAAATACATCTCAGAGGAGCATCTCATTTGTCATGTCAGGCTGCAGCTTGGGATATAGCACGGGAAGCTGTTTATCAGGAAGGCAATGATCAGGAAGCACCATAAATTATGGCATTGTGGAGACAGACATTGGCATCATGTGACTTGTTTTGGCAGTGATGCAGATATTATTTTTAATCAAATGTTTCTGGCCCATTTCTCCAAATCTTCCTCTCAATTTTAGACTGTGGTTATAGGAGAATGGAAAGAATAGTTGCTTTTTATAAAACAAAATCCAAACATGGCAAAATGTCATTATTATTATTATTATTATTATTATTATTATTATTATTATTATTATTATTATTATTATTATTTTACCCCACTTTTTCTCTCCAAAAGGAAATTCATGAGGAATAGATGAAGTAATGCATATTTTGTGTGCAAGTTCCATCCTTTTTTAATGTAGGAGTGCATGAGGCATTAGCATATCTATTGCCTCCCTGAGAATAGAGATTTTAAAAAGAATGAAAAAGAGGGGGAAAATAAAATGATTATGCAATCTGAAAAATATGTATGCAGGTAATAAGCATAGGAGTAATAAACATAATGAGGCATTGTATATATATCTGCAAAGATGAGATCAGGTGGCTTGCTTTTTAACAGCACACCCATACAAACAAAAACGTGGAGAACATCTGCAACAGTGGAAAACAATGCTCTTTTCTTCTTGGTGTTGGTTGGGATGGGCAACGAAAGCAGATGTCTTAGGCCTCAGAGCAAAGCTGGTGGTCTGAGGTTGCCAAAATCCCTCCCATAACTATATTAGGAAAAGGCTGAAAATCTACTTCTGGCTTTACAAAATGTGTATTTTTAAGCAAATGATATAGGAGGAGCTGTTATTTTTTGGTTCAGCTGCTCCTCTATAGACAAAGTGAGGGGTCCTCAGGAGCATAGAGCTGAGAGTGTAAAGAAACATCCCCCTATTACACATGCAAGTTTTTTCAGCTTGTATATAGGGCATGTAATGGTTCAAGCCATTTTCTAGAGCTGATTTCCATGCAACATTTTGGAAGCATGCTAGTTATTTTTAGGGAAATGAGTAGATTACTAAAACAAACAAATCAGCAAACATCAGAATCAAAGGCCACAGCAAATACTTACTCGTCCATCACTTGTGAGAAGTATTGAATCACTCTTTATATCCCGATGTATGACTCCTTGGTTGTGAAGATATGATAACGCTCGTAGTACAGAAAGACAAACGGTAGCTATCTGTTCTTCATTCATTCTAGAATTAAGAAAATAGCATAAAGAACAAAAAAGATCATAGTGATCACATATAATGTTAAAATATTTGGTTTAAAAGACAGGGAGATACATCTATGAGACTTAGCTATGTTGGTCTCCCATTCAACCTACTTCAAAACCCACCTAAACTTACCTTCAGTCTCCCCAAACCTGATCATTTCTTGGCCAGTAAAAAGTGGAAGGTACAGCAGCCAAACATGCAGATATTTTCCTGCACCTGGACGCACAGTCATGAGCACCTGAAGGAAACTCCATGGATCCTCCAGAAATCCCTGCCGATTGCTCTCTGTCCAACTATAGAAAGGGTGAGCAGCAGCTGTGTCAGAGTAGGGGGCACATTAGGCTTCTAAAAAACCTTGAAAAGCTAGTCGTTCCCATAAAATGAAACATCTAAATTTTGACTCCAAACATCTTCTTGGGCACATAGGGGCATCTGCACAATAATGTCAGGTCTTTCTGGAACATTTTAGGCCCAAGAAACACCTTTTTCAATAATAATAAGCAGGGAGACGTCACTGCCTGATCATAAAAATATTTGGATCGAAATATATTTTGACCTCATGATGTATGTATGAGAGTGGGGAAACAAATACAATCCTGAGCTATAGGAAACCAGCCGAATGCTTCTCCTTCTGCTCTCCACCAACCAGACCATGTTTAAGGGTTGTGGCTGAGAATACAATTGGCAGAAATTTCTTAAACATTGAAATAGAGTTGTGATGTGTATAACCCCTTATGCCATCATTATCCAACAACATGATGCCAGACATTGTTACCAAATGATATGCTATAATTTGCAAATATATCACATAATAGGCTATTTCGCCAAGTGGCAACAAGTATGTATGCACTGTATTCAAATGCAAAAATAATATGAATATTCAGGGAATAGTCAAAGGCCTAAATGTAATTGTTAGTTTTAATTAGAGTAGGACCACTGGAACGTACATAAATGTTGGTTTACTGGTTCCCATTGATTCAATGAGTTTACTGTAATCAAGATTAATGATTAAATTTAGATAAAGATAATGTAGTAAAGAAAAAATGCAATGCTGTCTGTTTTTAATATCCTGCTTTATTTTTATGTCGTCCAGCAGTCGGCCAGTGTTCCATGTCCCCTGAGAATTTTCAGTCCATATTGGCTGTTTTATTGTTTCCCTAACCATTTATATCCCACTTCCCAAGGGTTGTATTTTGTTGTTCTGCAAGCAAAGTTAGCCCCCAATACATTTTTACAGTTTAGATTCACTGCTGAAAAAGTATCTGAGGATCACTTTACTCTCCCCTTTGGGGACTGCATCAGCAATAGAGAAATACCAATGGCACAAAATGCAAGGTAAGTCCCTAGTAAGTATCTGTACTGGTTGGCAGAGTAGAAACCGGAAGTGTACAAACTGCCATACTCCACAAGTTTACTAGCAGACTGAGTTAAGTAACCATAATGACATCAAGAAGAAAAACGTATGGTGACATGATAGCAAGCAGTCCTGAAGATGTAAGAGGGGGCATACTTAATGGCAGAGCATAACCAGGGGCTACTTTGAATCCCTGGCCACTCTGGGTAGGGTTGATCCCCTGTGTAAAACCACTGCAAACCTTTGTTGATAGTAGTGGGCAATGAGGGCTAGTGGTCTCAGTATAAGGAAACAACTTTGGCAGACATAATAGGTGGCAGCCAGGCACTTGCAGGGAGTTCAGTGTCTGGTGATAAGTGGCAGTGGCAACAATGTAGAAAAGCAGACAGCTCAGTGGGATCATGGACATCAACACAACACCAAAATATGTTTGTCCTGGTGCATTGGGCCATCATAATGGTCAATATTTATTTATCTGTTTGTTTGTTTGTTTATAACATTTATATTATGCTCTTCTCACCGCAAAGGGGACTCAGGGCAGAGCATAACATATATACTGCAAACATTCAATGCCGGAACATAAAATAAACCATAAATATACATAAACACTAAAATCAGTTATCTTCACATTAAAACCATTATTTAAAACTATCACAAGTCAGCCGTGAAATATCCTATTGCTGCCATTATGGGGTCAATTCAAAACATAATAATCTGGATTGGCCCCAGATTAAGTGGTTGGTATAGACACAGCTGAAGATATCAAACAGCTTTTGATTCAGGCATTCTCTGGCAACTATTGTGCTTTAGTGTCAGACCAAACCTTCCAGTGCCATCAACATTCTTCTTGTGACTTATACTGTTTGTGTAAATTCTGGAAATACTTTGGAAAGTCTTAAAGAGAAGGTCATAAAATGCTTAAATGACGATTAAGGAGTGAGTCTAATGAATCCTACCCTAATGACAGCATTTAAGAAAGAGTTTTCTGGAAGCATCTGTTTGCAATTAAATGGCTGTCAAAATATTTGGCATGGTGACTAGCATTACAGAAAATAGTGCTTAATGAAAATGATGGGAAGTTTTAGTATGTGGGCTGAAGCAGTGCTTAAAATAGCCATGAGTCCATGAAGAAAAGTCACAAAATAAATGAGATAATGGTCTATTTTAGAATTAATCAGTGTATAAAATTCAATGTGCAAATGTACAAATTAGGCAGAAATCCTATGCAGGCTGGAAGCTGAGAGATATGCAAGACAGAATTCTTGTAAGTCTTATACACAGAGCATGGACCAAGGATGTGAAATACTGAAAGCTGGAGAAATGTACGTTCATATTTTATATCCTTAGTTTTGCATGTACAGCTAAGTAACATTTCTGGATCTAAGCTCACCCAGCCCCAGCTATCAGCTTTTCCAAAACATGGAGGTCTGTTCTATTGGTAAATGAGGCGCAGGAGAAAGACATTTTTGATTAGCACAAGGAAAGGATAATGGAAGCAATATCCAGTTTGGAAAGCAGACTGGGCCAAGTCGGACCCAATTTAGTTGTCCAGTAGAGTGGGCAAAGTCAGTTTAAAGCTAAAAACATGATATTCACCAGAAGCCGCTGTGCATTATAAGAACAGCCAGCAGCTCCTATGGAGTTAGTCTGAGTTTTTGAGCTCATGTAGACAAGCTCTTGCCTATTCAAGTAAACCCTAGTGAATCCAGTGAACCTCATTCTGAAACAGATGTATGCATAGCAGGAATGCAAAGCACATGCACCCGTTTTCTTCTCATGAGAAAAGATGAGTCCACATGTTAAGACACCCTGATGGAGAATCTATCAACTATCACATTTTGGTTCTTCCTAAATGTGAAGGAAATTTACAGCCTGAACTGAAAAGTACTAGAGCTTTGTTTGTTGTTCTACTGTCCATTTAAGGCTAGCACAAGCATCATTTGCTATGCTAAGTGTGAATGAGAATGCCTGACCTATTGAGAGTACCATAGTGCTAATAATAATAATAATATAATTTTATTTTTGTACCCCGCCACCATCTCCCCAGAGGGACTCGGGGCGGCTCACAGATATCAAATACCAAATCAAATACGAAAACACACAAATAAATTTAAAAGGCATTTTAAAAAATCACAATCATTATAAAACATGAAAAACACAGCAATAAAAACATAAAATGAGCTGGGCAAAGTGCACTGAGTGAAACTTGTAAACAAGAAGGAAGTTAAGGTGCTACAAGGTCATGGGAAGAACCTTAAACTGGGGTGAACTCTGAGGCTATGTCAAGGAGTTAACCAACAGGTACAACTGGTCAGAAGAAACCGCTAGTACAAAGGTTTAGCATACAGTGGGCGGTACTTCAAAGGCCTGTTTGAACAGCCAGGTTTTCAGGCTCTTCCTGAACACTTCCAAGGTGGCAGCTTGCCTAATTTCCCCGGGGAGCGCGATCCAGAGCCGGGGGGCTGCCATGGAGAAGGCCCTCTCCCTCATCCCCACCAATCGCACTTGTGACGGAGGCGGAAGTGAGAGGACGGCCTCCCCCGATGAACGAAGAGATTGTGCGGGTTCATAGGGGGAGATGCGGTCAGAAAGGTAAGCGGGTCCCAAACCGTTCAGGGCTTTGTAGGTCAACACCTGCACCTTGAATTGGGTCCGGAAAATAAACGGCAGCCAGTGGAGCTCCTTAAACAGGGGAGTAGACCGCTCCCTGTAATTCGCTCCTGTTAGGAACCTGGATGCCGCCCGCTGAACTAGTTGGAGTTTCTGGGCCATCTTCAAAGGTAGCCCCAGATAGAGCGCATTGCAATAATCCAATCTAGAGGTAACTAAGGCATGGACCACCGTAGCCAGATCAGACTTCACGAGGTATGGTCGCAGCTGGCGCACAAGTTTTAGTTGTGCAAAGGCCCTCCCGGCCATGGCCGACACCTGAGCCTCAAGTGTCAGCAATGAGTCCAGGAGGACCCCCAAGCTGCGGACCTGCGCCTTCAGGGGGAGTGCGACCCCGTCAAGCACAGGTTGCCACCCAATACCCCGATCAGACATACGACTGACCTGGAGGACCTCCGTCTTGTCGGGATTAAGCTTCAGCTTATTCGCCCTCATCCAGCCCATCACAGCAGCCAAGCACTGGTCCAGTATCCGAGGGGCTTCCTTGGATTTCGGTGGAAAAGAGTAGTAGAGTTGGGTGTCATCTGCGTAGAGATGGCACCGAACTCCAAAATTCGGATGACCTCTCCCAGCGGTTTCATGTAGATGTTAAAAAGCATGGGGGACAGAATAGAACCTTGCGGGACCCCACAGGTCAATGGCCAGGGGTCTGAGCAGGTGTCTCCCAGCTTCACCAACTGGGAACGGCCCTCCAGGAAGGACTGGAGCCACTGCAAAGCAGTACCCCCAAGGCCCATCCTGGAGAGCCGTCCCAGAAGGATACCATGGTCGATGGTATTGAAAGCCGCTGAGATGTCCAAGAGAACCAGCAGGGTCACACTCCCCCTGTCCAGCTCTCTGCGGAGGTCATCCACCAAGGCGGCCAAAGCGGTCTCGGTACTGTGCCCAGGTCTAAAGCCGGACTGTGATGGATCCAGAAAATCATATTCTATGGTGTACTTTGCGTCTAAAGCTTTTATTAGGTCACTTGGGTCTCAGGGCTCAGGAAAATTTATTTTTAGAACTATTAATACATCCCTCCAAGTTTCCTGTTCAGTTATGGTGATCCATTGAACGTCATAGGCAAGGAGTACTCAATAGTGGTTTTGCCAC
The DNA here is from genome assembly GCF_035594765.1 of Anolis carolinensis. Taxonomy (NCBI): domain Eukaryota; kingdom Metazoa; phylum Chordata; class Lepidosauria; order Squamata; family Anolidae; genus Anolis; species Anolis carolinensis. The sequence continues at coordinate 160,777,799 of NC_085841.1, forward strand.
TTACCTCTTTGGAAATGTAGTCTGTAGCACCTGCTATTACTTGACAGTCTGCCATTCAAATACTAGCCAGGACTGATCCTACTTAGCTTCCAACTTAGCTTCCTTAAAATATGTAGGCCATTTTGGACTACAAAACCTAGAATGCTCCAACTAGCATGGCTGTAGTCCCCCCCCAACCCCCCCCCCCCAAACCACCCTTTCACATGATTATAGCTTGTGATACAGTTTGTGAGATTTTCAATGGAAAGTAAATTGGACTGAAGAAAGACTTAAAATATAATTGTTAACTATTCTTAGACTTAACACATGAGTTTAATTGGATGGTTTAGTGTAATGGAACTTTTATAACTATGAGATATGTTGGTCTTGAACCTTTCTGCATTGTTATTCTGGTTAATAATTTTGCTTGTTGCTTGTATTTAAAGTAAATTGATGCTACACTCTTTTGTCATGTCTGCAAGTACCCGTTGGCTTTAGCATAAAACATTTTCAGAAATGTCAGAAGTGAAATAATTGTCTGTAGCAGCACAAGAACATTCCACTTTGGCAATATTACCTGGCATGTTAACAAGCATCCTGTCTTCAATATCTTCTAAATGCTGGCACTAGTTTAATAAATTTAGTGAATTCCTAAGTTACCATAGAAACAGTGGAGGGAATTACCAGGAATTTGCTGTGAGGATGTGCACTCACTCCTCCAACTGTTCTTCCTTTGTTACCGCTCATAATAGAATGACTTTATAATTAATGCCTTTTCTTTTCCTTCCCACCAGTTCATCACCTCCACCATCAACTATAGTTGTGTAGGCACTCAGATGTATCCATGGAACTTTCTTGTATAAGGGTTTTTTCATTCCCATAAGAGAAATTATATGTGTTCCAGCTGGAAAAAAATTGGAAACCCTACATACCATGAAGATCAGCAAACAGTTGGATTACTAGAAGGAGTCATTTGTCTGCAAAGGTGTCCACTGTACACTAACCAAGCTCACCTTGTATGAGTCACAATGTCCGTCAAAGCACCACCTTCCAGAAATTCCATCACAACCCACAGTTCATCTCCCACAAGATAACTGTTGTACATGTCGACCACATTTTCATGATGGTAGTCTCTCATTATTACAACCTGTGAGGTGAACAAAAGCCACAAATAAATCATTTGGTAATGGATTCTTTATTAGAATGTGCCAAATTATACAGATCTTTCCCTCTCGCACATACACAACATAGACACCCCCACATACACATCAGACTTGCATACTGTTTTGAAGTACTGACATTGTATTAAGCCTAAATTGGAAGAAAGTGCTTGTGGATTCTTGGATGAAATCAGAGTGTAAGTGTGGTCAAGGAAGACCTACACCAGAAATGAAGCTGAACTCCATTCAGTTTAATTGGTGATGTGCACTGGGCTAGGACAATACAAAGAGTTCCTGTTCTAGCAACCAACAGGAAGAACTGGAGATGGAGGCAGATATAATTGTTTAACAGGTTAAGGAACCTGCTGCAATCCCTTTTTGTTCAATGTTTAGAAGAATAGGGAAGGATAAAAAAAAGTGTGGTCTGGCCGGCCCTATTGTCAGGCAGGGTGAAATGATTTCTTTAACTAGTAGGTAATGAAGTGAATAGGTGCAGTTATTTCTCTTAGATATGGCTGTGCCCTAGCTCCCAAAATTGTTCTCTTTATTTCTGGTGTGTTCTGGGACATTAGGTCATTACCACTGACATCTTTTATCTCAGGCCAGGGATGGAAACATTATTTCCCATTATTTGTTTCCTAGCCACTTGAGTAACCCAAATATATTGTCAGGAAAAATGTGCAACATATTCAGGTTACAAATGCTATGAGGGTCAGCCCTTGCTATACTCCTTTGTTGGAGGAAAGACACTTCTTGTTCTGTGTGTATCTGTCTACAAGTCACCTGTTGACTTCTGGTGACCTTATGAATTTCACAAGGTTGTCTTAGGCAAGAGACAATAATGGTTTTGCCAGTTCCTTCCTCTGAAATATAGCACATGGTATTTGTTGATGGTTTTCCATTCAAGTACTAACCAGGGCTGACCATGGTTAGCTTCCAAATGAATCTGCTTCCCTAAGATCTGGTAGAGAAAGATCTCCCATTTTTAATGTTAAAAGAAAATCCAGCTTTCAGTCCAGCTGGCTTTTGTGGCCTAGATTAGATGTGACACCAGTGATAGTAATGTTGGGATTTTCTGCCTTTTTCCATTGCATCTGTCTCTAGTCCTGAAACCTGATTCAAGAAAGTTTTTCAGCCTCCAAAAGAAGTTTTTACCACTTCAGGAGAACAAAGGAACAGTGTGCATTTATTGGAAGTTGCTTACCCAGGACCAAAGTTAGTGTTTAATACTGTTATTAAAACTGAGTGAGAAATGCTCCATTTGCCTGTTGTAGTTTTTTTCCTAGGTAATAACATTTCCCGGATAGCCAGGCTTGTCTGCTCTCCCCCACCCTGCTTTTTTTTTTTGTCTTCTCCCTTTTCTAGTGCCTGGTTCACATATTTTCTGACATTATGAGAAGAAAATTGCGACTTGTGGGAAAACAACATTGGAGTGTGGCCAAAAGCCTATAATCTGGCAATAAGAGGGCAAATGTTATTAATGTGGAAGACATATAAAAATACTGTTTAAGTGGGCACCATGCAGTTTATTTACTGGATTTAGAAAAAAAATCTAAATACATAGAAAACTCTGTGAGTGTGCATTAATGTGTTCAGCATGGTTAACAATAAATATAACATAATATAATAAATTACTTAAAAATCAAAATGCTATTATCAAATCTGAAATACTGTTTTTTTTAAAAAAAAAAAGATTCACTGTATTAACTGTTGTGTTCATGCCTACTTCAATGTGCATGTACTATGTAACAAAATTTGGAAAATATTCTGTTCCTGGTTTAAAAGTGTTATTCCTGTTTAATTTTATGGTAATTACTTTGAAAGCAGTTGTGGCTGCCACAAACTATGTTGAATTGGTTGAGACTTGATGAGATACTCATTGAAAAACTATAGCAAAATATTCTGCAGGATGTCCCACAAAAACAAGGTTTTGCAGTTTAATAAACTTTTTCCATGTTTTTATGATAGAACCAATTAGGAAATGACACTTATAACCCAGGAGCAAAAATTGTGTTACGTAGTGTTATATATCAAGTTAAATACCAGCTTCTCTTTAAAACAATATCCATTTGAAGTAATTGTAGATTCATAGTCAGATTACTTCATGGGGTTGTTCTTAAAATAAAATTTGTCAGGATGTGTTGTGGGGAAAATAAAGTAAAATATTTTTGCTTTAGAGGATAAATAGAATGTAACTGGCTAAGACATAATGGGGGAAAATGTTTATCTTTAAAAATACATGAATTCCAAAGGATTTTTAGAATGTCTCACTTGGGCACTCTTGATTACATTTATTCAGGGATATATATGAATAGATGTGTATGATTACATTGCTGACATAAATGTGATATTATTCTGCAAAGAAAAAAAAACTCCTTTCTTGAAATAAGTAGACAGTAAAAACTCTCCCAATATCCAACCTCTCCAAGTCAGTTTCTTACCTATAGCACTGTGCAGCCCTGGCACATACAGAGGATTAGTAAATCAAAAGGACTGGCAGTGAGGAGAAGAAACCCAGTAAAATGAAGCCTTAATATATGACCTTTATGCAAATCTCAAAACTAAATGAATCAGAACTGAAAGAAGGAGGAAAAATAACTCAAATCTGGAATCTGCAATAATGATCCAGTTTGTGGGGAATTAGAGACAGGGAAAATCTATGTGAGAAAGGAAGACTGAGAAACACAAAGTATACAGTTTTGGGAATGTTTAGATTTAAAATAAATTGAGAAGTGATGTTTGGTTGTAATTGTTGTGTGTCATTTCTAAATAAGGCAAACTAACTTATGAGTTTTTCTTGGCAAGATTTGTTTAGAGGGGGCATTGACTTTGCCTCTTTGGAGGCTGAGGCAGTTTGACTTGCCAAGTAAGTTTCCAAGGTCAAGTGGGGATTTACAGTCTCATCATAAAGGCCAGGTGAAGCGTCCTGCTTCACCTGCCATCTGTTGCCCCGTGTGCAGCTCTCTCTCTGTGATGCTTTTCCCATCACATAGGGAAAGCGTCGCCCTCATTGAGAGGTCCCATGCTACCTCCACTGGAGACAGCGCAATATGGGAAGCCTCTCGTGTTGGGAGGAAAGCATCCAGCGACACTTTTACCCAGCTGGAAGTGGGGGCTCCGCCAGAACTCTCACAACATCTTATGATGCCTGGCATGGGGCTCCATCTTCTAGACAGGGTGAAAGCATCTTAGAATGCTAAAATCACCCCATTTGACGAGGCCCATAGACCCAGGTCTCCAGAGCCATAGTCCAGTGCTCAATCCACAACACCACATTAGCTCCTGATATTTGCTCCTAAGCACAATTTGTAACCAAAATGAATTGGGAGCTACAATTGATTTCTGATTAGACATTAACTACGTTGCATCAGTGGGGCTCCCACAAACAATGGTAACCTTAACTCAGGAACAGAAGCAAAAATTAGGTGGAGGAAGAACCACCATAAGACTGCAAAACTCATTGCCTGGGAAGATTAATCAAGCTTTCTCCATCCTTTCTTTTGACGCATACTAAGAGGTCCTGAATACTGAATTTGTTTGTGTTTCACAGTGGACTCCTAGATTTTGTATTATGCATTTATTTTTTTTAGTTATTGATTTACATGTTTTTCAATTTTATGTTTATTTTATTTATCAAAGTACTCAGCAAAAAAGACTACACAGACATAAAGTATAAATATTAAAAAATAAAATAATAAAAAGAAGCCTGCAATATATGACAGTGTGCCAAAACCTTTGTGAACCCTCTCACTCTCCCTTTTTCTAAACCGAAGATGAAACTCATGTCTGACACTGGAGGAAGCTCGAAAACCTCGATATATGCAAAGCAGGATTAAAGTCTGTTATTTTGAACCTGGCAAAGAAAAAAACCATTCTGTGACAAATGATCCCCTTTGAAATCTCAAATCAAATTCACACACTTGCTTTCTTAAGAACAATAGCCAAAATTAAGCTTTCATTCTTAATCACTTTGAATTTTGAGTAGTTTGGATTTTTCTTACCTTTTTAGTAGGAATGCTATTCACATATAAGCTATGATGGCCAAGTGATTGAGGTCTTAAACTATTATTCAGTTGTTAAGTTGTTGTTCTCAAAGGTGTTGAATTTAGGGAGTTTACTAATAAGAGTGTGTGAGCCGATTCAAAGAGGAATGAATAAATTGCAAACTGTATAATATTCTGTGTATTACAGTGTGAAGTTAATATGCTTATTTTTTTACAGTACAGTATATATATCGCTGCTGTTTAAGAGGTCTAAATATCATAAAAGCATTTCTGACCTTCAAAGCTAAGCAGAGCCAGCCCTGGTTAGTACTTGGATGAGAATTAGTCAATGAATACCAGGTGCAGAAGGCTATATTTTTGAGGAAGGAACTGTCAAAATCTATGAGAATTCCTTGATTAGGAAAATCCCATGAAATTTGTGAGGTTGATACAAGTAAAGAAAAACAACCTGAAGGCACATACAGATATTTTAAGGATGTTAGTATTATGCAGTCTATGGACTTCATCTCATAAGGCCTTCACTCCATTTCTTCGCACCATTCCCATGGAGACCATTGCATGACATATGGCCACTTCCAATGGTTTTCCACGGGACTCTGTTCTGGCAGCACAGTGAAACAGAATGGTACCTGAAGTCAGGTACTACCTGATAAAAGAAGACAAATGGAAGCAGGGAAATATGAGGAAAGGATGTGGGATGACGGCCATCCCTGAAGACGGAAAGGCCCGGGACCTTGACGGTAGGGAACGAAACAATGCGGTTTGCTATGCTTTTTCCTGCTTTTTCCCACTGACCCCTCCCCCCCCCCAATGGGATGAGGTCCTCATCCTCTGGATGGAATGAGGTCCTATGCCTTTCCACCAGGATAAATGACCTCATTCCAATTTCATCAACTGAACAACCCTACAAGGTAAATTAGGCTGAGAGCAAGAGAGAGTAACTATCCATTACACAATTAACTTTGCAGCTAAGTGAGGATCTTTTAATCTGGATAAATTGAGAACCATTTGGTTAGTAGCTACAACCTGTATTTTGTGTGAAGGGGACATGTCTTCCCAGAGTGACAGCAGGTGGGATACCTCCCACCCATCCTTTAGACCAGGGGTCCTCAAACCTTTTAAATGGAGGGCCGGTTCACGGTCCCTCAGACTGTTGGGGGGCCGGACTATGATGAAATAGTCAAAAATTAGGATTGTTTTTGTGTCCCTTCAAGTCATTTCAGACTTAGGTCAACCTAAAAGGCCAGGTAAATGACCTTGGAGGGCTGCATTCGGCCCATGGGCCTTAATTTGGTGACCCCGATCTAGATGATCTCATAAGACCATACGTAAGCAAAGAGACCTCCAAAGACTATCTAGATGGTCTCATAAGACCATAGGTAAGGAAAGGGACCCTCAAAAGCCATCTAGATGGTTTCACAGGACCATAGGTAAGGAAAAGGGCCCCCAAAGACCATCTAGACAATCTCATAAAACCATAGGTAAGGAAAGGAACCCTCAAAGGCCATCTAGATGGTCTCATAAAACCCTAGGTAAGGAAAGTGACCTCCAAAAGCCATCTAGATGGTCTCATAAGGCTGTAGCTAAGCAAAGAGACATTCAAAGACCATCTAGATGATCTCATAAGACCATACGTAAGCAAAGAGACCTACAAAGACCAGGTAGACTTAGGTCAACCCTAACTCTAAAGTTTAGGACGGGGCCAGATAAATTACCTTGGAGGGCTGCATTCGGCCCATGGGCCTTAGTTTGGTGACCCCTGATCTAGATGATCTCATAAGACCATACGTAAGCAAAGAGACCTCCAAAGACTATCTAGATGGTCTCATAAGACCATAGGTAAGGAAAGGGACCCTCAAAAGCCATCTAGATGGTTTCACAGGACCATAGGTAAGGAAAAGGGCCCCCAAAGACCATCTAGACAATCTCATAAAACCATAGGTAAGGAAAGGAACCCTCAAAGGCCATCTAGATGGTCTCATAAAACCCTAGGTAAGAAAAGTGACCTCCAAAAGCCATCTAGATGGTCTCATAAGGCTGTAGCTAAGCAAAGAGACATTCAAAGACCATCTAGATGATCTCATAAGACCATAGGTAAGCAAAGTGTGATGACTCATGGGCCTTGTAGTCCTGTTCCTAGTACTATTGTGGCAGATGAAGAGGAAAACATGGGATTTTCGCCGGTTCAGCAAGAGCCGGAGTCTCTTCACCTGCAGGATGTTGATGTTTGCCCTCAAGAATTCAGCCAAACAGGCCTTGGGCAGAACTCCCCCCCGTTTTCCAGGAGGGAAAATTATTCTAAAGATAGGGGAGTCAGGGAGGCTAATCGGAGAAGCCTGAGAATCGCTGCCAAACAAATGGCTGATTAGGTCTGCTTCCCTTGGGAAATTCTAAGGAGTCATGCATCTGGACAGAGTTGGGTTTCGCTTCTCGTTCTCTAGGGAAAGAGTTCTGTTGGCGGGAAAACGAGACCCAATATAGGTGTTTGGCGCGAGGGATTCTTTGCGGAGTCAATTGATCAGCTTGAGGAGAGAGATCGTGTGTGGACTTCGTAATCCCAGTTCCTTGCTTCCCGGATCAAGCTTCAAGCCTTGCCTTGTCTCACGGTTTTACCACGGACTCTGTTTCATGCTTCATGTTCGTCTTGCCTCCAGTCACGGATCTAGTCAAGAATCACGTTTATTTCCAGCCTTGTTGTCAAGCTTCATTGGACTTTAAAGACTCTGTTATTTCCCCACACTATTGCTTGGCAAAGTGTGTGTTTCGGTCAAGTGGATTAAAACTTTGAACTCTAATATCTTATATTGGACAATACATTTCTGGACTATATTTGACCTTATCTGAAAGGTCTGCTTCTGAACTATATTCTTCACTTGTTTTTATTGATTTTATATATTTCTTTAATAAAGATAGAGACTGGCCTCTGTGTAAGGTTATTGGTGCTCTGCAGCCAGGGTCCTGACACAAAGAGACCTCCAAAGACCAGGTAGACTTAGGTCAACCCTAACTCTAAAGTTTAGGACGGGGCCAGGTAAATGACTTTGGAGGGCCGCATCTGGCCCCTGGGCCTTAGTTTGGGGACCCCTGCTTTAGACCATACTATGCTGTTTATGATTAAAACATTGGAATGGGAAATGAAGAGAAGATGCCACAGTTTAAGTCCTCACTGAACTCATGGGGTTACCTTGAAGCAATGGTTCTTTCTCATCTTGTCCTACTTCACAGGATTTTTATGAAGCTGAAATGAAGACGCAAGAAACCACATAGCTCATTGGCAGCCATCTGACATTTTTTGAGCATGGAGTCTCCATTTAAGACATTTAAGGAGATTAAAAATGCTCCTTAAATTACACAGTTCAATGACGTACTTAAGTTCAGCTATAGTTAATGGGATGGAAGCACACACACAAATACATCCCATCTGATTAGATCCTGAGTGGCTCTTACCTCATTGAAGAGCAGCTCCCTCCTCTGCTGCTTTCGGAGGTCCATTTTCTTCACAGCTACTTGCTTCCCGGTGTGCTTCTCTGTGGCAATGCAAACAATACCAGTGGAGCCTTCCCCAATTTTGATGAAGTTGTCCAAGTACTCTCGGGGGTCCCCAGGGCTCACCACCAGCTGCAGTGCAGCTCGGAACTGCTCATGAGAAACCCGGGAGGTCTGTTGGTCTGAGGAGGAACCCCAGCTGGGTGGGGGGTAAGCACCTGAGGTGATGCTCGGGGAGCTGGGGTAAGAAGCGGTGGAAACATAATGAGAACTGGATGGCAGAGAAGGCTGCTGGTGATGGTACTGAGAGAATTTGTGATAGACGGCTGGATACTGGTAGCTGCTACCAGAATAGCTGGCTTTGCTCTGGCTCTGAGGTAGCTTTGTTGGCCCTCGAGGGTAAGTGTCTGATCCAGACAGTGGTGGACTTACTACCATCTGGGCCCGGTCGTAATCCAACTGTGGAGAAAGGCAAGTCAACAAGTAAGCTTGGTTTCACAGACATGGCATGCCTTTCCTGACAAATAAAAAAGAGAGAATGATAATTTTATGTTTGTTCTTCTGGTATCCTTCTCATGTTGGATAATTAAACCAACAAAGAATGAAAGGAATAGACAGACACGTGCCCCCCCCCACCCCAGATGTTTAGCTGAAATTCCAGGATATCAAAAAGCATGGTACCTGGGGACAGATTATGTACACCACAATCCAACAACATCTGGAGATCTAAATTATTTTCCAACCCCACTCTACCATATAAAATTTGAGGCCTCAATGCTGACTTGCTGACTTCTTTTGTTTCAGTGGACAAAAACACAGCCCCTTTAACAGAAATGTCTCTTGGCAATTTCTCTCAAACAGGGCTAATACCATAATTTGGTCGTCAAGAGAGCCACAACAGGCACTTGCCGACCCAAACTTCAGGGATAACTTCCTCAGACAATGCTTCAGGACTATTTATTCATTTATGATTGTTCTATCTTATTTTTTTTAAAAGTAAGGTTACATCAGCCCAATAAGACACGGTCATCAGGAGTACTTACTACCAGCTTCGGCTGATATGCCAGCTGTGCCCTTTCCTAGAACTGGAGGTCCCAAAGATGGTAGTGCACACACTGGTAACTTCAAGGTTAGACTTCTGCATGTGCTTTACATTGGGTTACCTCTGCACCAAGTTTGGAAACTCCAATTATTTCCAAAGATGGCAGCCAGACTAGTTACAGGAGTATCTAGGAGTGAGCATAGTAAACCTATACTGAAGTTACTCCGCTGTTTACCAATTAGTTTCCAAACGAAGTACAAAGTGTTGGTTATGACCTTTAGAGCCTTACATCGTTTGGGCCCAGGTTACCTACAGAATTGCCTCTTCCCATTCAATCTGCCCCAAACACTTAGGTGCTTTGGGGGGCGGGGGGGGGGCGGTTACTCAAACCAGCCAGAACCTGACTGGTGACCATCACCAAGAGGACCCTTTCATTAGTCACCCTAAGACTGTGGAATGACCTGCTGGGAGAGCTTCAACAGCTAAACCAGCTGTTGGAATTTAAGATGCAACTGAAAACCTGTATCTTCTGGCAATCAATTTTAAATTGTGAATTTTAATTTGTATTTCATCAATGGATTCTAACTTGCATGTTAGTTCTGTGTATCTTGTTGCATGTGTTTTAATAGTGTTTTATCTCTTACACTGTCTTGTGCCCTGACCTGAGCCACAGGGAAAGGCAAGTAATAAATTTATCGTCGTCATCATCAACATAATTGTTGTTGTCGTAGTCATCATCATCATCATCATCATCATCATCACAACAGTGCTGTGAGATAGGTTAGACACAGAGAGTTGGACTCACCGAAGTTTGATCTGTTAGTTTCAGGGTTCAGTGAAGATCTGAATCTGGATTTCTCCAATTCTAGTCCAACAATTTAACTACTACTTGCCCTCCATTCTCTAGCTGTACAAACAGATTTCAAGCTACTACTTATCAGAAAAAGGCAGATCAAATGCCATGCATGCATGACAGCTGAGATTCCAACCCTGAGATGTACAGGTTAAAGGATCATGGGGGATAAGCTCTTGCCTGAATATTTGGAGGTGGGCTGAGAATAAGCCCTCAGTGATCTAACTTCCAATAAGGCTTTAATTTGCATATGTCTTCAGATGTCTTGGTTTTCACTGCAGATGTTTTGGTTTTCCAAGGTGTGTAATTCTCTTACATTTTGAACTCAGAGTTGTCTTACAAGAGATATTCTTCAAACTGTAGGCATAATCCAGTAGTCAATATAGCTGTGCTAGCCCCACTAAAGTAATGCCAACCTTGTTCATATAAATGGAATTTGCCAAGAAAAGCTTTGCTTATGGTTGCATCTTATTTATGATTAATGGGTTATTGCATAATTTTAGCATTCTGTGCAATGCTACTGTATCAAAAGAAACAATCTTGTGCAGAGCTGGGCTGTTTCAGTCTGAATTAAATACGTAATATTTGTTTATTTCAAACTGTAAATGAAACTATGACCATCAGCTTAGTGAATACCAAGATTTAATTGGTTTATGTATTTTTAATGGATGAGATGTATGGCTATTTATTCTATTGTTGTTCCACACTTCAATACATGGAGAGGAGAGTAAGAAGATATAATAATAATAATAATAATAATAATAATAATAATAATAATAATAACAACAACAACAACAACAACAACAACAATAATAATAAGGAAATAAAGCTTGATGATTACTGTTGGAACGTGGTGTGAAAAAACAGTGAGTTTTATTTTGTTTTGGTTTCCAAAACCAATTTTTGTGCTCTGACGTCATGAGTTCTTTAATCATAAGTGTATGTTTCTAAATCTAGCACTAGACAGAGAACTATAGGTGGGAGTAAAACAAAAGAAAGTCCTGCTGTGGATACTCATTAATACAACAACTGAATATGTCATCCCTGGAATGTGATGGCTCTGATGTCACTAGAGTGGTGAATTTGTTGCTGGTTTTACTCAGAACTGCAAAAGAAGATATCCAAGTGCTGGATCATATCCCATTGGAGCCACTATGTTTGGATGAAAAGATAACAAAGGCAAATATTTCACCATCTACCTTTACATTTTTACAAATTTGTATGAGTGTGTATGTGTATGTTATCGCTATACTTGACAATCACATACACATTGCTTGATTGGAGAGATGCTGTAGAAGCAAAGAAGAATGATGAATATACTGGAAAAGATCATACTGAGACCACATTCAGGAGAAAACTTTACAATATTGACATAAAAGCAGAATTTCAGCAACTGATTTTGAGAAGGAGTTTTATTGTAGAAAACGAGAGTACTGGACCTTTTGCTTGGATTATTATATTTAAATAATAATTAACTGTGGTGGCACAAATGGATTCTCCTTATTCATCTACAATCAGCATCAGACTTGGAAAAAATGTCATATCAGTGAAAGAAAACTTAATCAATCAAGGTTTTTTTTGTGGGGGGTATGTGCATTCTATATATCAATTTCTATTTTTGTAAAAAAACAACAACCCCAAAACCCCCCGTCTTGCCAAGCTGTTTATCCATTAGTTCTTAACTGTTATAAATATTCTTCTAGGCCTTTAAATTAAATACCATTTTTTTTACACACCCCCCCCCCCCACTGCAAGCCATTTTCTGAAAAGCGCATTAATTTTCATCTTTGTTCAGAGTCAAAGAGCTTGAGGTAACATCTTCAAGGTGGGTGGGTGCTCAGACACAAGGCTCACGATGTAGCCCAATTACAACTAATTATAGCAGTGAATATATTTAATCAATCAATTTCAGTGGTGGAGCTCAGGGGTGGACAGAGCATACAGTCCGACACTGCACTCAGTTGCTAGTTTCATCGTTGGCTCCGAGCCAGAAGTTCCCTGATCCATGTTAGTTAAATGCACATTAATCTGAATTTGGCAGTGTAATCAAGGACCCAACTGAACTGTGAAATTGAATTCTTCAGTGGAACATCATTTGACCATTTTATGCTATGACTGCATGAGTAGGGGGAGGAACAGGAGAAAAGCTGCAGCAGCATCAATTTGTCACTGCAGGCAGCTGCATGGCAAGGGAGTGTTTGTATATTTGAGGCCTGTTCAGTGGAGGGAGCTGGATTCAAAGGGGAAAACCACAGCCGTGTTAGGCAACCTCCTGCATTTGGTGCACTCCCCTGTTTTTTCATGCATTGGGAAGGAGGTTTCACTGGCTCTCTGATGTGTGGAACTGCTAATTTCTCTCCCTTTTCTGGATCTGAGCTTTTTGAACATCTCCAGCAAAAGATGTATACATGTGTCTAACTAACAAAAAAAATCTCTCCATGGACTAGCTCAATCTTCCTGAAAAGGCTCACTATTTCTAATCAAATTAAAAATGAGGAAAGAAAAGGATTAGTTCTCCAGGGATTTTACTCACACTATAGTGGCCATGGAAAACTGCTGGTTAATGGAAATTAAGAGCACATATGATGACTCCTCTGACCATTCTTATGTCATAAAATGTCTCACTCTCAGGTCTAGCTGTAACAGCGACGACAGCACAGTACATGAAGCAAGCCTTCAGGGATTTCATCAACCCCTCCTCCCACACATTCACAAATATGGACCATGCTGGCTGATAGGAGGCTGCTGGTAGGTACTAGGCTGGGATTTATTTTATCCATATCATCCACACATTGATCAGTATCATATCAAAACTTATGTAACACAGAACAGCAAGAGCATACAGAGGGACAGGTTACTGTGTCTTGCTTGTTCTGCCTCTTAATGATGTGAAGCTCAGGTTTCTGATCTGCAGGAAATATCTATTGCTACTTTCTCCCTGAAACCATGAGAATAGAAAATTTGATGTCTACGAATGAAGGAATACAAAATATTGAACTGCATTCTAGAGACAAAACAAAGTCTTCATTGAACATGCATCTCTTTCATACTGACAGATCAACGTGAAGATGGGATATAAATAAGCAAATAGATAACATCGGATTGCACTGATATCTCATAAGATTGCATGATTCTAATATTTCCAATTATTGAATAAAATGTACATGTAGTTGTAAAGCTGCTCTTATATACCCCACCTGTGCAGAATGTGGGAGTGTTGGTTTTTGGACTATAACTCCCAGAATCCTCCCAGCCATAGTGGGTAATCTCCTTTGTTGGCTGAAGTTTTCTGGGAGTTGTATTCTAAAAAAGCTAACCTTGGAAGTACCATAATAATATGGCTTTCCATGACTTATCTCAAGACAGATAAGTAGGCCACAGATAAGGTGGCATTTTTATACTTGAGACTTGTTTTGAGAAAAAACAGACCTCACGTTGAGCATTCACACATTAGAATCATAGAATCGTAGAGTTGGAAGCGTCATCCAGTCAAACCCCATGCCATGCAGGAAAAGCATAATCAAAGCACACCTGACAGATAGCCACCCAGCCTCTGCTTAGAACTCTCTAAAGAGTTCCATGGTTGAACAGCTCTTTCAGTCAGGAAGTTCTTCCTAATGTTCAGGTAGAATCTTCTGTCCTGTAATTTGAACCCATTGTTCTGAGTCCTAGTCTCCAGGATAGCAGAAAACAAGTCTATTCCTTCTTCCTTGTGGCATCCTTTCAATATATTAAACATGGTGATCATGTCTCCTCTCAGCCTTCTGTTCTGCAGGCTAAACATATCCAGCTCTTTAAGCCACTCCTCAAAGAGCATGGTCTCCAGACCTTTGATAATTTCAATTGCCTTGGACACATTCCAGCTTATCAATATCCCTCTTGAACTGTGGTGCCCAGAATCAGACACAATATTCCAGTTGAGGTCTGGCCAAAGCAGAATAGACCCAATACTCCTTTTGATACTTCTTTCCTTGTTCTAGACACAATATTCTTTTTGATGCAGCTCAAAATCCCATGACTTTTTAAAGTTGCTGCATCACATTGTCAGCTTATGTTCAACTTGTTGTCAACTAAGACTCCAAGATCTCTTTCACATGGGCTGTTGTTGAGTCAGACATCACCTATCCTTTATCTGTACATTTTGTTTTTTCTGCCTAAGCGTAGTGTCTTACATTTCTCCTTGTTGAAATTAATTTTGTTAGTTTTGGCCAGCTCTCTAATCTGTTTTGGATTCCGAACCTATGAAGTCATAGGGAGAAGGGAGCAAGCTTGTTTTCTGCTGCCCCATAGATTAGGACACGGAACAATGGCTTTAAATTACAGGAAAGGAGATTTTACCTGAACATCAGGAAGAACTTCCTCACTGTGAGGCAGTGGAACTCTCTCCCCCAGACTGTGGTGGAGGCTCCTTCTTTGGAGGCTTTTAAGCAGAGGCTGGAAGGCCATCTGTCGAGGGTGCTTTGAATGCAGTTTCCTGTGTCTTGGCAGGGGTTGGACTGGATGGCCCATGAGGTCTCTTCCAACTCTATGATTCTATGATTCTGGACAATTATCTGTACCTCTCAGTTTGGTGTAATCTGCAAACTTGATAAGCATGCCATCTAAACCTTCATTTAAGTCACTAATAAAGATCTTGAACAGCACTGGGTCCAGAACAGAACCCTGCAGCACTTCACTAGTCACTTATTTCAGGGAATAAAAAAGAACCATTGCTGAGCACCCTTTGGGTTCGGTCGCTCAACCAACCAGAAATCCACCTAACAGCAGCCTTATCTATCTCACATTTTACTAGTTTGTTTGCAAGAAGATCATGGTAAGTCTCAGTGAATAAAACAATATGCTATGTTAAAATGGGAACTAAAGTGCCTATATCTGAAAAAGTATGGAGAAACACACTTTAGTTATGGGGGAGGAGTCTATGGATAAAGTAAATAATTGAAATAAATGTACAACTAATTAAAATGAATAAGGATTGTGTGAATTTTAGTACAGAAAACAAAGTCTTCCAACTTGATACAAGACTTTCACATTCCTAATCTCAGAGCTGAGATCACAAAAATGAGAGGTCCAAAGGTGAGAATAATTTCTCTAGGTAATAGATAATTATATGGTTAGTTTAATTGTTAGATATAGGTTAGTTAATTATCTTCCCATGTCAGTGATTTGAAAGTTTCTTTAATGAATCAACACATAGCTATATATTTACATGATAGACTACATTGACAGGTTGAACACAAACAAAATACGTGCTTGTTTAAAAAGGTACTCATGCATATATTTTACAAACAGGCCACACTCCATATACTCCAATCTCTGACAGGTAACGAAAAACATAAACAAAACCAACATGCTAGTAAGGTCCCAATAGATATCCACAGCATCACAAAATAAGATAGATAGCACACTGTGTGTATTTTTTCATTGCATGTTTCTACCGTTGCGATTTTCTCCTCCCACCTCTTTTTTATATTTAGGTAAATTTAGAATGGTTTCCTTGAAAGAGTTAATTAATCTATATAAATTAACTCTTCCAAAGGAAATCATTCTAAGATTGAATGAAGGGAGAGTAGAGGCAAGGGGATTTGGATTTCCAGGACTAGGTCAACAGAGCAGATTACATTCTGACAAGAAATCCATCAAAAGCACAGCAGTGAAACGGAACATGCTGCCACAGAGACAGCTGTGCAGCCTTATCTTAATGTAACTTCAGTGCAGATATTCTGTCTCCAGAACAAAAGGAGATTTAGGGTGCAGTCCTATACACACTTAATTCGAAGTGAGTCCCACTGAATTCAGTGGGATATGCAAACAATTGGACTGTTAGATGCTATGAAATGTGTATCCCTACAATGCCTTTAAATATTTCCAATTTTTGAAAGGGGGCAGGGACATGAATGTGGCAATGAAGAATCAATAATCAGGGATATCTCATGAAGGAATTAGGTATGGGAGAAACTGCTTCAGAAGAAAGTAAACAATTCTGGGTGTAAATGCAAAAAAGGCACTAATTCGGAAGTTCCTAGAAAAGGAAAACTTGCATCCCCACAAAATAATACCGATCCTGCTCTCTCCACACAAACCAACAAACAAAAAATCCCTTTAAGAGCTCTGGCAGCCAGTAAAACATAGTGAAGTGCTCTCTCATTGCTCTCTCACTGATTCACAGGGCACTTTTATTACATGGAAACGATGAATGGATGAATTGAATGGGTGTTGCAGACTGCAGTTTGGTCTGTGATGAAATGGCTGTGTAGCGGCACTGCTGCTCTTCATTCCAGGCTGAACTGAAATATGGATCAGGCTTGGAGTAGACAAAGGATGGCACTACTTCACACAATGCTTAATGAATTTAGGGAATTTACTATGGCAGGAAGCAGTAGTGACTCTTGGGTTAAAAGGCTTTAAAAGGGGATTAGTCAAATTCATGGGGAAGCATTTGTTTAGTAACATCAAGAGCTATTGAAAGACATGCTAGTTGTCAATGAGGCAGTTTAGAGAAAAAAAGGCAGAGAAGGGAGATGATACCATACTTAAATATTTGAAAGGACGTCACATTGAGAAGGGTTCTCTGCTGCTCTGGAGACTAGGACATGACAATGGATTTAAATAACAGAAAAGAGATCTCACCTAAACATTAGGAAGAACTTTCTGATAGTAAGAGCTGTTCAGCAGTGAAATATGCTGCTTCGGACTGTGGTGGGATCTCCTTCTCAAGAGGTTTTTAAGAAAGGGCTGGATGACCATCTGCCGGGAAGGCTTTGATTGTACTTTCCTGAATGTCAGGAGGTTGGACTGGATGGTTCTTGTAGTCTCTTTCAACTCTGTGATTCTATGGTTTCTGGACAAAGTGTGGAATGGATTCTATTTTCAATAAGTGTGCATCCTTGAAGGTATCTGGATGGTCACTACTACAAAGGAGACGTTACTTCAGTATATCAGGGTAACTCGTAGGGCACAGATAGCTCTCTTAATCAACTAACTAATTGACTAACTATTTTTACTAGGAAATGAAGTCTTCATTTAGTTTCTTTCTTTAAAGGAAACAAGGAATGTTTTTTCCCCCATGCTATGAGAAAGTCTTTCCAACTACACTGATTTCAAAGCCTAGTCACAATTATGCACATAATTTGCATATGGTTGGTTTGTGCAGAAAACAGCATTTTCTGAGCTGAAATATTATCTCCTTTGGATAAAATGTTTACTGTTTAGCAGGCAAACCCAACAGGTGCAAATTTTATGCAGTATAAATTTCTGGTAACAGCATTTTTTGCACAAAACGTCATCATGTAATTTTTGCACAAAGTAAATTCAGAATGGCAAAAACATGTTTTTGAATTATTTTCTTTATATTTTGAATAGTTTTCCTATTTTCTACACTGCTTCTGATCTAAACAAAATTCCAAAAGAAAGGTTGTACTACTACGCAATCAGCACTACCAGTGCTATGACTATCATCACTGTTGTTTCTGTTGTTGTTATTCTTCTATTTAAAAAGCCCATGAGTGATAGAACAACAAGGAGAAAAAGCAAGTGTTCAATATGCACTTGAAACATACCAGGACTGAAGACTAATGTAGCTCAGATGACAGATCAATGGTTATTTCACAAAGAAGGCCTTTCTCTCTATTGTTTAAGGAGTGGATTTCTGTAGTCTAAAGTATGGACAACAGTGCGTCTTTAGAATCTCAAACTGACATAATAGGTTAGTACAAATGTTGAGTATGGATCCAAAAAGGCACCAAACCCATCAATGAAAAATGAGTTATAGGTGGCAGCACATTGTTGGCTAAATGTAGAATATTGTGTATGGATCAAAACTATCATAATGTATCGAATCACTTTGGTTCATGACTAGGAAAACTGCATTGTATAGCAAAAGAATGCATATCCTGTAAAATTTGTTCAGATGTGTTTCATATCTTTTAGAAATGAACTCCACAAATGGAAAAGCTCTTTGGGATAACCTCAACCCAAATTAGTCAGTTGTACTAGGGGTACAAATCTTTGCTTATTTTTTCTTCAGAGAAGTTTTCTCCCTGATGCATAAGACGATGTTTTAGCTAATGTTTATGTATTTCTGTGAAAATTTCATTTGTATGAAAAATGTTCCTTTTTGTGCAAAACTCATACCATTTTACACAAAATACAGCCTTCTATACAAAAGCATTGTTTTTGTTTTCAGAAATAAACTTGCATTTGTGATGTGACCCGCCTTGAGCCATGAGGAGAGAAGGGAGGATAAGAATTCTGTGAGTATTTTTATACACCTATTGTGTAGTACATCAAGCATCATAAAGCTACATTGGCAGCCAATGCAGACCCCAAGTTGGGAGAAAGGTGAGATATTAATTAATTAAATTAAGAAAAATTACCTTATTTC
Source organism: Anolis carolinensis (assembly GCF_035594765.1). Lineage (NCBI taxonomy): Eukaryota > Metazoa > Chordata > Lepidosauria > Squamata > Anolidae > Anolis > Anolis carolinensis. Next base: position 160,796,703 of record NC_085841.1, read on the forward strand.
ATTGTGTAATATTTGCCTTCACATAACAGTCGCACCCCCCATTTTCAGGGTGACAAAATTCCCTGCATAATAATCATATCCTTACTTCACTTGCCTGGATGAGTGAATGAAAGGTGTGATTGTCATTTTGGTGCGACAGTGTTTGACTCAATTGCCAGCCAAGTCAAGTCAAGTCCCGTAGCTCCAAGAAAAGGAGGCAGAAGCACAGGGGAGTGAATTCTTTCCTCTGCATGACTGCACCCTCTCTCTGGTGCTACGAGGCTTGACTTGGCTGTCATCTGAGTTAAGTCCCAGTGTGCTGAGGAAAGAGGAATGGTGCATTGCTTTGCTCCCCCTATGTAACAATTCACTTTCCAGCACCGGAACTTCACTTGGCTGCCCTCTGCGTGGAAGCCTATGGCTGATTTTTTTTTTATCATATAATAATCACATCTTTTTTAATTAAAAAGGGGGAGGAAAGAGTGACAATTATGTGATGACATATGGTACTTTGCATAGTTGTATGTATGTATAATAAACATAATAATAATAATAACAACAACAACAACAACAACAACAATTAGTAAGCATTCCAGTTAATGCCTGAGCTGATACATTCTGTACCAGAACCACTTTTGAAACCAACTTAAAAGATAGGTCCACAAAGATTACATTACAATAATTCACTCTCAAGACTACAGATGTACAGATTCCACTGGCCAAGCTATAACTGAACACAATAGCATTCTTCTGTAGCTAATGAAGTCTGGTTTTTTAGTCTGAATGACTTGAAAGGTGTTTGCATAGCTTTAGACTTATGGCCTCAACTAGGGAGATTCAAATTAAGCTTACCTGTATGACCATAACACATACAGTGACAGCATGGCTTATTCTGTATGTGCAAGTCCTTGGTGAGGAGAAAGATTATTTTCTAAACGTAACACATTTGTTGAAATACCGGATGACATCTGTGATGCTAGTGATGCCACTTAAAAGTGTAGGGGGATCTTTATAGATAAGAGTACAGAGTTTAGATTTTTATTTCTGAAGATGAACACAAACCAATCTTAATTTTAAAAAAATAAATAAAGAGAAACAACAGAATGTATTATCAACTGAATAACAAGATAAAATTTGCCATATTTCTCCAGGGAGACCTCCTCTTTTAGAATGCAGTGCACTACTTTTATGGAAATCTCATGAAGGTTTGGTTGCAGCAAGTGGATGAGAATCAGAAGCATTTAAATATTATGCCCAAATATGACAAGTAATTTGAGAAGATTACATTTTTTTATTATCTGCTCAAATCCTTCTAATGGAAGAAGGATTTGAATAATGCCTCATGAAAGGCACAGCATTTTTCTCCAGAATAAGTTATATAGTTTCTGCAGCAGGGACGGGTTACTTGAAATGCTCCAGATGTTTAATATGACAACCCTTGTCATTGCCTATGCTGAATAGGGCCAACAGGGATGGAAGACCCAAATATCTGGTATGCTAAAGATAATCAATTTCTGATCTACAGGCTTAACTAGATGTTAAGATGTTAACTAGATTAAATATATGTAATGTAGCTAGATGTTACATTTAATATATTGATGCTGTACAAAGAAGTAGCCCATGTAATTCTCCTCCTGGACTGGACTTACACTGAGGACAACATACATATTCCCGCTTCTCTTCTACATCACAAGCTACAGTGTGTAGTGGGAAATCATTTGAGTGTCATTTTTATGGTACTTGTGAAATTAGTATAATTAGGCAGGTTTGGAGTTTCCTTAATCATATTCCTTTAGTTCTCTCCAATTTACTTCCTGTCAGAAAAGGAAATTACTGTTCAATTTCTTGTGCAAAACACAAGTGAAAAGAGGCAGCTGGATGTTGAAAACCCTCCTGAAAACTGGTTGAAATTTCAATGATCATTATGTAATGGACATAATGTGAGCATAATCCAAATATGCTTCCCACAGAAAACAATGAAGGTTGCATCCATTATTTGCTGCACATTCTGGTGGAGGGATGGTGTAATGCACTAATAAGTGAATGTGGATTAATGACTGAAGATATGGGATTGGTACCTGAAAGCATGGACATACCAGGCACTCTGTAGAAACCAGGATCATGAGGCAGAAAAAAGGAAAATTTTCTAGAAATATAGGGAAAGTTTCACATTTCTCTAACAATACCTATTATCCTAAACAGGTTTCAAATTATTAGTTCTATGTGGCTCCAGCACTATTCTGCAAAACCCCATTTTTTATGTATTTTGTCTCAATATTTTGAGGTTGGTGTAACATTACAATGAAGTCTTTACATATGACTTTGGTGGTATCATGCAATTAATATTTAGATACTTGTAAGCATGTATATTTTGCTAGAGGAAAATGTTACTGTCGATATCATTTTTGCTCATTTTTTTATTTTTCAACCATAAATTTGGTTCATTTTATTTCTCTATTAGACTGTGACTTCTAAAATATCAACACAAAAATCTCTATACGTTTCCTTGCATGTTTCTATATTATTGTAATGCATTTTGCCTACAATTTCCATTTTCTACAAGCAATGTCTCCTCACAATGCATTTTACAAAATATATATGAGCATGCATATGTATGTGAGTACATTCCCTTAATGCATGCATTTTGTATACAGTTTTAACTGGAGAACTATATTACAAATATTGGAAAATGCCAACGTCAGTGTTTTAAGCTGGGTATTCATGTGTGAGATGAAAACTTGGTAAATTTGCATTCAAATACAGATTTCTTTCCATAACTGCCTTTTGCATGGTTGTAATATTAACAAGAGATACAGAGATCTTTTAGAACAGACTTACTGGGAATAGGTTAGAATGAAAAATAGGTGTTTAACTCCAAATACTGAAATGACCACAATGTTGAAAATGTCGACCTGTAAACATTTACCTTTGGAATGCCTGCTGTTGTTTCTGACAATCGAGGGTAGGTATATGAACTATACGAATGACCTTGCTGACTGGACTTAAAAACACTTGTTCCATAGGGCATGATTGGCTCTTGGAGACCAGAGCCCGACTTGGACCTCTGTCTCATGGCAGGTTGAGGGCTGGTCTGGTTTACATAGGATGACTTGGGTCTTTTGTCAAAATCGTCTTTAGCCCAATCGCTGTCACCGTATTCTAATCTCTCTCTGGAACAGTGACTGTGAATTGAAGTTCGGGAAGGTGTGTAATGAAAAGATTCCTTGTAATCCAGAGAAGAGCTACTTGCTCTCTGGTATTCCAGCTTCAAACCACCATATTCATTCAGTTTACTTTTGGTTTCCATGTGAGCGTGATAATCTGGCAAGAATCTAGAGATATCCGACTTCAAGGGTTTAGATTCCAAAAAATACATTTCACTGGGTTTCATTTTCACTGCATGCCCATTCTGTTTTGCAGCACAGCTGCCCTTGGTGTATCTGTCCAGTTCTTCGCCATGAACAGTTTTGTCTCTGTATTTATCAGTGAGGAAATCTGCAGCAGTGTCTGATTCACTTGAATACTGAGAGTACGTGATGTAGCCATTTTCCTGCTGGTGGATTTCTATATGGTTGGAACGCCCCAGGTGTGGGGTAGGAGGGCTCTCCTTCCGAAGGGAATTGGATCGCGTCACAGAAATATTGTCAAATTCTTCAAGTAAGCCATTGATTGAAGCATCCTTGCAAGGTTTATTTCCTCTAACGATGGTCTGGGAACAGAAGATAGCTTTTGTTAAAGACTGTCATGGATTTAATATCATAGTGATAAAACTCTACAGCAGAACAATTTCAACAATATGGCAAGGAACAGACTGACCATTTGCCATATCCTTCCATCAAATCTACAATTTTAGGACAAAAATGTCATTTCCCCTCTTAAGATGTATAGTTGCATAGTCTAATGAACTCTACACACATCTATAGACTATTACACTAAATTGCTATTTGATGCTATTCTGAACCATTGCCAGGCAGAGCTAACAACTAGTTTACTGGCATGTGAGCAAATGAAAAGACATCACTCACCAGATTCTTTTCCACTTTGTTACGTGGAAAATAGTTGCATAAGACATGATATGCAATGTGGGCCATGCCGTGGCCGCCATCCGGCCCGCACGGCTTGGCCCCACCCACCATGGCGCACGGCTCCGCCCACCACATAGGCAGAGCCGCGCACCGTGGTGGGCGGGGCCAAGCCGTGTGGGCCGGATGGTGGCCGCGGGCCCAGTTTGCAGTGAGAAGGGCGAGGCCGCGGCAAGAAGATCCTTCCCGCTGCGGCCTGGCCCTTCTTGCTGCAATCTGGGCCATGCCCCGGCCACCATCCGGCCCGCATGGCTTGGCCCCGCCCACCACGTCACGCGGGTGCTCTGAATTCCACAATATCATCCTATTACTGTTCTGTTATGAGGGGTTTTTTTTAGGGGAGAGTAGAAATACACTGTATATTTGTCAACTACTGTACAATCTGTAAAACAGTTTTGTGGATTTCATGGACTTTCATCTGATCAAGTGGATTGCAGCTCAGAAAACTGATAACAAACAAAGCCTTTCAGGGTGTTACAAAAGGTTCTTTGTTGGTTTTATTGTATTTATCCCCCCCCCCCCAAGAAGCCTTTAATGCAGTGGTTCTCAACCTGTAGGTCCCCAGCTGTTCACTAGCTTTTAGGATTTCTGGGAGTTGAAGGCCAAAACATGTGGGGACCCACAGGTTGAGACGCACTGCTTTACTGGGGAAACAAAAGAAGAAAAAAGAAAGAAAATAAGCAAGCAAGCTTCAAATAGATTTTGGAATATTTTACAATGATGGTTCAGAAGCAAAGATATCCCATTTCTGGTTCTTTGATCAGTCTGTCATCTGAAGACCCTCAAAATAAAAAACTGTGCTCCATAAATACATCTGTATTACAGGTTCAGTATTCTTCATCCAAAATGCTTGTGACTAAGATCTTTTAGATTTTTGATTATATTGTTGTTTGGAATATTTAAAAGTATATCTTGGAAATCGGACCCATTAACTCTAAACATGAAATTCATATACAAGCAGTCCCCAACTTACAAACATCTGACTTACAAATGACTCATAATTAAAAATGGGGATGAGACAACAGGAAGTGAGAGAAATCTACCCCTAGAAAGGGAAATCCATTCCTAAAATAGTTATTATCATTGGAAAAAGGTGTCTCCACGGAAAGCTCAACAATGATCCTTGTTTCCACAACAGGCCAAATATTTCAAAATCCAATTATCACAGGGATAGAAAGGGAGGTGAAATCCTCTGAACAGAGGCATAAACAGAAGAAGAAAAAAATACCATAGGGTTGTTAACCCTTTCCTATGCTATCCAAAGCTAAATATAGATATATTTGGCTGGAGTTACATTTAAAAATGCACCTGTTCTGGCTTACAAAGAAATTCTACTTAAGAACAAACCTACAGAACCTATCTTGGGGACTGTCTGTATATCATATGCACACAGCCTGAAGTTAATTTTGCATGCAATATTTTTAAAGAATTCTGTACATTAAACAAAATCTATATTCTTATCTCATGTTTTATCCTGATCCTTCATAGACTTGAGCTTTCATGGCAGTTCATTTGATGATTACACAACTTGTATGCAAATAGCAAACAACTCTGCCCTCTCCTTAGACTTTATACTGATTTCAGCTGCCCTTATAAGCTCATTGAGCAATTTGTAGTTACTGATACTAAAACAACAGGTCAGGCAGAAGCATTTGGAGTTGCTTCCTTTGGACTTTACAGCCGTTCAATGACAAGCATGCCTTTCATGATGCACTTGCCTTTCTCTGACAGGCTGTTTCTGAGCCATTCATATTTAATGTTCATATCATAAAACAACATGACTGGCACTGCAAATGCTTTACTATTTAATGTGAGAGGAAAGTGACCAAGGGGCACCCACTTACTCTGTGCAAATGTGCACCTCAGAGACAAATGCTGATTTAATATTCTCCCTGTGTAACTACTTCAAAGTGGAGAGGTTGCTTCTTCCCTCCCAATAGTGTCCCTTTATAGCCTGACTTATGTTGCCTGAGTTTGTGGATTCCTGATGCTTGTTTGTAGAGAGAGGGATCTTTGTAACAGGAATGTGGTTGCTTTGCTGACAAAATCCCCCACCCCCGCTCCAAATAATTATTGCTCTATTTCGACAATGTTGAGAGGAAATTGCTTAAGGAAAATAGTAGGCGACATTAGTTTCAGTTCTCACAGGTACAACCTAAGACAAGAAAATATAATTTTAATAGATTTTCCCAGCCAAAGAATTTATCAAGTTTGTTTTGGTACTGTTTCATTATTGAGGCGGAGGTCACTAGGGGTACTAGAGAGAGATGGATAGTCTAATTTACCGGAAGTGAGTTGAAGGAGGAAAACCATTTTCCCCATTTTTGCTGGTTATGCCCCTCCCCATTTCCCATTTCATAATGGAGGGTTGTTTCCATGAAGGGGACATGGGTGCAGGGAATAACAAGAAAACAGGGGAATTGGTTTTACTCCTTTAACCCACCCTCTACCCTCATCAAATGAACTACCTGTCTCTCTCTAGCACCCCCCTAGTGGCCTCCGCCTGGACAATGGAACAGGGTTATTATTTTTTTTTTTGGACAATGATTAAAATTGACTCAAAACAAAATACCAGAGAATGTATACAGAAGATCTCAGCCTCTGGTATCTCTGTCACTGAAATAGATAAAGGTAAATTTTACCCCCAAAAAGCTATGACAGTGTGGTGGTTGCTGTTGCATTAGGATTCTAGAGACCAGTGTCTGAATTTACGCTCAGCCATGGAAAGCCACTGGGTGACATTGGGCAAATCACATTTTCTCAGCCTCAACCAAAGGCAAAGGCAATTCATAAACAAAAATTCTAAACAAAATTAGCCAAGAAAACCTTATGAAAGGCTCACCTTAGGATTGTCATAGACTGGAAATTACTTGGAGGCGCACAACAACAAATTTTAGCAAAAAAAAAAAAATGAGGGAAAAAGGCTGCTGACATCCTGGAGACCCACTGCAAGTCAATTAAAGGCAATATTAGATTAGATGGACAAATAGGCTAACTTGGTTTAAGGCAGCTTTTGGTGTTCTTTCTAGAGTTTTGAACAATGATATTTTTGCACTATAAAACCAAGAATCTTTCAGCCATTATATGAATTCTAGGTAAAAAGATTCACCATCCAAGCACTGGCTACAATATTCAGAAAACTGCAAGACGTAGGATGTTGTGATTCATGACCATATTCTTCCTTTTATTCTCTCTCTCCTTCGCACACACCACTCACAGTAATGTACTATGTTATCCAAACACTTTGCTTAAAGACAAGGTATTTCTGCCTTTTGTATGCACTTCAGGATCATAGGTCTATTTAATTCATTCAAATAATGGTGCCTGAATGCAATGTGCAATGGGCATATCTGCAATGGGCAAATCATCATACATACACTTTAAGAATGGGGAGAGGATAGAGAACACCTCCCGCTCAACACAAAGGATATGTGTGTAACTCAAAATTGAAACAGACACTCTCACAAAATTTCAGTTGCAGCTTGTTATCAAGTGTCAGGATCAGATGAGAGTTAGCCTGCATACATTAATGCAAAATAGAAAGCAGCTTGGGAGAAATCAATATTACAATGGGGAATTATGGCACGTCTTTCTGTCATAGAAACCATCGGACATTAAAATCAATGAAAACCAATCTCTTTGAGTTAAAGTCCGCTTCCCCGCATGAGCAGATATCCTCTGCTTTCTACTCCTTTCCAGGGAGTTTCAGCACTTGTTCTGGCTCATGGTGACAATAGCCGTATTTCACAGTGTTATGTTCCTGGTCTGTCCTCTGGTGATAAGCTATAATGGATCTGTCTGTAAGAACAGCTGTCTTCCCTATTAGAAGGAGGAGATGAAAAACAGCTCCCCTTCACAGACCACTGTATTAAGGATGACTATAATGAAGTAGGTAATTAACCGCTTTGCCCCAGTCAGACCTTACATTAAACAAATAATTCTATATTTCACATTGTTGAGGATGTATTCTCTTTCTTCCTTGAAAACAAACAAGTGCATTTCAGTATACTATATTGATCAAAGAAAAAGCACATGTGTGCACACATGCCTTTCTTTAAACAGCTGAAACCAAACTGGAAATCTGACTATTTTTCTCCTTTTATCTGAAAAACGTTTCTTTCAAACAAATAGAAAGACATTATGTAGTGAGGATGGGGAATGGTACAGTGCTCCAAATGTGGCTTCCTGCAGCATCTCCCACCAACTTATCAAGCATAGTGAGTGGTACAGCATGATGGATACTGTAGTCCCCAAACCCCCACATTCTTTTTATACTCTAGTTTTACATTATTATGGATAAATTCACACTCTGAGGAAGTTTCTTACCATCAAAAAGTTCTTCCTAATATTCAGGAATTCAGGAATCTCTTTCCCTTCAGATTGAATCCACTGCTTCACATCCTAGAAAACAAACTCTGCTCCATCTCAAATATTTAAAGGTGGTTCTTAACTTTCTCTTCTCTGGGCTAAACATACCCTGCTTGGCTTCCAGACCTTTGACCATTTTGGCAACACTCCTCTAGGAAATGTATTAGTATCTTTCCTGAACTTTGTGTTCAGTCTGTTTCCAATGCAAAACAACCTTCCTTTTCATCCATCTGACCCAATTCTGAAACACTATGTGCTCTTTTCCCTGCCTTTCACCAGTTTTTGACAGTAGATGAGTTACAAGAATTGTGACTGGAGGGTCCAGGGGGAGCATTGGCAGAACAACATTTAGCTGAAGCACAAGGGAATTGCATGGTTCCAGTGTTAGTGAAGTAGTGACCCTGTCTCAGTTTTAGTCCACAGGTTACAGGAGTTGTTCAAGTGAGAAATCCTATCCTCAACATAAGTACAGCACCTTGGATAGCTCCTTTAACGTTTTTACTAAAACCTGGAGGAGATATTTGTATAATATTGTAATATTTGGGGGAGTTCATTCTTTATCATTTTAAAGGGCTTACATACTTTTTGACCAGGAGAACTGGTTTATAAGGACAGCTGCAGATCACCTAAATAAAAATTAACTGAATTTTATTCTATTTGTAGATGAAGATACCACTTGACTATTTCTTGAAAAGGAACCTAGTGGTTTGCTTCCATGAACAAAAAGAGAACCTTCACTTTTGTAGGATCAGGACTCAACTAACTCTTGATGAGAGGAGTCATTTTTTTCTCATCAATTGAAAAGACGATTTCCCTTTTATGTCTGAGAGAAGGGAAAATGCTTCTTTTAATACAATGATGAAATTTTATAAGTATTTCTGTCTCCCCCCCCCTTTTTTTTTATACACACTACTGCTTGAGGAATAAGAAGCATCCATTTCTGGCCATTAATGAACACAATCCTATGGATAACACGAGAGTACTCTGAAGGAGTGTCTGACATAACAAAAGTCCCAGTGAGTTTTTGCAGTCGAAAAGAAGGGAGGTTAATGCCTTTCCTTCTCTTTTTGCTTTTGACTATGCCAGGAGTCCACAAACTAAGGCCCGTGGGCTGGATGTGGCCCTCCAAGGTCATTTACCTGGCCCCCACCCTCCATTTTAGACTTAGGCCCATCCAAAGTCTGAAATGACTTGAAGGCACACAACAAGAACAATCCTAAATAACTTGACTATTTCATTGGCCAGAAGCAGGCCCACACTTCCCATTGGAATCCCGATAGGTTTATGTTGGTTAAAATTGTTTTTATTTTTAAATATTGTATTGTTCTTTCATTGTTGTTATTGTTGTTTTTGCAGTGTGCATAGGAATTTGTTCATTTTTTTTCAAATGATAATTCGGCCCCTCAACAGTCTGAAGGATTGTGGACTGGCTCTCTACTTAAAAAGTTTGAGGACCCCTGGACTATGCCATTTACATTGTTTGCCATGCAAGGGAAATAATATGAATCCACTCAGCACTATGCTGGTAGGGGACAAGGGCTCAAAGGACTTTGGAACTTATAGATCCAAGCTCTCTATCAGAGTAGGCAGAATGTGATCTGTAAGCTGCATGCAACCCAAGACCCTACTTTGGTGGCTTTCAAAGACTTCTACCAATCTCCCAAAGTCTTCCAACTGCTTTTGAAAATAATTCCATGTAACTTTTGGACAATTTTGTGTCCAAACCATGCAGAACATTTCCCAATGTATGAAAAGATGTCAACACACACATACATATCTCCATACAATAAAGCACTTGAGTGAACTCCATAATATTTTCCAAATCCTTCATTTTTCTTTGCAGACTCCAAACATCAATATTTTTAGAGGATCTGAAGATGAAAACTGAGATCTATAGCAATCACTGAATCATCCTGGCTTTCGCAATTGGTGTACAAGTTAAATATTAAGCGAATACTAAGTTTAAAATGAAAAAACCACAATTGTTAACATGTTTAGCTTTTAAAGCCCTAAATGGCTTGAGTCCAGGCTATCTGACTAATTGCATCTCTTCCTATCAACCAACTCGGGTACTACGGTCAGCAGAGGAGGCCCTGCTCTCGATCCCACCCCCATCTCAAGCACGACTGGTGGGAATGAGAGAGAGCCTTCTCCGTGATCACCCCACACCTCTGGAACTCCCTCCCTAAAGAAATAAAGTTAGCCACCTCCCTTCTCTCCTTCAAAAAAACCCTGAAAACGTATTTTTGCTCATTAGCATACAGAATGGAGGAAGATTAGATGATGAGAGACTGTTACTAGACCTCTAACTGAAAAATATTATTGTATTCAGGCTTGGTCAGATCATGTTAGCCCAATATCACTGGTCACATAATCAACTCACATATCTTTCATTGGTTTCTGTAAATTAATGCAGATCTTTTATGTTAAGGTTTTATGGTAGATATAATTTTGATAGACTACATTTTTCTTTAATTTATAGGTCATGTTACAAATTGCTTTCATATGTGGGGTTATTTCGGGCTATTATGTTTGTATTTGTTGTTATACTGTGGCATTGAATGTTTGTCTTTTTCATTTGTTGGAATCCACCCTGAGTCCCCTCAGGGAGATAGAGCAAAATATAAATAAAATCTTATTTATTTATTTATTTATTTATTATGTTTCTTGTTTTAAGAAGACAAAACATCATAGAAAAATGAGGAATTTCTTGTTTTTTCTCTGCTGCATGAGATTTTGAATTTTTAAAAGTATTTTTAATCCCTTTCCTCAATTTCTTTAAAAAGTTTTTGCATGAAATACATTTTTTTGTACAAAAACATATTTTTCCAGAAAAAGTACAAATGAAAAATACATTGATAATTTTCATTATGGTGAAATTATGGTAAAGTAACTCAAAAGACAAGAAAAGTCTGAATAAACTTCACATCCCTTGTCAATACTTGAACAAACATTTGAAACTCTACATGAACTATTCCAGAGTCATTAAAAGTTTTTAAAGCTGAGATTCTATTATTTGGGGATAATCCTCTGTGCATTCAATGTCCTTTATTTTGTGTAGAAATGTATATGATTGCAGTACAAAATATAAATCATGGACATTTACAAGACAATAAAGAGAACAATTTGTACTGCATTATTTCTCAGGTTTCACTGCAGTTTTAGAAGTTAGTTGCCATAACAACAAGACTGAAAGTTGATTATAATAACATTTCTTTTAGTTCTTTTGACTTAAAAAAAAATTAAACAAAATATCTGCCTTTAAAAATCTTGAAGATAGTTGGCTTAAAATAGTTGTTTTGAAGGGTAAATGCAAAGCCTTAAGTAAATAAGCGATTGCCAAGAAAATCTGAAACATAGTTATCATGCATTCTTATTGAAGAATTCTTAAGCTTCAAAACAATGCAATGTTCACATGCATATCAAGATAATCACAGGTTTTTAAAAGAAAGACAAACATGTATTTCAAATATAGTTACACTAGCTGTGCCCGGCCACGCGTTGCTGTGGCGAAGTCTGGTGGTATGGGAAATAAAGTATTGAGGAATTGGTGGTAGTTAGGGTCAAGGGTAAAGGTTTCCCCCTGACATTAAGTCCAGTCTTGTCTGACTCTGGGGGTTGGTGCTCATCTCCATTTCTAAGCCAAAGAGCCCGCTTTGTCCATAGACTCCTCCAAGGTCATGTGGGATGACTACATGGAGCGGCGTTACCTTCCCGCCGGAGCAGTACCTATCGATGCACTCACATTTGCATGTTTTCGAACTTCTGGGTTGGCAGAAGCTGGGGCTAACAGTGGGGGCTCTCTCCGCTCCCCCAAATCAAACCTGTGGCCTTTCAGTCCAGAAGTTCAGCAGCTCAGCGCTTTAACATGCTGCACCATCAGGGGATATTATTTCCTAAAGGTTGTGAATATACAATATTTCTGATTGGTTTTTTGTTTGTTTGTTGGAGGCAAGTATGAATGCTGCAATTAGGAAAAATGATTAGGATGTAATGGCCTTGCAGCTTTAAAGCCTGGCTGTTTCCTCCCTGAGTGCATTTTTTGTTGGGAGGTGTTAGCTGGCCCTGATTGTTTCCTGTCTGGAATTCCCTTGTTTTCAGAGTGGTGTTGTTTGCGATATTTTATGTGCTTCTACTGTCTGTGGCCCTGAGAAAACAGAGGATTTGCCAGACTTTGATGATGGGAATACTTTGTTGGGAGGTGTTAGCTGGCCCTGATTGTTTCCTGTGTGGAATTCCCCTGTTTATTTACTGTCCTGGTTTTAGAGATTATATTGTTCTGCATTATTCTATCCCAGTAATTATTTCATATTAAAGAAGAATCTCACTTATCCAACATTCGCTTATACAATGTTCTGGATTATCCAACACAGTCTGCCTTTTCATAATCAATGTTTTTGTAGTCAGTGTTTTAAATTCATTGTGATATTTTAGTGGTAAATTTGTAAATACAGTACAGTAGAGTCTCACTTATCCAACATAAACGGGCCGGCAGAACGTTGGATAAGCGAATATGTTGGATAATGAGGAATTAAGGATAACCCTATTAAACATCAAATTAAGTTATGATTTTACAAATTAAGCACCAAAACATCATGTTAGACAACAAATTTGTCAGAAAAAGTAGTTCAGTACACAGTAATGCTATATAGTAATTACTGTATTTATGAATTTAGCACCAAAATATCATGATATATTGAAAGCATTGACTACAAAAATGCGTTGGATAATCCAGAACGTTGGATAAGCGAGTGTTGGATAAGTGAGACTTTACTGTAAATACTACATAGCATTACTGCGCATGGAACTACTTTTTCTGTCAAATTTGTTGTATAATATGATGTTTTGGTGCTTAATTTGTATAACGATTACCTAATTTGATGTTTAATAGGCTTTTCCTGAATCCCTTCTTATTATCCAACGTATTCACTTATCCTGCCGGCCTGTTTACGTTGGATAAGTGAGACTCTACTGTATATTTCTAATCTTATATTATCTGCTCAGAACTGGATTATATGAGGCCCCTTCTTCACAGCTGTATAAAATGCACACTGAAGTGGATTATATGGCAGTGTGGAGTCAAGATAATCCAGTGCAAAGCAGATAATATAAGATTATAAATGGGTTATATAGCTGTGTGGAAGGGCCTTGAGTCTACACTGCCATATAATCCTGTGCAAATTAGATAATCTGTGGAAGAAGCCTAAGTGAGGCCTAAATCTGCCTGTCCCCTAACTGAAACCTGGCTGTCCCTTGGTTGCTAGGCAACCAAGTGGGCAGAGATTAGCCCTCTAAACTGGCAGCAATTGGATAAAACAATTATTCCTCTCCCTCTAATTAGGACTTTATTTTTCTTTTCTTTTTGTTGTATCAACCTTGAGGCGTGGATGATGGGTTGTGTTGTCAAATTTTGAGGTTGGGGGGCCTGTACTTTTGTTGTTTTGTGAATTGCCGTGATGCCATCACTCTTTTATATATATAGATGGAAATATGGTACTAGTCTTTGAGTTGAAGGGGGAAAAGATTTTACCCAGGTTATATAATGGTACGTGTTTGCAAATGTACTGGGAGAAAGGGGAGGATAATAAAAGCAGGAAAAGATGAAAATACCAGCAATATGATCTAGGTTTTCTATCCTTAGAAATTTCTAGGAGTATTTTTCCAAATGAGACTTGATGGAAATCAAGCTGTGCAACTTTGGGTGTGTATCTTCATTAAGAAGACATAGCACCTCAAATAATTTAAAACTAAATCAGAAAATAAGCTCAATACAATAAGACAAAAGATAAGAGCCTTGAATCTCATCACTCTCCGGCAGGTTCTGTATAGGACCTGTGGTACCCAGATGTTTTAGCCTTCAACTCCTAGAAACCCAAACAGCTGGTAAACTGGCTAGGAAATTCTGGGAGTTGTAGGCCAAAACATCTAGGGTCCCCAGGTTGAGAACCACTGGTATAGGACACCCCTGCACAACTTGACAGTAGTAAGGGACCAAAATTAAAAAATGCTAAACCTCAAGGGGCTACATATAACTTTTTTGTGCATCACTCATGACACCCCACTTCCCCTTTCCTTGCTTTTTCTTCTTTTCTTTCTTTTCCTCCTTCTCTCCTTCCCTTTCTTCTTCCACCTTTTTTTCTTCCTCAGATTTTTCTTTTTTCCCTTCCTTTCTTCTTTTCTCCCTCCCCTCTCTGTTTTCTGCCTATTTTTTATTCTTTCCCTTCCTTCCTTTCTCATGTCTTTCCTTCCTTTCTTATAAACCAGGGCAGGTGAAGGCAGGAGATCCTCTCACCTCTGCAGGAGTCTACTGTATACTGTATACCATGCAGCTGTGGACAAGTCTAGATAGGGACCACCAAATGCAGCATTGCTCAAACACAAATCAAGGAACGTGAAAGGCACTGCAGACTAACTCCACCAGAGAAGTCAGCCATAGCAGAGCACTTGATGAACCAACCTGGACACAGAGTATTATTTGAGAACACATTTGAGTGCTGGACCACTCTAGAACCACCATGTCAGACTACACAGAGAAGCCATAGAAATCCACAAGCATGTGGACAATTTCAACAGAAACGAGGAAACCATGAAAATGAACAAAATCTGGCTACCAGTATTGGCTATCAAATCCTTCTTCTTTGTTCATGTATTGATATGAATGATCTAATGAACTCAGGTCCAGGCCAAATTAGGTTCAAGTGTTTATTAAAATAAAACAAAATCACTGATGTTACAATTAATAGATTGGAAACAAGTGGAAGAAGAATGCAGAACCAAGAATGAAAGCAAAAAAAGTATCTATTCAGCTGAATGGTGACACAGCTTCAAAGAGACAGGGTGATCCCTGAGCATGCACTCCAATGATCTCCAATTGACTTTTCAGATTCTCAGACAAGGCACTTCCCTCCCCCTTTCTAAGTGTTGGATCAAAGGGTAAGGGAAAGCTCCTTTAGAAATTAAAGGATTGGAGGGCTGTGTGTGTTGGGGAGATAGGAGGTGGAGGGAGAGGACACCAAGTTCAGTGAAGTACACAGGGTGAGATTTTACAAGTACTTCTGTGGATACAGTTTCATGTCTTCCTACAACCTGACAATGATCCAGATGCATGGTGTGCGTGTGTGTTTCTGCTGTTGTTGCTTACCAGTGCAGCAAGGAGGGAGTGGGGAGGCAATTCAGACCATAGAGAGGAAGTTGGTTGCAGCCCCACTGGGAAGAAGAAATGAGAGTGTGTTCTCAAATTGAGTATAACTTTATTTCTTTTCCTTCAGGAACTTAAAGCATTTAGGTCCCTGTGGTCTGAATTTGTTAGATGTATGACAGCTCTTTTGATTTTAAATGTTTGACACTGGGAGAGCGTCCTTTGAACATGAAGCAGCTGCAGTCATAAAGCTGAAAGAGGATTCTCAGTCTCCTTGGGGAAGGATCCAGAAGTTGTGTCGTGAAGCTCTTGACCACAGACTGGTTCTGAAGACTCCTTCCCATGTATGGACACATGAGGAAATGATGTAGTTTTACTTCTTTTATTATCCCTGCAATACAATACATTCCTACAATACATTGTAGGAATTTTGCTTTCACCAATCTGAAGGGCTAGCTTGGCTAGAACAAGGAGGAGTGCTAGAATAATTTGAACAGGGATGCTTGCTTAAGCAGTAGTATTTGTGCTAGGTGCAGGATTCTGTATGCTGTAGTACAAAACAGTCACTTTTATAATTTGTGTTCCCATTTCATAACCCCAGGGTTGAATGCTTCTAGGGAGGGTGGGTGGAAAATAGATTTAAAGGGAGACAAGGGGAGTGAGTCTCAGATTGCATTGACCTTAAGTGACTCCGTTTCCCCAATATTCCTGAATCCACCACCATCTCCTTATTCTGTTCCAGGGACCATTCTTTTAGGACACCAAAGGCTGCAACTCAGAAATTATAGCCAATCCACTATCCTCCCAATTTCACTGGAGCCAACGTTTACAGAACTGGCCAAGGACACCTTAAAATGCACATTTAGCCTACCGGCAGATGAAAGACCAAGCTGCAATCTATTTATGTGCCAATGAATTCCTGCCTACTATGGATGCCAATTCCAAATTCTTATTTTTCTGAATACAGTACAAAGCCCGAGTTACACATGGAGCTGTCCAATGTCCTGATTATTGTGGCTGAATCTCAGCAAGGGCCTCCATCCCACTTTGGCTGAGCTCCCTATCCGAAAAAATATGCTTTGCCTCATTTCTCCACTGCCTTCCCCTTTATTAAATAGCCACAAAGTGCCATGGGGCAGAGAATGTTACCAATGTTTTATAAACTCCATCTTCTCAGAGGGTGATGAACAAGTCTAAAAATCTCAGGAGAATGAGATATGGAGCCAATTTTTTCTACTGTGGTTTCTGGGACTTGGAATTCATCTTCCAAGTGGACGATACTGAGAGGATATGTCTCTATTGCCTCTCACAGCTTCAAGGCAAGGGTTTAGGTTCTTCAGACAGATGTACGTAGGAGACGTGGAAGTCACCTTGTCATATGCTGGACTGAAACACAAAATTCCCTTTTGGGGCAAGAAGAAGGCATTATCCTTCTGGCCCATCCACACATTCAAATCTGATCACTTGCTCATATTTTATAGATAGCAGACTGAGATTCCAGTCTAATACTGCAACCAGAGAAAGCAGTTCCCTTTCCCTCTAACAACTAGGATGATCCTGTTCTTAAAGAAAGCCCATCAATCAGATTTCTCTAAGAAAATTCTAATGCCTAGTAAAATCCTCTCAATGTACATTTAGAGAGAAAAGAAATCTATCAAACAGACTGGTGAAATGCCTTCTGCTGCCACCTTGTGTTCTGTACTGTGTCCTGTAATCGATAGTATTCTTACATGAAGAAAGACTTGCACAAATGTCTAACACTTTGAAGCCAAACTGAAATTTTTCCCTCAAATGGTAAAATCCAAATCTCATTTCAGGAAATTCACTTAAAAAATAAGCAAGGAATTTCTTTCCAGAATTTTATATCTTATTTTATGAAAAACCAAATCTTACTATATTTGATCAGTTGTTGTCTTAGGTAGGTGTGCTTAAAATTTCTGAGCAGGTTATAGACACATATTAACTTGCAATCAAAGAACTGAATGGTGGGTTTTGTATGCCTAAGCAGGAGAAGGAACTTTTGTTCCTCATTGTCTCAGTCAGCATTCTCCACTCCTCATGTAAAATGACTTTTGAAACTGAGGGATCACCATCTATCTATGTGTCTGTCTGTCTGTCTGTCTGTCTGTCTGTCTGTCTATCTATCTATCTATCTATACACACACACACACACACACACACACACACACACTGTGATGTCCCATGGACCCTTGGGCCGTGAACCTGACTCCATTGTGGACCACAGTGATGAGGAAACAAGTTTTGTGCCAATTCAGCAAGACTCTGCCTCATTCCAGATGTTCCCTATTGACAATTCTAGTTCAACGCTCATTAAAAAGGCCCTTGAAACAGAGTCTCCTCTTCCCAGTTCCCCTTCCTTTGATAGAAGGATGTTTGTGGAAACTAAGAGGCAGGAGAAAGCTGGCAGGAGATGAAGCGCGCAATTAGCAGCAAGGGAATTTGCTGATTAACCTACTTTCCCCTGAGAACTCTAAGGGAGGATTGCATCTGGTCAAGATGTTGTTCTAGCTCTTTTCCCTTGGGAAAAGAGCATTTGAGACACCTGTTCTGAGGGAAGATTCGAAGTTCCTTAAAAGTTCTGTGCGCTGACTAGCCAGCGCGGAGTCAACGTGTCAGTTGGAGGATTAACTTCACTTCCAGCCAAGTGTGGACCGCGTTTGGATCCACTACCTTCCAGCCTAGTCGTGCCTTGTCTAGCCGTGTTTCCGAGCCTTGCCTAGCCGTGTTCCTTGCCTTGCCTTGCCTTGCCGTGATTCCAGCCTTGCCTTGTCGTGCCGTGTATCCAGCCTTGTCTTCATTTCCTTGCCTTGGACTTGCTTTGAACTCTAGAAAAAGACTTGGACATTTCCCCACTCAAACTGCTTGGAAGTTTGAGTGCGTTTTGGTTTTTTGGATTACAAACTTTAACCTCTAATATTAGACATTGGACAATATATTACTGGACTATATTTGACCTTTCCTGAAAGGTCTATTGATGAACTATATCTTCTGTTTGTTTTTGTTTTAATTTCTTAATTCCTTAATAAAGATATTAGATTGTTTATTGGCCTCGGTGTATTGGTTTCCAGTGCTCTCGCAGCCAGGGGTGTCACACACACACACACACACACACACACACTGTGCCCAGTCACGTGTTGCTGTGGGCATGAGGCCTTTCACAAGACCCAAATACAGGTTGAGTATTCATTATGCACACTGTAGCAGGATTTATGTTTGTATGCTCTGCTGCTCTGAAACAAGTATACAAGCTACAGGTTGTGTATCTCTTATCCACAATACCCGTTTTTTTTAAAAAAAAACAAACAAACATTACAACCACCTATGTGGAGTATTTTGGGTTCTTGATCATTCTGAATAAGGGATACTCAGCCTGTATAAAACTTTGCTCCTACTACAAAATGTCATGGATGAATTCCTGGAATCAGCATTTTAGGGAGGAGTACTAAGGTTCCATCTACACTGCCATATAACATCTCTGCTTAGAATTGGATTATATGGCAGTGTAGAGTCATATAATCCAGTTCAAACCAGATAAAATGGATTATCTGCTTTGATAATCTAGAACAGGGGCCCTCAAACTTTTAAAGCACAGGGCCAGCCCCTCAGTTTGTTGGGAGGCTGGACTATAGTTACAAAAAACCATGAACAAATTCCTATGCACACTGCACATATCTTATTTGTAGCGCAAAAAAATGAAGGAACAATACAACATTTAAAAGGAAGAACAATTTTAACCAACACATACTTCTATGGGAAGTGTGGGCCTGCTTTTGGCTAGTGAAATAATCAAGTTACAGTAGAGTCTCACTTATCCAACACTCACTTATCCAACGTTCTGGATTATCCAATGCATTTTTGGAGTCAATGTTTTCAATATATCGGTGCTAAATTCATAAATACAGTAATTACTACATAGCATTACTGCATATTGAACTACTTTTTCTGCCAAATTTGTTGTCTAACATGATATTTTGGTGCTTCATTTGTAAAATCATAACCTAATTTGATGTTTAATAGGCTTTTCCTTAATGCCTCCTTATTATCCAACATATTCGCTTATCCAACATTCTGCCAGCCTGTTTATGTTGGAGAAGTGAGATTCTACTGTAATTAGAATTACAGCCTGGGAAACAAACAACAAGCCTGTGATTCTGGCCACGAAAACCTTCAACAACACATGAATTAGAATTGCTGTTGTTGTGTGCCTTCAGGTCAAGTTTAGACTCTCAGTCTAAAGTTTAGGGAGGATGGCAGATAAATTATGCTGGAGAGCCACATCCAGCTTTCAGGCCTTAGTTTGAGGACCCCTGATCTAGATTATATGATAGTGTAGATCCAGTCTGTGAAGCCTCAACCAGGGGACTTCTGATCAAGTAACAATCCCAGGATTCCACCATTAAGATGAAAAAGTTGGTCCTAAAATTAGTTAGGACCCAGAAAACTCCACATGAAACAAAGATTAAGAACCATGTGGAATCTTAAAGATAAAATAATTTTATAGTGGCTTTAAAAATGTAGTTACATTTTCATTTGTTAAAGGGCAAAGCAACATCAAGAAGTATTTCAATAAAACTTCAAAGTAATGCTGACTAAGCATTCCCTTATGAGGAATGATTTTTTTAAAATTTTAAATAGTGAATCCCAAAGGCCACAAAATACAAGAATTATATTATTGCAAACCTTTCTGGCTCAACTATTCCAAACTCTCATTCAATATAATAAAACCAATAAAAATAACATTAAAAACTCTAAAACGAGGTATAAAGCCAAGTTTAAAAATGCACTTCGACAACCTTTCTTACACACATACATACATCCACACAAACTTCTGGTGATGTTGTGCTAGAGCAAGAATCTGAATACGTAGTGCCACATAATAAATGTATTAAGATTTAAAAGGCTGTTGCTTTATTTCATCTCAATTCATTGGTAGTTATCTGCTGCCACTAGGTGGTGAACTAACACTATTCTATGCAAGTTACAACATAAGTTCTATTATGTATGCAGGTTGAGTATCCCATATCTGAAATGCTTGGGACCAGAAGTGCTTTTGATTTTGGATTTTTTCAGATTTTGGAATATTTGCATAAAGCTATTTTAAAGAGGAGACCCAAGTCTAAATATATAAATATAATTTTTGTGTGTGTCAGAAGAGAATTGAGAACATATGCAAGTTGGTTCTGGTGTGAGAGAATTTTATATAGTACTACAAAGACATTATCCAGGGGACGCCCAGATGTGTTACCATCCTGCTGGGAGGCTTGTCTCATGTCCCGCATGGGAAGCTAGGGCTGACAGATGGGAACTCACCCCATCTCGCAGATTCAAACCTTCAACTTTCAGGTCAACAGTTCAGCTGGAACAAGGGTTTAACACATTGCGCCATTGCGGCCCCTTTTAAATATAACAATAAAACTTTATTTGTATCCCGCCACCATCTCCCCAAAGGGACTCGGGGAAGTTCATGAAAAGCACTCAATAGTGCAACAACACACAAAATACAGCAAGGTACATGAACATATAAATAAATAACAAGGTAAGTTTACACAACAATTTACATAAAACAACATATTAAACCCCAACTGATTTAAAAATTCAATAAAATGCAGCAAAGGCTGTGGATATAAGCAAGCTGTATAAATTATCAGTCCCATAAAGTGATAACGTGAAACAATCACTAGGTCCTCGAGTTTAATAATTAAAGTACAGTAGAGTCTCACTTATCCAAGCCTCGCTTATCCAAGTTTCTGGATTATCCAAGCCATTTTTGTAGTCAATGTTTTCAATACATCATGATATTTTGGTGCTAAATTCGTAAATACAGTTATTACAACATAACATTACTTCATATTGAACTGCTTTTTTCTGTCAAATTTGTTGTAAAACATGATGTTTTGGTGCTTAATTTGTAAAATCATAATCTAATTTGATGTTTAATTGGCTTTTCCTTAATCCCTCCTTATTATCCAAGATATTCGCTTATCCAAGCTTCTGCCAGCCTGTTTAGCTTGAATAAGTGAGACTCTACTGTACTATATAAAATTCCTTTATGTTTCATGCAAACCATATACTCATAGCCTGAGTATAATAGAGACACAATATTTTTAATAATTGTATTCACAAAGCCATGAGAAAGCAAATGTTTCACTATCTCAACTACCTAATGGACAAATTCAGATTTTGGAGCATATCGGGATAAGGGATACTCAACCTCCACATACCATTAGGTGGTGGAGTGGGCCAATTTCAGTTCTGAAGCTGAATGAATGATCTTGGCCAAACTGCGATCATTTTAATTCACATTATGGGATGAGGAGGTGTAGAGATGCATGCAGAAAATCACAATTCCAGCCTCTAGTATTTTGAATTCAAATGCTTTCAAGGAGTAGAGGCTGACAAAACCCCTGCTCAGAATGTTAGAACAGCAGTATTGATCAGCAGAATATGACAAAGATATATTTTGGGCTACAACACCCAGCAGTCATCCTTGTTGAGAGTTTCTGGAAGTTGTAGTCTACAAAAATACATTTGTTGGGCAACTTTGTGTGTTCATATACTGGTATCAGTCAAGAGTTCATTCAAGATATAGCTCTCAAAAGCAGAAAAGCTTCTTCCAGCTGTAGATGGCTCCCATATCAGCAGAACATTTTGAATGATGGAAATGGGGAGAGGAGATAATTTTAATAAAGTACATCAACCCACTATGTCTTTTTGAAAATCTCCTCCAGGAAATGACTCAGTAGGCTGAAGGGTTAGATATAAGTCCATTTCCTTCTCACCTTTATGTCTTTAAAAAAATATTAGGTTCAGAAAAATATGAATACAAGAAAAGAAGAAGAATAGGGAGAGTATATAGGATATGAACACTATCTTTAATTAATGTAATGTGATGTAAATATGATCAAATAGTCCCAACTTGAAAGATCTATATCAGTGGTTCCCAACTTGTGGTCCATGGACCACCAGTGGTCCGCAAGAACTAAAATATTTTTGCCTATTTACTGTAAGCCGCTTTGAGTCTCCTCGGAGAGAAAGGCGGGGTAAAAGTGATGTAAATAAATAAATAAATAAACTACCGCACAGTTTCAAACCTTCCGTTTTTGAGCAAGGTGATTGAACGGACAGTGGCGGGACAGCTACAGCAATTCTTAGATGAGACTGCGGGCTTAGACCCCTTCCAATAGGCTTTTGTTCAGGTCAAGGGACAGAGACTGTCTTGGTAGCTATTTCTGACAAAATTCGTCGTCAGTTAGACCGGGGAGGATCAGCGCTATTGGTACTCTTGGACCTTACAGCTGCATTCGACACCGTGGACCATGACTTGCTGATCCATCGATTGGCTATGTCTGGTGTACGAGGTTTAGCTCTTCAGTGGTTCAATTCATTTCTCCGGGACCGGAGACAGAGGGTGGAGTGGTCAGGCCAAAGCTCTGAGAGCTCCTGCCTTTGCTGTGGAGTTCCCCAGGGCGTTATCCTTTTGCCCTTGTTATTTAACATCTACGTCCGACCACTTGCTGGACTAGTGCGGAGCTTTGGCATAGAGTGCTACCAGTATGCAGATGATACCCAGCTACTCTTGCGTCTCGAACCTGGGACAACCACGATTCCTGAGAACTTTAAGCTGTGTTTGGAAGCAGTGATGAGTTGGCTGTGAGCAAGTAGACTAAAAGTGAATCCCGCGAAAACTGAGATACTCTGGCCTGGCCAGCCACCAGAGTTAACCCAGTCACTGCCTGATTTCGATGGGGAAGTTCTGGTTCCATCTGCTACTGTTAAAAGCCTTGGGGTTGTGTTGGACTCATCACTGACGATGGAGGCCCAGATCACTGCCATAAGTAAGCAGGCCTTTTTTCATCTTCGCCAGGCAAGGAAATTGGCATCCTACCTCTCGACAGAAGCATTGGCAATGGTAATCCATGCAACAGTCACCACTAGGTTGGATTATTGTAATGCCTTATATGCCGGCCTTCCGAAGACAAAAACCCAGAAGATCCGAATGGTCCAAAATGCGGCGGCCAGGCTGCTAGCGGGATCATCTATAAGATCCCATATTACACCGATTCTGAAACAACTGCATTGGCTACCAATAGAACATTGGATCTCTTACAAGATACTGATCCTGACATTTAGAACTCGAAATGACCAAGGACCATTATATCTTAGGGACCACCTCATTCCTTTTTCCCATCAGTGGTCACCTCGATCCTCCCAGGAAAATCTCCCAAGGGAGGTACGCCTGGAAGCCACAAGGCGTAGAGCCTTTTTGATCTATGCTCCAATTCTGTGGAACTCATTGCCTCCATATGTTAGAGCAATGTCGGAGTTGTGACCTTTTGGAAAAGTGCTCAAGACTTGGCTGTTTGGTTGTGCATTTAAGTAAATCAGATCAAATTTGCCAAATAGTCACTGTTGAATGTTTTTAGGTTGAATGTTTTTATGTTGAATGTTTTTATGTTGAATGTTTTTATGATGAATGTTTTCTATTGTGGAATGATATTTTAAATTGTAAGTCGCTCGGAGCACTCTGGTGGAGAGCGACTAATTAAGAAATAAAGTGAAGTGAAGTGAAGTGAAATAAAGGTTGGGAATGACTGCTCTATATGGACTAAACCCAGACTATCTGAAAGATCATATCTCCCTATATGAGTATGCACAAGTTTTAAGAGTAGCAACAACCAAGTACTGAATCAAAACACAGGCAATACAACTGATTCGATGGCGCTTCTCTACTGAAGTCTAAAAATAGAATCGAGGCCTATGTTTCCAAAAACACATTGTCCTGAAGCTGATGTTTATAGAATACATGTTCACAATTGAACCATCCATGGGGAACACCTTTTTCCCCATTTGTCAAGTACAAGCCTACCAGGTAAGCAGAGTGTCTGGAGCAAATATCAGCTCAGGGAAAATTTCTGCTGAATGGGAGAAACCAATTCTTGTCAGATATACAGTGAATTCCTCAGTGTTGAACCTATTTGGGAGATAGAGCTTGGTTCTGGAATCTCTTATTTAAACTTTGGACTAAAAGGCAGAGATATTTCCCCCACTGATATGTAAGACAACAGTCTCCACTGGAGAATACTAGATCCAACACTTCTTATAATAGAAGGAAGAGAGGATGATGATTAGGTTGATGAGGTTGACAATAACAACAACAATAGCAACATTAATGTGGATTATTAGTTAACAGTCTGTTTCTGGGCAAGTGCTGGTCATGATCAATAAAGCCCTCTATAGATTAGGTCCAGATTCTCTGAAAGGCTGACTATTCATGTATAAGTAATTATGTGATGAAGAAAGTGGTAGCTAGGCTATGGAATTCCCTGCCATGAGAGACTTGAGATGCATCTGTGATGTAGACTGGATGCAGTTTGACAATACTTTAACTGCCATGGCTCAATGCTATGAAATCACGGGGGCTATAATTTGTTGTCTCCAGGACTCACTGGCACAGATACCTAAAAACCTCGTAAAACTACAACTCCCATGATTCCATAGGATTGAGACATGGCAGTTAAGGTGGTATCACTTAATTTTGCAGTGTAGATGCACTCTAGGTTGATCCATTTCCTATTCCTACTATATGATTTTTTTTTTTTGCTCTAGCTCAATCTTTGAATTGAAATATTCAACATTTTATTTGCATTTATAGCTCACCTTCCACCTTGGAAATTCAAAATAGGAGTATCATTTCTATTGAACTCCCACTGTGAAATAGAGACCAGACACAGAAAATGGATATAAAAGTCCACATTTCTAAATTTTCCATACTCTTAACTTAGCTGCATCAATATGATGCAGTTATCTGAATATTGGATGAGGATTCTGAGAGATCAGAGTCTGAACTGCAGCTCAGTTATGCAAAACTAATGGGTGACCTTGGGCAAGCCATGCTCTCAGTTTTAAAGGAAGGCAATGGCAAAGTTTCTCTGAATAATAAATTTGTCAAGAAAAGACTATGATAAGGTCAGAGTAAACTCAAAATTACATAACAAAACCAATGCCAGATCTACCCTTTCCCACCAGGAAGAAATAATGTTGCAAATAAAAGATGAGATAAATTGCTGACAGTGTCGTTTGAATAGCCAGGTCTGCAGAGAACATGTGATAATGAATTCTGCTCCTAGCCAACGTACACAGCAAGCTATCCCTTACTGGACTACAGAATGTTCTAAATCTACAGAACATGTCCACTAGAGAGCAGCAAAATGTCATGATTCTACTCTCTTCCATTGAATCCGACTCACTGAAAGTATCTATGTATTTATTTATTTCCCATACTTGTATCCAGCCCTTCTCACCCCAAAGGGGACTCAGGGTGGCATCATAACCGGCAGCAGTTCGATGCCCGCCATACAAATTCCAATACTACAATTACAATTAACGACTGGCATATTCAAAATGTCCAACAGCTTCTTTGATCATTACACATTTGTACAGATGCACAAATATCTCCTTTTCTTAAAAGTACTGGTAAAGGGGATTCTTAGTTATTTTCTTGCTAATGATAGTGCTAGTCTACATTTTTCATATTTTGGGACTGACCCTGCTTTTTTGTTTTTCATACTACTGTTGAAAAGAAGACAACCCTTTTGGATCTCTTGCAGGGATTTATGTAGTAATCAACACTTCTGATCTTTTATCTTGATATGTTGAGACACCCATTCTTGTTCAAAATGAGAAAACATGTACATTGTTTTCACAAAGTTTTCTTACACAGAAAATGGTTTCCTTTCAGTTTCAGCTGGAGATGTAAAAGAAGATCTTTGAGTTTTAGTCAATGCAGGGTTGACTCTTTTCTGGGCAAAATATGCAGAAATATGCAGGGTTTGTTCTTTTCTGGGCAAAAATATGTATGGATGAAAATGTTCCAGTGAAACTAATGCACTTGTACTTGTTCCTATCCCCATTCCCTTGAACAAAGAAAAGGATGGTGGCTACTCAAAACCTGTTCTTTCACTCTGGGTGTTTGGGTATGATGGAATCCACTCCATACTACATTCCTGTTGACATAGGAGTTTTCAATCTCCTGCAATACACTGGAATTTTCACTGCTGTTGAAAATGTTCCAAATGTCCCTTCTGCCTGGATAGGGGCTTAAACTACCCTCATGTGACAAAATATTGGCTTATGTTACAAGCATTATAAAACCTTCCAGCTTTATCATCACAGAAGAGCATGAGACAGCAGTCTGAGTAACAATATGAGCCAGCACTTCAACCATGCTATATCCATCCTTCACTATTAAATGAGAACATGCTGGTATGAATAGAAAATATTTACAAACTGACAGTAATGCAGCAAAGTCATAACTTTCACTTCATTAAACTGTAATATAGCTCAGTTGTGCTCAAATTATTACAAAAAAATGGAATTTATGACAAGTAACTAATTATTTACAAATTAGTGTAGATACTTGTGTATGCTGGTCTGTGACTGTAATAAAGATTTGTTTGTGTATAAATCAAGGGCAAGTTTTAGATCCACATTTATTAATTCTGATATGATCTGTGGATAACTCAAGGACCATTCTGCAGAGAGGAGAAAGTTGCAAGGCTGCTTATGTGGGCTGCTATTTTCCACCCAGGCATCCCAAACGTCCAGAGAGAGAAGAGATGTGCTTCTTTTAGGTTAACCCGAGACTAAACTCTTGTTTTTCTCCACTTGACTTAGAGAAGCAAATGGCTCCTTTCTGATAAAAGTGATGGTAAAATATTTACAATGACCCATGGATAAGTCAACCCAGGTTTTTTTTTAGCTGTGAGTTACATTTCTAGAATGTATACATGTGTTGTTGATGGCTTTCATGGCCAGGATCACTGGGTTGTTGTATGTTTTCCAGCTGTATGGCCATGTTCCAGAAATATTCTCTCCTGACGTTTCACCCACATTTATGGCAGGCATCCAACCTCTTAGGATGCCTGCCATAGATATGGGTGAAACATCAGGAGAGAATACTTCTGGAACATGGCCACACAGCCCGGAAAACATACAACAACCCAGTGTATACATGAGTTATATATCACAACAATTTATTCTTGGAGAAGATACTATGTCAGTGGTTCTCAACCAGTAGGTCCCCAGCTCTTTTTGGCCTACAACTCTCAGAAATCCCAGCCAGTTTACCAGCTATTAGGATTTCTGGGAGGTGAAGGCCAAAACATCTGGGAATCCACAGGTTGAGAACCACTGTACTATATCATGCCACATTAAGGCCCTCCTTTTAAAAACAGAAAATTGGGATATGCTTGCAGCAGCAATGCAAAATGCATTTTGTGCAAAGTTAATATTATGAATTTCGAATTGCAAGATATATTTTTGCACAACAATATTTTGCACAGCAAAAGATTTCACAACCAAGTTCCCCCAAATGTGAAAAATTGTTGAAAAATTGATTGAAACCCTTGTTTATCTTGCCCAGTAGGGAGAAAACATCAAAATGGTTAGCCTCAAAAGCAACAATGAAAAATGTCTAGATTTAATCCCTATCTGCAAGTAGCTATTTCCCAGCTCAGTTCAGCATCACCTACTACAATGTGTTGCATATTTAGTAATGCTGGCCATAGTCAGGATGTAATAACAGAATAATTCATCTTCCCCATACCTCAGCATTGCACTGAAAATACAGAATTTAAGAGGCATTGTGTTTGTGTGTGTGTGTGTGTGTAAAATCAAGAAAAAGGGATAATCCAGTCAAGGCTGAATAACCATTGCTTTCTGCAAACAAGTAATAGTTACAGGCCTAGGAAATTTGCTTGGACTGAAAGCACCCTTAATAAATGGAATTACAATCCTTTGCTATTTAATTTTCTACATGTTTGAATAGAAAATGTAACCAGCGTTCATTCAGAAATGCAGAAGGGAAAAATGTAAGCAGAACTGAAGTTCAATTTCAAGGTACACATGCGTTTATTCAAACCCCTTATTGTCTTTAAACCCTACAGCTTACTAACAATTGGGTGAGAATGGAAAACAGTGCATATGGATTTCTGCTTGAAGTATATTTTATCAGAAATGGCTTGTTAAAAATAACCGTTAGGAGTATTGATTTGAAAGGATAAACTGATGCATGGGAAATGAGTTTTGAAAGGGCACGAGGAATTATCTGTTTTCTTGTTGCTGGAGGGGACAGTGGCAGTTTGAAGTCAACAAGATTGTTTATGCATTACGCTATCCTCTGCAACAGGGGACGATGGCTGTTTGTGTATTCCTGAGACTACCTCCCATGGTCTCCAAAAGCTGCCCAGGGAGAAAATGCTCTTTTGGTGAAAAAAAGCAACCAGGGGAAGATGTGTCTTGTTTTTTAAACCAAGCTTTTAGAGGCTGATTCCAACAAAACAAAACGGAACAAAAACTTTTATGGAGTAAGACTTTAAGGTAGGTAGAGGTAAAGGTTTTCCCTGACGTTAAGTCTAGGCATGTCCAACTCTGGGGGGTTGATGCTCATCTCCATTTCTAGGTTGAAGAGTTGGCATTGTCCGTAGACACCTCCAAGGTCATGTGGCCAGCATGACTGCATGGAGTACCATTACCTTCCCGCCTGAACGGTACCTATTCATCTACTCACATTTGCATGTTTTCAAACTGCTAAGTTGGCAGAAGCTGGGGCTAACAAAACGAGCTCACTCCGCTCCCTAGATTCAAACCACCAACCTTTTGGTCAGCAAGTTAAGCAGCTCAGCGGTTTAATCCACTGTACCATGGAGGCTCCAACAGACTATAATTGGGTTTAATTCTGTGATTTTTTTTTTGATTTTTTTATTGAGTTTTCAAATAAAAATTACAGTACGTGTTTAGAACACATTGGGTTCTTAGAGGAAAGAAAAAGTGCAATAAATGAGTTGAAATTGAAGAAAAAGAGAAAAAAGAGAGGAAAAGAAAAAAGAAAAAGCAAAGTAAAATAAACAAAAATATAAAATAATTGGTCACTTCCATCTCTCACACAGATACTTAAAGAAAGATTTCTATCTTTAATTGGTCTTTCTGTTCGTACTGCTTTGGTGTCAGCCTTTTCTCTTTTATTTATTTATTTATTTATTTATTTATATTTTATTTTATTGAATTCTTCCATCATTAACATTAGATTTTCTATTGGGGTTAAATTAGCACCTTCATTTGCCTTTCAATCAAAAAATTCTTAACCAGGTCCCAGTTTGTTTGCTTTTTGGGAATGCCATAGTTATTTTTAAGTAAATACGTCAATTTATCCATGTTCATTATTTCCAAAATCTTGACTAGCCATTGGCTCAGCTCCGGAATTTCTTTCTTTTTCCAATATCTGGCATAGACTATTCTTGCAGCTGTTATAAGATAATTGAAGAGAATTTCTTTGTCTTTGTCCTTTTCTATATTGATCAGCCCCAGAAGAAAATATTTGGGATCTAATTCTATATTAATTTGCAACATCTTTTGTATTGCTTGGTGGATTTTCTTCCAATAGATTTTCGCCTTTTTACAAGTCCACCAACAGTGGTAAAATGTACCCACTTGATCGTTACATTTCCAACATTTATTTGAGATTTTCTTATTGAAATTTGATAATTTTTGGGGGGTCAAATACCAGCGGTAGAACATTTTGATCCAGTTTTCTTTTAATTCGGTTGCGTAGGTGAATTTCAATCCAGAGTTCCAGGCCTTTTCCCATTCTGCTAGATGTATTGTTTTACCTAGGTTTTGGGCCCATTTGATCATGTTTTCTTTTATTGGTACCGTTTCTGTTTCCCATTCTATTAATTTTGTATAAATTATAGATATTTGTTTTTTTTCCATTTTCATTACCTTGTCCCAAAAACTCTCTTTTTCTTCAAATCCTAGTATTTTATCTTTATTATAGTATTCTTTTAATTGTCTGTATTGGAACCATCCCAAATTGCCGAATTCTTTGTTAATCTCTTCTTGACTTTTCAGAATATATGTCCCCTTCTCCTTAATTAGGATATCTTTATATTTGGGCCAAGTTGCTCCTCCTACTTCTCTTCTCTGGCATGCCTGGAGGCAATTCTGTGATTATTTAATACTACCATAATCTTGGATTTTTTTGTTTTTAACTATGTATGTAGAGATCCACAAAAGTTAAACCCATAAATAAGCTATGCAGGACATAAATAAAATGAAGGATGGATTATAACCCTAAGTCTTATTTGATTTTATAACAAGATGTACACTCCCCAAAGCTAAAATATGAGTGTGCACATTATAAACAACATTATGATTTGATTGTTTTTAAAACAATATTTTGTACAAAATACTGTTTTCATTTTTAAATGCCCCAGAATGTAGAAAACCATCATAAAATGTGCAAATAATCTTTAATCTCACCCAAGAAGGAGAAAACTGAAGTGTTTAGTGTCTCTCACATGAGAAAAAAACAAGCAAAGGAACTGTGGAAAACTGAGTACACTTTGGTTCTACAGTGATTCAGGTGCAACTTCTGACTTGAACTCTAAAAATGTCAAGCTGAACTGATGCTTCTGATATGGCCATCATTCAATCACTCAGGAACAGATTTGCTTCACTCCAACTCCACCCATACAGGACATTTACTTCTTTAGTTATGTCCATTTTCCTAATTTATCTCTTTTAAAGTGGATATATCCTCTATTTCCCAGATATCAGAATCGAGGCAATGGATCAAATAAGCATAAATATTTCAAATAACAATGCCACTCTCTAATTTATACACTAATACCATAAAATAAACAGGTGACAATGATGTGCATGAGTTGCAGTTCAGCACAAGGGCAAAAAAAGCAAACACATAGCCAGATACCGTAGTTGCTAAAGTAGCCCTAATCTCAGGCTGGCACAAGTTTGAGACTCCTTCTACACTGACATATAAAATCCAGATCGTCTTCTTTGAATTAGATTATATTACAGTGTATACTCATATAGTCCAGTTCAAAGCAGATAATCTGCATTATCTGCTTTGATAATCTGGGTTATATGACAGTGTAGAAAGGGCCATAGGCTGTAAATTCAATTTTTCAGTGGCTGAGTTTAATCACCAAACTACCTTTGAACACACCTGGTTTTGGAAGCACAACAGGCTTTACTAGCTGTTGGATTAGAAGAGACCAACAGAGAATATGTGAGGCTAAGAAAGAATCCTGCTAGAAACCTTGGAGAGACATTGGTACCAGTGAATATTAAAAACATGAAACTAAATGGACCAGTGATCCACTTCCTACATTTCTGAATGTTCACTGTCAAAGCATTTTACAATGCTGAGGTATGGCTATGAGCACACCTGCAGAAAAGGCTCTAAATCAGGTTGTGAGAGATGTTACACCAAGTTTGTATGATCCCTAGCCAAGGTAGTTCATAGATGTGGCTAAGCCACATCTCTGGAGCCACACTGTTCCCATACCAGCTCTGGAATTGTGGCTTCTTTTCTGAGCTACCTAAGGCAATGCCTCATGTAATATAACTGTAGGATAAGGCAGAAGAAGGGGGATCTTAATGAAGCCACCTTTTAAGCCATTTAGAGCTCCAAAAGCTAACATGAAATACCTTGAAGTAGCCCTGGAAAGACATATGCACACACACTTCTAATACCGTGTTTCCCCGAAAATAAAACAGTGTCTTATATTAATTTTTGCTCCCAAAGATGCTCTAGGTCTTATTTTCAGGGGATGTCTTATTTTTCCATGAAGAAGAATTCGCATTTATTATTACTGAACAAAAAATGAACATTTATTATATACTGTACAGTAGTTGTCATCACAAACCAGCATAACCAGACAAACTGTGAATCCTATCAGGAATTTCTTATTACTACCATTATTTCCATGTGTATGGTACACACATTTATTGATCCTGCATGCTCTGGTGTTCTGTTCGATGGGCATGCTTCCAAACAAAAACTTTGCTAGGTCTTACTTTCGGGGGAGGTCTTATATTTAGCAATTCAGCAAAACCTGTACTAGGTCTTATTTTCTGGGGATGTCTTATTTTCGGGGAAACAGGGTAGTAGTAACAGAATTAGACTGGACTAATGATCTGACTCAGGAAGTTACGATTCTACCATATTCCAACTATCATATGGAAGCACAGACAACAAGCATCCCATAATCAAATGTGTTTCCTTATTGTACTGCCTTTCTTGGCCATTTCACAGCATTTGACTCAATGCTGAATGGTCCCTGTTCTCCAATCTTAAATGACCATGAATAACATTTTGTAAATTTAAAGTCTATATAAGCAACCCCTCAGTGAACCCAGAAAACATCTATGTCTGCATGAATACTTCCTGCCTTTTAAGCATTATTAATTCCAGAGAGGGAAAAGTTAATTAATTAAACCCACTAAAAGACTCCAAGGACTATTGTGCAAAACAGTCATAACAGAAAAAGCCTCTTTTAATCCCCTAAAAATACAATTCAGGGCTTCTTAAACTTTGCCCAAGAAATATGTCAGCATTTGCAAGGCTTGGCAAACAGGCTGATTTCCCTTTTTGTGGAGTATAGCTGAAGCATTTTCTGCAGAGTC
Organism: Anolis carolinensis; assembly: GCF_035594765.1. NCBI lineage: Eukaryota > Metazoa > Chordata > Lepidosauria > Squamata > Anolidae > Anolis > Anolis carolinensis. The sequence continues at coordinate 160,829,778 of NC_085841.1, forward strand.
CACTATAAATGCTGCACATGGTTGCTAACAGATTTGTTTAAATGTCTGGATGGTGCTCAGTGGCCTTTTACTGTTGCCAACATTTTCATGACCCCAAAATTAAGTTAAGGGGATCACATTTGGGGTTGGGGCCCATAGTTTAAGAAGCAGTGCTCTAGATCTTTCATAGCAATCACAGGTTGGTAAAGTACTCAGAGTACCATATGGTGTTTTCAGGGGTATTTTTGTCATATCGGACACACTGTAACCCAGGAATTATGACATTCCCCATTCTAAGAAGCAGCCACAGTGTGTTGACATGCTAGAATGGCTGGATCCATCCATGGATCCATTGCATCCATGTGGCTATAGTCATCATGTGTCTAAGCTACCAGAACATAGAAAGAGATCACCAGCGTATTTTAGTAGGTCCTGATTTCTTTCTATGTTCTGCAGTCATTCCAATACATACCAATAGTCTTCCAATGTTCAAGAACATCTCAAAATCTCATAAGTAAAACAGTACACAGTGACTTTAAAAGAGCACAGACAGAAGCTACATTTCAGGAGAATCTCAGTTTTTAAAATACTGATCTCATTTAGTCATTATTGCTGTTGCTGGTGCCACCTAAATAAGCCTGTCTGGAAATTTAGGGCATGCGATGTTAATTCCTGCAGGGAAGACAAGCTTTATAACCCATATAATGTGATGCTGCTTGGGTAGAGACAGAGATTTTATGGTGGCAAAAAAGATACTCTCAGACATACTCAAGGAATTGCTTCAGTGTTTGTGCATAGCCTTGACAGGTGTCAAAGGATTCCTCTGTAGTTTAACAGCTTTATGTATGTCAAGATCTATTTTAGGCTTTTTAAAAAAGGGTGCTTTAACATTATCATTTTAAGTGTCAAAAAGAAATTCTTATTATTCTCAGAATATTGCCATCAGCAATGTATGTATTTCGGAGTCAATGAATATGGCTCCTTCTTCATTAGCCGTTCCATCCTCAGTTGGTGAACTGAAGAGAGATTTTGGAGTCCCTTTTAGGGCAGGAGCAGGGAAACACAGCAACATTGTACAACAACTAAGGACCTCATCACATTGAGGTAAAACACAGAAAGAAGGACACTAGAACCAAAAGAAAATTAAAGACAAAAGCTCAAGCACTACCTTCATAGGAGCCAGCTGGATGGGTGTGATGCATGAGGGATCCACCATAGGCTTCGGCCTATTTGCTGTATCAGCGAGTAAACTATGCCACTGTTGAGGCAGTCCTGTGAATTTTTGTTCTCTGTGATCAAATCCAGTGTGTACCCTGTGTTCAAAATTCGACGGGCCAGAAATTTCTATCTTTTTCTTCTTCTTTCCAAACATGGTGGAAAAACCTATAGAGAAAAATATATCAGCATTAAAATACAATATCATGGATGGCAAGGACAAGCAAGAAACTGAAAAGACTTTATGCATCTGATGAAGCGGACTCTTGTCCACAAATATACTATATGTATTAAGCATTAAGGCAGTTGTGGATATCTTCCGCAGATCTTGAGAATATATTTTTTCTCAGTGCCCCTAGGAATCTTATAACCTGCTCAAAATACCCAACTTAGGAGGAGCGGGGAGGCTGCAAGTGTTATGATTGAGCCTCATGGCTCTGTTACTGGCAGACGTGGGCGTAAGACTCCTCGAGAGTCAGATACTCTCGAGGAGCGAGAAAGAAAGAGACTGCGAGATATCTTTGCAGCACCATCTGACGAAGAGTCCTTTGAGGGGTTTACGGAGAGAATGGAGGAGGGGCTGGTTAGCTCGGAGGAGGATGAGATGGATTGGACTCGGGTGAGGGAGGAATTGGGTGCCACTGGCAATGATGGGATGGAAGATGAATGGGGACCTTCAGGATTAGACCCATGGACAAGCTGGAGGGATGGGACGGGATCCACAGCTGGGGATGCTGTGGGGCGTAGTCAGAGGTGTTCCAGCTCTGATGAGGAAAGTGATGAGGAAACGCCCGGGTTAAGGAGGGCAGCTGATAGTGATGAGGATTTGTAACTGGCATAAAATGAGGCTTGGGAGCAATTGCAAATTGCGTTGGGCAAGGTAATCTGGACGAACGCTTGGGATCTGTGTGGGACGCTTTCCTGAAGACTGGTGTGTTTTCGTGTGCTGATACGTAAGTTGTTTTGGAATTTGGGGTCAGACAGCGGGAGGAATTGTGTGGGCTTTTGTTTGTGCAAACTTGTGCTTAATCTCATTAGCTTTGACCTTCCGTCGTCTTCTTGACGGACGCCATCTCCTGCTTTGGATTTCGGACTGAACTGACCACGGCTTGACTTCCCCCTACTCGGACTTGGTGAAACTACAAACGTCTGCTTCTGGCTTGAACTACGGAAAGGAACTGGGTCTACTCTACTGCTTCAATCCTCGGCTGATCTGTGTGTATTGGAAATCTTGCCTGCTGTGTGGAGGAGTGACTCAAGTTACTCAAAGCACAGTGCTGGCAGCAGAGAGGAATCTGCTGCCAATTAATTGCATTCTTTTGAACACTTTGTTCTCCGGCTTCTGTTTTGTTTATCCCCAGGCTGAAGCAAGCTGTTTTGTTTTTACCCGGATTAAACTCCGGTTTAATCCGGTTTATCTTTTGAACGTTTTTCCTTGCCCCTTTTTGCTTTTAAAGGCTAATACTGCCTGGCCCTTGTATTTTACGGGCACTTTGAGTTCTGTTATCCAATAAACTCTGTTATCTTTGATCTTGTGGCGTTCTGTCTTTGACAGCAAGTATTTACAAGTTGACATCTAGATTGGATTTTTTTTTCAATATAAGGCAATGAAAGGTGGGCCTTATCAGTAAATTAAATCGTCACTTTTTGAGATTTCCGGGAAAGGGGGTTGAAGATAATTGTGGGGAAAAGAGTGTTAGAGCTTTAAAAAAGAGGTTTGAAAATTCACAACAGGTTTAAGGTATCACAAGATTCTTAGTTGAGAGATCCTGGGGTCCATTCAGTCTACCCAGTTATAGCACTATGGTTCCACTGCATCCTAAGAAATCATGGCATTATAGTTTGGGAAAGCTCTGTGGATGAGGATTCAGCTCTTTCTTAAACTTCAAATCTCAGGTTTCTGTATGATGTTGCCATGACATCTAAAGTAGAATCATAGTGTTAAAGCTTGTAAACTGCAATGGTCCCCAATTATAGACAGCTTTAGACTGTTAGATTCCAATAAATAATTTAAAAGTAGGAGTTTTCCAATGAGATTTATTTTAATAGGACTCCTCCCAAAATGGCTGTTCCTAGTAGAAAAATATATCTAATCTATTGTGGCATTACCCCACTTATCATTCTGTTAGCAGGGCCAATGGCCAGGGATGGAAAGAGATATAGTCCAACTACGGAGATGGAAAGAATATTGGGGTTTCAATATTCGGTAGAAATTTCATGCTGAGAGTCACTGCAAGACAAAGCATACCTTGTCCCATAAATGTATATATTTGCAGGCTCCATCTATGTTTTGTACATATTTTTGAAAATGAGGATGGTCAAAATACACATATTTAAAAATATGCACAGACACAAACAAATGCATATAGAAAATGAGGGTGCATTCCGTTGACAGAAGAAAAATAAACTGCTTGCAATTTTTACAAGGAAAAGATCAGATGCAAATAAAGAATAATTCAGAGAGACAGAAGGAAATCTAGACTGAGAGCTATTCATACCTTCAACAAACACCAAGAGAGACCCCAGTTTGAGAACCACTACTAGAAATGAGAGGACAAGATTACAATTACATGTTTTGTGGGCAGACAGTGTAAGATTTAATCTCTCATGTTTCCATTTGAAATATTCAGGCAGCAAGGAAGACCTACTTATGGGACTTTAGAGGGTGGGGATTCTGTAGCATGCTCCCATCAACATCTCCCCACCAACCTCTTAAAAACATTGGCCCTACAGAAATCTATGGCTGGTTCTCTTAGCATTTTTAAACATGTTTTGGAACCTTTGTCAACAGGCAAAATAGACTTTGGATTTGCACTTCTAAGAGATGGGTGTTGAACTTATTTGATCCCCAATCTCCATGCTCAAAGTTTCTTTTAAGATTAAACAGAAAAATAAGATGGGGGTCCAGCCATGTTTAATGAGCTCAAGGAAAGACAACTGGCATACAACTAGTCCCCCTGTGTACAAATGAAAACTATTAACTGCCTAGGTTATACAAAAGATGGCAAGAATCCCATTAAGCAGTTACAAATATGTAAGCTAGAGTTACACACTTCTAACTGAATTGAAAGACATACCTGTGTTAGTCTGAATTGGTATGCAATGGGATATTGTAGCATCCTTGAGGCTAACTGAGAGAAAGAAGTTGGTAGCATAAGCTTTGCAGACTTATGTCTTCATCATCAGATACATTTAATGAAGTAGACTTAAGCTGGACAAAGCTTATGCTACCAACTTCTTTCTCTTAGCTTCCTTAGCCTCAAAGGAGCTACAGGGTTCCTTTGCACACTTGTGGCTATTTCATACTCACAATCCATATGTAGGCCCTAGTTTAGGGCCCCCAATTCTTACTTAGCATCAAAGTCCCCCAATTCTTACTTACCAGTCAGCAGCCTCTGCAGTCTCTGGGCATCTGTTTCTATGCCAGTCAGGAGGACAGTCCTATCCATCCTTGTGCAAGTAATTTCCAACATGTGAGGAAATTTCTAGAAGGGTCTTGCTTCTGTCTGTTGTTCCAAAGACCATTCACGAGAAGGTCTTGGGACATCAGTCAGTAGCTTTCTGATCAACAAATGAACAGATTCCCATCAACTTCAGTGGTTGCTGCCTGGCAAGTGGGGATCGAGACAGGATACACGACATAGTACCATAACTAAGGAACTTATGAAATCATATCTCCTTAACAAGATTCTGGCTAATATCTTGAATAATCAGAAAAACAGCTTTTTGATTACTTTGAACTGCTTTCCTAAGAAAGCTTTATTTTTTTAAAAATGCCTACCATCCATGTATGAAGACTTGCAATCCATGTATTGCTGAATCTATGAATTTTGAATCCACCTCTTTCATCTTTTCCACTTTTTTTTAAAAAAATCATATTTTCATTTAGTCTTGTTTAAGTGGCTTTTATCACATCAGTGAAAATTTGTATGCAGTTTTTATTTCTACAAAAATAGTTGTTGTTGTTTTTTTTAAAAAAAGATCTGTCTGATAAGCAATTTTTACAAACCTAATGCTGTTTTCCCCATGTGAGGTAATGGTTTGCAATTATTTTTATTAACAACACACACTTTAGAGATCTATATTTTAAAATTCAGAAAATAGGAATACTAACAGATATTGCCGTTGAGATACTGATTCAGGAAATAATCAATTTTGCAAAGTCCCATTAAAATATAAACCACAAGAAATGTGCATCCCACCTTGAACTTGGTGTTGACTGTCCTTGTCATATTACTGTTATCATTTTAGATTGTTGTTACTTAATGGATATTCTTTAATTTAATTTTTAATAATAATAATAATAATAATAATAATAATAATAATAATAATAATAATAATAATAATGGCAGGGTAAACAAATATTTGAGGTAAATAATAATGATATCTTTGGAGCAAATGCCACATCGGTTTTAGTTCCTGGTAATTGTGTGAGAAATGAGATACCTCTTTCTCGTTACACTGACAAATGTACTAGATTCTTTATCAACTTGTGGCCTTGAAACAACTTTAATCACTTTGTTTGCCATTCTTGTTTTGTTATTCAGTTGAACTGAAAATCTGTTAAAGGCTACTCATGTACTACTCCAAAGCTTTAGAAATCAAAATGCAACTCCAGAACCTGGAAATTCAGATGACAGCTCTGCAGGTCTGCATGGGGAACTAATTTAAGAGATGGATGGAAAAATAGGAGGAAAGACCATTATAAACAATGATGGCAAGACAAGTGGGGAAATTGAGGGGGCATCCAGGTTTGGCAAGGCTTAGGACTAACTGATGTAGTTATAGGGTTATAGCTATAGGGTGGAAGTGAGGGGAGAGATGAGGACTATGACCCCCAAATAAACATTTCATGCCAATGAAATTTTCCTTCAATCTCCAAATTTCTAGCATTGTAGAGAATGAGCTATTATAAACCATTCACATTGGTTTACTCACAACCATTTTATATTAACTGTGCTTGCATTCCTTTGGCAATGTTTCTCCTTTTCTTTGAGTTTCTAAACTTTATGTCTAAACACTCAAATGAAGTTTTAAGTTACTGTAATCCTAGAAATAAGGGAAGGAATGAAAATTTCATTGGAGCAGAATTTTTATTTGGGGCAACACATACATTATGTCCCCCATAATATTCTGATTAAAGTGGCCAGAGGAGAAAGCTGTTTTGAGAAGACTAATTGTCCAGACCAAGTCTAATTTGAAAAGAAAGCATCAAATGAAGTGAGAGCCTTGAAGTTGCCCATCAGTACTTAACACCTGTAAAGCAGACTGAGTAGGAATTAGGCTTGTGCAAACAGGTTAAACTGCAATCCGTTTTGGTGCCCTGGATTTCGGTGGGGGTCCCAATCTGTTTTTCGGGAGCCTCCCAAATTCGAGAGGATAGACATCCATTTTTGGTCCAGGAAGCCAAAAGATTTATTTTCTATCTGGCTCATTATGTGGGAGGGACTTCCCAGGCTCCCCTTCCCATCATTTTAGGCATCATTTGTCCTTATATCCTTCATTAAGACCTAGATTAAAAGCATTTGAGTTAAGATGCCACTCTTTCTGCGATCCTTTCCTTTCTGTCTGTAGAGAAGACTGGGTCTAATGCTTAAAGCTTTTTCAACTCTAGAGGAGATAGGCGTTGCAGGTGTACAGGTTGCTCCCTCCCTGCAGCATACAGTTTTCCAAGGTAATTTAAGGAGTCTTTCCCACTTCCCAGGGAAGAAAGAACAATCAACCTGGAGCTAACCAACCCTGGGCTTCCTTTAAAAAGCTCTCTCTCTTCTCTTGATTTGTCATATACTTTGGGCTTATACATTGGGCTCCCAGTGGCTGCCTCCCTCATACACTCAACTTGTAAGTGAAGGCAGCTAGTTTTCGACAGCTACTGTTCTGTTGTGGCCAAAAAAAAAGGTCGAGGCTGAGCCTTTGTAGTTATGGCCATCTGAACAAACTGGATCAGCTGGATTAGCCAAAAGGAACAGGCCAAATCAAATCTGTGCACAAGCCTAGTAGGAACATTACCCACCTGGGACTCATCTACACTGTTGAATTAGTTCAACTGGATGCTACTTTACTGCCTTGACTCAATGCTATGGAGGTCTGGGAGTGGAAGGTTGGCAAGACACTGGCCTTCTTTGGCAGAGAAGACAAAAGACCCTGCAAAACTACAGCCCCCAGGATCCCATAGTTATATGCAATGGCAGTTAAAGTAGTGTCAAACTCCATAAATTCTGCAGTACAGATGCATCCCAGGCCACAGCTGTCCCACTGTACTGACAGAAATATATGGGTTTTAAATTAAAATGTTTGCCAATCTGTCTCTCTACATATGAGTTAGTATAAGCCCAATGTATGACAATCTGTGCCCTCTTTGAAGACATGTTTCTTCTTTTGGGAAGTTGAGCAAATAAGTAGCCATGTGAGAATTCCACTGTACCACATTGAACCAGACTGGTGAGCCAGTTGGACTATAACAGCCTGAGTAGGGAAAGTCTTTATTCTGGAATAAAATGTTAAGCCAAGGCATGTTGTAGACTGAAGGCCACTTGAGCAAAACTGTACTATATGGAGAGACAATGAAATAGCAGGAAAAGAAGGGGGAGCAGGAAATTATGCCTAGAAGCCATCCAGTCATCGGCGGAGTTGAAGGTGACTGGATAATATCATATTCACATTTTTGAGCAGGCACTTCTGTTTTCCTATCATGTAGCTGCCTCCTGCAGAATTCTTGGAAATGTAGTTTAGAGCGAGACCTTTGGAATTCTTAGCTAGAGAGGTCCTTGGCTTCCCTAAACTACAAGCCCCAGAATCCTGCAGGAGGCAGGCACATGATCAAAAGTGGGAGCACTGTTTTTAAAACATTAATGTGATATGTGAGTCCAATATGTAAACACAGTAAGTAGACCCAGGGAGATGAAAATGGTACCAGTTCTGTACCTTCCAGGAAATTGTACGTAACTAACAACAGCAACAGGGGAAAGAAACCAATTTAAAATGAATGACTCCTTCCTGCCACACATACTCACAGTATAATTCCTGTAATAATGATACTATCCTCATATTACATTGTAGTTTGCTTGGAAATAGGATGCACTATTAGATCTAAAATAGAATGGGTTTCCTGTATTTCTGAGAATTCCAGGGAGAATAAGGTCTGCATTCTGAGATAACCGCAAGAATGAAAAGCAAGGATAACACATAACCTCAGGGCTATCTTTATGTGACCATACAAGCCGGCACCAAGGGAAGTTGTACAGTTATATATCTCCCAAGTGTGTTCAGTTGACTTCTGAAAACAACAACTACCCACCATTGTTTTTCTAACAGTGTTTTGGTCACTAACATTGGATTTATGATAACTACTATGCTTGAACTAATGACGGGGTTTCCCGTGGCACCCCAGTCATTGTGACTGTAGTGTCAACTGTTCTTTACCACTGACATGAGCTGATGGGCATTGTAGTCTAACAACACCTGAAGGGTCATACATTCTCTATAACGTAGGAACGTAGAAACTGTAGCCCTCCTATTTTTTTTAGAATACAAGCCCTGCCATTTCCAACCTTTAGTAATTATAGGTAGGCTGTTAGGAATTGGCTGTTAGGAATTGTGGAAATTGAAGTCCAAAACACCTGGAGGGCCCAAGTTTGCCCATGCCTGACTGATTATTAAGTTGCACAGTAAGAGATAGTGAGGGTTAAGCATGTCCACACAAATTAAGTACAGACACTTGTCAAGTTAATAAGGTTTTACTTCCAGGTTCATCATGGAAAACACCCTGCTTTCACTACCAAACTTAAGTTTTTAATGTCACTTACATTTACCACATGTCCATGCAGGGCAACTTCTGAGATAAACACAATTTTCTATCTAGGAAGGGAATGATGCAATCGACAAATCAATCAGTCACAAGAGAAATATCAACAGCTATGATTAAGAAGCAATACCACTGTGAATTCAGCATTTCCTAACTGTAGAACTTGTAAAGAGCCCCTTCTTTCCTGGTCAACTAATAAAAAATTATCAGTGACATATTAGATCTCAAAGATGAACATATCCCAAATGGATCCCAAGACTAATAGCTAACAATGAGCATTTCAAATAATAACAGTTAGAAAATGCATACCTGGACAACACTGAGCACTTGACCTAGTTATTACTGTATTTACCCAAATCTAATGAGCATCTTTTTTTTGGCTTAATCGTTCAACCAAAATTGAGATGTGCATTAGATTTGATGGCACAATACAATTGTGTGCTAAAAAATGTCTTTGCTCCTCCATCAGGCTGAAACTAGTGAACTCACCAGCTTCAGGCTCATGGTGGAGCAGGGGCTTTCCTCCCCAAGCCCTTTCTCTTCATCTCCCAACTTGGGAGACATAAGAGAAATTGCACCCTTTTCCATCATTGGAAGCTTTGTTTTTAAAGAAGGGGGCTAAGCGTATAGCATCTGTTAACATATACATTTTTGGTCATATTACAAAGAGTGAACTTTTTGCTGCTGCGCATTACAATAAATACTTTTTTTACTTTTAAGATATTGAAAATTGAGATGCACATTAAATTCGATGACACATTAGATTCAAGTAAATACGGGAAATAAATGGTTGTCTTGAGTGAATCTCTCTCTTTCAGCCTTGAGTCACACTATCTGCCTCAGGGAAAGGGGTTTTGCTTTTTAACTCACTTCTTTTCAGGGAAAGACCAACCTTTTAAACTCATTTCGCTCAAGGGAAAAATCTCACTTTTTAACTCACTTCTTCCAAGAGAAGCACATGCAGCCGTCAAATCCAGGTGGCTGCATAGTTAATGGCAGGGATGTCACCATCTACAGAGTGAAGCTCTGCCTCTGATGATACTGATCGAGGTGACCAAACTCCCCCTGTAGTGACCACATTCCCAGTGACCTTCTTTTAATACATTTATGCCTAGAGTTTCTGCAGGCTGCAGAGAAGCCCTTTGTATGACACATACGGCTCATGCACCACATTCTGCTCTATATCCATGTCTTGAGAATGACAGAAACATAAAGATTCTCAGTAACATATCTTTTTTTTCAGAAATTTAATTGTCATTTGTGTCTTGGAAGAAGGGAGGTAAGTGTGATTCCCCTCTCCTATGCTTTTGGGGTACAACTTGTATGAAACTGATGCATCGTGCCAGCATTCCCAAACAAATAATAAATAAACCACAAAGTGTTGAAATGGTAACACTATGATTTTTCTTGAACTGTCAGGACAGGGTTTCACATAGTAATAACTACTCTAGACCACTGTTGCCTTTTAAATCATATTATTAAAGTAAGGAAGTAATACACTCTTGGTTGCTGTATGTCTTTCGGGCTGTGTGGCCATGTTCCAGAAGTATTCTCTCCTGACGTTTCGCCCACATCTATGGCAGGCATCCTCAGATCACAACCCTGTGATCCCGGCCATGAAAGCCTTCGACAACACATTAATACACTCTTACAAAAAGAAACTTGTGGTACACTTCTATGCAGTGCATAACTTTGGGCCAAGGATAAGGTACATCTATTGGAATTCATCCAAAATAATTCTTGACATTATTTTGGTGCTTCTCTCCTCAGCTCTTGCTATTTTATGCCAAAGTGGACAAGTTGTGATTCCTGTACACATTGTGGTATATAAAATGTTTAAATATTGCCTGAATATTCTTTTTGGTGAATCTGGGCCTTTTCTTAGGATTCCATATACTAAAATGGGCAACTTTTAAGCAGAGGTTGGATGGCATCTCTCAGGGGTGCTTTGAATGTGATTTCCTGTTTCTTGGCAGGGGGTTGGATCGGATGGCCCAACTCTAGGATCGGATGGCCCAACTCTTCCAACTCTAGGATTCTATGATTCTGTGTACTGTTCATGAAAAGGGCTCATTCCTTCCTCAATATCTCAATTTTCTGAAATCCATCTTACTGTTATAGTGTGAGATTCTGCTAAAAGATAAAACAAGCTATTATGTATGGATTGGCAGTTTGATAGTGCCAGTGTTTTTGCTTCAATAAGGCCTCAACCTATTGAAAAAAAATGGCTTACCTTATATTTTACCAACGTATCTCAAATATATTTATATTTTTGATGAAGAGGTATGCATTCACAACAGTGCTACATAATCTGTTATCACCAGTCTTGGAGGGAAGCCATGAAAAGGAACCTTTATCTGAGATACAGCATAGACACGATGCGCAACATGAAGTTGAATATCTGGAACACATTCTGCTACATTACAATATTTACCCAACTATCAAAGAACAATATTTGAGCCAACACTTACTAAAAAGCTGAGATTTCTACACCACACAGGATTGAATTGCTTGCTCTAAATTTCTGACAAAGACTATGAATATAAAAGCATTCTTTATCCATAACTTTGTACCATATTTATTTGCATCCTATATTTTTCTCAGTCCTTGGACCATCACTGGTGATGATAAATTATCTCTTCCACACCATTTTTATTTCATCCTCACAGCATTCTTTATTATACAGAATAGCTCCATATTCTCAGGATTGGTACCTACAGTGTCATTAACCCAGGTTAAAAAGATTCTAGGCATCTCCTACGTAAGTCTTCCAGTGCAATTCTATGTTACTGCTCTGCCAGAAGCTGACCCTAAATTCATGCTGGAGGACCTAGAAATGCTAGAGACATTTTCTCTCTAGGAATTATTTTAGGTCTTCCAGAGTGATTCCATGGTATGCTTTAGCCAGATCTTTTGGTTTTTTTTTAAATAGTGTTTGCAATTATCTGTGGTTTTGCATGTCCATGGAAAGCCAAGGAATGTATCCCCCACAGATATGATGAGTGTGTGAAATTTACTGCACTAAAATGAACAATGTATGCTGTATATTGGCATAGCTTAACTCAGTGGCATAGGCTTTCATAACATAAGAGTTCCTGGTCAGCAGTTTCGGCATAATATTAGAAAGAGATTGCAGGGTGCTGGTTACTCAAACTGCTTTGCTTCTGAAGTTTTGCACTGCTATCAACCAACACCTTCTGTCCAACTGGAATTTCCAGAATACTTCTACTATACTTAACAAAAATATTGGTGGGTATTACAGATGCTGCTAAAATATTGTCACTGAAGCTATAATGGGTGGAATCCTTTCAGGTATAGCAAGCATCCAGATTCTTCAAAGGTCATGCTTGAGCAGGGATTGAAGGCAAGAAAACAATTCTTGAAAGCTAAATCATACATTCAGAATCTTCAGGTTACGAATGAAATAATTACATTTACAATCCTCCTTTCCTTAATGAGTATAAAGTGTTATTTCTTCCTCGTGCTTTATCATCACAACAGCAGCAGCCTATGTGGTATTGTCATGCTGAGAGAAAGGGCCCTGGTCCAAGTACATCCACTAACTTTCATGGCTCTATGAGGACTTGTACCAGGATCTCCAGAGCCCCACCCCTCATAGCATTTAAGTGTAAAATCATGTCCCAAAGGCTTTGAGGGGATTGGAAGATCAATGGCCACATAGGACCCCTGAGGAACACATGCAGACTATGAGCCACATAATTTCCATTTCGGCTTAGCTGAGGAATAGCATGCACAATCTCATATCTGATTTCCCTCTGCAGATTTGATGACCACATAGAGAGAAAAGATCTTGTTAGGGCATGCCTAAACTCATTTTCCAGGCAAAAACATTTTCTAAGCTATTCATTACCCTATTCCAACCCCAATGTCACTGTAGTCAATGTAATATGGTGAGAAGAAAACATTGACACACTTCCAAGCTATCTGAGTCTTGCCATTGTCAATGTTTCTTCTAAAGCACACAATACCTTGTTTATTGTTGAAAATGCCTTCACTGGTCACACCACAGCACAGCAGGGTGTCTCGGGATGGCTGGCCCATGAGAAACATCTAATAGAGATGCACAATGAAATAAATTCAACTGAATAAAAAGCAAAATCAAAGACAATGGGGAGTTGTATAGCAGAAATAGTAAACACTGGCAGAGGAACACCAAGGAAACACTGTTGTCATTTGGGGGAACATTAGCCTTCCCTGAAAGACACTTTTGTATTCCCTGTTGTAATGCACCAAATGACATA